>NC_060259.1:98660843-99314515 GCF_921293095.1 Ischnura elegans
TGTAATTAATTTTTGTAATAGAATCTTCTGAAATGACTTCTAGACAATAAAAAACTATTAAAAAAGTCACTTAACTGTTAAAATAATCTTAACAAAACATCATTGGTCATTCCATTACTATAAATTGAAAATTTTCATAATATAATTGCTTAATTTCAGTAAAAAAATTATATGTACAATTCTATATAAGCTTTCTTAAAATTATTTATTTTTGTGTCAAAAGTATATTCTCAGTTAAGTTCCTTTTATTCTGTATTAAATCATTTGCATAAATGATTAAAAAAACAATACCTCCAATGGATTCTAAATAAACATTTAATAAGTCATTTTTTTAATTTAATTATTACAACGTTCCTCTTTTGGTTATTAGTATATGATTCCGATTATTATTTGAAAGATACCGATTAGGGGGGCGTTGAGTATAGGTTTATGGATCCAAGGGGGCGCACAGTGGTCGGAAAGGCCGGCCTGGCTGGACAAAAGTCTGTCGGGCGCATATATTGCACGCATAAGTGCCAAATGTTTTTGAAATACCTTCAATATCGACAACTTTACCTTATTAAATGGTTAAAATAATTTTCTCTTGACCTGAGCCAAAAATAGGGGGTTTGGGAATATTTTTACCAAAATATTTTCCCCCGGTTTTCACTCTATTGCCTGAAAATTAATTATTAGCTGAAATTATTATCACTCTGTGCGAATTAATGTTTAAGCAGTCAAATATTTTATCATCTTTCATTTGCAATAGCTTAAAACTTTCTGCGTCCGTGAATAAGAGATAACGGCAATGGCTATTAGCCCCATCATATTTAATGAGAGGTTCTTACCAGGTTTAATTTAGTGGGGCAGTTTCTAAATGACCTGTGACTTTAAAATTACTCTAGTATCTCCTTTTTGAATGACAAATTTTAATTTCAAAATTTACAATGGAAATAGCAATGTTACAATGCGTTTCACAATACTTAAATGTTTATACAATTTACAGAAAATAATCACTTTTAGACATTTTAATAAGGCGAAATTTACTCTTGTTAACCCTACCAGAACATTGCACCTAATACAAGAAATTAATGGGCATAAACCAATCACTTTGCAACATTTAAATAATTTGAATTTTACAATTTACAGAAAATAATCACTTTTAGACATTTCAATTAGGCGAAGTTTATTCCTGTTAATCCTACTTAGTCAGAAAAACCATCCGAGTCACTTGAGCCATAATTTTCATCTATTGATGGCAATAGAACATTCATAACTTCGGGTGGGTAAGGGGAATTCTTCACTTTTTTCAATTTTCTTTTGGAAGATATTAAAGGGTCTGATGATACCAGAAGAAAGTTGAAGAGGTCTTCATTTACCGTAGCAGTAGAGATTTTCCTCGTGTTGCTTTCCCTGTAGCGCCTTATATCCTTATTTCGGGACTCCTTTGGCTCTTCGGACAAAACACCAATTGGAAAGGGAGCCGCACGAATGATATCACTTCCATTTATTAGCATTTTATGCACAGATGCTGGCATATAATACCATCCGTATAGCTCCACGTACAACCTTGCCGTCTCCAAAGCATATTGCTTAAAAACTTCCGCATCAACTGCGCGTTTTGACGCCACTGTTTTCAATACGATAGGTACCTAATCTTTGTATTCGTTCCTTGCTGATTCCAGTGACTTCTGAAGACAAATCTGGTTGGGCGAAAAATCTCCTCGCTGCATTGCCATCATTCGTGGAGCCAGTTCCCTGCTTCGTAATGTCCACAATCAACCCCGTTTCCACTCTAAATCTGTCCTGGACACACTTTTTTCATGCTGAAAGAATAGATTCATCTTCGGCGATTTTAATTTGCCATTTTTTAATGTCAACTATCTATGCGAAATGTGAAGCATATACTCAAAAATCCTTATCCAGGCGTGAAGAGGTGAATGGCCAAACTCGAATACATCTGTGTTTGCGGGTCGTAATAATAATTGTTTTATATCATTCATTTGGCAAGGAGTAGTTTTGCAGACATTGCAAGTCTGGGAAGAAATACCAGTCATAGAATTGACGGCTTTACCGTCGACCATCGACAAAACCAAATGATGATCAACTGCAACATCAAACAAAATGGACGGCCTCAATTTATTTATCTCTTCGTCCATGTATGCCTTTTCCTCAACGATTAAATTACAAGTTTCCTTTTTAAAAGAGAATTTGATCGGTCGGCAATATCTTGGCGAAGATGGCCGCGGATTCTTCCATACGGTCAAGTCACTCGATGGTATATACAGACGCAATGGCACAATTGTGATACAAAATAAATCACTGGCCATGAATTTTTTGTGGGCTGAGTCGGTTAAGGAGTGGGTGAAGAAATAATTTGACCATTTGCTTTGGGGAAGGGGAACTTAAGGAGAGGAGAGTGAGTGAGTGACAAATAGTAGTTCATTCATAAGCATATTTGTATCACTTTGCACAGCTTCAAATTGCTGTAAAAATATCTAGCCTTTTGCCCTTATTTTCAAGGTGTAGAATTTCAGGTTGGGAATATTGTAGGAGATCAATTTTTTCCGAATTTATGATATCTTTTACTGGCATACTTGATTTCTCCTTTGTCAATCCTGCTTTACTTTGACGAAGGATCGTTTTCCGGCCCCCATTGCGCTGAGGTCGGATTTTCAGTTGCACGGGTGTCAAGGTTGCGGTTCCCAGTCACGACCAGTAAGAACAAACCATTCTCGCAATTTGGCTATTTCCGTTTTCCTATGGTGTTACGGGTAGTGTCAACAACACCCAATACCTCATTCCAGCTAGGAAAACAACTAATGTAATCAATCAAAAATAGATTAACAATTATTTATAATTTTATTACACAATGCAATTTTTTATAATAAAGTAAATATAAAAATAAGTTTAGATAAACAAATTACACATGAAATCGTTCACAAGAATATTTTAGTGCTGATGATTTTTCCAATTTCGCGCGTATCTCACTAGCGCCACTCTGCGGTAAGCTGAAAAGTACCGCTCGAAGATTCGTATGTCACTGTAGAAAATACATTATAATTCTAAAAGGCGCAACTAGGCGCAGCCAATTTTTGCTCAGCACGTTTTATAAGACTATTGCCTACAACAATCCGTTAAAATTATACCGGGGCCCTTCAGGGCTTTTTTTTTAATTCTAACACAAAGTACGTTTATAACAATTTTGGTCAGATTGTTTTCAACAAATTGATTCTTCAGAATAACAATAAGTTTTGTCCAAACTATGAATTCAATATAAAGATAAGTCTATTTACTTCCACTTTTCATTAAAATATTCCATCATTATGGTTTTAGAACCACTGATACTGATGCCTAAAAGTCAGTGACCGGTACAGTAAAATCATGACAAGTCCCGAATCGAAGTTTCTAGCCATTACCGTGGATTGCATTTGAAAGAAATCCGCAAAAACAGCATACTATCTTAAACTACAACTCATTACCTATTCAATAAGCACATTTCCACGTTATTTATCCAAACTCAAATATTTGACTTTTGTCCAGCCAGATTTACGAGCCAAACTTTTTCGAGCCACCGCCCGGGCTCCATAAGGCCGGGAGCGCGGTGTTGTCAATAACAGCACAAAAAGTAATATTGCGCTATGCACTGACTAAAACTGCATTCTAATGTAGAAAGGGATGCTGCAAGCTTTAAAAAATATTTCCTTAAAATTCCGTTAGCAACGTGTATGTTTTTACTTTTTCTTCTTCTCGCAGTTGTTGCCTGACCGTCTGTATTGAATTGAATCTTCTGCACAAAATTTTTCATACTCTTCTCTCTTTGAGGGTCTTCACTTATTTTACAATGATTGAGATAAAATGTTGTTATGCCGACGTAACACCCTTTAGGACAAGAAAATTTTGATTTTTGCAAGGTAAAAAGTAGTCGCTTACTAAATTAAGTTTCTTGCGTCGTAGTTCACCATATGCTGCATATAAAATTGGGAGAAAACTACAAAGTTATTTCTAGTGAAAAAATCGTTAACTTACATCAAATCTGAAGGGAGCTACAAGGTTTTGATCTTCAGAAAAAATATTACGGCGCCGCTGGGCCGGGCTTCTTGCTTTTTCTTGCACGCAGAGGGAAAATTCTCGGGCGGCAAAGGAGGTATTTGTCATTGCATGCTATGAAATATATATCTATTCGTTCGATATCCTGAACAGAGAATACTCATGCGTCGTAACAGCAGTGTATTTCTCAGTACATTGATATACGGGAGCAATCAAATTTTAACGGCTTGGAAATAAGACGCAAATTTCGCCTTGGGTTTTTCGGCCCCGCCGAAGAAACCAAGAAAGAGAATATCATAATCTGTGCGAAACACTACCCCTTCCAGTGCATGGCTTTTAAAAATGGGGTCTTGGGTTTTTCCTCAAGTTACGTTCATAGGGTACCAAAAAAACATCTGCATCCGAAATGACCCTAGCGGAAGGGGCAAGAGGAAGAATTTACGGCGTTCAGTGTGTCGTTGCATTTTTTTGGAGTGAGGAAGTGTTGTGTGGTCTGCTAAATTTGAGAGCTGTGAAGTGTGTTTTACACTTCTACATCTACATCTACATAATACCCTGCGAGCCACCTCTAGGGTGTTTCGCAGGGGGTGATCAATCACCAGCATTCAGCATGCATTTCGACTCCCACATGCACACCACACCGTCCAAAAAACGTCCCGTATACTAACAAACTATACTACTATATGCTGTTAGAAATAATAATTGAATTAAGAAACATGAATTAATTTTTACATAGGTTAGTAGGCTACACTACAAGTCATGCCATCTATTTACGAGTTCTATTGCTGCCGTTATAATATCTTATTGATCGTGGAATAAATGACATTCGGAATCTGTCTGTTCTACAATCTATCTCTCTTATTTTATTTATATGATCTGATCTTCCACAGTACGTTGGCGTCCGCTAGATATGGTTAACTTCGTCAGAAAAGACACTGCTCTTGAATTTATCTAAAAGGTTTAGTCTATTTTTCAATCTACGGTCCGACAGAGATTCCCATCCGAGTTTATCTAAGAGGTCATTTACACTAACAAGACTATCGTAACGACCTTTCACATACCTGGCAGCTCTTCTTTGCACGCGTTCTAACTCTGTTATTAAGCCTTTTTCATGAGGGTCCCAAACACTGGCAGCGTATTCCAAATGTGGTCTAACGAGGGAAAAGTAGCTAATTTCTCTCACTTTGTCGTCGCACTTTCCTAATATTCTTTTAACAAAACCCATTTTACGAAAAGCTTGACCGGTTATTTCTCGAATATTTATGTTCGAATCGAATATGATATTTCTCGAATATGAGTACGAGGTTATGTGAATGAAATGTCATTCAAATCCAGTATTTTGAAAGGGGAGGGGTTAAAAGGGCTTAAATGAGGTGGTGCTCCCTTGTAAATAGAGGTTTTAAACATCAACTTCTCACCAAATATGTATTGGACAGAAAATTTAAGCAAACCAAAATATTAAAAATTAAAAAGCTGCAATTAATTACTCGCTTTTTTCATATCTCCAGCTTTTTTGGAGTTATTTGGAAAAAAGAGAATTTTTTAACGAAATTGTTGAAAATGGCTATTCAATGTTACCTCCAAATTTTTCAAAATTGATCAATGTAAATTAACCAAACTTCTAGGATCAATTACCAATACTAAAATAAAGAGAACTTCTGAAGTGTATAGATCAATGTTAACTAGTGTGGTAATAAGGAGTTGCTTTCCCTGGTTGTTTCGTTGGAAAAAGTACGGACAGATCTTATTTTTAATCATAACTCGCATCAATTTCATGATATATTTTTTGTTCTCATCATGAAAAAGTTTTTTTTTAATACTTTGAAACAGATTGCATAAGTTTTCCTCGAAAAATAGTTTCCGCTATTTGGTATCGAATCTTTCAAATTTAGCGTTTGACAAACAAAAGATAAGCATTAACACGTTGTAGCTCAGTCGGAAGTGGTCATATAGGAAATTTAAATTAGATTTTTATTTAATTTTTTACAAGGTAAAGTTATGTAACTGACAATTTCCTGATTAAATTAATTCTTTTCAAGTTATTTGCCAATAACCGATTAAAATCGTTAATTTCGTTAAGGTCTCCGACACCCATGCTGCACTCATTAAATGGAAGCAGTTCCGTAGGAGAAAGGCGTTGCTGATAGCTGGTGGGTGGAAACTCCTCGATAGGAGTATATTGCACAGTAATGAAATCGTTAACATAAGAAATTCCGATGATTTCGACGGGTACTCATTATTCTCGAGTAACGTAGACACAGGGCTTGATACGCTAGAGGGCAGTTACGGTGGCTTAAGGGGATAACGATGATGGTGTTGTGGTAGGAGTGTCTTTATTCGACGAAGTGTCGGTGAAAAGCATTAGAGATGGTGTCGCAGCCACGGACATTGAGGAGGTAGCGACAGCGGTAACGGCCAAGCTAGAGGGTAGTTATGAGTGCAGCAATGAAATGGCAACTAATTCCGCAGTTAAATTTCCATTTCGTAAGCCCGTCGGTGAAATTGATGGCGAGTTTCACTTCAAATACCAGGAATGGAGAGATATCTTTAGGGATGGCAAATTTGTGCGTAGGAAGTGGACACACGTGCTTTGCGATCGGTTTGCGATAGTTAATCCGTATTGCGTTCCCCTAGTTAAGGACCATCGCGTAAGTAAGCGCCAGCAAAAAATCGTCGTGAGGGCGTATTGCAAGCACCGTCTGTGCAAAACATTGACTCTCATAGTTCATAATCCTTTTGCGTGTGATAAAAGTGACGTCCTTGTTCGCGTGTATGGCGTAGGCAGCTTTAATCAAGGTAAGGAGAAATTACTGCGTCCGCTTAGTGGCATTAAGAGGGAGGAAGCTAGGAAGGAGCTGGTATGGAGCGGCGCATTTCAATACCGTAAAAAGCCAATCCTTCGCTTAGATAATGACGTTATAAAGAGCGGTAACATGTCAGGAATTCATTCGCACAGTGTGCTGCGAAGAGCGCGAATGGAAGAGAGTGCTTCGGGGGACTACTACGCAAACCCTATGCTAGATGTTTATCAGATGTACGTGAGTGAGAGGGAGGGAGGGATGATGTAAGTGAGAGGGAGGAGGATAGATGCATCCAATTTTTTGGGTTTCCAATGGTCGTTCATCGCTTTTTGCGTAGACAAATCGAGATTATAGCATCCCTCCCTTCGTCTGTTAAACCCACCCTTTACTTTGATGCGACGGGGTCAGTCGTTAAGCCGTTTCCGGGAAGTCGGAAGAGGGTGCTCTATTACGCAGGAGTAGTAAATATTAGGCACGTTATAGTACCGGTCATGGAAATAGTTACATCATCTCATAACTCAGATTCATTGGCTAATTTTTTGACATCGTTCAATTACCGTGCGAAGGTGGAAACAGGCAAACTCAAGTCTCTCTTCAAGGCGGCGGTTTGTGATTTCAGGTCCGCGATCATTCATGCCCTTGTATTGTCTTTCTCAAGGTGCACCTTAACGCGGTATTTAGAGATCGCATATGAGGAGGTTAGTGGCCGCACGGAAAGTGTTATCGAGGTTCCCATGTATATATTTTGTGCACATTTCATTCGAATTGTTGTCAGGAAGTTGAGCCAATCTTTCGATAACAAAGTAAATCGGGCATTTTTACGAGATGTCGTAGCATTATTAGTGAGGGCTACGTCATTGCGTGTCGTCGATAGCGTAATGAAATACATCATCACCGTTTTATGCAGTAGGAAAGCAGGTGATAATCAGGTCAATACCATCACTTCATTCAAGTACTTAATTTCCGAAAATCCTCCTGCGCCGGCGGAAGAATTACTGAAAAGTGATATTGCTGAGGAATCGAAGGAGCCACGCGATAGGCTGTATAGAAGAAGTCCGTTTTTCCGTCGATATAATGAAAGGCATAAGGCATTCAACGACATTTCACGCGGAGAAGACAATCAGTTTTTCAACCCTAGGTTTTTCAAATGGTTGTTGAAGCGACTCATCCCATCCGTACCGTTATGGTCAAATATTCTGCGCGGGGAGAAAGAGGAGTCTCTAGGAGTTACTTTCAGCAACGCGTCCGTTGAACGTTGGTTTTGTTTGGTTAAGAAATCGGTATTAGGATCCCATTTGCGTTTTACGTGTGGCAGATTCATTTAGGCAGCAAGACCTACAGTCGAGGCAGCAATTAAAGAAATACATCTAGACATCCCGGCGACAGAGAAACAGGTGTCGGTATTCAGGCGAGGGGAAGATCCGACCATGGAGAGGGAGAAATGAGGAAAGCGGCAGCGTAGACAAAGATGCGATAAGGGAATGCGATGCGATGCTCTCTTGTGGCACACTTTGATGAGGACGTGTGACCAAACTTAGGCAGAGTGCTTTGTTCCCTTAATTCGTACTTATTCTCACATGCATATACACAGGGAATTTCTCGCACTATATTTATATAACTATATAAATATAGTCTATAGGTCCCTTCGAACCAGAAATCCCTCCGACCTTGAGGAGATGGATAAAAATCGAAGCAGGCGCGGTCAGTGCATACGACCGACAGACCGCAATTATCCCTTGGGACGGTAATCCGCTTCCACTACTAGTAGTTCATTAAGTGACACCTCTCGAGTTCTCCAGTATATTGTTTCTTCTAAATGTGGGGCTCGTGAATTTGATGTTTGGGACTAGGTTGTTTCTTTGAAAAGTCACCGCTAATTGTTTTACCACCGAAGAGCACGTATCAGTTAATGCCCTCCAAAAGATCGCTTCTCTGGAACAAGCTAGTTAAGGAGTTAGCTGGCGATTTACAAGGCGGTTTTCCCAAAAATGCGCACGTTCTATTGGCTTAGAAAATGTCTTGATTCTTCAGTTTTACTCATACGGTCAGTCTAACTTAGCTGGTGAGTGTTGAAACATCGACGTCTTTTAGCCACAGTGACTACTGACAGAGTTCTCCTCGGTGCACCCATCGATTGGCCACCAGTTGTCGCAGTTACTCTAATACAAAGAGGCCGTACACGACGGAGGGAATATATTAAGTGGTCACAGGTATGATTAACACCACTAGTTGTAGAAAGATTTACTGTCGATAAGGCAACGTAATAAAATGTAGCTATTTTTTGTGGTGTGGAGATTTAGAAGTTTTTATCTTCGACAGCGGAGAAAATAGAGGAGGGAAGTGACTCGAAAAGAACTGCACAATGCTATGTGCCATGGAATGGTGCAGACGATAGAGTCGAAAAAAACTATTGGCATACAAATTTCTATACAAAAAATTTAGCATTAAAGGAGATGCAGAGATGAAGGATTTTTTTGGAAATTTGGGACTTCCAATTGACGTAGATCGTTTCCGCGAGTATTGCTCTTCCACTGCTGCCCTTTATGTGAAGCACTATGAATGGTATTTTAATTCTAATACATGGAGCGTCTATTGTAAACGCAGCAGTGGAGGACCATTGGACAATTGTCGGAGGAGGCCCTTGAATGGAGACACAAGGATATTAGGAGGTTAAGGGAGCAGCACTCCAGAAAATTTTCAAGAATGGTGTCGTTCGAAGATATTTCTCGAAGACTTTTTTATATCTTCGGACCCAATAACATCCTCATCAATCGATTCGAATCACGGAAATGTGAAGGTACCTAAACGAGCTAGGAACCTTTTTCTGATTGACGAGAACGTAGAGTCGGATGGAGACGAGATTGATTCAGATGACGAAGACCTATAACTGTATTTACTCAGGTATGCATTATTTCCATTTCATTAGTCATTCATTTCAGATAGAGAAATAGGGTTTTTACTTATTATGAAAATAATCGAAAAGTACTTGCATTAATTTCCATGGAATACATTGACAAAATTCATATCATTAATATTACATAGATACCGCGCATCGATACATATTCTGTGATGTATCGATACCGCGTATCGATACATCACGGTAAAGTTCTTTAGGGTTATGCATCGACGTTTCTAAGTCATTGATAGTACTTGTATGAATATGATAAGCATCTAACATGCAGCTCTTTTACTATAAAAATTAGGGAATTTTTACTGTTTCCGCCATTTTGTTTTAGAGAGGACTCTGATTATTCTAGAGTAAAAATAACATTAGATTCGGATTAAGGAGGTATAAAGAATTTAAAATCGAAAAAATCGTGGATTTACGTTGAATAATAACTGAGATATTAGTTTTGTCAAGCTTTTTTCGATTTCCGCCCACTGTGCGTCGTTTGAGGGTAAGAAAATTTTATCTTTTGCGTTGAGTACATCCAGTCCCCGCGATCCACGTCGAAACGTATGGCGAACGGAAGGTTTGAAGACGGAAGTACGTCACTCTCACTTATGAACTGCATGCAACGGTTTAATTTGTGATATAAACTATTTCCAAAGCAGCGATACTGTAAAATTAAATTATGTTATGGGATACGTGGGTAAAAATCATTCACACGTTTACCTTGAAGTTTTTTTGACGTTGATAGGGAGTAGTTGGCTTGTAAATTTCATTATTGATTCATTCGCATGCGTCGTTACGGAGAACAATGCCAACGTCGAGTATGCTATATGCGAATCGTCACAGAATGCGATAGAAGGGAAATTGTCACCTAAAAAATTTGCGCCAGATGTCAACCTAACGAATAAAATTCTTTTAATGCCGTATAATAAAAACGGTAACCATTGGTGTCTTTTCTGTGTAAACTTCCGCGAAAAAACGATTTCATTTCTTGATCCAAGACGCCAGGCGTCCCGGTTAAAGTATTTCAATAAGTGCCTGAATGCACCCATTAATCCCCAGCGTTGCGTAAATGCAACATTATTGAATTGAAATTATTATAAAAAACCTTTGCTTCAGGATAATTTTTTCTCAAGGTTTCTGAATTCCTGAAATACCATTCGCTCTTTTTCAGTTATTTTTGGAAAAATATTCATTAAAATAATAATTTTTATTTTACTTCGAAATTTGCCTATTTCGAAGCGCTGAAGTACTACAAACTGCAAATATTTTTTTACAAAGATTTATTGGGCGATCTTGCTAGAGGTAATGTTTTCTCTTATTTCTAAGCTTCTTTATTCATCATGTTTATTTTTGTCACGAACTTTCGTCACTACTGGTATAAATATGGTTGTTGTAAATAATGTTGCGTTTACGCAACGATGGGAATTCTCTGGTAGACCAGAGGGCTTGTCTCAAAGCATAATGAAAATCGTCAATATGGCTTTTAATCGACAACGTAGTCTTTTGGAGGCAGTTTAGATGCATTTTTGGCACTCACAGGTTGTGAGTTTACATAGCAAAGGGTGAATGGTATCTTGAATTCCAACATGGCCATCGGTACGAATTTTACATCGAACACTCTGATACTTCGTGGAGTCAAACTGTTGCGCGCACACGTGGAACCGATACAGGGCAATGTCATTCCCATGTCGTTGAGCCAAAGGATTACTTCGTAGACGTTAAATTAAGCTTCAGATGCATTCATTTTCAGAGATGGTAGAATGATAGGGTGAGAAACCTATTAGTTGAAGCAGGATTGTGATGGAAGGTGGAGCGTTCCTCTAGTCGCTCATTGGAATTTTCTCCGTGCAATCCTGAGTTACCAATTTTTTCTTCTATCGCTTAGGTGATGTAAGGCTAATAATCTAGCTTCAGTTGGGTTCGTATCAGTGAAATTGTCCTCTGAAATGCATCTTTAATTCTCATCCAGTAATTATATCTATCATACCGCAGTAGTTTTTGCTCGGCTTTTTGCTAAATAATTTATTCAGGGGTTTCCTTCAGATTTAAAATTGAAGAAAATTTTATTCGTTATTTCTACGCCTCAGACGTATACTTTATAAGAAGCGTCAAGAAGGTAACTGAAGAATATCAATTGACAGGAGAGGCGATTTATAATATTTTCTTAACTTTGGAACTACAATGGGGATTACATCTTCTCAGTATTTCAAATATTGCAGGAGGTGCTGCAAGGTAAATCACATTTTACTCAAGCAGTATCAAAAGAAAAATCGTCCAGTAAACGCGCACGCCCAGGTAAAAGATGCAGAAAACAAACAGCGGTTCATCTAAATGTGAAAAAATAGAATCTACCTCCGTAGAAGTCCCGAATTTCTGTGTGAAAAAGAGAATAGAAACACTTATTACTCAGTATGGAGGCCACTCACCAATTGAGCTCCGTCACTTATTTCTCAGTGGAAAATTAATTGAATTAATTTTGAGCTACTCAATAATTACGCTGAGGAGATAAATAACCATACATTTACTCAGAGTGAGGCAGATATAAAAAAAAAAATTGGAATGGTAATGTTGTCGGGGTATCATATATTACCACGCACTAAGTTGTACCGGACAAGCCAAGAGGAGATGTCTGTCGCAATTGTGAGGAAATTTATAACGAGGATTTGGTTTGATGAATTAAATAAATATCGACAGCTCTCCGATAATTCTCAACTACACAAAGTGATACATTTTTGAAAGTTGGACTTTTTCTCAATAGACTAAACCAAAATTCCATTCAGTTAGGAATTTTCCTAACAAATGGTTCCATATTTCAGGTGGCACACAGCTAAAATGTTCATTCGTGGGGAACAATTTAGAGTAGGTTATACACTGTGGTGTCTGGCCTCATCTACAGGCTATCTATATGAATTTTTGCCATATGGAGAGGTGGAACTTGAAAGTGATATGTCTAGGATTTGTAAGTTCACTAGAAGAAAGGGTTGTGATAAATTTGCTGAATTTTTTTGTTAGTCTCCGAAAATTCTTGCCAAGTATTTTGATAATTTCTTCATCAGTTACAATCTATTAGCGGCTCTTAAGTGATAATTGTTATTTTTCAACGGGAAAAGCAAGAGGAAATCGAACGGAAAACTGCGCACTCATGTCTTACAGAGATTTGAAAAAAAAAACCTACCGGGGATTTCTACTATTCGTTTGACCAAAACAAATTCTCTTAGTGCGATGGCAGGATAACTCTGTCATCGCTGTTGCTTTAAATTATGGGAATATGCTACCCATAGTAAGGACGAAAAGATATTCCCGAAGACTCCCGTAGAAAATCGGAATATCATCTACGATTACAATCAGGGAATGGGAGGGGTAGATTTTCTCGATAATTATGTTGTATGTTACCGTATCCACTTTATGAGCAAAAAATGGAGGTGGCCTCTATTCCGAAAAGGGGTTGACAGTGCAGTGGTGAATCCGTGGTGATTTTACGCCTAAGTCACGGGCAAAGCCATTCCTCAGTTAGAATTTCGGTCCGAGGTCGTAAACCTTTACTGAGACAAGAAATCGTTTCCAATTCAATGGCTGATGACATTTGGCATAAAAATCGGTGTCCACATGCGGGACACCTTAGGAAAAATAACATGTATGTGGGGTAAACCGCAGCATGCCCGTCAAGGGAGAATAGGGCATTTCATCCGCAGGCCACATATAATTCCCGGCGAAGATGTCAAATTTGCAAATCAAGGATAATTATGTTGTTAAAAGTGCTAGTTTAATTCCATTCAGCATATTATTGAACATTACATCAGAAAAGACGATGAAAAATAAAATATGCAACCTAAGTTTTCAAAATTTTTTTTTGCTTTTATTTTCCGGAGTTTTCCCAGCGTTGCGTAAACGCAACATTATGCAAATCATTTATTATGCTGAATATAATAATTTTGTTCGAAAATTAATCTTAATTAGGCCATAATTAACCGTAAAATACGAAATAACCGGAGTTAAAAGCCCTAAGTGCAGTCTGGGGAATAATGGGTTAAGGAATAGAGCCCGCGCGAGGAGGGAAGAGTTCGAACCCACCTGGAAATACAAATCGTTCAATCACCCGCAACGGAGAGACACTTACAACTGCGACATCCACGTTTGTTATTACATTGCGAAATTAGCCAATGGTCAGGAGTTAGGATCGTTCCTTGACCCAACTAAGTACCGGGAAGAAGCTATGAAAGTTATAGTGGAAGGCTTGAAATGCGTGAATGACATCTGCCCGTTATGCGACCGAAGCGAATTGACAGGAAGCACTCCCTGGGTGTCCTGCGATTTATGTTCGAGGTGGTTTCACTTTAGGTGAGTTAAAACATCGTCCTCGAAAGCGGAAATGGAGAAAGAGAGGTGGATTTGTGTTATTTGCAGCAATTGGCTAGCGAGTGTAGGCACCACACTACGATATGACGCTCCCGTTAGTAACACAGGCCAACAAAAAATTTTGTTTTAAATTTTTTATTTTCATAGCTGATATTTATATACTTTTATGTGCCGAATGCAAAACTGGCCTTAGTTTTTTTTGTATCACCCATAGTTTCCCAGTAATATGTATTTCAATATTTAGTTTTATACCCCAATACGGTATGTAGGGAAATCAATGAAACGCTGTGTTACATCATAAAATTGTTTGTATTTACTGTTAAATTACTTACAATAGTAATGTAGCGTGATAATACAGAGTTCACTTGTCAACTGGAATTGGTCTACATTTTCTTTCCATTTTTCTCTCGACGCTTCTTGTGTCGCTTTTTCTGCGATAAATCGCTTGCTGCACTTCTCGGTGAAGTACCAAAAGTAATCCCCCATTATTTTTGTTCATTAGAGCCAATTTTTCAATTTTATTTCAACTATAGAAAAACTGTTAACCCATTAGTGCATAGCGTCCGATATTTTGGACGAGCGTATTTAATTTTTTTCTGGGCTCCAGTTGACTTGCGCTACATTGTGATACTACATTAAGTTCAAATGGATGTCTGTCTTCACCGCTCCGCTAATATTTTAGTTGCCTTCTTGAATTTATCGACTTGAGAAGCATTTATGTGAGACATGGCATTGAAAAAAATATCAGTCACTTACACGGGGTAAGTAAATATTTTTTTATTGAAGTATTTAGCTCAATATGTTGATAACTTTTATCTCATTTTTGTTATAACGGTTGATGTTTTTATTCCCTATGTCCTCAAGTTTTGGTATACTATTTTGTATTTGTTATTAACAATGAAAACTGACCGTCCGGTATATCGGACGCCATGCACGGGGGTCAGTTCTGGTAACTAATCTAAAGATGGCTGCTCTTATATTACAACCTCAAATTTTTGGTTTAGTATTGCATGTATGATTATAAAATGAAATTAATTTTTTAACGGTGGAATACAAGCATATTTTAAGTAACTATCCATAAAAATATTATCAACCTTGGCAATAAAAAAACAAACACCCAATGTAGCCTCTGTAGGTGACTAATGATACAAACTTGCATTTGCCGACTAAGTTGCATATATACTAACTATAAAAATGTGAACGTAGCTTTGGAGAAGGAGGAAGTTATGGCATTCCTCGGTGATATGGTAATGTCAGGCTAAGCCAATTCTTTTTTATATATAAAAGAGGATGTCAGTTTGTCTGTCCGCTACCCATTTCCCTACGGCTGCATGGATTTCGGCCAAAGTCTGTATAGAGGTGCATCTGATGCTCCAAAACCCCGTAGTGCTACTTTTAGTTGCGTCCCATGCGTCCTTTGTATCATTTTCTCATTACCGAACCCTGCAAGTGCGCTTAGCGCCACCTAGCACCCATTCCCCACCATCTGCTTACTCTCCCACCTTCCAATAATATCCCCATTCACTCTGCCATGTTTATATAACTTCCACTTCCAATACTGCCTTTTCTCGCAATTTCACCGTTCTAAGGTAAATGGCCCACGAAGATCCTTGCTGACCTTTTAACCGTGCATTCCGACAAATCGTGTTTCTTCATACGTTCTTTCATATCTTCCCATTGAGAGATCAATATGACCATGAATTCAAAGATACCTTTAAGTTTCCCCGCCTCCTTGTACTATCCTTCCCGAGCAACGCCGGGTGGCCGGCTAGTATCCTAATAAACGCGTGTATTGGTCCAAAGAGTATGATGTGCCCACGCATTTACTGGAAAGTATTTGCTTTAACCGATTTGAAACTATATTACGACATTACTCCTGAATGGCGGCTCAAAAAGCGAAGGACTTGACCGTCTGTTCAAAATCAGACTATTTTTAATGTTTGAAACTGCCTGCCAATTTTTTGGCGGCCTGGAAGAAAATTAATCAATTGTTGAGAGCATGATACCCTATTGCCGGGAGCATTATGCAAAACAATGTATTAGGGAAAGCCAATTCATTTGGCTTTAAAAATTGGGCCTTATGTACCAGAGCTAGCATTTCAAGTGTACCCCGGTAAAGATGCCCACAAACCAAGGCAATTTGGTCTAAGTGGAGATGTTGTTGTACCCCTTTTAAATGCTGATAATCTACCAAAAGACATAGGATAGGAGTTTTTTATTATTAATTCCCTTTCGTGAAACTCATTGTGCACCTTGCTCCTATAAATATATGTGCAAGTGGTACAATACAGGGGAATAGAGTAGAAAATTGTCCTCTCAAGATAAAGTTAATGATGAAGAAGGAAGAAAGAAGTGCCTGTTGCTTTAAAAGTTATGATAATGCTCTACTTGTCAGGTGAAAAGATTATTGTGTCGTCACTATTGCAACAAACTATGAAAAATTTTCCGTCGTTGCTACAAAAAGATGGTCAAGACATAAGAAAAGCAAGATTTCTGTAGCTCAGCCAACAGTTTCTCATCTCATACCCTAGGGATGGGTGGAGTTGGTCAAATAGACCAGTTTATTGCTTCATATAGGTCCAGAATAAGACATAATAAATGGTGGTGGCTAAAACTAGCCAATTTTTTCCATGATGCTGTCCCAAATGCATCTTGCAATGCAATGTGGCATCTTTATCGAAAAATAACTAAACAGAAAAAAGTCTCTTGAAATATCGAAGGTCACTTGCCTTTATTATGCTAAAAATGTTTAACAATAATCTATCCAAGGAAATCAAACTCATGTTCCTATCACTTCTGTTACATTTGATCGCATAAACCTCTGGCCACAATTTATTGTTATCTAAAGACGAAGAGTGGACTGTAAAGGTAGAACAAAATCCTTTTGTAATAAATGCAACGTTGGTTCATCCAAAAATTTTCAACGAAAATCATGTAAAAGTGTCAAAATATATTATGTTTCTAGTTGATATGCTCTTTATGTATCGTCTTTTAACATAAAATCACTGTCATGATTATTGTTCTCATTTATTAAATAATTTTAGAAAAACTTCCATAGGAATGCACTACAGCAACCCACACTACTGCCCCCTGTGCATGACGTCCGATATATCGGACGGGCTGTATTATTTTAACTATTTATGGTAAAAATTTAAAAATTCCATAAATTAGTTAAAATTAACCTTAATAGCCAAAATAATAACTTTTTAAATAAATATATTTGACAAAAATAACTATATGCACTAATGAGTTAAGCCTAAATTAATTAAAATGTCTCAAATTCTTTTTTAAAGAACAATGTTTAACAATTTGTTTCGTCCATAATAATCTGCTGACCAATGAAAAATGTCAGGTAGAGAAGAGAATAACTTGTAAAATATTGGAAATTTTTCAAATTTGTCTTGATTTTCATGTTTATATTAGAGAAGTTGTACCTATTTAAAAAGTATTTTTATTAGTGACTGTCGAATACTAATGGACCCAATCAATAATTCAGTTATATTGCAATTTACTTCTATCAACAAGTGATTATGCGTGGACTCATAAAAATACTCACAATATAAAACTTTATTAGTACTAACAGCATATACACACGTAAGATGACTAAAACAAAATAAACAATTAAGTTCAACTCTAAACTATTCAAGTTCATTAAATATTGCTGATATTTTACAAGCCGAAAAATCCCTTCAAGTGGCAAATGAGCTGGGGTTTGAAATATCAACAAAGAGATCATGCATACGTCGAGGTAACAGAAGCAAGGCGCCCGCTGAAAATGCAGAAGATATTTCAGGATATCAATTTCCTTCCTTTTGGATCATTTAATGTCGGAGATAGATTTAAGATAGACATCAGAGGTTTCCGTGGAGTCCTTTCTCTTGAAAAACTCATTCACCCCAATCTATCAAGATATTCGCGATTCGTCAAAAACTGCTACGGGTGTACAGTAAGCGTTACACAGATGTTAAACGAATTGGGTTGGGAGCCGCTAGAGACTCGGAGGCTGCGCGCTAGGGTTAGATTGCTTGAGCAATAGAGAATGGATATCTTTAAGAGCGACACGGAGATCATCATATTAGAACCCCAATACTTACATTTCGAGGTACGACTAAAGCGATAAAATAAGAGAGATATTTAGGCGAACGGATGGGTGCGGGAATTCCTTATTTCCCCCGCACTACAGACGACTTAATAAATACTAGGCGTAATTTCGTTAGAATATTTCCTTTTTATATGAATACGGCGGGTGTCCTGACTTCCCCCGCCACACGCCTATTGAGGCAGGCAGCTTGCGTGGTAGCATACAGGGGCGGATACAGGATTTCTGTCTGGGGGGGGCACAAGGATACCTCGTAATACAAAATGAACGCAATAATAATGGGACCTTATTAAAATATTGCATATTTTTTAAGGGTCTCGGGGGGCACGTGCCCCCCTAGATCCACCTATGGTAGCATAGATGTAGATATAGATGACCACATGTAGCATGATTTAAAAGTATTCATAATCTATCTTAGTTTCGATGGGCGCAGTCGTTAATTTTTCTTTGCATAATGGCTCTTTCACGCTATTACAACAGCTAATCAAGGAGTGATCGGTTATTGCTTCATGAAGCACTTCTGTTTCGAGGTTATGAGTGCACATTTTATAAAACCTAGCCAACAAGTGATCAATACAGGTAGCTGAGCTTGCTGTTACTCTGGTTGGCGAGTCAATTAGACACGCTAATCCCATGGAGCTCATTAAGTTTAAATAATGATAAGAATCATTAGAAGGTACCATAATATTTATGTTCACGTCACCAATGACAATAACATTACCTTTTAAACCATACATTAGCGGTTCAGATTCAGTTAAAAGTTGTGAGTCCGGAAAATTTTGATCTCTATAAAGAGCAATTAACTGTAACTCAAAATTTTCAAGTTTGAGGGCCACCTGAACAAATCAGCAGTGACAGCATGAACAACAGTGGAGTAGCAATCTATTTTACTTTGCACATAAAGAATAATACCTCTAGCTCGACTACTATTACTACATTGGGCAAAGTATTTATAACCTTTTAATTTGTAATAGTTAAGTTCATGTTCACAAACCCATATTTCACTTAATATGATTATAGCCGGTAAATAAGAAAGGCTATGTAGATACGTTTCAAATAAATCAAAGTTTGCTCTGAGACTACGGATATTTTGGTGTAAATACTTAATATACTACTGTGAAACGTCTTACTGTTTATGCAATCTGACATTCTTAATTTTATAAAAAATTTATATCGTCCAAACTCTTCAAAACAAACACTGGTTCTTTCTCACCTTTTCGCATTAGAACTTTACCTCCATGTATCCACAAATATTTATAGCCTTTCTTATTTTTAGCAGCTCTTGCAGCATGCAGCACTTTTCTCCTCCCTGGACAAAGGGCCTCGTTTATGTAGAGAGGGGTGGGTGACACATCGAGGTTCAGGTGCCGCGTAGAGGTGTTCAAAAAATTGGATGTATCTATCCTCCTCCCTCTCACTTACATCATCCCTCCCTCCCTCTCACTCACGTACATCTGATAAACATCTAACATAAGGTTTGCGCAGTAGTCCCCCGAAGCACTCTCTTCCATTCGCGCTCTTCGCAGCACACTGTGCGAATGAATTCCTGACATGTTACCGCTCTTTATAACGTCATTATCTAAGCGAAGGATTGGCTTTTTACGGTATTGAAATGCGCCGCTCCATACCAGCTCCTTCCTAGCTTCCTCCCTCTTAATGCCACTAAGCGGACGCAGTAATTTCTCCTTACCTTGATTAAAGCTGCCTACGCCATACACGTGAACAAGGACGTCACTTTTATCACACGCAAAAGGATTATGAACTATGAGAGTCAATGTTTTGCACAGACGGTGCTTGCAATACGCCCTCACGACGATTTTTTGCTGGCGCTTACTTACGCGATGGACCTTAACTAGGGGAACGCAATACGGATTAACTATCGCAAACCGATCGCAAAGCACGTGTGTCCACTTCCTACGCACAAATTTGCCATCCCTAAAGATATCTCTCCATTCCTGGTATTTGAAGTGAAACTCGCCATCAATTTCACCGACGGGCTTACGAAATGGAAATTTAACTGCGGAATTAGTTGCCATTTCATTGCTGCACTCATAATTACCCTCTAGCTTGGCCGTTACCGCTGTCGCTACATCCTCAATGTCCGTGGCTGCGACACCATCTCTAATGCTTTTCACCGACACTTCGTCGAATACAGACACTCCTACCACAACACCATCATCGTTATCCCCTTAAGCCACCGTAACTGCCCTCTAGCGTATCAAGCCCTGTGTCTACGTTACTCGAGAATAATGAGTACCCGTCGAAATCATCGGAATTTCTTATGTTAACGATTTCATTACTGTGCAATATACTCCTATCGAGGAGTTTCCACCCACCAGCTATCAGCAACGCCTTTCTCCTACGGAACTGCTTCCATTTAATGAGTGCAGCATGGGTGTCGGAGACCTTAACGAAATTAACGATTTTAATCGGTTATTGGCAAATAACTTGAAAAGAATTAATTTAATCAGGAAATTGTCAGTTACATAACTTTACCTTGTAAAAAATTAAATAAAAATCTAATTTAAATTTCCTATATGACCACTTCCGACTGAGCTACAACGTGTTAATGCTTATCTTTTGTTTGTCAAACGCTAAATTTGAAAGATTCGATACCAAATAGCGGAAACTATTTTTCGAGGAAAACTTATGCAATCTGTTTCAAAGTATTAAAAAAAAAACTTTTTCATGATGAGAACAAAAAATATATCATAAAATTTATGCGAGTTATGATTAAAAATAAGATCTATCCGTACTTTTTCCAACGAAACAACCAGTGAAAACAACTCCTTATTACCACACTAGTTAACATTGATCTATACACTTCAGAAGTTCTCTTTATTTTAGTATTGGTAATTGATCCTAGAAGTTTGGTTAATTTACATTGATCAATTTTGAAAAATTTGGAGGTAACATTGAATAGCCATTTTCAACAATTTCGTTAAAAAATTCTCTTTTTTCCAAATAACTCCAAAAAAGCTGGAGATATGAAAAAAGCGAGTAATTAATTGCAGCTTTTTAATTTTTAATATTTTGGTTTGCTTAAATTTTCTGTCCAATACATATTTGGTGAGAAGTTGATGTTTAAAACCTCTATTTACAAGGGAGCACCACCTCATTTAAGCCCTTTTAACCCCTCCCCTTTCAAAATACTGGATTTGAATGACATTTCATTCACATAACCTCGTACTCATATTCGAGAAATCTCATATTCAATTCGAACATAACATACGGACTCTAACAACTAGTCTAAATCGATTGTCATAAATATTGCTAATGACCACTTTTTCCCTTTCCACTCCCCCTCCTAGACATTCCACTATTACACGCCAAAAAATCCTTGTGACGCCAACCCACGCTCCCCTCTGTAACTACCTCCGGTTTTTTACCCTATCTCTTCCCACCTCCCCCCTTCCCGTCACTTACCTCCCCTCTCCCCTTCCCCTCCAATCAACCGACCACAGAGTATATATCCCGGCAAATTCTTATCTACATCTACATAATACCCTGCGAGCCACCTCTAGGGTGTTTGGCAGGGGGTGATCAATCACCAGCATGCAGCATGCATTTCGACTCCCACACCCACACCACACCGTCCAAAAAACGTCCCGTATAATAACAAACTATACTACTATATGCTGTTAGAAATAGAATATAGAATAGAAATTCAGAAACATGCATTAAGTTTTACATAGGTTAGTAGGCTACGCTATGTGTATCACTAGTCTTGAAAATGGTACAGTGTAACCGAAACTAGTCGGCAATAAAGTGTGTGTTTTGTAGAAAAGCAAAGTAATTTCCTTCCAACCACACTTATTGAAATACTTTAACTGGGACGCCTGGCGTCTTGGATCAAGAAACGAAATCGTTCTTTCGCGGAAGTTTACATAGAAAAGACACCAATGGTTACCGTTTTCATTATACGGCATTAAAAGAATTTTATTCGTTATGTTGACATCTGGCGCAAATTTTTTAGGTGGCAATTTCCCTTCTATCGCATTCTGTGACGATTCGCATATAACATACTCGACGTTGGCATTGTTCTCCGTAACGACGCGCGCGAATGAATCATTAATGAAATTTACAAGCCAACTACTCCCTAACAACTTCAAAAAATCTTCAAGGTAAACGTGTGAATGATTTTTACCCACGTATCCCATAACATAATTTAATTTTACAGTAGCGCTGCTTTGGAAATAGTTTATATCGCAAATTAAACCGTTGCATGCAGTTGATAAGTGAGGGTGACGTACTTCCGTCTTCAAACCTTCCGTTCGCCATACGTTTCGACGTGGATCGCGGGGACTGGATGTACTCAACGCAAAAGATAAAATTTTCTTACTTTCAAACGACGTTCCCTTATCGCATCTTTGTCTACGCTGCCGCTTTTCCCATTTCTCCCTCTCCATGGTCGGATCTTCCCCTCGCCTGAATACCGACACCTGTTTCTCTGTCGTCGTTAATTGCTGCCTCGACTGAAGGTCTTACTGCCTGAATGAATCTACCACACGTTAAACGCAACTGGGATCCTAATACCGATTTCTTAACCAAACCAAACCAACGTTCAACGGACGCGTTGCTGAAAGTAACTCCTGGAGACTTCATAAATCTACATCATGCAATACAACTTGGAGGTGGCGGAAGAAGTAGCAAATAAAGCCATGAATGGTAAGTGTTTTAAAAATTGTATGGTTATTATTTTCATAGGATTATTCGGGAGAAATAACGCCGAGGCAATCACTCAAGCATGGTTTTACGTTTCAGATCCGATGTTCGCCACGAGACTCCTCCATGAAGAGATGGCGCGGCAAGTGCAAGGTATTTTATTGAATTTGTTGTTGTAATGATTTATTATTAGTTATTTAAGCTTGAGATTGCGAGCTGTGGAGATAGAATATGACTTCTAATTTCATAGCATGTGGTGAGTAAACTTTGCGGTCGAAGCATCCCGTTTCTTATTTTGAATTTTTGCAAATTATTTAGATTTATTTGTTAATTAGTCTTATTATTAGTTATTTATGTTTGAGATTGTGTGAAATGGGGATAGAATAAGACTTGTAATGTAAGACACGTGGTGAGTGAACTTTCCGGTCGAAGCATTCCCTTTCCAATTTAGTATTTTTTACAAGTTATTAAGATTTATTTGTCTTTTGCATTTATTTGTTATATCACCTTAGTATTACTCATTTAAGCTTGAGGTTGTGTGAAATGGAGATAGAATAAGACTGCTAATGTAAAAACACGTGGTGAGTGAACTTTCTGGTCGAAGCATTCCCTTTCTCATTTAGTATTTTTTACAAGTTATTAAGATTTATTTGTCTTTTGCATTTATTTGTTGTATTGCCGTATTATTAGTTATTTAAGCTTGAGATTGTGTGAAATGGAGATAGTGTACGACTTCTAATTTAAAGACGCGTGTTCAGTAAACTTTCCGATCGAAGGATTCCGTTTCTTATTCAGTATTTTATTTCACTAGTCATTTCCATTTGTCATTTGGATGTACTACTTATTTAAGCTTGAGATTGTGTAAATTGGAGGTAAATTACGACTTCTAATTTAAGCGCATGCGTTGAGAGGTCTTTCCGATCTAACCATTAAGTTTGTGGCATTGTGCTTATAACTTGTCTCGTATATCAATCAATTGTATCTTAACAGATAGGTAATCATCCACGATTGTCTCGTGAACAATTTCTTTCCACGTGCTACTACATATGCTATCCATATTAATACACCAGTATTGCTTTTAATTACCACTATAGTGTTGTCCTATAGCAATATATTCATATTCATAATTGTACGAGGAGAAGAGGTTATATTAAACATCAATGTGGCAATTAATTTATATATTTTTGTGATTGAGGTTTGGTCTACCATAATAATTTGGATCTTGCATAAAATTTGAGCCTCGGAATACATAGCATGCTATACATGCCTCAGCGACTGATATTCATTACATTTACTGTGTTGTTACTAGGTATATAGTTATCACAATGCCCATTGAAATTATTTCGGATCTTCGCTTCACGCGATTCAGTTCCTGATAGCGATAAGGAAATAGAAGTAATTACGTATTTAATGATTTTTTAGTATTTTTATGTTGTTTAACTAATCCTGGCATTTCTCATTTTAGAGCATTCCGGGGGGCCCGTGTCACAAGATGTTCATGACGGAGAGGGCTGCAGTGAAGCTGCTCCTGAGCCCCAGGACGATGGTACGTACATACATTTACATTGGGGATATCCCTGGTGTCCTGAAAGAGGTTCAGTCAGTGGTGTAACTAGGAATATGCTCTGGGGGGGAATGGGATGGCCTTGGGTGGCGACCCCCTCTCAGGGGGAGGGGGGCACAAGTGATATTTTTCCTAACTTCGTATGTTGGCTTGTGGGGATTTGTGTGGATGAAGTCCGTAATGACTTTATTTCTTTACAGATGGCTTCCGCTGGGGCCACGATGCTATCCTCCTCTTGGTGGAGACCTTCCGCGAAGAGGAAAAGATATGCCAGGGCAAGAAGGTTTCCGCCAAGACAATGTGGGAGAGGATAGCATCAGTGATGCAGGCCCGGGCCATCAACGTGTCTGGGGCTCAGTGCAAGAGCAAAGCAAATGGCGCAATGAAAAAGACGCACAAGAGCATAAAAGATGCAAACGGGCGCAGTGGCAGTGGGAGGCGGACGTGGACCCATTTTGATGTAAGTCGTGGAGAATTTCTTTGTCTATTCATGGCCACTTTGCATTCACATGATTGTCTATTATATATCTATTATTATATGATTATCTAAATGTTCCTTTATTTCAGTTAATGGATGGAATATTTGCAGAGAAGCCTTGGGTGGCTCCGGTAATGACACTGGAGTCTGATGCCATGCCGGAGCCATCCGGGCTTCCGTCCCCCACTCAGAACTCCCGTAAGTCACAGAAACTATCATGTTAATATTTGTATTTGGAAGGCTTGTGAATAGGTAGCTGTGTGAACCAAGTGACTAAAGCGTACTAAAGTAACCAGTTATCTTATATTTTTAATGTTAGATCCCTAGTGTTATCGTTCACAAATGTTGTCATTCTTTGTTTTTCATACTGATAGTCCTTCCCTTTAGTGACACTTATATTTGCAACATTCTGTTTGAGAAGATTCATCGACATTAAAGTATAAAGCCAATGTTATGATTTTACGGCTTCCAGGCAAGAGGTCAAGGGATGACGCGGTGGCCGCGCTGTTGGAGTCCCTGAAGGAGAACAGGGAGGAGAGGCGGGTCCAGCACGAAGAGAGGAGGCGGCAACACGAGGAGGTGATGGCCCGCCAAGACCAGTATCTGGCACTCCTGAAGAGATTGGCAGAAAAGTAAATGTTTTATGTATTGTCTGTGGTTCATTCTCTTGTCTGTGTTGTTATAAGTGATTGTCTGTGACTCTGTCAGAATAATAAATTATTCATTTAAGAGCAATGTATTCTTTAATCTTTCCAACCTTTCTCCATGAACATGAAATCCTATTGATGTTTATAGCTTTTGAATGTAGTTGGCACTAATGAAGCTCTTCATTTGTCTGAATGTTTTGCTAAACCATTTGAAAATATTAATCATGCTCTTGTTGCCTACTTTCTAAAAGGATTCATCAGCAGAGTTTTTTTAAATGCCTCACAGTGGATAGAATTAAACTTTAGAAAAAAAGGCACATTGGCATTATATGCATGTGTATAAGTATTCAATAACCATGTTTAATGGACTTTCATTCATTAGCAATTTAGGCATTGGTTTCATTTCTACCTGTATATGGATTGCTTTGGGAATAGTTTGTTGTTCTATTCTTTTATTCAGAAATGCATTTCCTCATTTTTAGGTCAATAACTCAACGCTTCGGGGTGGGCCACGCAACAGGTATCCGGGCTGTGCAGAGGGTGACACGTGTCATTGCACAGTTGTGCCCCCTCTTCATTGTTTGGCCTCAGGGGGAGAAAGCCGATAAGGTCATAAGAGGCTTTTTGCATACAAGTGCATTCCCTGGCACCATCGGAGCCATAGATGGCACACACATCAAAATAAGGGCTCCTCACGAAAATCCTGAGGCATACGTTAACAGGAAGGGGTATCACAGTATGCATCTGTAGGTTAGTCAAAAGCCATAAGTCAATTCATCTGACCATAGGTCATAATTTGTGTTTGAATGTGTTGTGCTGATACTTATTTCCATTTGATTCTTTGCAGGCTGTTTGTGACCATAAAGGAATTTTTACCCATTGTTTTGTGGGTCATGTGGGGTCAGTGCATGATGCCCGCGTTTTTAGACTCTCCAGGGTATATGACTACCTTGGAGATGCTCTAAAGTTCCCCAATGATTCTCATATCATTGGAGATTCCGCCTACGCCTTGCATACAAACCTCCTGACCCCCTTCGCTGACAATGGCCATTTAACGCGTCGGCAGAAGAACTTTAATTTCTGCCATTCGTCAGCTAGAATGGTTATTGAGAGGACATTCGGCCTATTGAAAGGGAGATGGAGGAGTTTGCTAAATGAATTGGGCATGAGGAATGTCTCCCGCATTCCATTCCATATCCATAGCCTGCGTCCTCCACAATGTTTGCCAATTGAGGCGGGACGCTATTCCAAATGTTGTGGTTGCCGCAAGGGTGGTGGAAGACCAGCCATTTGGAAGGGGCGTGGAAGAGGACAGGGTCGTGGCAGTCGAGAAGAGGAATAACATTTCGGTGGCCCTCGTGCTGAGGGATGTCTAAAATTAACTTTTTCTGAATAATTTTAAGGGGAAGGGCGCGTCGGGATCAAAGTCTTCGTTTTCTGGGAGCTCTTTGGCTTCACGCAGTATAATATCTCTGAGCTATCGATGCAAATTTATTGATTAAATGATTAATAATAATCTTTTGGCGAGAATATGAAGGAAACAACATTGAAATTGCAATAAATTCTGACTAGAGTTTACCATTTACAGCTTAGAAGATTTTCATAGTGATCTACCCCAATTCTTTTTGAAGTTTTACCTGTAATTTTTAAATCTGC
This sequence comes from Ischnura elegans, assembly GCF_921293095.1. Lineage (NCBI taxonomy): Eukaryota > Metazoa > Arthropoda > Insecta > Odonata > Coenagrionidae > Ischnura > Ischnura elegans. Next base: position 98,688,035 of record NC_060259.1, read on the forward strand.
CTTGTTTTGTATCCACCTGTGCACTTAAAATACATGTGAATTTTAAAAATTCTGTATTTTTTATTATTCCAATATATTTTTTTCTTTTCACGATTCGTTTCGGCATATTACTGTGACACCTATTTTGTAGGCTTTTAGAAAAAAAATTCTTTTTATTTTTTTAGATATGTATCTGGCGAATCTGCCATCACTCATTAAGCTGTCACGTTATACGGTTTGTTTCGACTAAACTGGACTGATATTTCACAATTTTGTGAATGAGGTAATAGTACCCATATCCCTATTGAAGTTGATTGTGAAAGTATTGGTTTTAAGAGAATCAGGTTACTATATATGTGTATAAAGAATGGCAGATACATTGCCGAGGCTAGGACTGGGAAGAATTGTTGCTGCAAGTAGGGTGGCACGAGACATTGTTGGGCTCTTCAGGCATCGTAAAAACTGCTCTTTTTTGAATGTTATATACATTCTTAGCATGATTGGCGGAAAGGATACTAAATAGTACATTGCAATTGAAATCCTTCTACTGCATAGTAGTGATGTCATTTGATGACACGGTATAGCTCATGAATGTAATTATGTAGCTGTTCGAACTTTGTTTAAGTAGAGATTCACAGGTATCTCCTGGCTAACTCAATGGAAATATTACCATAAGCTTACCTCTCATACCCCAACTGAAGGAACTGAGACCTGGTGTTGTCGAAAATTTAGTGTTATGCACACATCAGTCAGATAAGTTTACTGTTGGTAGTGGCATAGTTAAGGTTACTTCATCTACATCTACATAATATCCTGCGAGCCACCTCTAGGGTGTTTGGCAGGGGGTGATCAATCACCAGCATTCAGCATGCATTTCGACTCCCACATGCACACCACACCGTCCAAAAAACGTCCCGTATAATAACAAACTATACTACTATATGCTGTTAGAAATAGAATATAGAATAGAAATTCAAAAACATGCATTAAGTTTTACATAGGTTAGTAGGCTACACTACAAGTCATGCAATCTATTTACGAGTTCTATTGCTGCCGTTATAATCTCTTATCGATCGTGGAAAAAATGACATTCGGAATCTGTCTGTTCTGCAATCTATCTCTCTTATTTTATTTATATGATCTGATCTTCCGTAGTACGTTGGCGTCCGTAAGATATGGTTAACTTCGTCAGAAAAGACACTGCTCTTGAATTTATCTAAAAGGTTTAGTCTATTTTTCAATCTATGGTCCGACAGAGATTCCCATCCTAGTTTATCTAAGAGGTCAGTTACACTAACAAGACTATCGTAATGACCTTTCACATACCTGGCAGCTCTTCTTTGCACGCGTTCTAACTCTGTTATTAAGCCTTTTTCATGAGGGTCCCAAACACTGGCAGCGTATTCCAAATGTGGTCTAACGAGGGAAAAGTAGCTAATTTCTCTCACTTTGTCGTCGCACTTTCCTAATATTCTTTTAACAAAACCCATTTTACGATTAGCTTGACCGGTTATTTCTCGAATATGTTTATTCCACGATAGATCATTATTGAGTCTAACCCCTAGATATTTCACGGATTCAACTGCCTTTAACTGGGTGCCCCGAATGATATAGTTACGCTGTAGGGAGTTATTCTTCTTCCAGAAATTCATTACGACGCATTTTTCCAAATTTAATTCTAACTGCCAAGCATCGCACCAAGCTTGGATAGCAGCAAGGTCATTCGTTAGTTCATCTATATCTTTGCTGGAACGGATTTCTCTGTAAACTACAGCGTCGTCTGCAAATAATCGTAACTTACTCTGCACTACTTCGTCAATATCGTTTATATAAAGAAGGAATAGGAGTGGGCCAATGACACTACCCTGAGGAACGCCAGAAGTGACTCTAACCTCATTGGAGACTGCACCGTCTAATACTACTCTTTGGACGCGGTCGCTCAAAAATTCTCTAATCCAGGAAATGACATCTTCGTCTAGACCATAAGATTTCAGTTTTATCATTAACTTTCCGTGGGATACTTTATCAAATGCCTTTTTGAAATCAAGAAAAATCGCGTCTACTGGAATGTTGTCTTCCCCGGAGACTAAAATATCGTGGGCGAAAAGTGCTAACTGAGTTTCGCACGATCTGCTTTTCCTGAATCCATGATGAGTTCCCATTAATAAGTTTTGCGCGTCTAGGTGATTCATTACCGAGCTGACTACGATGTGTTCAAGGACTTTGCAAGAGATGGACGTTAAAGATATCGGCCGGTAATTAGATGGCTGTTCCTTGTCTCCACTTTTAAATATTGGCGTTACATTAGCGATTTTCCAGATTACTTGTTTACAAGAATGTTACTATCAACTAAACAAAAGGATTGGTACAGCACCTTGTTATTTACTATGTTAGTGAGGCCAATACTGATAGAACAGGGCCATATATTTCTCGCTGGGGTCAGACACCTTATTCACTCCTGCATTGGACACTACAACACAGCTAAGAATTAAGGCTAGGGGGGTTGTAGGCGCAACTAATACTTTGGGGTGTGACGGTATTGCTTAGCCACCGGGGTAATTGGGAGTTGTGGGGGCCCTTGTCCAGAAAATTTAAAGATAAATGGTTCAAAATGACTAGTTTTATCGCTTTAGGAGAGATATTTGATTAATCTTAACACTATTCTTTAAGTAATATTAATCCATTAAGTAGAATGGATGACACTTAAAAATTTTTCAGAGCTCCGGGTGGGGGGGGGGGGTTATCCCCCAAACCCCACCTCCCCCGCTGCACCACTGCTACTACAAACTGAGGCCTGTCTCGAAGATATAATTACACGCACGCACTGGTTTTCAAATCCTCGACCATAGGGAAGACTGACTATAAATAATAGCAGGTCATGATGCATATAAGAGAAGATAACCCTTGACAATGTAATTAAATATGTTGGTAGAGAAATTTCAATTGAACCAGAATTAGGCTAAAGATTACCTTTGCAATGATTCATCAACTGCACACATGAATTTGCAATGATGCAGCAGTGGACTTGAACCCATCTTGTTACCAGCAAGCCTAAAGCATAATTGCAATATATACCTGCCCTTAATCTAATGTCTAAAATGAAACTAAATATCCTAGTGAAGCTTAGAGATGTATCACACATCATTGCACATAGTGCATATAGACAACTTACTGACATCATGTTCAAGGTCTGACACATTGAAATCAATACATACTTAAATTTAATTGTAGGATATTCAAGATTTACTTCAAAGCACAATCCTGGATAATGCTCTGCCTCCACATATGAAGCTGATTCTATTAGACTTCACAAAAACTTTTTACTCGATGAATCACGAAATTCTAATAAATCGCTTGAATGATGTTGGACTTTCAAATTCAGCCTTGCTCTGGTTCAAGTCGTTTCTCTCTAGCAGGAAAAAAGAGGTTAGAGGACCAAAGGGCGAGCTTTCAAACTATTGTCCTGTAACCAAAGGAGTGCCACAGGGGTCAATCATTGGACCCCTTATATTAAGTTATCTTAAGATGCAAATACCACATGTACGCCGATGACCTTCAGATCTACATTGACTGTTACCCCACTGATGTGACTGAAGGCATTAATAAGGGGAATAAAATTACACATATTTACACCAAAATGTATAATATAAAGCTAGAACAAATAAACGTCCAACATGCCACATGGAGGAACTTTACATACCACACTATCGAACATCGATTTACGCTACTTCCTTCTATGCCACCTCTTTCAAAATATGGAATCGATTGTCATGCCATTTAAAAAAATTTAAAAATGCAAGTCCATTCAAAAAGAAATACCATGAAATATTGCTACATGTAAATTGAATATTGTAAGTTAACTGTGCTAAAGTCTTAAAGTGCTAAAAAAACTTATGATGCTTAAGCATATCTGGCATAACAGAAGACTGTGAACAGGCATCAAAGGAAGGATAGGAATGACACACTGAATAAACTTATGAGTTCACCTATTACCCACAGACAATAGAAAACAGAACTTGATTGCCAAGAATAGAATTGAAAACTATGACTTCTTCACAACCATAGATTCATGTTACCATGTCAGAATAATCATGCTCATTTACAACACTATATATACTATAACGCAGTGTGCATTCCATAGAAAAAAGGTTAATTCAACTGGTCCTTTACATGTGGAGTGGAACATGAATACTGGACACACAGTAACGATGCCTTACCTGTAGCAATCGGGCGTCGCTAGGCGCCACAGAGCCATTAGCAACTGCTTATCCGCTGCTAACATGGGGTTCCCGCTATGGGTGCTCTTCTGGAGCGTCTCCCCTATCTCCGCCATGATGAATTGGAAAGTGACGGGAAGGACCCAAATAAAGGTGTATGCACAAAAATAAGAAAAATCCAACTTTTCTTCCTGTACTCCAATTCCACGAAATCCGCCCACATTGTCTAAGCGTACTGTCAGGCCCGTCGCTAGCTTTTCTGGCGCCAGGGGCAAACTGTGCTCGTGCGCCCCTCCCATTGAAATATCTGCGATCTGGAAATTTGAGGTACTGTGGAAATATTATTGAAAACATTTAGTATGGTAAACATATTTTACTGATTACGAAAGTAAAACATACAAGGATATTTGAAAATTTTAAAATGAAACAGTACAACAAGAATACAAATACAGATTAATATTCAAGGACATTTATTGAACATTATAAAGGAATCTTTCTCGCCTTACTTTCTGCGAAAGATTTGATCAATTCTTGGAAATTCAATTGTCTAGCTTCCTCATTCTCAATAGATAACGTTGCCAGTGCCACCAATCGTTCTTGAGACATTGACGATCTCAAGTAGGTTTTTATAAGGTTCAGCTTGCTGAAACTTCTCTCCCCGCTAGATACCGTAACCGGTATCGTAAGTAAAATACGAAAAGCTATCTAGAGATTCCTGAATAAGTCCTGGTGGTCACTCTTCTTGATAGAATTCAAAATCTTCAATGGTATCGCTTGTGTTTTTTTCATTTCTTCATCAAAGATTAAGCTGACATGCTGTAGCTCATAGTAAAGTTCAATTCCGTTAATGTCACAAAGACCTTCACGTGTCAGATAGTTCTGAAGTTCCTGACAATGGATCTTTAATTGATCATTTCCCGGGAGGTTGTTTAAATTGAATAGGAAACCCCATTTGCTTTTGTGTTCGTTGAGCTGCCTGAATCGCTCCTTGAGGGATGTAGATACAGTGTCTATAAGAGGGTAGAATACGTCCCTCAAAAAATCTTCTTTAGGCGTAGCTTCGTAATTATCTGTGCTTTCATAAGAAAATTGTCTTTTGTTCTTAGCACGTCGTTTTTTCGGGAAATCACATAGGATTCCTGCACTTTCAGCGATACTTTGAACATCTATAATTGATTGACTGAATCCGTTCTCTCGATGATTATCAACAAACTGGATACATTTTTCAATTTGAGTTATTGCTAATGAAACATCTGCGGTTTTGCCCTGGAGAGTTTTACTGACGAGATTGACCTGGAAAAATAAGTTATGCCAAATCTTCAAGCAGACCAGAAATGAAAAATCTTCGAAATGTGTAATCAAGGATTTGACCTCGGACGAGATCTTGGGATCATCAGCAGTCTCTGGAAGCTCAAGTAGCGCTTCCAAAATCTCAGTGTACTGATAGAGTACTGCGTTTATTGAATTGATACAAGCTTCCCATCGATTTTCACAAACTTGCTTTAAAGTGAGACTTTTAACATGATCACTTATGATGCACCAACGCTTTGTCGAGGCGGAAAACAAGACAAATAATCGTTGGAGAATCCCAAAAGGTGAAACTGACTTCACTGAGGACTTGGCTCCATCGGATATAACTAAATTGAGGCTATGGCAAGCACAAGGAACAAAGGTTGCTAATGGATATTCTTCTAGTATGCGAGCTTGAACTCCCTTATGAATTCCTTTCATATTTGCACCGTTATCATAACCTTGACCTCTATAATCTTCCATATTTAGACCACATTCAGTTATTTCATCAATTAGCAGGTTACTTAGAGACTCACCAGTCGATTCTTTAATTATTCTATAGTTGATGAAACTTTCCTCTACACTAATCGGTCCATCTTGAGCTGGGTCTTCGTCTACATACCGAATGGTCAATGAGGTTTGTTCTTGATGACTTGCATCGGGTGTGCAGTCCATAATAACGGAGAAATACTTCTGACAAATATTTCTCGGGTTTGCATCCAGGTTAAAGCTTTTATGTAAGCCGACGTTTCGGAAGACGACTTGTCTTCCATCCTCAAGGCTGTGTTACTCTATCGAAGTTCAATTTCACACTGAACTGGATCGACCGTTTACCGAGGACAACAATACGGCTCAGGTGTCGTCCGATTGGCTGTAGGTATTTTGAAATTCTTCACGTTTAACCCTTATGTTTTTAATACAGCTAATTACAGGTCTCCATGTAGTGCTTAGATGATAGCCGGTGTCCCGATTGAAATTTTTGGGATTGAGGCGGATCTCTATTGCTTCCTTAACTACGCGGTCCCAGTAACGTTCAGCATGGCAAAGGATTTTGGTGTCGTCTCATTTAATAGCATGGTCTTCATTAATGCTGTGTTCCGCCACGGCCGACTTTTCTGGTTGCGCTAATCTGAAAAATCTCCGGTGTTCTTTCAGCCTCGTCTCAATCGTTCGGCCTGTCTCCCCCACATACATTTTACCACATTCACAAGGTATTCCATAAACCCCTGGTGTCTTCAACCCAATCGGATCTTTCACCCTCACCAAGCGGTGCCTTAATTTAGGTGGTGGCAGATGGACAGTTTTGATATTATACCGTCGTAGAATGCGGTGGATCTTACCAGATATGGTTGACACATATGGGATTAAGGCTGTTGATAGCGGTTTTTCAGGCGGCTCATCCGGGCAACTCTTTTGTTTTATGTTGAATCTGCATGTTGTTTTATGTTGTGTCAACCATATCTGATAAGATCCACCGCATTCTACGACGGTATAATATCAAAACTGTCCATCTGCCACCACCTAAATTAAGGCACCGCTTGGTGAGGGTGAAAGATCCGATTGGGTTGAAGACACCAGGGGTTTATGGAATACCTTGTGAATGTGGTAAAATGTATGTGGGGGAGACAGGCCGAACGATTGAGACGAGGCTGAAAGAACACCGGAGATTTTTCAGATTAGCGCAACCAGAAAAGTCGGCCGTGGCGGAACACAGCATTAATGAAGACCATGCTATTAAATGAGACGACACCAAAATCCTTTGCCATGCTGAAGGTTACTGGGACCGCGTAGTTAAGGAAGCAATAGAGATCCGCCTCAATCCCAAAAATTTCAATCGGGACACCGGCTATCATCTAAGCACTACATGGAGACCTGTAATTAGCTGTATTAAAAACATAAGGGTTAAACGTGAAGAATTTCAAAAGACCTACAGCCAATCGGACGACACCTGAGCCGTATTGTTGTCCTCGGTAAACGGTCGATCCAGTTCAGTGTGAAATTGAACTTCGATAGAGTAACACAGCCTTGAGGATGGAAGACAAGTCGTCTTCCGAAACGTCGGCTTACATAAAAGCTTTAACCTGGATGCAAACCCGAGAAATATTTGTCAGAAGTATTCACCAGGAAAAACTGAAATCGTTGAGAAATACTTGGCTCGTTTTATTTTCTTGGCAATGTTGGTTTTTACCTGTCTTCCCATAAGGCAGATAAACTCATTCTGAATTGAAGGGCTTAACATGTGAACAGTGTTTCCGCTCCAAATCCATGAATGGCCGAATGTGTTCCATCATTACGCTATCGAATTTGCCCAAGAGCTGGACTAGTCCGAGAAAATTCCCATTGTTGGGCGTAAATAACTTGCACGAAGGACCTCGAAAGGCAATGTTGTGCCCCGCCAAGTACAAGATTATTTCAACAATGCGCTTTAATATTTCTTTCCAACGTTCCGTTGTTCTCCTCACTTGATCTATCAGCTCTTGATCAATTGCTGAATTTGTGTTGAGCCACAAGTGAGCCTCAGTCCATTGGGCCATGCATTTAAAATGCTCCGGTGAAGTCTCATGCGAAATCAATCGTTCTTGAACATGTTTCCAATTGTTAAAGCCTGATTTTTTAGCGAGCTGAGACTTTAAGTTGATGCCATACAAGCGACAGCAGAAACAGAAAGTTGAACCACCAGTTCGAGAATAGATGAGCCAACGACGATGAACCCTCTCGCCATTTACTGCGCGACGGAACTGATATTGATTAAAAAATGCCGAGATTGAGAATTCCGTGGGTAATCTTTATCAGATTGAAAAAATCCATAATGGGGCCCTGCCAATACTAATTGATCACGCTCGGGCCCTGTTAAAAATTCAGGCCAAGTTGATGGATCATGTGATAAAGGAGAAGGAGGCGTACTGTATACACGGCACTTCATTTTAAGAAAAGCAAGCATGTAAGTTCGTTGAAAACTGCCAAAGGTTTCCTGGACCGGAAATCGAACCACGGACCTTTGACTAGCAAGGCCAACGTATGGACTAACACGTTAACTGGGATCCCTGATACCGAGTGCTTAATTTCTAAACATTAAGGTACGGGAACACATACTCACACATTCATTCCACATGATTTTTCAACCGAAATTAAGAACTAATAATAATCCATGCAATTCAGGAAGATCAACAATTTGATTTTACTAACCTGGAGTTTAAGAGGATATAAAATTCTACTAACCTGATGTGGTTTTGAAATTCATTGTCCGAGAATCGCGGAACCACATCTTCAGCGTATCCCTCGATTCTCGGAATGACATTTCGCTCCCTTCTTTCCCCTTCTCTGACCACATGCTCCACTACGTCTTCATCGTCTTCACTATAACCCTCAAAGTATTCGGGAGGCTGCATTATCTCTCCTCCTGCAACAATGAAAGCCATCAACTCCTCGTGGTTCATCTTTAGTTTCCTCGTGGTCACTCGTGGTCAACAGGAACAGGTTACAATGATGGCGCGGTCGGAAAACAAACGACTAACAGCACGCTCCGGGAGTGATCCAGTACGGCTGCGCAGGGAGCGATGGGAAAGAAAGTGGACCACGAATCTGTAGCGTCTGAAGCAGGAGCACTCGGGAGCATTGGGAGCGTGTACTGGACTACGCCCCTCGTTTCCCGTTTAGGGTGACTGTTGACGTCATACCAAAAGCGGAACGCTTTCCGATAGTATGTGTGAAACGCACGGAAGACGAGCGTAGGATAGGTTCCCGATCGACTCGGATTGAATCCGTTTCCGACGCCGCGAATCCTATGAGACTATGAAAAAACCCCCCAGGGGAATGTATAGAGCCTGACTCTTCCTTCGAAAAAATGTAATCACCGCATTAAATGCTGACTATGCTATTATTTATTTATTTTATTTATTTTTTATTTATTTGAGAAGTTGCTCACATACAGCATTTCTGCCAATTTATGGTGACGCAGTAACAAACATAAAATTTTAACATAAAAAATTTGAAGAGAGAGCAGTGGCTTATGATAGTAAAGAACAAAATAGAAGGCACGAGGAAAGGTAGGTGGAGAGGGAGGTTTATTTACTTGCTGAGGAATGGGACATGGCGAGTTTGATAAATGAGTTTAAGGGCAGAAAAAACGGGTCAATATTGTCTGGTAATGAATTGATCAAGGAGCAAAGGCGGTGTTGGAGGGATCGCTTAACGAGGGATAGTCTAGGGATAGGCGTATGGAGCAAGGAATGTGTACGAGTGGGTCGGCAAGGCACTCTGAAATTAATGGATGAAAGCAAATCAGGACAATCAATGTGTGAATTTAGAATATTGTGAATAAGTTTTAAGTCTGTTTTAATCCTTTGTTGGGAGAGATCAGTCATTAATAGGGAAGATAAGAGTGAGCTGGTGGACATGTCACGTAAGTGGGGAACTCTGCGTCTTACGATTCTGGCGAAGAAGCTTGTTATACTGTCAAGAGAGGTGAGGTTAGAGGGGGCTGCGATGGACCATATGGGAGAGCAATATTCGGTGAATGGAAGGATAAATGTCGAGAAATATGATTTTAAAGCTGTGGGATCAGCTATTCCTGTGTAGCGGTAGAGGAGACCTAAAAGTGACATGGCTTTGCTCTTGATTGAATGAATGTGTTCCGAGAAGTTAAGTTTGGTGTCAGTAATGACGCCTAAATCCTTCACAGCCGAAACGCGTTGAAGATGCTCGGCATTAATTGAATATTGAAAAATAATAGGGGATTTTTAAGAGAAATCGAAAGGGAGTTGCATGTACTGAAATTTAAATTTAGGTTCCAAGTATTGCACCATTTTGCAGTCAGGTTTAAAGGATCTTGAAGGACTTTGCAGTCCGAGGGAGTTTGAATTTGTTTAAACAGCTTACAGTTATCCGCCTAAAAAAGAGTATGTGTCTGGTATGGAGGCAAAAGTGTGGCTAGGTCATCAATTAACTGTGTTTGTGACATCCCAAAATTCTTTTTAGTCATTAAATGTCACGAAACATCGAATAATGACGTAAACGTCCCAAAGAGTATAACAGGTTAATGGAAAATGTCGTATTTGATATTTAGGTTCCTCTTCTTTGTAGGGTCGAAAGATTATTTCCACGATCTAGGTATAGTCACTTTCAAAAGTCGGTCTACATACCCGGCGGAGCCGTCACCGTTATTCACCGAAGTCGACCTTCGCGTATTGCTTACGAGTTCCTTGTGCGCGGAGGATCGATTTGACTTTGTGTGATGGTTTTGTGTGACTTCCCACAGCCAAACATTTCCACCATATAAGAAAGCAGAGAAGAATTTATGGATTTTTTCGGCCCCTCGTGCGACGAAAAGCAAGGAATAACTGAGTCGTTTGGTAAACTAATACATCACATATAGTAGGTACAACAAAGTTTTCGGAGCATTCGATTATTCTACCAATATTATTTATCCACATAGGCTTAAGAAAAATACCAACATCGATACTTTCGTTTGCGTCGCCGTATTCATCCATGCTCGCGTTCACCCGTGTTGGCTGCGAAGGATTTTCAGTCATTTTTCAATGTTTCAAAGCAGTTACTCCACAAGTTTAAGTTTATTCAGAACACAAGTGGCGCCTATATTTTGAATACCGCAACTTATTTTCATCCTTTAAACAGAAAATAATACTTTTATACTTACGGCATGAAAATTTCTACCTGGAAAGTAGTACCGGTAAGGCATTTCATACGAGAGAAGACACGATGGCGGTTTTTTCAACCTCTGATCGCTCAGCAAAAAACACCATGCAAGCGACAGGCAGGTACTGCGCGAATTGGGCAACCGCTCATCCTCCGTACCACACGCTCGAGTCATTTTGTCCGTAAGTTGTTAGTTTTGGTTAGTGGCAATCTCATGAAGTACACTGCCTCAATGGATTCTCTCGTCAAGTGTGCACTGCGGAGAGACAGCCAGAAAACTCTTCGAATGGCTTCATCGTTGACGTGTCGCGATGGTGTTTGATAAGTAATATGTTAAAAGCATACTCTAAGAGGGTATTTGGTACGAAAAATTTTCTGAAGAATACTCTTTCGGGCGTGAAATCCTATTTTCATTTCTTCCTTCTATGTACGTTGCGTCGCAGATACGTCTCAGTATTTTTTGCACGAGCCAGACTACTTTCACCATCAATCTCAGAATACTATCGGGGTGAGAATTGCGTGACTAGGAAATAATGCTTCGCCTTTTGTTCTGGTACTGGGACTCGGGGAAGAAGCGAAGGGTGCCTCGATAGGACTTACGCAGATGGTGAGAATAAGTCAAACTGGCCCTTTCATGCATTGCTCGCGCTTGCCGTGGGGAGTGACTTTTTAAAGTGATCGTGCAAGCAAGGACATTCTTTCGTCTTAGACGCTAGGTGGCGGGCCGCAAGTTGCAAAGCTACTCCTGTACTATGTTTATAATTGTTGCGTATTTATTTCAAGTCTTTGTCGAAATATTACAATTTATTATGAAAAATATACCTTTTATATTTCCTTAGGACAAATAAATAACATTAATGTAGTGATGGAAATAAAACATTTCAATTTTATTTCATATGCTATCACTCGCCACCTTAAAATTAAAAAGTTGAAGAAAGCCGTGATAAACATATGGCAGGTTGAAAAATTGAGGGAGGTTCAGCATCAACTGGCTTTTAAAGAGGCTGTAGAAAATAAAATAGGGGAGGATACGACCAACAAACCAATGGAAGAGAGTTGGAAAACCATTAGAAGTGGTCTGCAGGCGGCAGCTGAGGAATTTCTTGGTAAAAGAAGAGTCGTTATAAAAAAACCATGGATCACGCAGGAAGTATTAGATCTCATTGAAGAAAGAAGAAAATACAAGGCTGCGAAAATAGAGGAAGGACAGAATCGTTACAAGAGAATAAGGAACGAAATATGTCGTAAAGCGCGGAAGGCTAGAGAAACGTGGATGAAAAGCATTTGCGAAGACGTGCAAAACAATCTTAAACATGGAAAAGTAGAGGCCGCTTATAGGATAGTGAGGAACCACTTTTAGGAAAGGGGCGTAAGATGTAATACCCTTAGGGACAAAAACGGAGAACTATTGATTGAAAACGAAGAAAATGAGAAGAGATGGAAGGAATATCTGGAAGATTTGTACAAAGGAAGTCGCCTCAGAACGAATGCTATCGAAAACGAGAGGGGAGTGGATGCCGATGACATGGGAGCCCCAATTTTAAGATCGGAATTTGATGCGGCTGTAAGAGACCTCAGGATAAATAAAGCGTCTGGCATTGATGACATTCCTGCAGAACCAATTAAATATTCAGGAGAGAAGACGTTGAACCAGCTATACAAAATCATTAGTGAAATGTATACGACAGGTGAGGTACCAAAGGATTTCGAGAGGAACATTATAATCCCTATTCCTAAGAAGAAAAGAGCGGAGAAGTGCGAAGATTTTAGGACCATAAGCCTTACTACACATGCGTCAAAGATACTGACAAGGATCATCTATAGAAGAATAGAACGAAAAGCAGAAGAGTACTTGGATGAGGACCAATTTGGATTCAGAAAAAACAAAGGCAAAGGGAAGCAATATTGGCCCTAAGACTGCTCATAGAGAAGAGAATGGAAAAGAACAAGCCAACATTCGTTGCGTTTGTGGACTTAGAGAAAGCATTTGACAACGTGGATTGGAGTACAATGCTTGGAATCCTAAAGGAAATTGGGGTTCTTTATAATGACAGAAGAATCATCCACAGTTTATACAAAAACCAAGTAGCCGTGATAAAATCAGGGCCCAGCTGTGAAGAAGCAAGAATTAGGAAAGGAGTGCGACAAGGCTGTACATTGTCACCCGTAATTTTCAACGTTTACATTGAAAAAGCCATTAATGAAATCAAAGAAAAGGAATTGGGAGTGAATATCCATGGAGAAAAAATTAGCATGCTAAGATTTGCCGATGACATAGCCGTTATAGCAGAAACAGAGAAGGATTTGAAAAATATTCTTGCTAATATGGGTAGGGTAATGAGTAGATATCAACTGAAAATAAGCACGAAGAAAACCAAGATCTTAGTATGCAGCAGAAGAGAAGAAGTCAAGACAAAATTAAAATAGGGAGACAAAAACTGATAGAGGTGGATGAATTCTGTTATTTGGGAAGCAAGATAACTAGTGACGGGAGAAGCAAGAAAGAAATTATCAGCAGAATAGCCCAGGCGAAGAGAGCATTCCACCAAAAGAGAGACCTGCTTACAGCGGGAAACTTAAATATGGAAGTAAAGAAACAATTTATAAGAAACTACATCTGGAGTATGCTCCTATACGGAAGTGAGGCATGGGCAATGACCGCAGCGGAGAAAGCAAGGATAGAGGCCTTCGAAATGTGGTGCTACAGAAGAATGATGAAGATCAAATGGATCGACCGAGTTAGTAACGAGGAAGTCCTAAGAAGGGTAGGAGAGAAGAGAAGCCTCATGAAAACTTTAACAAGAAGACGGAACAACCTTATAGGCCACATCTTGAGACATGATGGCCTGATGAAGACAATCGTCGAAGGACAAGTGGAAGGCAAGAATGGAAAAGGAAGACCCCGAACAAAATATATGGAACAAGTAAAGAGAGATGTGAAAGAGAAGAAATACGTAGGAGTGAAAAGATTAGCTGATAGGAGAACTGAGTGGAGAGCTGCGTCAAACCAATCCTAGGATTGTTGACCAGTGATGATGATGATGATGTTATCACTGTAACATTCATTGCATTTCAGAATATAGGTGCGTTCATCTGCATCGTAGTTAACTCGTCATTCAAATATTTTTCAATATTTGAATGACGATATCTTATCATATGGCCGACGGAAAATTAAGGACACACAGAGACACAATTTTCCTCTCTCTCCACGATTTGATTTTATCTCTATGGTAGAACATAAAAACGCATTGCGGTTCCACAAACGTTATAGTGCTGTCGACAAATTTTGATGACTACAGCGTCACTATAAAGACAAACACAATGATCACTGCAAAATCATGCCCTATGTATCCAACAACGGGGTAAGGGAAGCTCGGCCTAGCGGCGCCATAGTATTTTTTCTTAAGATCAAAACCTTGTAACTCCTTTTAGAATTAAGATAAGTAAATGATTTTTTCACTATCATTAACTTTGTAGTTTTTTAAAAATTCTATATGCAGCAAATAGGGACCTACGACATAATAAACGTAAGTTAGTATGCGACTACTGTTTACCTTACAAAAATCCAAATTTTCTTGTTCTAAAGGGTGTTACATCGGTATAACTACATTTTTCTCAATTATTGTAAAATTGGTGAAAACCTTCAAAGAGAATATACTATGAAGAATTTTGAGTAGAGGGTTCGATTCAATATAATTAACGGTGTTACGACAATTGCGAGAAGAAGATAAAGTAGAAAAATACACGTTAGTAACGTACATTTAAGGAATTCTTTCATAGTCTTTGCTATAATTTTCATGTAACAAATATTGAGACCAATAAAATGCAGCTCTCTTTCTACATTAGAGTACACTGAATTGTTTTCAAAAGATTCGATCCAATATAAACAACGGTGTGGTAGCAATAGCGAGAAGAAGAAAAAATAAAAAAATACACGCTTGTTATGGAAGTTTAAGGAAATGTTTTTTATAGCCTCTGCTATAATTGTTATTGAAAAACTATTGGTACTTACCACTGAATGCAGCGTCTCTTTCTACCTTAGAGCAAATTGCTAAACAGTGCATAGCCCAATATTAATTTTTTTGCTGCTATTGAAAACAGCGCGCTCCCGGCCTTATGGAGATTAACATGGAAAACGAGTCTCCATAAGAACCCATACTTTCATCTGAATGTGGAACGCTCTACAGCCTAAAAAGGGCATATTTATGTGCATAAGGTAGTTGGGAGTATGCAAAAACTCACCCACTCCTACACGGCGCAGTATGCAATAACTACATCCGGGAAAATACTACCAAGAGTATTTTTGTGCATGATAGAGCCAGCAAGTAAATTTGGTCTTCGTGTGAAGGACACTGTGAGAATACTGGAGCAAGAGTATCAAAATGTGACTGTGGTGTGCTCGAAATCTTGAAAACTCAGTCAATTGCATGGAGTTTTCTTGCAAATGGTCCTAAAAACTTATGTGGACGAGGAACTTTTTTTTATTTCCAGTAGTTTCCTGGGGAGGGTGTGGTGCAATGTGCGACGAATTATTCACAAATCACGCAGGTGATACAAATTGCAAAATAAAAATGATACCACCTAAGCGAAGATGGGCACATTGCCCGGAAACTCACGTTTATCAAATTACATGTGTCCTCAAATTCGCGTGGTAAGGCACGATTCGGAGTTCCATTTAAAATCCATAAACTAATATGAAAATAAAAAGTCGCGAAGTAACTAAATTAAACGAATGACGACGAATTGTAACAGTGATTTATAAAATTATAAGAGAGGAAAAGATTAGTTCTCTTCCAGACTCGAACCCGGGACGCTTACATTGAATTTCCCTGAACAGAAGCCATTGACCGCTACACCACAGCGGAAGTTCATCAATAGCGATTACTCAAGCTAACTATTGTGCGCGAAATCTTTACAAATGGATATCTCTCGAACCCGGGCCTATGTGGAAGAAGGCCGTGACACTTTTTCTACCTTATTTATATAGTTTCAGAAAATAACATCGGCATCCAGATCCCGAACATCACTCTCACGATATCTCCTTGAAAGTCCGAAACTATTTTGGGGGTCTACTTTTGAGAGATTACGGTGTTTATTTGTAAAAATGAGTGATCGATTCGTGCATAAAACTTAAGGAAGATCACTTTTCGGGAGCTCTTTTTGAACCCTTATTCCTTGAGTGAGCGGAAGAGGTATTCCACATCAAAATATCTTCTGCCTCTCGGCGATTTGATCTCATTGTCAGAGACAAACGCTGGAAAGGGAATTGAAGAAGCTCCGAAACAGAAATCATAATTATCACTCCATGAAGCAGGAGAAATTTTTCAGGATAGTTATGAATGAATACTTTATAGCTTTAAACGCTGACCACTATTGAGGGATGAATAATCTCTCCATACCATTTTATGGTTTCCATTAAATATTAATGCGGTTCGCATTAAAATGAAAATTTCAATATGCTCGTAGCGTTGTCATCCTACAAATATAAAATTATGGGACACGGTCGTAGTATTAAATTTAGAGAACTTTATGAGAGATGGAACTATGAAAGGACAAAAGGGCTATAGAATTTTTTATCGCTAAAGTGAAATCATATGCCTCTTACACGATTTCCATATTGTTTAAAAGACGGAAAGTAAGTTCACCTGATTATAAGTTGAGTTGATTTTGAGATAAGTCTTGCCTAACTATACACCTGTCATCCGATTGATGACATGTGTCATTGGACCTATACTGCTCGTAGATATATGCTATAGACCACGCTAAAATAAAAATAATCGAATCAAAGCTCTTGCGGATACCTGTATTATCAACAGTTTCATGGATCCTAGCTAATGGAAAACAGTTGCTGTGGTATTTATTTTATTCGTTATATTGTATATAAAACTGATAAATGGAAAGATAAATGAAAGTCAGAACCCAATTTCACATGATCTAGTAGGGTAAGGCGAACAGAGCATCGATGCTTCCGCTCTTAACTTCTCTGCTGCTGTCAACGTCCAAGCCTCGCTTCCATAGAGAAACATACTCCATATATAGCATCTGATGATTTTTTCCTTACTGCTATGCTTGAATTCCCAGCTGTAAGATGGTTCTTCTTTTTGTAGAGAGTCCATCTTCGCCTACGCTATTCCACTGACTGTTTATTTCTTGCTTCGTCCATCGTTAGTAATTCGGCTTCACAGGTAAGAAAACTCTTTCACCTCTTCAAGCGCATGCTTTCCTAGGCTAATGTTTGTCTTAGCTTCCTCCCTTTTTCTGCATGCTAATATCTTCTTTTTGCTGATTTTCAGCTGATATCTGGCTATTGTTCTTTCCATATTTGTCAAAGTCTTCTTAATATCCTTCTCTGCCTCGGCTGTGACTGCAATGTCGTCAGCAAATCGCAGCATACTAATTTTTCTCCGGGTATTTTGACACCCAAAGCCTTGTCAACATTAAAAAATATGGGAAAGTGAACACCCTTGTCTCACTTCCTTCCCTATTCTTGCTTCTCCACAGGTGTGTCCACATTCTATCACAACTATTTGGATTTTATACAATCTGTGAACAATTCTACGATCGTTATAGAGAACTCCGATTTCTTTCAGAATTCGAAGTATTGAATTTCATTCCACGATATCAAATGCCTTCTCTAAATAGACTAATGCTATGAAAGCTGGCTTGTTTTTCTCCATTTCCTTCCCTATGAGCAGCGTAAAAATTCAAAATAAAGCAAATAAAGGTAAAACAGGGGGGGTAAAACAGTTGGTAGAGGTAAAAAAATATCACATGCCCTGCCATTGATTTTTAGACGATTTCACCCTCCGCGCTTAAGTAATTTTCCTTTTTTTTTATAATATTTGGATCCTTTTCATTTGAGTGGATGCAAAGAACTCTGCTGATATAAAATTATTAGTTAATGGCTTTCGGTCATAATGACCGACGCGGCGAGGCACGGCTGCTTACGGCAGCATCGCTCATCCCGTACTGCGTCGCTCACTGTTTCGGACGTCATACCCTGGCGTCGCATCACCATCCCTCACTTGTCTCCCTACCCTATCTAACGATTTGATCGTTGGATCCTTCTTCCTCATAGAATGGTCCTCCAAGATTGTTAGAACATTAATTGCGTAAGCTTGGTTTCGTTAGTAGTAGGACCCGCCCGCCTTTGTGACGGTGCGGGATTCCTCGTCCCTCCCTTCCTTCCCCATCCCCTCCCAGGAGGCGTCGCATCGGGCTCCTATCGCCGCCTCCTTCCCTTCTCCTTCCTGTCCTCCCCCTTCTGGGTGCAGAGGTAAAAAGCTCGCGCATATAGACCCTGCCCCGGGAGTGCATCCTCGCGAGCCCACCCTAGTGTACACTACAGGCTTAACTTAAGTGACTTCACTTAAATATAATCTTAAATGTGGTGCGGTAGCTACACTTGAGCTTTAAGTCGACTTCAGCACCGCGATTGTCTATATCGGGAAACAGTTATGTTGACAGATGAAGGTCTAGGAGAGCAATTAGTGATTCTTTGATCTAAAGCGACTGTTATTTGAAATAAACTTCCAAACTCCGTGAATTAACTATTTAGGATTTAGAATGTTAAAAGGAAAGACCGATTTCAGTTCCTGAGGGAATGCTATATGGCGAGAGGTGATGAAGCCAGAGGAATTTAGAATTACTAAGCGTGACTTCGTGGAATGACATATTCATAACGTAAACGAAAACACTTATTGCTAGTCAAATTCCACTGCTTTATTAAAACCATTGATGTTAAATTTCAACCTTTAATTCCTCCCACGTTCAATGAAATCGCCATATCTTATCCACTTCGGCATCCCTAGGACTAAAATTGAAGCCCTATGCATTGGTTTCAATAACAGTGTGTGGGATGTTACTGAGTGCATTCGTTTACGTTATTTTCGATTATGACACCATGGAAAATTAACTGTTTCACCGGATTCTCTGCCGTCGTCTCATTGTCAGTCTTAATATTCCTTAAAACGTTTCTAAGTTTTATAAATCGAGTTTCACCGTGAGCAACAGGCATAGCGATTAGTTTTCACGGAAATAAAACCGACAGTAAGATGAGAAATTCCACAAAATAAATTCGTCGATTTAATAACCCCACCACTAGAAATTAACTAACGCAATAGAACGCTCAATAACCACATCATAAAATACAGCACAACTTAGAACATAATCAACGGGAAGATTCAGGAGTGAGATGGGTATTATGTGCCATTTACAACACTTGAAGAGCTTCAACCGTGCGGAAACAGTTGCCTACGCAATTTAAGTTGGGTTCTAAGATGACTTAAGTGGAGGTGTACTTAAATGAAACTGGTGACACCTACACTACCACCTTAAATAGAGAGCCAACTTAAGTAGTCACTTAAGTTACTAGTGTAGACCCGGCATAGGGTTTCGTTCCATTTGTCTCCCTACCCTATTCAATCAATCATTTTCAGCCAGACGTGCAGTGGGCTAGAATCGAAAAAAGCTGGCTAAAACCTCAAAAACGGTTTTTTTTGAGCTAGGAAGTTCGCATACATGGTCTCAAACAAATTGTGCATAACTTTTCAGATTATTCTTTCCTGTGTCCTCTCGTCAAAAATATATTTGAGGTCAAAGTTGAACAAAGGGTCTAGCAGGTTAAGATAGTGAAAAGTGCCTCCAGAACCTGTGAAAAATAAAAAATGTACACTTAAAGTGCATCAAAAATTATGTGTTTCTCCAAAGTTTCAAGCCTTTACAATGGAAGTTAACCCCAAAAAAATTGAAACACGATTTTTAGTTTTTTTCTAACCATATCTCCAGTTTTTATTTTTGCATACTCTTTTTTTTTAATGTATATAATAGTACATTATACCATTTCGATTTTTTTCAAAAATGTCTTGACCGAAAACTAAACTTTTACATAAGTTTTAAATTTTCAAAATTAGATTAAAAATTTTAGGAAACAACAGACACGCCGATAAAAATATATGTTGTTACCCTTACAGCAAAGTATAATTATAATTTTTTTCAGATTTTTAACATTGGTGGAACACAGTCAAAAACACAAATAACTGCTTTGTGCCATATTCATCTATGTATTCCAAGAGGATATTTGATTTGATTGTTGAGAGCAACGATTGTTGATCAATTTGTAATATTATTGATTAAGAATAAATGTTCATGTAAACAATACCTATCACATTAATATTAATCGTAATTAATGTTTATAGCCATACTGTTAAGCTTCAAGTTAGTCCTCAAGCCTCGAGAAATACAACGACTGCCGAAAATGATTTTTTTCTGATATCCTGACTCTGAATATCCATGAAGTTATTTCATTCAATGAAGTCATTTCAGCCAATTTCCTAAAAGTGCGAGAATATGACGGAAGTGTTGATAATTGGTATATCGTCTTTCCGAATATACATGAAGGTCGTTTTACACGGGCATAGGCGGATCTAGGGGGGGGGGGGGCACGGGGGCACGTGCCCCCCCAGACCCTTGAAAAATATGCAAGATTTTTAATCGGTCCCATTACCATTGCGTTCGTTTTTTATCACGAGGTATCCTTGTGCCCCCCAGAACGAAATGCCGAATACGGCCTTGCTTGTGCCCCCCCCCAGAAAAAAATCATGGATCCGCCCATGTACAGGGGGCAAGTCAGTGCTTAGGTTTGCATTGAATGCATTGGTTGAAATTGCGAGAATCCAAGCCTGTAATTATAGCAGGGGCTATTTTGCTATCCCGTAAAAGAATCAGCTGGAATGTATTACATTTCCTCTCAATTTAAAAGCATCGCCACTCAGGGGTTTTAAATGGTAGGCTCATCGTATCCATACGACATTGTTGTTTCTTCTAATGAGGAGCGGCTTCTTGCTTTTTCTTGCGCGCAGAGGGAAAATTCTCGGGCGGAAAAGGGAGTTTTTTGTCAACGCATACTATGAAATGCATATATCTATTCGTTTGATATCCTAAACAGAGAATACTCATACGTCGTAACAGCAGTGTTTTTATTTTAATACATTGATACATGAAAGCAAGCAAATTTAAACTTCTTGGAAATAAGACGCAAATTTCGCCTAGAGTGTTTTGGTCCCGCCGCAGAAACCAAGAAAGAGAATATCTCATAATCTGTGCGAAACAATACCCCATCCAGCGCACGCCTTTTAGAAAAGGGGGCTTGGGTTTTTCCTGAAGTTCCTTTCATAGGGTACCATAAAACATCTGCACCAGAAGCGACCCTAGCCGAAGGGGCCGTGGGAAGAATTTACGAAGGCGTTCAGTTTGTCGTTGCATTTTTTGGAGTGAACAAGTGTTGTATGGTCTACTGAATTTGAGAATTGTGAAGTGTTACACTTATCTCTGCTGTAACGCGCCCAATAAACATGTCCGATAGAAAGAAGAGGAGAAAAGGTGAGAAGCTCACAAGCCGCGAAAGACAGTTGGTGCTCAAAGTCTTCTCGTACTTAAGGAAATCTCTCAGCATTAGTGAGGCCTGCCGAGAAACTTCGAAGGCTACTGGGTGCTCGGAGTCCACTGTTTACAGAGTGAGAAAGGAACGCTCCCGTGGTCCATTGGTGACTCCTTCAAAAACTAAAGATATTAGACAGCCTTACAAAAATTCGAGAGCAGTGATTTACGACGATTTTGTGAGATCGGGCATTAGAAGGGAGGTACATGAATCCTTCGTGATAAATATTCCTCCGACTTTAAAATCCATCTTAAACTCGGTAAATATGGATAGTATACTCCCAGACTATAAAAGGACAACACTATGTCGTCTTCTTTTGGACATAGGCTTCGTGTACGAACGCAGGGTGGAAAGAAGCATCCTTATTGAACGGGATGATATTATTCGTTGGCGGCACAATTAATTATCAAATATAAACTAAAAAAATATCGTCGCGAATACAGGACGAGTGTATTCACAGACGAAAGTTGAATTTATGTTGGAAAAATAGTGAACATGACTTTGCGAAACAAACAAATAGAAAATCCGCGTCAATCTTTCCTTGCTGGACTAATTGTAAGTACTGGGCTTAAGGCCCCCCACTTCCCGAGGAGGGCGATTTGCAACTATGCATGCAGGGACGGAAAAAGGGTTCATAAAAGGAGCATCGCATGTGTTTCTGTGCAAAAAGAACTCAATGCATGAGCATGATGAAGTGGATGGCGAGTGCTACGAGAGATGGTTTGAGCACTCACTTCTTGCAAGCCTACGCGAAGGATCAATTATAGTGGAAGATAATGCCTTTTATCACTCAAGGAAATTGGAATCTTTGCATACTACAAGCTGGAGGAAAGAGAACATTAAGGAATGGTTGGCTGGTAAAGAAATTAGCTTTGATGATGACAGCTTGAAAAGAGATCTTTTATTTACAGTAAACCAAGTACGGGAAATTTTTGAAAAATTTAAGATTGATGAATTAGCAAAGGAATACGGCTGGACAGTTCTATGATTACCACCATTACGAATTAAATCCAATTGAGAGGGTTTGGGCTCAAATGTAACTTTACGTTGGCATGAAGAATTCAACGTGCAAGAAGACTGAAGTGGAAAAACTGATAGCAGAAAGCTTTGATACTATTACTTCGGAGAACTGGAAAAACTATGTTGAGCACGTCAAGAAAGTGGGAGAAGACATGTTGCATGCAGATAATTTGCAGGATGATGTGAAGGAGTTGATTGTTCGTCTGACATCGTCTTCATCATCTCAGTCGACATCGTCTTCAACGGAGGAGCTAGGTCCACAGCCGAGCACATCCCGCTACATGGAGGGAGTGGAAAATCTGTCGGACTCTAAAACGAGAAGGTATGGAGGGACTATTACAATTTATTACATTTTTTGTGTTCCTGCTGATTACGACGCTCGCGTACATTTAATCCTCAGGGAAGGAGTATTTATTAAGATTTCAAATATTATTGCTATTTATAATTTATCTGCGTCACAAAATGCATCAAAGCGCTGGCCAAACGATAGCCAATAAATTGAAGAAGAGCTAATGTAGGGGAGACCGGGGCACACTGGCCATAGGGGCAGGATGGCCCAGTCGAGTTAATTCATACAATAGACACTGAATCGTGCTAGAAATCTATCGGAAGGTTGGTAGCACACTTCCCCTTTCTCCACAACAACATTATGACTGGCGGAGCAGTTTTTGACAAGTTGTAGCGATTAATTGTATTTGCGCGTGTTTCAGTAAAATTCTACTCCCAGGTTAAATGTGTGTTATTTAAGTTTTGATCAATTTGGACCCAATAGTTGAGTACTATAATTAAAGGTCATAGTTTAAGGATAACTTCTGTGTGGCATACAATCTAAATTGCTTCAGTGAGTTTTGTAACGAATAGAATTTATTGTAAACATGGCGATGGGGCAGGTTGGCCCAGCGACGACGGGGCACGTTGGCCACCCGGGCTAACATGCCCCGTCCTATGCATTTCTTCGTCAAAAATGTCCTAATTTTGAATAGACGGTCTCTTCCATCATCAAATGAGCTGTCGTTCAGGTGTAAATGACTGAATATTGTTTCAAATCGGTTACAATGCATGCTTGCCAACAATAATGAGGGGATGTATCTTTTCTTAAGTTTTGCTACCCTTTTGGATCAACACATACGTTTATTAGGGTATTTATCGTAGCATGACATTAGCATTACATATCATATTGCCTGACATTAGCATTTCATGCGTTCCTCCTTCTTCAAAGCTAGATTTATATTTTTCTGGTTAGCATATATGTCACTGTTTATGGAACTGTGCTTAAGCAGTTCATCCGAGAAAAATGAAAAAAAAGTCGAGTGGACTTACGCACATTATTGCCTCTTTAGTAGGAAGACTTGGATTACGATTTAATAATCTCGAAAGCTGGATTACCCCTTCCCCACTTATATGGAGTGTTTTATGTTACATTTGAGGGTAAGCTTGCAACAATAGTCAACTCCAGAGGTGCCGATGGGTCTGCGATTAGTCGTCTTTGGGAGCGTTGGGTTGCGTCTGAACTGATTAGACACAAAGACTCAATTAAATTCACAGATGCTACTAAAATATAAGCGCAGTGGTGAAGACAGACATCTTCTTGAATGTAACATAGTATCACAATGTAACGCATGTCAACTGGAGCTGTGAAAAATAAAATACGCGCGTCCGATATAGGAAGATGAAGATTCACTGTGCCTAAAGTGTGCCTTTTTCGACGGTCAGCCTGGAGCACAATGTATTTAGTGCACAAATTGCAAGCGTTGTGCTCATTAGACATGTGTGAACAATGAAATCCGCGAACTATTTCACAAGAGCAATAATTGTGCTGATCCTTTGTATCTGGACAGTCACAAAAGTCAACTGGTTTGTATTAGCACGCCAGAAATCCTAATAATTTAAAGATTTCCCGTTGTTTTAGTAAAATGGTTACATATATTGAAATATATTTCTTGATAACTATTAGTTTTATTTTGATTTTCTAAAATCATACTAGTTCACCTTATCAAAAAATACATGGGCCAACGTGCCCCAGCCGCTGGGCCAACTTGCCCCGATGTAGGGGCAGATTGGCCCACCTGTCATATGCCCAGTATTTATTTATTTTTTTTAATTTATAACTCATATATTCAAGTTTAATTATTGCCATCCAAATTTAGAAAGACCATTCTATAATTTAGCAATAATTTCATAAAGTTAACTATGCATAAATAAAAAATATAAAAAAATGTAAAAAAATCGGGCCAACGTGCCCCGGTCTCCCCTAAGCTTAAAAAATATGAGCACTAGCCCTAATAGGTGCGCGTGTAGGCAATGCGTTAAAATACTTGTATTAAATATTGTCAGTAATGTTCTTTATTAACCTCGTCCTAAAATTTTGCTGGGTGAAAATAATTCTGGTGATAGTGAATTATTTTATTAACCTAATTACGCATACATTTATTATCGTATCGTTTTCATCGAGGTTATTGAGTTTTATCTCCTTGCATGAGTCGATAATTTTTGGATCCGCACTGATATGAGAGAAAATTTCAAATAGATTGTGGATGGTTTTTCAAGTTGGACGTTCCATGGTCAATCTTTGGAGTAAAGGAGAAGAGTAGTAATAAGAATCGACCAGTGCTTATTCCTGACGGTCTATTGAATTTATCCTTGAGTTTTTATTGTCGCTCTCCGCAAAATTAAGGCAAGTATGAATGCAAAGAAGCAAGGTATCAATAAGGTCATCTTTCTTACGGCACACGACTTACAGCTTACGTAAGTGGAAATAGAGGTTTCGCGTACAGTAAATCATGATAACATTGAAAAGCGAATTATCCGTCTGATATAACCATCGTTGCCTTATACAACATCCCCTTTCATGTAATACTTGCCAGAACCAAAAAAATATTGCATAATATGGAAGGAATAGAAATTATGTTGCATTCAGAAGTGGCGATAATTTTATTATCCTTCACTGTTGCTAAAATTCAAATTAAATTGCGCGGAGTGCGGCGTGCCAGCGAGAGTTAGTGGCCTTCTGCGGGGGCGGGGCTCGGGTGCACTGTCGCATCGGCGTCAAAAGTTTTCGGCGCCTGGGAGTTAATTTCTTTTGAACGGCCAATTAAGGCGACTAAATGACTACTCAATTAAGGCGACTAAATGACTACTTAAGGTTTTCTTTTCAACTTAAGCACCTTGCGTTGGCAGATAAAATGATGTTACTTAGGTGCGGCTTTAGAGTTCTATTTTGATGTTGTTACTTCGGGGACTATTAATAAAAAAGGAGAATTTTAGGCCATGGAAATGAGCCTTGTTTTTAAGAGCAGAGAGGATAAACTGAGTATAGGCAGTAAGGCCGCTACAAAATTAGAGACACCAATATTGCAGGAAAGTGTCCTAAGTAGTCAATAGTTTTCATTTCACTACCTTTTCTCGTCCATATTGGGACTAACGTTTTGGAGGGTGGGCGGGCTTTAGCCCCGGGATTTCAGTAGGCAACTCCGTCGCTTGCAATAGAAGCTGATAGGAGAAGCTATAAAACGTGAGGGACATGAGCAATGATGTGACCTTCGTCCAAAGACTTCTGCGCCGTATTATATTAAGAATTTTAGTTTTATGACGACTTTATAATCTCTTCATAAATTTCAAATGCTGTCATCAAATGCCGTGCACATGACGTATCTTGTCTAAGGTAAACGGATTTGAAATGAGAATAAAATTAAACGAATTGGGACCTCATTGTGAAAAAATGATTTACTAAGTCTTACGAAGCTTGTGTTGAACAAGGGAGAATATCCGTATGCGGTGGCAGTTTCAGCTCGTGAAACGGAGGCTGTTCCGGGAGGGGAAGAAGGGGAAGGACAAGCAGGAGGATGGGAGGGGAAGGAGCAAGTGACGCATGTAGACTACCGAGCAATCCTAGTCGCGAATGGCATTGGTTTGCCTGCATACGCATCCTTTCCACGTTGCTCGAAACACTGAAACTCACTCCCTCTCTGCGCCGCCGGGTAGCCGGGAATTTCTTTCGGGGGGATCCTAAGCAGGGGTACTAAAAACATCGTACTAAGCAGGGGTTTTTAACTAATTTTAACACTTTTATATTAGAAAAAACTTAATTTGTCAAAGGATTCTTTTTTAAATTCATGATTTTTCAATATTTTGTTTTCTTTTATGAAGGAAAATAATTGTGTTTTTATATTTCGGGGGGGGGGGGGGAATCTGGAACCCCCGGACCTCCCCCGCTACGCCATCGTCTCTACTCTTATGCAGTGGCGGCGCGTGTAAATACGCATGCTAGCGAGTGCACACCCAAAGGAGAATGAATTATAAAAGAAAACTATGCATTCCTTTACAACGAGAAAGATAAAAATCCTGTCAACATATAGATAGGATATTAAGCTCCAAACACTACAGCTATATCCTTAGCCAATTCACGGCTCTACAAGGGTGCGGTCCGATGGCATCGCGCTGGACGCATATTCGGTCTACGCGATCGCTTTTAGGTGCTCGGGGGGGACGAATTAAGCGGGGGGGATGCCGTATTTGCTGAGAAAGTCGCAGGTAGTGTAGCTGCCACCTGCACTATTTGCGCTCAGGATCCTTGTCCGTCAATGCATTCAGTGTCATTTAGCAGCCTTCATTTGAAATTCATGCTCTTTTTCATCATCGCATATCTTCTGTAATGCAAACCCTGGTTATATTACCACCATCCGCCACTGCACCTTTGGAATGGGATGCAGCAAACTTGGGTGCAACTGACATGAGTTCAGCGAGGGATTATTTCTCAAAAAGGTCTGCCAAGTCCTAAAAATGTGCATGTTTCTGAATGATGGTGAATCTGGTTCTTCGGGTGAGATAGTTCGAAAAAAAGTTTCCTCTCAATTCCATTGAGGAAGTAAGGAAAACTTAGCGGAGAAAGAAAGATCTTGTTAGAAGAATTATTTATCTACGTTAGCATTGGAGATGGGAATGATACAAATCAGCTGTGATAGCAAGGAAGCTTGGGAAAACGTTGCATGACCTGATGAATCAAGGAATTCCAACTTTTCAAAAGGCTCTTTGTGTTTGAATTATTCGCTTCTGTACATAACTATCAACTTATTCCGAAGTCGAATTCTATCGAAGTGATTGCTATAGGTGTGATAGAACCTGAAAAATTCATCTTCTAGGAATTCCATCTGATTGTCTGTACATTTATTTCTCATGAAGACGGCAGGGAATCTTAGTTTCCCGAAATGTTTAAACCGGTTTTCAAATGATTGTACGCATATCATAAAATATTCGGCGGTAATTTAATTTTCTTCCATTGCTCGCAGCACTAATTTCAGAAACAGTTTCTTCGAATAAATTATCATACCCGTTTCTAAAACAGGAAATATTACTTCGACAATCTTCAATCTTGTTCCAACAGCAGATCACATCGTAAGACTGGGCTTGAAGAATTTCAATTAACATATCAGAAGAGGAATCAAAGATAAAATGCTCTATACACGATATGAAACTGTTCACCGGAGCCAGCATATCTTGTTCCATTTTTTCTCCACATTTTTGCATGACGTTAAACCTACCAGTAACTGTATTCTGCTTTAAAAAGTGTTCGCCAACCTGGATGAAAAATTTCATCTCTTGGGAGAACATTTAGCGGTCGGCGCTTCAAAAAATCGTCCAACGCTTTTGCTCTCTAAGGTGGTCGTGATGCTGCAAAAATGCGGCTAGGCCACGGAGAAAACTAAAAATGATTTTCCATTTTGGAGTAGCACCTACGCTTTGTGATAGAAAGTGATTGAGGACATGCGCATAATAATTCTCATAGAATGCCTCAGAATTTGCCGTTTTTATCATTTGCCTTTTACAGCCCCCGGCGTAAACGCAGCTCTATCATAACATTGGATAATTAGTTTCTGAGCTACATCCTATGTCGGAGAGATATATTGTCTCATAATGTCAACTTTAGCAGGGGCAGGACGGCCTGCGTTTATATAACAAAGCCCTACAAATCTTTTGATTAATTTAGCCTCTGTAACATACCTATGAACTATTGAAAACTGCGCCTTGCCGCATACGTCTTTACATTCGTCCACTTATGGAGAGAGTCACAAAACTTAAACTTTCATGTCATGCGAAAAACGAGTCATACTCTGGGTTGCGGGAAACTCAGTAGTCGGTCGCGTATTTGGACGTCGAAAATAGGGAATGGTTTGCATTGTTTGAATTTCCCTTACTGACCAAAGAATAGCAACCCACTGGAAAGGAAACCCACTATCCCGCGGAGCGATAGTGGCGGCACAAACTTTGTTCGGATACTTTTTTCCCCCATAGTACGTTTAATATGCTTTGCGTAATTCTAGTATGCGAGATATTCGAAATTCGAAGTATTCGAGGTATTCGTGAACCACCCTAATGACTTTTGCTATGTATACGGTGAAATTACTTTTAAGGCTCAAACGTGGAAAATTACTCCCTTTTTCAGACGTGTTATAACCTTTATTTTGACTGCCTATTGGGTGGCCAAGATGAAGGATGGGCTCCCTATGTGTTGCAGGGCTTCTTATTGGTTGGACTTAGGGAAAACATCATCCCCATGATTAGGCAGATCATTTTTCAGGCTGTTATTTTTGTTGAAAAAATAAAAGGAATTACACCGAAGTTAAAACACACAGTAAAATATCCAGACAACTTTGAATCAGCGATACTACCGTTCCCTCACTCCGAAAATTTACAAGTCCCGCAACCAATGGAGTATGTTAATCTTAGTGAAGATTCAGAAAGTAATCAAGAACGTGATGAGGAAGGATTCGGAAACTCGGAGGACCCAAATTTTGAACGGAGTACATCTGATGGACCTCATTTTATAACGCGATAGGATTTAAATGATCTGGTGCACGATTTAAATTTTATCCAAAAAGCACGGTGAAATTTTAGGACCACGATAGAATAGATTGGAAATTGCTAGATCCAAATACGATAATTTTGGTGTCCCAATCTCGCCATGACCAATTTGATTTGATTTTTTCTCCAGAAAGCCATTTGCTTTTTGCGATGATGTTCTCTCTGTTATGGATACTCTTAATTTTGAATTAAACACAGATGATTAGCGTTCATTTATTCCTCTTACGTTATTTTAAAGGCTAATCTTTTACATAATGCCAATGAGCTCCCATCAATACTGTTAACTCAAGAAACTGAAATGAAAGAATCTTATGAGAACATGCAGTTACTTTTAGAAAAAAATCACTACCAAAAATATAGATGGAAAATTTGTGGCCACTTAAAAGTAATTGCAATTTTACTAGGCTTACAGTCTGGCTATACGAAATGTTGTTGCTTCATATGCAAGTGGGATATCAGAGGCAGAAAAAATTATTACTTGAAAGAAAAATTGCCCGGAACGTGAAGAACTCGTTCCTGGATCCAAAATTGTCCTTTGTCAGCCTTTGTTCTATCCAAAAATATTCTTTTTCTACCTCTGCATATTAAATAAGGACTTTTTTAATTTTCTGAAAGCCATGGACAAAAATGGTGCTGGTTTCACTTATTTGAAACAAGAAGTCCTTCAATTAATCGAGGCAAAGATCAAAGAAGTAATTTGTATTGGGCCACAGATTAGGGAAGCGATGAAGGATTCGGAATTTCAAGAGCAATGGAGGTCAACGGAAAAAAGCGCATGGAACGCATTCAGAGATGTATCTGAACATTTTTTAGGAAATATCATGGCTGAAAATTATCACGATCTGGTGGCTAATCTAATTAAATAGTATCAAAAAATGGGCTGCAATATGAGTTTAAAAATTTATTTTCTCGACTCACACTTTGCCTTTTTCCACCAAACCTCAGCGCTGTTAGAGATGAACACAGTGAGCGTTTCGACAAAGATATATTACATTTGGAAAAATAGTAACATGGAAAATTCAGCAACATCTTTTCAGATTACTGATGGACACTAAATAGGGACTTACTAGGTGCTTAATATACTAGAAATCCTATGAAATTACCGATTTTTTTCACATTTTTTTTTTAAATCACGATTTATTTGCGTAAATATCCTTGAACCCTTATTTAATTCGGTTGTCCTAAAGAAACTAAACGTGATAGAAAACATCTGAGCCCCGATTTGGAATCAGGACGAAAAGTACCCAACAACATCCCTAGGACAGAAAAAGTTTTTTTTGTTGACCAGTGTATTTAGAGTAATTCCTGATGCTCAAAATCGCTCATCGCCATTGCTGCCTTGCAGAGTACCTCTAGCGAATATTTATCCCGTGAATTTTCAGAGACGAGAAAATGAGGATGTGGAGATGGGCTTAAAGTGAATTTTATTAGGAGTGCTAGAGTAGGTGCGAAGAAGGAACGGAAAGGAGGGTTAGAGGGAGATAGCGGGTAAAAGGAAAGCACAATTCCTAAGGATATCGAATGCGCCAACATTCTAGAGAGGAGTACGAAATACGAAGGAGTACGAGCCTCGGTTCGAGGCAGGAAAATTCACCGTCACGACCTTAGTGGCTGAAAAAGGACCGTATTTTAATTTCTCATCTCATCATTCCAAGGATTATATGCCGTCAGAAAGGGAGTCCATTCTCCTGCGAAGCGATGGTGGCGGTACAAACTGTTGGAATACTTTTTTCCCCCATAGTACAAAAAATCAATCAAATTTGTGAATCTAAAATGGTGTCTCCGATTGATCTCATTTACCGTCCATAACTTTTACTTTTTTCTACTTTATACTTTTTCCCCCATTGTACGACTATGAAGAATCTTCGCACTCTTCCGAAGAGGCTCGGGTGTACTCATCGTAGGTCAAACTACAGCGTGTTCAACCGGCTGGCTTTATCGTAAACTATAAGTTTTGGCGGGTATGTTCGCAAGGTCGCGGAAACAAAAAAATGAAGAATTCAGTGTAGAGCCAGTAGTCGCATGTGGCCTCGCTCTTTGATAATCATACTCTCACAAACTAGCGAGAGACTTGGGCTAGGGAATTGAGTATATTTCCTATTAGCGCAGTAGGCTCGAATGATTGGTAGAGTCATCATTCTCTACTGTCGCCTGCCTGGCTAAACTAGTGCGCAAGATATATGTTCATGCCTTATCGTTATTGATCATGCGAGATCTGCGTTGCGGAATTTCTCTTATTTGAGAATACACTTTATGCTGCGGCATCATCCACAATCCGTCTGGGTACGGGATTGTATTCTCTTCTTATGATAAGTTTGAGAGACTCCTGGTGAAAATACCTTCTTTACTAGAGAAGAACCAAGTCTTGCAACGGTTTTCACTCGATAATACCTGCCATGGTGTGACAAGGAAAAATCATTTCTTCGATTCTCAGTCAACAATAAGCACGCTGTTTGATGGAATATCACAAAGAGGAAGGGCTCTGTACGGTGATTTCAACGGTACGAGTTATGGAAGTATTATCTCACCGTCCTAGAACTTCGCTTAGTTGCGCGAGATCTTCTCGCTGCTGGTGATCTATGATAGGCCCCTCTGTCTATGCTCCCTGGTAATAGTTTTTTTCTTTGGAAAGGATTTAGGAAATGGGACGAGACGCGAAGGGAAGCGAGCGTCAAAGGGACTGGATTTCATTACCAAGGTCAAGGTCAGGCCGAAGGCAACGAACTAGTTTGTAGGCCTTCTTGATTTTTTTGGGATCCGAGTCTGAGACGCTGCTGCGTTGGACGCAAGCTGGGAAGAACGTATCGCATGATGTTTGGAGCGTCTGCTTTGTTAAACAAAAGACTCTTAATATTTAAGGTGGGTACAGCTTCAGGTTATAAATTCCGTTTGTTGATATCCTGTTCATGTGGAGAAAAAACGGTACATATAAAGGGATGAGTTAGTGTAAGTATGCGTCAACAGTGCATTTATTTTTGTAAATCTGACAGGTTCCGTTGAGGGATTTGAACATCGCTGTGATTGGACAGTCTCTTTTTGCTGCCGAAGTATTCAAACGTCTAAATCAGTGCGGCCACAAGGTTGTTGGAGTTTTCACCATTCTAGACAAGGGAAATCGGGAGGATGCCTTAGGTTTTTTGACAATTTACTCTCTTGATTCTATTTATAGGATAATTGCCCTTGAAGAATCTGTATTTGTGCTTTTATAAGTCCTTTAATGACATTTCCTCCGTGATACTTCATCACTCTTATTTCTCACATTGCTTCCATGCATGTTAGCAATTTTACGTAGTTCTGAAATTGACGTTCAGATGCATAATGTTTTGATACAGTTTTTATTTAGTAATTTTATCAGTGTCGCCAATATTATTGTAGATAAAATATTGTGCTTGGCTAGTTCTCCCGTTGCTTTAATTCGAGTGTTGCATCATGTTGTATGCAGTTGCATTTTTAGTTTCATTTGTTGTGATTTAAACAGTTGCATGTCTTTAATATTTTCAAATACTGCCTGCATGCTGTAATTGAAGTGATAATTTCTCCATAAAGAAATAATCACATACCCAACTGAGAAGGTATACTTGGCACTTTTTACTATTCTATTTCCAATAATAATTTGTGAAGAACGCGAGTTTATTGTGAGAAGTTAATCTTAAAAATTTGAAATTATTTTTCAAAGTGAATTAGAATTGGTCTAGGCCTTTTATTTAACGGCGGTTACTCTGGTTACAGCTGCAATCGCTAAAGAGTGCAATACCCCAGTTTGCAAAGTAAAATCATGGAGAGATGGAAAAGGAGTCAAAGCGGAGGTATTCGAGCAATACAAAGCTGTGAATGCAGAGCTGAATGTTTTGCCATTCTGCTCACAGTTCATTCCAATGGATGTTATAAATTACCCTAAGCTGAAAAGCATCTGCTATCATCCCTCATTGTTACCTAAGCATAGAGGAGTTAGTGCCATCAATTGGTATGTATTCAGCATTTTCTTAAATGAGCACTCAGCTTTGCTTTTGATAATTTGCACATTTGCACTATCCTACCCCATTTTCATTTAGTTTAATTATGTTTACTGATTAAGCTTTACGAGTTTTTTTTTGTTGTTTAATGACTGCTTCAAAGCAGATCTGATTTTGTGTGACTATGTTAAGCAATCAATCTTGGATATTTACAAACTGATCTAGATTTATACAACAGCCCTCCATTATATTGGTAAGTTCCATGTATTCATTTAGAAATCATTTCTCAGTTTCCTCTGAATATCTAGCATATTGTTTGCACATTTTGTGACAAAGAGATAAATTGTTATAGATTATTTAAAAATAATCGAAGGTTGTAAATGCATTTTGTAATGCATTTTCAATACAACTCAAGGAAACTTATACTGCTCCAGGCACAATGGGACAGCAAACTAACCCAAGTCCAACAAATAAGTAAGAGAGCTTCATTGTGAGTCCCCCAGTTCCTTTTGACATATATGTTTATGTTGACAGAGCGGAGAAGTCCACTTGCGGAGAATGCATCTCGAAGGCGATTGAGATAAGGGCCAGGCTGGCTGGCTGAACCAGGGCCATATGGCTAAACTCCCCAAAAATTATGGGGCAAGAGTGTCATGTACCCCAAGAACCCTGATAAATAAAATATCAATAGCGAAAGAATAGGGAAGACACATATGAGTGCAGCAGTTGAGATTGACGTTACGTGACATTATGGACAAGTGGCCTTAAGTTAAAATATGGTTAAATGGCTAAATTTTATGATAATACACTACCTTTTCAGAAATTATGATACATTTACTCTTAATAAGTTACAAAAATCAACTGAAAAATTAGTACAGAATATGTATATCATGTCACATAATTCTTAATGTTGATGTATCTAAATGACGAGAATTCTCGTCATCGGTCTAGAATGCTTGGGAAGACAATGACGAGAATTCTTGCTATCCGTGCACAACGTGTTAAGTATAACTTGGTTTTCTGGCAAAATTCTGCTGCTTTCTCTCCCCTGTTATTCCAAATTCATAATCCAAATTCTTCTACTCCGTTTCCATCCCTCCCTTCCCTGACTGAAGTGTTCCAGTCCCCCGTCACTTCTAGAGTTTTCTTACCTGGGGTTTCTTTAATTATTTCCTTGAGCTGTTCATACACCTCATCTACTTCTTCTTCCCTATGATTGCAAGTGGGCATGTTAACTTGAACCACCGCAAGGTTGGTGGGTCGTGCCTCAATTTCTACCACAAGGATTCTATTGCTTACCTGATTTATACCTACCACATGCTTACCCATCTTCCTGTTTAATACTAAAGCTATCCCTTGTTAACTTTCCTCACCACAACTATACCTGTATTACCATGCACCAATCTCTCCAGTAGTCTCCACTCTCCTTCCACCTCACTACAGATAGACCCAACATATCAATCCTCCCTTTCTGCATTTCCCTTTTTATATTTTCTAGGTTACCCACCCTCATCATTGACCTCACATTCCTTATTGCTACATTCATCAATGCCGTCTTCTTCTCCACCCTTTCGGTCTTTTTATCATCCTTGGATGCTACTGCTGTTGATGCTGAAAAAGATGATGATGATGTGTCTCTGCAAGGGTTTTGCATGATACAGACCAAGAGGTCTTTCATCCATTGTACTATTGATGCTGGAAAAGGTGATGATGATATGTCTCTGCCAGGATTTTGCTTGATACAGACCTAGAGGACCTTGCTGACCTTGCTGCCACTTACGACACCCACCCTTAAGGGCTGGGTTCTGCGATTCCATCCGAGGCTCGTTTGATCAAACTCCTGGGAGGAGATAGTTGGTAGGGTTTCCCACTTCTATTCCAACAGTGTCTTTTTATGTGACACCATCACATGAACTACCTTTCCTCCTTCGTTTGTAAAGGCTCCTACCCTTCGACCTATCTGGCATGGGTGGCCCTACTGGGAATAATTTAGAAGTAATCCCACCAGCGCAGCTCTAGGGGTCATAGGAACATACAAGCATTTCCACGGCGACAAGGTTGTAGCTCAAGGGAAAGGAATTGCTACGTAAAATCTTTAAAAATGTGTTGGGTTGAACAGAGGTAGATGATAATGCCAGTTCCATCAGTGTTATTCTTGGTATAAAACTTTAGTTGTACAGACTCTGGTTCTAGCCTAAGAAATATTTTAACCCAACTAATAACTGAAGAAATAGAAAAATTCTCTCTTTATGTTGGCTCGCCTTTGGCCTTGAATAATTTTTTTCCGCTTTTGTTGGTTATTTTTCTGTATTTATATTAAATTCATTACTCATTAGTTTTAATAAATAAACTTGCGGCCGTTACAATGGTCTCTCTGGAATTGTGAGATTATTATCATCTGCTAACTTAAAAAAGTGTGAAAACTCATTTAAAGGCAAAGAGAAATAGTGAACCAATAACTTAAGTAATTCTGCGATTCACCTCCTCATTTGCCATAAGTAGAAAAAGCCATACGTTCAGTTAGCCAATTAGTCACTATCTCTTTAAGACAATTGTTAAATGTGACTATGGAGCCAGACATGGGCATGATCTTTAATTTCTAGGAAATACACACAAGGAAGGAACATAATCAGTGTTAGTACTTAATGTTAAGATAGAGTTAAACCACTGAAACTTCAAGGACAAGGCTGATAGAATCAGTATTGATATCAAATCTCTCTCTCTTCTTCCCAGGATTAGGGATGCGAAGGTTTAATTGGCAACAAAATATCCTACCCTGTGATCATTTCAGATGATGCTTCACGAAATGGCCACAGACCCTCAAGTCATAAAAATACATAAAATGCAGTTACAGCCCATAACTACTATTAACTACATTTACATGTTAAATTTGAATTCCAGTGTCATTTTCATTGTAATTGAATTAATTTTATGTGATTTTTTTTATTCAATTGCAGGACATTAATACAAGGAGATGACAAGGCCGGATTTTCAATTTTCTGGGCTGATGAAGGTCTTGACACAGGCCCTCTACTCTCACAAAGTGCATGTGATGTTGATCCTAATGACACTGTTGATACACTGTATAGCCGATTTTTATTCCCTGAAGGAATTAAGGCCATGGTATGCATTATGAGAGTCATGGATTTTTGGTTCTGAATTTATTGTAGCATTGCTAATGTGTGGATTGCTTTTAGGTGGAAGCTGTCAACATGATCGATAAGGGAGTTGCTCCAAAAACACCTCAAACCGAAGATGGAGCATCATATGAGCCATCTCTAAGCAAGAAGAATCTTCAGCGGGTATGCTTTGGTTTATTTAATGGTGATTTCTGTTTGATAGGCATAGTTTCTAATTAAGCAGCAGGCAGGAATAACTGGTAACCTACCATTTTCCAGACCTCATGTATGGGATTTGTCTTAAAAAATGTACTTTTCATTTTTTTGTCTGTGAATGGTAGTGATCTTCTTACTCATCAAATAGTCCCACACTGCTTTTGGAAATGCTGCCACGTTGTTGCTATTTTTCATGCTCACAGTCATTTTGGTGCAAACTTCTAATGTGACAACTGTTGGAGATATATGGAAACCAAGCACACTTCTCTAATGGGTTAGAGATCAACAATTTTGCCTGTAGCCCTCAATGAGGGCTACAGCCAAAATTGTTGCATTTTCATCAATATTTGGCTGGTTGACTTAATGGTTTGTGCCATTTCTGACTTAGCCAATCATCAATGAGGCTCTTTTCTTTGTCTTCACAAGGTTTTAGCTGTATTCCCTGTTGAAGTTTTTCATTTTGCAACTTTTATTTAAATATTTGCCTCCCAAATTAGGTCTCAATGATAATTAGTGGAGACAGAAATGGCTGGCCAACAGTCTTGTCATCCTACTCACATATACATAATTACTAATGAAAATACAGTGAATGCATCTTTGACCTGAAGACGCCTTATGGATGGTAGGAGAAATATATTTTGCAACCATGTGGCTGCACTCCCGAAATTGAAATGAAGCAGTCAACTATTCGTTGCAGAAACGTCAATACAATAGATTTTCCCACTCCTTGTTTTTAATGTCTGAGGTTGAGCATAAGTTGCTGGAGTTAAAATTTGGTCTTATTTCATTCTTTGGAAAAAAAGACATTGAAGGTGTGATTCTGTTAATTTTCTGTGCTTGATTTATTCATTAATCCAAAACTAAAAGTCTCTGATACAATATTACACATTGATGTTTAGCTAAAGCCAGTTAATTGCTATTACAGACCATGAATCATTCATGACCAGACTGCCCTTTATGCTATGGCGTCATAAGGGGATTTCCTCCATCGCTTTTGAAGGCTATTGATTAATCATGGCTTCATGGCTTTTATTCCTTTTCAATTAAGGGTTTTGGAAATTTTAATCAGCATTTCTGTTGCTTTTTCTATGTGAAATTATAGTATATTTTTATGCTGCAGATGTGGTGAAATTTTTTTGAGTGAGATGAAAACGCTTGTGCATCTGATATGTGAGTTTAATCAGATAAACAATGGAGAATTTAAGAAATAATTTAAGTTACATTAACTTATTTTATCCCTGTTAGGCTGTATTTGTGAAGTCAAGAAAAAGTTTTTGCCAATCCATATACACACAGTGGCGCAGCGAGTGGGGGGGGGAGGGTTTGGGGGATAAACCCCCCCCCCCCCCAGAGCTCAGAGAAATTTTTAATTTTAATCCATTTTACTTAATTGGATTGGTATTACTAATATAATAATGTAAGTATTAATAAAATATCCCTCAGAAAGCTGTAAAATTCACCATTTTTAAATGTTTATCCGCAATTTATTAATCTCCAACCTACCACTTATCCTGGTGGGTATTCCATACCCCCACATACCCCGGTATTAGTTGCACCTAAACCTCCCCCAGCCTTAATTCCTTGCTGTGCCCCTGTATATACATGGAGGAAGTTTTTCATTTGAAGAGATTTTTAATAGTATTCAAGTTGAATTGATTTTGGATGACCTTAGGAAAATAATATTTAGTGACCCAATATGTACTTAAGGGTCACTTCTGCCACCATTTTTTACTTAAATATTGTAGTATTTAGAAAAGCATGAATAATATTTCCTTTTATATACATTAATTTTCATGTGCATTCTGATCTAAAATGGGTGAAGATATATTTAGAAAATTGATTGTTGAACTTCCACACTTTACCATCCCTATTAACCCTTCAGCTACAGAAAACGTTTACATATGTAGGAGTGTACCCCTGGGAAAAATGTACAAGGAAGTCTGACCATTGCTTCTGACCTATTTTCCTTGGCCCTTCTTACCTGTATGGCCTAAATTCCTTCTTCCATTAACATGACAGTTGAAAACCCTCCCTTCATACCCAAACCAGACCCTCCCTTGCTTGTTAGTGGTCACATTCCATTTCCTTTAGGGTTGGGTCTTGTCCTTCCATTATTGTCTCAATACACTTTGTAGACTGGATGCAAGCATAGAAGAGTTTTTCCCCATATGTATATACAGGGTTCCCACTCAACCGCGAAAACCTTAAAACGGTGGATGAGCCGTGAATTTCATCTACCGTGAAAAAACCTGGAAATAGCTGTGAATTTCGTCATGTAATCTTAAAAAATCTCTCAAACTTGATTTTAGAACTGCGATTGAAAGAGCAAAAGAAAAATCGATACGTCGATCATTATTTGAAGTTCAGTCATTCGCAGACACTATTCCACGCATTTATCTCCGTACGTGTATTCTAAGTGCAAATATTGGTCTGTGTGTCATGATGACACACAGACCTTAGTCCTGTGATTGGAAGACCGGTAGCTAAAGTGTTCATTAATCCTGGCGAAAAATTGACTTCCCTGCCACCCTCCATTTCCCACTCACAACCTTTGGCCGGCTCTAAATTTTGGCAAAGATTGGCGACGTCATAAGAGTACTTTCATTGCTGCGTTTGCATTCCCGGCATTTATCGTGTTTGCTAAATTTTTAGTTTAGTTAAAAGTGCGGCTGATAATTGTTACGTGATCAATATTTCTTCCTAAAATGGCTTATCAAAAGACTGTGAATTTGGCAAAATTTAGACTGTGAAAACCTGGAAAAAACCATGAAATTTATAATTTAGTTAGAGTGGGAACCCTGATACATCAATTGATTTCCTTTTTTAATTTAAATTTAATGCAAGCATTGAAGAGTTTTTACCGATGCGGGTAAATATTGACTGGTTTCCTTGGTTTTTGGTGTCAAATCAAACATAAAATCTTCAATTCTCAGTCAAACTTCATGTAATATGTTTTTTGCTGATTTTTATAGATGAAATAATTTCTCCAAATTATCCCATACTAATCTAATCTGTCCCTGGGGATTACTAGGTCTTCTACCTGCTCTGTCCCTCCCGGCAGAAAAGAGACTGTGGAAGCTGTGACAAATTTTTACATACTGATTAGAAGACTTACAATCTAGCTTCCTTGGCTGTAAGGTTTAAAACCTGACTGAATGACTTTCTGTCGTGACCAAATGCAGTCATCACTGAAGGATGGGAAATTTTCATTGCTTGTGAGACATAAATGGCCACTCAATTTAATTGCTGATAAGTGGCGATTTGGGCAAGTTTCTTTGTACATTGTTTAATACTAATCAATCTAATGTTTTACAAATATTCTTATGTTCACAGATTAACTTTGATCAACCAGGTCACATGATACACAACTTCATCAGAGGAATGGATAGTTCACCGGGAGCATGGGGTGTAATTGATGGGCAAGAAGTGAAAATGTTTGGCTCTAGCCTCTGGGATCAACCTGTTCCCGATGGAATGGATTGTGCTATTGAGGGAAGTGAACTGAATGGAGTGATACATAATGGAGGCCTTATAGTCAGAGGGAATGATAATAGACTGGTAAGAATTCCATATTATAAAATTACTTTCAAATTTCTCTTATTTGTTTGCAAATTAGGAGTTTCATAGCTGTACTACTTACAAAGCGGTAACTTTTTACGAAGCTTTTTTCTTTAAGGACTGTCATTCAAATTTACTGATAAAGGAAGTTTAAATCAATAAGTTGAACTCATAAAATTCATATATTTGAAAATAAATGTGTTTATGTCGTTGAAAGTGGTAGTTGTTCTTAAGTCCGATTTTATTCTTGTTAAATATCTTTACACAAGGTGGACTGCATTGTACAAGTAGATTTGAATGGTTGTGTTTTCTCTTATTATTATTGTAAATATTGTGACCTCTCGTCACGGGTCAAGGGGAGAATGGGAGGGATTGGGGTGGACAAGAATAGGGGAAGGGAATTTTTTTTCTTTGGGAGAGAAAGAGGACGGGGTGTGCGGGAAGGGAAAGGAACGTATGAGTGACTTCTTGGTGATCGGTGCACTTGAAAGAACGAGAGCCTTCTACAAATCCTTCGTTTAACACAAATTTAATGAAAACAGCAAATAATCGTAAGTACATAATCATACATCAGATTGCCGCTTCCTTGCGGGCATGGGCGAGAATCGACTGAAAATAACATCAAAAGAAAACTGAGCAAACAAGTGAAACAACTAATTCTCGCCCCATTGATTTCATCAGTTCATCTTGCACCATCTGATCACAAAGTTAAATGACAGTATAATCACAAGAAAAACGTACCCTGCCCTTACAAACTAATACACACACACACTCGCACACTGGGGGGGGGGGGGGGGAACAGGGGGAATCGGAACACAGTAAAGATCGGGGGGGGGGGGGGGGGGGCTCTTCTCCACTGAATGGGGGGGAAACGATTTTGGTGTTCGTAGACGACACTGGTCTGGGATCTTCTTAAATCTTGGGAGGGGGGAAATGTCTTATTTCGTGGTTTGGGGCAAGGGCAGTAGTACTTATCAGATCTGGGTCGCGTCAACGCTGAGGGCTGAGTTTCTGCTTTTCTTTGCGGCTCCTGGTGAGGGCTGTTGCCTTCCACCCTTGCCTCCTCGGTGGGATGAAAAGTCTGGGTGGTGTACCTGGGGTGGGGGCAGTGGGAGGGTCCATAAATGGATGCTCTCTCGAGTCTTACTACCATGGGGGGAGAGGGGGGGATGTCTTCGTTGCGCGACTCGGGAAAGTGGGAATTGAAGGTGGGGGGAGGGGGAATAAATCACGCTCACATCGTTCGCTTGCACACAGGAGCAATCCACGCACACACACATATACAAAAGAAATAAACCTCTGCTTGACCATGAGGTAAAGCTCTCCCTCTCTCAAAGCGTCCATTCAACCCGTAATGTCACCGGCCAAACGACGACGGTTACAATATCAAGTAATTCATGCATTTTAGAAGTGGGTTTAACTGTTCATTTTGATGAACCGTTCAGTAAAAAGAACAGTTCAAAATATCTGTTCATGACAAATAGTTACGGTCATTTAGGTAGAAAATATTGTTTATCGGATGTTTAGAGTCAATGAAAGCCTAGTGTGGTGTTATCATATGGATTGTGCAGCTTGTCATAGTAATTTCAAGCAAAATCTGTCCCAGGCCTTTACTTGGTTATCGGTGTGGAGGACAATATCTGCTGTCCACTTGTAGAATAAGCCAGAATTAATATTTATCAACCCAGCATATGGTGTTATTCGCGTATTTAGCACCAGAAAAGTTTTTAAAATGCTGCTCTTATGAGCAATTCAGACTTCCATACACAGCTAACTGTTCTTTATTAACATTTTTAGTATAAATGTCATTTGTGAATTTCTCTCTTAAGCTCCTCAGTAAGATATCGATATTTTCTCCTCGTTACAGCCTGTGTCAGGTATCTATCCATTCTAATGATGCAATTAACACATTCAGCGCGGAGCACGTCAATTGATGTGGTCGGCTGGTCGGACGGGAGGCCTTTCTCTGCTTTTGTATGTGACTAATATCCACTTCCAAGTCATTGAGTGGCCGGATGAGATTTAAATGACTTCGCCTTTTTGGCATGCTATCATTCAATAATTTATATCTTTCAAAATATACGATCAGTATCGTTGAAAATTTTTGTAAACTTGTGTAATATAATGGGCTACCATATAATAATTTTTCGAGCGATTTGAATAAATATACAAATGGGAAATTGGTTGCTTTGAAGTGGAAGGATGAACGCGATGTTGAATTA
Source organism: Ischnura elegans (assembly GCF_921293095.1). Taxonomy (NCBI): domain Eukaryota; kingdom Metazoa; phylum Arthropoda; class Insecta; order Odonata; family Coenagrionidae; genus Ischnura; species Ischnura elegans. Next base: position 98,730,560 of record NC_060259.1, read on the forward strand.
CTGACTATGAAACATTCAGACCAAATGCAACCCGTAAGTCGAAAGGGTGGGCTAGAATGTATAAATATACCTATATTTGTAATAGAATATAATAAATACATCGGCGGTGTAGATGTAAAAGATCAACTTTTAGAATTGTTCTTGCTGGAAAGAAAAAGGATAATAGTGTGGTACAAGAAAGTATTCAACCACTTAGTTAAAACGGCTGTGCTTAAATGTGTACATTCTATTCCATAAGTCTGGTAATAACAAAGATCACCTAGCATAAAGAATAAGCCCCATGAACAAAATAATAGCGTAGTAGCATGCACAGAACTTAGAACAGCACGAAGGATGGCCCTCGGATATTGATACAGAATATACGCAATTGACGGGGCAGCATTTTGTTCAACAAAACCCGTGAATGGAGACATTTAAGGTTGGATGAAGAAAGAGTGCTGTGTGCACATTAAATGGAAAGGGAAAAGAGACTAGATATACAGTGGAAGCCCCTTATAACGACAGCTGTTGGGAACAGAGAAATCTGTCGCTATAGTGAGTTGTCGTTGTTACCGAATGCAATCACATCGTCACAAAAAAATCACTCATCGGGCGTCACCACGGCTGTTTCTGCTGAGAGGCGAAAATTGCAGCATGATAGCCGTTTTAAATCATTATTTTGAACATTTAATTCACTAATGATCATATTCACATGCAATCTATGATCAAATCATATGTAATTATGGAGGATGCTATAAGCCGAGGCATTAAGAAGTCGATTTTAAAAGTCCCAGCTTCAGACTCACTCGTACTGAACTGTGCATTATGAGCTGTTATTATCCTTATTTCTTGGATGCTCCAAATATACATGTCATAACTACCAGTTATGGCTATGCATCAGACTATTAAATGCTAAAACTTCGGAATCTGTTTAAAAATTCATACCTTCTATCTTTCCGAGTAATAATGAAAATGATGGGTGACTGCTGCAATTGGGTGACGAAAGGAGCGTGATAAAATTTTAGGGTTCCACATGAGCATTGCAATTCTATCTTTTTCAGGTTAACGGCGGAATGAAGGTGGAAGTAATCTTCTTATGCTTCAAGTCTGCCTGTATGAATGGTTTACTATCGTGTTTCAAATCAGCCGACTCAAATGCTATCGGAATCATGAAACCGAACAGCATTACGGCATCTAAAAGCATATTAGTCATATCAATTATCTTCGGTGGAAAGGGTGAAAAACTGTTTCAAATAAATAGAAGGACAAATGATAAATGAAGCCCACTCTTTGTTTGTCTATTAGCAATATTTATGTTTCATAGAGATTCACGCAATCAGACGCAATATCAGCGGATGTAGAGACCTCTAGCGGGAGTAGCGCACACTTTTTGATAGGAATGCTGACTGGAACTGAAAAACGCTCGTAGTGTTAGGCGGCAATAACACAATTTTAACGTTTCTTAGTTCTATTGGTGGGTGGGCTGGGCAATTGTCAATGAATAATAGTACTTTTTTATTCCTTTCACCAATCCTGGCATCAAACGCTCATAACCACTGCGTGAAGATAGCAGCCGTCATCCAAGCATTTTTATTTGCTTCGTAAGTGCAAGGGAGAGTTTTAACTCCCTTAAAACATAGGGGATGGGCGGATTTCCCCACCACGAACGGTTTTAACTTATCCGAACCATCCATATTGGCGCATAAAAGAACAGTTACGCGGTCTTTACTTTTCTTCCCTCCTTTGCAGGGGTCCGTTCGAGTGGCGAGAGTTTTGTCCGGGAGAAGGTTAAAAATATATGCCCGTCTCATCCGCGTTGTAAATATCACAGGGGCTGTAATTGTCCAAATAGTCTTTAAGGACCGGAGCCCAGCCTTCCACAGCATTAACATCAACACTTGATGATTCACCGGATAGTTTGTGAAGGGATATCCCCTTCCTATTTTTAAATTGTGCAAACCATCCATCCGAGCACTTAAAATTGTCTTCACCAAGCCTCTCACACAAATACTCAGCTTTAGCCTTCATCATTGGGCTGATGATAGGAATCCCTGCGGCTCTTTGCTGGCAAAGCCACGAGAAAAGAGCAGTTTCTAGCTGCGGATGCTCTCCGGGCCGCAGGTGTTTTTGGGTGCTTGGACGCCCTTCTTTAAGCACTGCCGAACGAATTTGTTCTTTTTTCTTTAAAATAGTGAACAATGTCGATGTATTAATTCCAAATCGCCTCGCTATTTCACTCTTTGAACACTCTCCACTTTCACAATCTGCAATAATTCTCATTTTGGTCTTTAAATCCAAGGACTTGCGTTTACCAGCCATGGTGCAAGCAGACGGGCGGAATAATTTTTAATCTCACTGCGGAGGCGCGGGAGGGAAATGACAAAAGAGCAATGAAATGTGTACTCGAGAAATTTATTATTGAAAGAATAATAGGAGAATACGGAACATGTGGACATCGACGTTGGCGGAAAAAATGCCGTTTTAAAAGCATTGAATTCCTGAGATGTGGCACGTGGTCAAAAAGTCAACCTGTCGTAATTACGAATGGCGCAAGAGAGGAATCGAGCCATTATCGCTAATAAGAATTTATTTTACATTTAAATCATAGGGTTTAAAATGGTTCCTCGGGTAGCTGTTGCTAATTCGAGCTTGTCGCTATATCCCGTACTCGTTATAAGGGGCTTCCACTGTAGATGCAAAAACTGCCCAGGAACACCTCTGCTTAGAACCCTGTTTTGAGCAGTATCACACACAGGTCAACTACTAAGCCCCAGCTAAGGGGAGCAGGAAAAAATAAACGGTTCTGAAAATTGTATGTACGTATTCATAATTATAAAATTTAAACGATTGTTTATGGAATATATTTGTATGGAAATTTTTTGGATAGCGATAACGATGCAAAAAATATTTTACAAAATCCCTGCACAAAATCTCCAGTGCCTTCAAGTTAAAGAACCCTTGGCGGTTTAAATGCATGAGATTAAAACACTGTATAGGAACGGAATAGCGAGGACACACATGCTTGAGAGGTTAACTATTCCTCAAGGCTTAGGAAATTTATCTGAACTTAAAATAATAAAAGACTTCCCTCATAGTCTGTACACCTTGGTGCCAGTTTGTGTTTTTTATTTAGTAACTCTCATAGAAAGAGTTGATTTTCAAGTTTTCATGATATTTTCTCTGGTAATCATTACAAGGATTACAAGCAATTTGCTGAAATTTTTTTATTGTTTACTTGCAGATCAATGTTCAACGACTTTCCATTGATGGGAAAATGATACCAGCATCACAATTTGGAAAGATGAGTGATGAAAGGGAAGTAATTAATTTAACTGACGAGGAAAAAGGATATGGGATTATTCTGCAACAAATCTGGAAGGGTATCTTGGGAATGGAAATCAAGGATGACACTGACTTCTTCTGCTCAGGTGCTGGTTCAATGGATATTGTAAGGTATGCAGTGTCCAAATAAGCTATCTTATTCAAAAATATAATGCATAATCTATGGAGGAATATGGGTTAAAAGGAATCATTTAAACAATTATTTAAGAACTAATAAAACATGTTTTCTGTCCTGAGGAATTCAAATTTATTCATTCAAATACTCAAATGTACAATTACTCACATGAGATTTTAAGTAGATTACAAGTAAAATTACTATTTAACAATTCTATCGATTACAAGTAAAAACTATCAAAATTGTAATTGATAAGAGTAAATCTACAGTAAGTTGCAACTTTGGATGTAATGTATGTACAGTAAAACCTCTATGTAGCGAACCTCTTTATATCATAAACCTCCATACTTCATACCACACCTACGGTCCCATCGGATTTACATGTAAATTTATAGACAAACCTCTATGTAGTGAACCTCTTTACCTTGTAAAACCTCCATACTTCATACCAAGGATACACACGCGAGACGGCCTAACTACCTCCACAAATGGTACCGAGACAACTAGAGACCATTAATGCAGCCGCGATTATGTATATGGATTGACATTTGCTGCAATAAAATTTTCACCCTTTTTTTCTTATACACCTTTATTATGTTGTAATTTTCACGTTAACCATTAGTTATGGCCATTTTGTTCCATGTGAGAGCATACCTAACAGTAAATAAGAAAAAAGATATCCAACTATCCTAATCATTTTAAGTGACTGTTGAATTGAGAGAGAGGTCACATCGTTTTCTCTCTAATCATGGTAAAAATCATGCGATGGTGCTCACTTTGTGTTATCATTAAATAATACCGTACATGTCTGAATATAGTCCCCCTTTTTTCCAAAAATGCCCAAGGTAAAAGTAAAGAGGGGGACTATATTCAAACGCATTTTTTTAACTTTTCCCGAAACTGAAGCCTCAAAATTAGGGGGGGGGGACTATATTAAGAGGGGTGCTATATTCCGAGAAATACGGTAAATATATGTTCACTATTGCACGCATGTTTATTTAAACGCATAAATTTAATGGTTTAAAAGACAGTAGTGCCTTTCATTTCCAAAGGATATGAAAAATGGTGCATATCACTAAAACCTCTCATATGTGAACCTCCATATACCGTATAAGCTTGTGTAAGAGGCGCACCCCTATTTTGAGGAAGGAAACTATAAAGAAAAAAAATTTTACGGTATTTTTTTTATCCTATCGTACGGTGTTGCAGACGTATGCCTGGAATTTCGACAGTTGTCGAAATTTCCTCTTTCAGTACTATTTGAAAGAGGAAATTTTTATAACTGCGGCGGTAATAGCGGCATAAGAGGGAGTAGAAAGAGTTCCGATCCTCTCTTCGCATACGTCATCGCTCTACGTTGCTTGTCCTACTCACGAACAATTTTGTTTAAAAGCTCTCGCAGGAGTATTGCAATAGAATTGCAGCCGTGGAAAATTTTAAGGCAAAACACGACAGGCACATAGCATGAACCTTCCCAAGAGATAGGACAACAATCGGGGCAATCTCAGCGCCTTAGGATAATAACCACGTCGTAGATACAAGGCCCCTTGCACACACACCGTTTTTGGACGGCCGGTAAAATATCGGCCGTCCACATTCCAATAGTGAACAATGGGAGAGCATTGGAGCTTGCACACGTACCGAACACGCGCTGGCACAGGCTAAATGCCGGTTAGCTGCCGGCCATTGTCACTGTGGATCGCCGTCGCCGGCTCAAAAACATAGCAACTTATCGTTTGACCGGTAAAAATCCGGCGTGTGTGCAAGCATCGCTTCGCCGGTAAAATATCGGCCGATATTTTACCGGCCGTCCAAATTCGGTGTGTGTGCAAGGGGCCGTTTTTTTCCTTTCCGGGACTCCATAGGAAAATAGGAAATTATCAAGTTACAGGGGATCAATGGAAACGCGTTTCATCCCTACCCCATCTCACCAACTGACCTTTTTTGGTCTACCAGGTTCAATTCTCCGAGTTTCTGGAGGTCAAATGCTAGGTGAGTCACCTTCTGAGCTCGAAAATATATCTCGATATCTTTCAGCAATTGTATGACACGCACGAGGTTAAAAAAAAGTAATTAGACCTAACGCGACGTATATCTGACAGCATTTAAGTTTTTTGAGCTCTAATTGAGTGACACATAGATTTATAGCTAAAACAAGGCTACTTATATTCAACTTAGTCCTAACAGCACAATTTCGGAAGAAACAAGCGTAGCATAAGCGCATTCAAACAAGACGAGACGGACTGGAAACTTCAGGCAATGCAAACTGCGTATATAACACTGCTGTGCCTTCGCCTCTTCACTTTAAAGGCAACGACGTCACATGCAAGATCGGACGTGTTCTGCCCTTGCTCCTTCGCTCATAGCCTCGTAGCTTGAAATATGGAGCGCGCTCCTTCCCCTCGACCTCTCCTTCAGCGCTAGTCCAACAATGAACACACTCGTTCGAATTTTTTAAACCGCAGGTTTTGACACCAATATAATTTTCAGTTGCAAAAATCCTCATATTAACGTCTGAAGATAATTTTTGAAAAATCAGGTGCTCAGCGTAATGGAAATTGCTCGGCAAGACAGATGTTGACGAATCAGGTATGTCCTTCAAAACCACGCGTATCCCTACGTTTGATAAGCGATTACTATATGCAGTATAAATGCCGCGGGATGCCCACTCGTGGCAGTAAATTTAGCGCGCGCTCCGGAGCGAATCACCACGCGCGATCTTTTCAATGTTCACCTCTGGGATACCGACGATGCTTACAAGAAATTCAAACAGGAGCATTTTAAAAATACGTCACTAAGGGAGAAACTCCCCTATCTGCCGCTTGATTTTGACCCAGGGTTTCAGATGACTTACTCACGCTGTAAACCAAGGCCCCTCAGTTCCCCTTGGACTTGCGACCGGGTAGGGGAAGGGGGGAAGATAAGAAGTTTGTGTAAGAGGCGCACCCCCATTTTCGGCTGCAATGTTTGGGAAAAAAGGTGCGCCTCTTACACGCGCTTATACGGTATCAAATTGCCTAAATTTGGTCCCCTCCACTACGATGTAAAGAGGTATTACTGTATTTCTTTTATTAATTTCCTATGCTATAAACTTTTCATGTGTTGCTTGAACCAAAATTTTTGTTATCCTCAAATAAAGAAAATATTTTTCTATCCGCCCAACTAAATGTGGAATGCTTCTCATCTTGCTTCAAAGATGGACCGTTTGGTCAAGGGAGGAGGTTTACGTGGACTTTTTATCTTTGAAATCATGCTCGAGTCTTTTGGTGTGGGTGAAATGAGTGAGAATCGCTCCTTATGCACAATACAGACAAGTCAAATAGACTCTCTGTAGTCTTGGAATGCATAAGCAATACTCAAAGGTGGATTTAAAAATGGTGTAGAGATGGCTTCAAATTTTGTTTAGAGTGACTTTTGAAATACAATCCACATGACATGTTCCTTTCATTTTGCTTGCACTGTTGCTATAGTCCTCAGGATAAGGAAATATGTCAAATACCAGTTCATAATGCTAAATTGTGCATCATGTAAAAAATTGGAATTTGAATCTTTCAAAAAATTTAATCATTGCTAAAGAATCATCATCACTGGTCGACATTCCCAAGATTGGTTAGACGCAGCTCTCCACTCGTTTCTCCTATCAGCTAATCTTTTCACACCTACGTATTTCTTCTCTTTCATATCCTTCTTTACCTGTTCCATAAATTTATTTTGAGGTCTTCCTTTTCCGTTCTTGCCATCTACTTGTCCCTTGACGATTGTCTTCATCATGCCTGAAGATGTGGTGTATAAGGTTGTTCCATTGCCATTTTAAGGTTTTCATGAGGCTTCTCTTCTCTCCTACTCTTCTTAGGACTTTCTCATTGCCAAATTGGTTGCTCCATTTGATCCTCATCATTCATTTGTAGCACCACATTTTGAAGGCCTCTATCCTTGCTTTTTCCGCTGCTGTCATTGTCCATTCCTCACTTCCGAATAGGACGGATCGGAAAAATCGATTTTTTTCAAATCCATCTGGCCCAATGAAAAAAAGTTGTGGGACTGATCAAAAATAAGGCCTGAAAAATTTTAGACCTCTAGGTGAACCCCTGACCCTCGCTCAAATGCAATTTAAGGGGGGGTCAAAATACGAAGAATATAATATTTTATGGTCATTCCCTATAGATTTTGCGATTTTCTGTTGCCCTAGGGCAAAAATTTCATGCATTTTGACGTATCTCCCACTGTTTAGCCACAAAATCCCTAATTTGAGACCACGGCCGCGAAGAAAATATTCCAACGCCCATGCAGTGTCGTGGATACAAGAGCGACTGGCCGATCCCTTCCCCTCCCTGCTCGCTTCTTCCCCTCCCACGCCTCGAATAGAGCAAAATTCATCCCGCGTGTGCTGCTAGAAGGGCGTTCATCTTTGATAATATAAATCGGATGATGGTAGAATGTAAAAAAGGATACGTAGTGAGACGACTTGTACCTTATTTGGCACCTCGTCGGCGTTAAGCAAATGGATTATACCAACATTTAGAGAAGTGATGAAATATTTTTAGATCCGAGAACGCAGGTAAGGCACCTATAGTCTGCGAAGAGGCCTCTCAAGTGGGTATGAAGGTGTGGGAACTACGGTGACTCGCTTCTATTCCGGTATTGTCTGACAGCTGTGGCTAAATGGATCCTTGTCAGTGTCTTTGACGCATGTGTAGTCAGGCTTATGGTCTTAAAATCTTCACTGTTTTCTCCGCTCTTTTCCTCTTAGGAATTGGAATTACATGTTAAGGATTGCAAGAGAAAGAGAATAATGTGATTCACATAAGTCCTGGAATGAAAAATTTCCTTTCATTCTAAGGCTATACTGTCAAATATATTATTCAGTTTTATGGATTCCCTGCTGTAGTAAAACTGTGCTCTTAAATTGGCAGTAATCTAGCTAACCATGATGTGGTATACTGATGCCATGTTTTAGGATGACTATGATTTACTTAGATCCCCATCTGTTTGTGTATTATTGACTCTTGACTATTATTATTCTCTCTCCAGACTCATTGAAGAAATAAAGGATAAACTGAATATAACATTAAAAAATGAGGATGTCTTTATGGCTTCAAAATTTGAAGACTTTTTGCAAGTCGTTGTTTTGAAGTCAAGAGGAGAACATTCAAAAAAAGCTATAACGTATGACACATTCAAAATGTTTGTCAACAATATGAATATCAGTTTCCCCACTCAACTGTTCATTAATGGAGAATTTGTTAACTCATCATCATCTAAAACATTGAAATCCATCAATCCCAGTGATGAAAGTTTGATATGTCAGGTATGTTCCATTTATATCATTACTTTTATAGAAAGGAGATTCCTTTCAAACAAAAGATAAGTTAACTTATCAGCATTAACTTATCTGGTGCAAATGTCTTAGGGAGGAAAAATCATTTATTTTGATTTCGGGTGTGTGTATGAATCGGTTGAGTGTGACTTCAGCTCCTAATGATCCCAAATATGAAGATTTGGGGTTCTTTAATGTGTAAATGATCATTTGGTTTTTAGTGTCAGATTCACCATTTGATACGTTTACAAATCTTTAAGTTTCAACCTCGATTCCTGAGCGAAAAAGTTATGATACCTACATAATTTGTAGTGAAGGTAAACAAGAAATGAAATATTCTTAATCCTTACCACAAATTAATGCCATGCCATAGGCTCTGAAGTAGCCAGTTGGGAGGGGGCTGGGATAGAAGGTACATGGGATTAGATTATGCATTATCATCTAAGCTGCAATTTGTGGTACTTAGTTTTAATGCATATGCATCAGCTAAGACCAATATTGGTCATCAGATAAGGCAAATATAAGTCATCAGAGAAGACTGATAATGGTCCTATGTGATACTTTTTGGAAATCATAAAAGTTTCTGGATGTTTGTCCAGGTGGTATTGATGTTCTGTTGAACTATGGGAATTTCCTTTACATAAATGAGGAGCCCACAGCTGGGAGAACTGGGAGAGACTGGGACAGTGGTCCCAAAACCAGGTGTCTGGGTCTTACTCTCCTGTATTTAATTGGGTCCATTAGATGACATCTATGCTAAAGTTGCATAGTTATAGATTTATTTGGTTGTGGGAACACTTGAAAATCAAGTTGAATTTTCAAGTTCAATTGGGTAGTAGGCTCCTGACATGAGTGCTTCGATTACTGTTATGAATGTTGTGTCAAATAGTTTTGGTGACAGAGCTATTGAGGCAAAAATCTGCACTCGGGAAATGCAATCATCAAACTCATGCAAGCAGGGAGATCTGGGCTTACACTGCTCCAAGTGTTTTGACACTGATTGGCTTCCTTTACCCTCAAATTATCACAATTTCAACCAAGACTGTATTTAAATTTGTGTCAAGTATGCGTTGGTTTTTCAGGGAGTCGGATCTAAATGAACAAAAATGGTGGAAAATGTGCGGTGACAAAACAGCTGCCAAGTGAAAGTTTTGTTTAAATACATTTAAGGTCTTTAGTGGCTCTAAAACAAGTTAGCACTGTCATTTGCAGAGTTAACACATGCTGAATTATTGGCAGTTACTTGAAAAAGAAGCTAATGAGAAAAGTGTCATAGAGCCATTGAAAGTATCAAATCTAACATGATTCATTAAAACTCTTAATTTAAATTATTATGTTAGCAAATAATTTTCTCCATTATTTGACGAATTGGATCTGTTTGGAGGGGCTGCATATGTTTCTGTTAAACATATTTATTTCTCTTTACATATGTATTTGAAAATGTTTTAGTCTTGGGCATGATGGCTCAGTGGGACAAAAAATGATCGATATTGATTTATGAAATTTGAATTGAGGGTGTTGTTGTTTCTTTGACAATGCAACCTCAATGCTCAGTAATGCTCAAATGTGCAAAGAGTTGAATCCTTTTAAAAATAGGAAGGGATAGGAACACCTAGAACACCAGGGGCATATATGAGGGGGCAATTCCCCCTGCTCACTAATATAAGTATACACTCACCGGGATATTGTTTCTGATGCCAATAATTAAATTCTTATATTGATGATGCCATTAAAAAAGTTCCATATTATTTTCTGGGTTCGAGTCCCAGTCAGGCCGCATTTTCACCCTCTGGTTTCTGGCATTTTTCTATCTACCACAGCACCGTTGTCCTCGTCCTTTTTCCATTATACCTATGTTCCTATCCTTATATTTCCTTACCTCTGAATTTATTTGTATATTTTCCATAATATTATTTTCTTTTGGCTCACTTCAGAGTTTGCCTCTAGACTTCACATGAATTTAAGGTTGGTGGAACCTTCCCCCAAAATTTGATGCCCCACAGATGAATTGGCCTATGGCAGTTTTTGCTCATCCAAGAAAAGCCAATACATTGGCCAATTTAATTAAATGGCGCAATGATAAGGTAGTCTGTAGGATGATTCAATTTTTTCATTCAAGTGCCTTAGTTGCAGACAAAGTGCATGATGCACTTTGTTAAGTATCCTTCAACTAATTTGTTGTCATGATTCTAGGTTCAGAGTGCTTCAGTAGATGATGTAGATAAGGCTGTTTATGCTGCTAAGTATGCTTTTGAAGAAGGCTCATGGTCCCAAATCAGTCCAAGGGAGAGGAGTTTAATGATGTTTAAGTAAGTAAATAAAAATTTCTTGACTAAATAATATTTGGTGTAGAAATGTTTTCCATTTTAAGCCACGATCCCCAGCATTGGTGCTGAAAAAGGATGATTTCATTAGGGCTCAACTCTGGCCCATTGAGTAAGGTAATATTTTGATGCTAGAAATTTTTTTATGGATTTTGTCATGTTCAATTCTGAAAATCTTAATTAATTGCCAATTTCAAGGCTTCATAAGACTTCAAGTGATAAAATTAATAAAAATAGGTAAGCAATTAATCTAAACTGTGCAGCATGTGTCTTTATGCTCTGTCTTTGGACATGATTAATCTGCCCTCTTTCAAAGGTGATGTTATTTTGTTCCTACCTCGTAGATTACTATTATGGCCTACCGTATATATTCATTATAAGCTTTTACTAACCTTTACAAATATGCATACATAATTAATATTCCCTAAATTCATGCTGACATAATTTTTTATTGCATGTATACATATTTTCATTACACATAGTTGATGTATCCATTTGGTGAAAATAATTCTAATAGGCTGCATTGTGAAGAAAATGAAAATTCATCCTGGCGCAATTGTAAATTCTGATCAATTTATCCAATATGTATGTATTTGCATATTTCACACTGTCACCAAAGGCTGGTGTGCAAGGAGAATGTCAGTGATGGAGTGGTGGCCCTCATGGGTGTTTGAGGAGCCTGAGAATCTTGCAAATTATTTAAGTTAAGCATTGCATTTGCATGGAAGCTTGAGAATGTTAGTAATGTTTCTGAAAAAGCCAGGAAAAGGAATTTAACCTATATTTCTGAGCAGTTAGTTGAAGATTTTGAAGGCTTGGAAGTCATACTGCTGGTATGCCCCATATGGTTGGAAGGCGCAAGCAAAACTGCCATCTGCTGCTTCATGCTTTTATCTAAATTGCTGAGATCCTTATGCCTCAAGAGCCTTTTCTCGCACTGTTTTTCTCTTGCCTAATGACGTTGGAGGAGAAAATAAGGGGTTTATTTGGAGGGAATGATCCAAGACAGAAGAAAAGATGGAGATAATGGTGATCTGATTGAATTGCAATTTGCATATCATCATAATTAGGCAGCTATTATTTCACATTCCTCCTCATCAAGGATACAAAATAATTTTAGTCTATGGATTTTGGATATTTTAGTCCCTCTTGCAGAAGATTACAGGACCAATTGGCTTTATTACCCATTATAGTGCATTAGCTTTGGTTCTGTTACATTTTGCAAGCATATGCTATTAATAATTAAGCCTATATCATCCCTGAATTATTATTTTATGCCCACGAAAATCATTACTGTGATCATTTAGCATGTGAGTGTTATTTAATTTTGAGTTAGTCTTTCTTCAACTTGTAAGGTTTTTATTCAAAATGGCCTTGGTGGCCTTAGGTTTAGAGGCCTTCCATGATATCATTGTGTAATGGGTTTAAGTCTATTGTGAATCTATCTTGGCTCAGGGTATGTGTAATATCCTGTTGGTTTCTGCTCCTGAAACATTGGAAGACAAGCCACTGGATTTTCTGGATTTCAGGAGTACGAAGACCACCAGAAATATCTGCAAAAATAAATAGTACATAATATGAAAAGCTAATTGTAATTTTGCTGAAATGAAAAAATTAAATTATGTGAGTTTTTTTTGTGATCTGAAGTGATGTGATCACTATGCTTTTCCCCTAGGCTTGCTGATTTGATGGACAAGCACAAAGAGGAGTTGGCCACCATTGAAGCCTTAGACTCAGGTGCTGTTTATACCTTAGCTCTTAAAACACACGTTGGCATGTCAGTTGAGACATGGCGTTACTTTGCTGGATGGGCTGATAAAATTCATGGTGACACCATCCCAATATCTCGAGCCAGGCCCAAATGGAATCTTGCCTACACTAAGAAGGAGCCTTATGGGTGAGTTGTGCAGTGAATATAAAAAAGAATCGGTAAGATCCCATATTCAGAAGGATATTGTTATCCTGTACTTGGTTCAATTTTACACAAATAATCAAAAAGGGTTTCACAGTATGATACAATGAAAGCTCAGTTATGAAACTTTTTTGGTGGTCTGCTAAAATTTTAATAAGTTAGGTTCTCTGTACATACCAAATGACCAGAGACCAGTCACATATGAGCATTTTTACTCACCTCGAATAGAAGCTGATTGGCCTATCAGAAGGGTTCTTAAGATGTTTTTGTGTTTTCAAGAGGCAGTGAATTTGGATTGTTTTAGCAGACTTTACCTATCATTGGTGGTGGTTCTACTGATACAGCAGCCATACTGGTGGTCACCTTGGAGTGGCTACATTTTCATGCTTTGGAAGGCAAAATTTCATTGTGTAAAATTACCCTGTGCTATAGGAGTTGGCCAAATATTGTCAGTATCTGATTGTAGGACAGAGTGTAATTGAAATGAGAAGAAAAATCTACTCTCCCTGCAGTACAGTCGTTGAAGTCACTGACGAGACCCACCATTTTTTTACTATTATTTTAACAAAATTTCAATCCTTTTTCAACTTTGACGCATCATTGCGGAGACTTGGCTCAGCATAGAGAAACAAAACTGACGTCAGGGGAAGCCTGCATCCTTGTAGTATTCGAATCCATGATGATCTTTAAAGATTTCGATGAGTGGAATAGTTCGGGAGCTATAGCCGAATGCTTGAAGTAAGGTACTCTGAAAGTCGATTTTTTTCTGCCATTTTCAGTTTTTTTGAGGGGAAATCGGGAACTTTCAGTTTTCCCCCATTTCATTTTCAGTCCCCTACGTTGAACGATATCAATCTATTTACCACTCTAGGCCCGTTTCACATGGATGCGGATGATCTGAGTGGATGCGGATAAGGTTCTACTGATATCAATGGAAGCTTACACATGAGTGCAGACCGTCCGCACGTGGAGGAGCCATCCGCATGGCCCCTCTGCCCCACAGATCATCCGCATGCGTATGGGCCACAGTCACAGGTTTGTGCAGACGGCTGATGCAGGCCAAGTAGATTTGTCAGTAGAATTAGAGCGAGCTTGGAGATAATGGTGTCTTTTCGAAATAGAAAGTCTAATTGACTTGAAATGAGGGCTTAGGGGAGCCCTTTGAGGGTACAACACACCGGGGCCGGGACCCAGTAATTTAACTGATATGCCAGATCGCCCGGGGAGGGGAATGGAAATGGGAAGGAAAAAGGAAAGGGACGCCACCGCGATAGAAGCCCATCGATGCCTATGGAATAGGGATAGGGTGGAAAGGGAAGGGGTTAACACCTTACTGCTATAGAAGTGAAAAAGGGCCCACTAACTAGCGAAACCCGGCATCAGCCATTAATGTGCCAACGATTTTGGAGGATTTTCCTATTAAAGAGAAAAACCCATCGATCAAATCGTTGGATAAGTCTATGACACTGGGAAAATAATTGAAAAAAATGATATTCATCAGCACATAGCTCAGTAAAAATGGTCACTAAAGCAGCTTTTAATGTTCATCGTGCCACAATAGGGTGCACCCAAAACCTTCTTTGATGGGCCGTGTTTTCTTCCGCTTTTTTCTAACCTGGTATACAGCAATAGCTTGAATTGCACTTGGCTGAGTGACGTTCTTCCACCTTGGCAAGCTACGCACAGCTGACATTGTGCCTATGTGAACAACATCTGCGTCTGTTTGTCAGCACCTATGTGAACAATGGCAATGCCCTCCACCCCCGGTGCCGCGATTTTGATGCAGTTCCTCAACTTGCCTAAAACAGCGCTGCATGCATTAAACAACTAGAGTCCTATACATTATTTATAGTCAATTATGAATGATGTGCGTGCGACAGTGTATGGCACAAAATTCAAAGTATTTGAGGTATTCGAGATTGTACTTAAAGCATAATTATTCGAGATCTCGAATATGGAATACTTTTTCGTATTTGAGGTATTCGAGTATTCGCATATACTATTCGCACATCTCTAAAAAAAAATTTAACCAAAATTCCATATTGTGTCACAATTAACCTAAAAATTCCAAAAATATCTACTTACATAACATAATCGATAAAAGTTGATCTCTCAAGAAGGGTTGAACATAATTTGGTATGTACTTAAAAAGCTAATGTAAAGCTGAATTCCTGGGCAAATCGCTCTTATCCCATGCGCCGCGTAATGTGGAAATAGATATAAATATGATAGAAATATGCAGATAATATACAGATATGCAAAATAGATAGAAATATGCGGAAACCTGTATTGAAAGCCATGACCAGAGTTTCCATGTGATCATCTGACCTACCTCTTTATAATGATCTGAAAATTCTAACATTCCCATCACTGTACGTACGTAACTGTGCCTCTTTTGTTAAAAATAACCCGGAATACTTTCCAAAAAATTGTTCTCTTCATAATCAGGCTACCAGAACCACCAATGACGTTCACCTCAAAGACTATCCCAGCACTTCCTGCCGAAAAGGACCCTTATTCTCCCTATCAAAAATATTTAATTAAATTTAACAACTCTAACAAATTAACCTCCCTAACAAATTACCATATAATATCCAATGTCTTCCACCTGTACCATTCAAGAATGCTCTGAAGAAATATTTACTGGGAAAAAACTACTATAGCCTGAAGGATTTTATGTTGAGCTCTGAGTAATCTTTGTCCATCAGCCACAAAAAATTGTAACTTTTCCCTTAAAAAGTAAAAATTGGAAGTATTCCTATATTTATATATACTTTATTTATTATAACTATCTTCTATATTATTTCCCTTGTATAGATACCTTTTTCTCAACTTATATGCAACCAAACTGTACAAATGAGATACCAAAATGCACAGAATTTATCAGAGAACATGCGACGGCATATCTTACTTCCTAAACAGTGCTATTGTTTCCTAAAATTGGTTTTTAAATAATAAAAAAAAACAAAAAACAAAAACCGGTAAATATTCCTGACGTTAATGGCGCACAAACTGATACATTTGTTCATTTGCAACAATATCTCGCATTCTTTAAATAACTTTTATCAAAGTGCGGTTGATTCCACATTCAAGTCTCCTGTTGATACATAAGTATGAGCCATCATGTGCGTTTAACAGAGGATAGTGTAATTACTTCCAATGTTGTGTTTAAAGAGGTCCTCTGACCTCAATTTGTACATGAACATTCCAATTAAATTTGTACATAAGACCCTGCCTTTTTTTCTACAATTTAAAATTAGAAACGCGCCTATCCCTCTGTGGACCTGCATTGAAAAGAGCGGGGGAAGCCCGCTGGGAGCGGGCGCAGCACGCTTGTTATTATTTATTTTTATTATTTTTGATAACTTCCAATGTCACCGGTACAAGTGATCTCTAGGAACAATAAAAAATATTATTATTATTTTGCACATCAGCCATGGGATGCACTTGCTACATGTACAGGGTAAGTGCGATCCCTTGACAAGATAGTAAGAAAAAAATTATAAAAATTACTACTTTACAAAGAGAGGAATGTAAATCTAATTATCTTTTTCAGTTATTCACATATATATTATACATTGAATCTCATGTTTTTAGCAAGCTTAGAAAATTTTACTAAGCTAGGTAAAATTGATATACAGGCATCCCCCGAGTTACGTATGCCTCGACTTACGCAAATCCGTACTTACGTAAGTGATAGCCGTACTTCAAGTTATTACGTTAATTTTCATATTCGAGCGCGTTGGAGTAGATATTCGCTCGTATACCCAATGGCAGAAAAAAATTTCAAATAGTTATAGAGTTTTTTACGCGATCGGTCAACTCGGTGAATAATATATTTCGCATTTTGATTGGCAATGCTTGAGATGCAACTCGCCGACTATTACAATGTTATTGATTTTGTATCTAATAACGTAAGAATACGCGGAAGAGTTCATGAATATCGCAGTCAATTGAATGAAACTTCACCGGGAATGTACCGCGCCTTTCTCCGCTGAGAATTCACCCCACCGATCGAAATCTCTGAAGCACTAACGCAGAATGTTCGACTTACGTAAATTTCGACTTACGCAGAGTATGCCGGAACGCATCCCTTACGTAACTCGGGGGATGCCTGTATGCTATTTAAGAGTCGCACTTATCTCACTTTACCTTAATTTAATATTGAACCTAATGTGCTAAATTGTTTTTAATTATAATTTTTTATTTGTTTAGTGTCTGTGGCATTATAACTCCTTGGAACTATCCTTTGATGATGTTGTCCTGGAAAATGGCTCCATGCCTTGCAGCAGGAAATTGTGTGGTTATTAAGCCATCTCAGCATTCACCTCTATCTGCTCTGAAATTTGCCGAGCTGACTCTGGAAGCAGGTTTTCCACCTGGAGTGATCAACATTCTAACTGGCACTGGTAATGGGTTACATAAATACTTATTTGAAACAGATGTTCATCATAAACATGTGAATTTATTTCAGCACAATTGCTGGATTCCACAGTATTGCTGACATATTTTATAGAGCTACTCTTAGCTGTGACGTGTTTGATTGGACTTGTCCCCGTCTTTCTTTTCATGTCTTGTAATAATAACTATAAAAAGTGATTCCTAAGTTAGTAATTGACTCCAAATGAAACAAATACTGAAGGTAATCATTCACAACACAATTGAGATTGATGTTACATTCATTGACATGGAATATACCGTGTAAGCGCGTGTAAGAGGCGCATCTTTTTTCCCAGCAATTGCAGCCGAAAATGGGGGTGCGCCTCTTACACAAACTTCTTATCTTCCCCCCTCCCTTTCCCCGGTCGCTAGCCCAAGGGGAACTAAGTGGCCTTGGTCTTCAGCGTGAGTCAGTCAGTCAGGACTAGCATCGTAGAGCAACGGCATATGCGAAGAGAGGATCGGAACTCTTACTCCCTCTTATGCTGCTATTACCGCCGCAGTTATCAAAAAAAGGTGCACCCCTATTTTGAGCCTCGAAGCTATAAAGAAAAAATATTTTGCGGCATTTTTTTATCCTATTGTGCGGTGTTGCAGATGCATGCCTGGAATTTTGACAGTCGACTGTCGAAATTCCAGGCATGCGTGCAACACTGCATGATAGGATAAAAAAATGCCACAAAATATTTTTTCTTCATAGCTTCGATGCTAAAAATAGGGGTGCACCTCTTACACGTGTGCGCCTCTTTCACACGCTTATACGGTAGTTTATTTGTGAAATTCTTACATTAAGTCTTTTACAAATTGCAATTAAAAATTTGCAGAGCTGGCCTCGGACTTAAAACACTCAGTATAGTCACAGAGATCTATATCAATTTAATACAGTTGAACTTCTTTAGTAAGTTTTTGAAGGGACCACTCACTAAAAATTCAGTGCTTTTCAGGAAAATGTGCTAATCAGGGAAGTCAGTAATAGCAATTGGGGTTATTGCAATCCGTGGATAAGTCGTCATAATTTCTATTACTGTCTGAAGTTCTTGTAGGATCGCTTTCCTGAAATCTTTTCACATTTAAAATCAAGACAATTAGCACTTAACAGCCAAAAAACTACCGTGTGAATTAAAATCACAATGTTTTCATAGATTTCCCAGAGGATATTACATAAAAATGTTATTCTCCCATGATTTGTCGTATATGTATTGAGAGGACAAGCTAAGCTAAGTAATTTCTTCTTCCTCACAGATTACTCATAGAAAATAATAATTAAAAATTGGGCAGCGTTTTCTCTACCATAAATCCCAGCAACAGCCATACACATCCTCAGAATGAACCCATATCGATGAATATATCGATTGATAAATTGATATTGATATAGCAATTAATCAGGCATTTGAAGATTGTTTTAAGCAGATTTTTATATTCTTCACTTTAAATTCTCTTAAAACATTTGTCCAATGTTGTCTGCTTTCTAGTTCTTTCATCGAAATCAAGTATTTTATTGAGAAATGGATTTGGATGCATCATGGTTGTAGAAAAAGAGATGTGGGATGAATGTAAGAAGGTCAATGGCTGATAACAATAAAATAAATAATGAATTCGGAGGTTTACACACTCAGAATATGCTAAGAAACGACTTGCGGGCTGCTTCATGGCAAATAATTGACCATACTACCCAGGGAAGCACCATTATTTTATGCACACTAGCCAAATAGTTTTACCTTTATTTTGCTTGGATGGTACCAGGACCAAGAGAAATCGCTGTACTAAGGAGGAAAACGTGCTAGCGTACTTACCAAGTTCCACTGTATATCAAATCACTCATGTGGGAAAGTGAATGGTGTGTGGCTATAATGGTGATTTGAAGAGTGGGTCAGATGGTTTCTCTATTTTTCCATGCCCCCTTCCACAAATGCTCCATAATGGGGAGGATCTAGGGTACCTCAGTTGTGTCTGGGGCTCTGCTTCAATGAAAACATTAAACATGGGCCCATAAAACACATTTTTAGCTTTCTCAATCATCCATTTCAGTGGATTTATATGTAAATTGTGTTCCTAGCAAAATTGAATTTTTTTGGATGTGATATGATTCCAAGAATGCCTGTAGTCACCCTTAACCCTAGTAAGGGCAGCATTTTTTGTTACTTAACCTGGGAAAGGGCGCACGAGGTGTTAATGACTTCCCATGGTTCTTCTTTGACCAATTGTATTTACATCATGGTATGTACAGTGTCGTTAGTTCTTATATCTTCAAGTGTCATCCATTTTGACAAAATACTGCCAGTATCCCATGAAATTTTCATTCTGCTTTGTGATCAGAACAAGCTTTAAGTGTCCTGGGTTGTCACCTACGCCCCACGCGCACTTCTACGTTCCTCTTCCAAGCCATAGGACTTCCCCTGAGCTTTTTCCTTTCATGAGAGATAATTTTTTTTTCTCTTTTAGCACATAGGAAATTAAATTCAGCATGTCTAATAAGTAGAGGTCCGTGAAACTGGTTTTTTTGCTAAAATTCATTTTAAAACCATGTGATTTCGGTGTTGTAGAAAATCTTGGCGGTGTTATTATAATGCTACAATTTTCCCATGTTTATAGACATTTTACTATTTTATGGTACACATTTCATGAATACTTATACTTTTATAAAGCATTTTACATAACATTGAACACAATTTCGATTGTACAAAATTTCTGATAAAACTAAATGAAAGAATTGGTTCAACTTATGTTGGTTCAAGGTATATGAATGGTTCAAGCATGTAGTCTTGATGAATACGATCGGCAAACAGCAAATTCCCACTACCTCATATGTACTTCGAGAGCCATTCCAGAATTTTTGGATTTTAAAGTTTCTCTACACAAAATAAAGCCTTTAAAAATGCTTCTGTAGTAGCGACAACAAGCTCCTCGTTTGCTTTCTTTGACTGAGTGACTGTGTGTTCAAATGATAGCTGTCGTTTTGCGGGTCCCCTTTCTTTAGCACGATTCTGTATACGTATCGCTACTGATGTGCTTTAACAAAGTGTCACACTTTCAAATTAAAATCTTTTATCACAAACTTTGCACAGTAATACTCTGTCTTTCACATTAAATCCTTTTCAGCTGAATTCACTTGCCCTGGTATGAACGGTATCACTACCTTTTGGCATTTTAAAATTCCTATCCTTCGTTCAATATTTAAAGCTGGAACTACGATAAAAAACGATCCAACCGCAAAACACAACCTATCACGATGGTGTTTTCAAACTGAGTGCTGGGTAGCTACGGTATAACCATGGTATTGTATTACTTACAAATTGGCCGAAATGTTTCATGTCATGGGTTCTCTTTCGATACCCCTCACCCAGGTATTGAGGGAAGGTAGGACAGAAGCTAGATACAACATCATCGCTTAGTTTTGATTACAGCTGTTGCCATTCGGTCAGGAATGCCAGTGAAAGAAGCACGCATAACAAAACATAATTGGATTCAAAGAAACTTGAAAAATTATTTCTCATATATCGATCCTGAAACATCTAGAATGAGACGCTTTCTCACCTAAAGAATTAGATATTAGATTTGGCCAATGTCGAAATGATTTTTTTTCATTGTAGCTCAGTGGAGAGCCGAATATCCGACGTTCGCTAATAAGGAGAATCCCCTCTCTTTCTATCCTTTCTGTTCCTTCCTTCCCTTCCCCCAACTGCTAGCGATTCGTGCTTTCAAATAACCATACGTGTCTATGGATGTGTTTAAACGAATCGAATCGCGCAGTTGACGGTACGGCGCCGTTGACGGTATGGTGCCGTTGACGGTACGGTGCCATTGACGGCCGCTGTGGTCACCGCGGTGCCCATTTCAATCCAGCCCGGTGGTGCGCTGTCTACGGCGTGAAATACAGGCAGTGCTACATTGAGGCCGCTTTCTCACGAAACGACTTTTCGCTGGCCGCCGTTCACGTCACGACGCCGTGAAATTCAGGCTGCTTTCAGACGAGACGACTCTCTGCCACACTGTGGGCCGTGCCGTGAACGGCGGCCCGGTCCCAGCCAGCGGCGGTGTTTAAGTCAACGAAATTGTTTTATTAGACCCACACTCAAGGTTTTCCTACCACAAGTTATCCAATAACGCTGTCTAATGCATCGCGGTGAGTCACCGGAATTACCGCTTAGCATTGACGCATACCGGGCGCGTGAGCTTGTATTTCCGCTCTTCCGTGGCCGCGTTAAATTTCTTTCCGCGGCATTTTTAATTCATAATATCTAATTCTTCAGGTGAGAAAGCGCCTCATTCTAAATATTTCAGGATTGATACATGGGAATTGAAGAGAGAGGCTGTGATAAATTTAACAGCAAATTCTGGCGGAGAAATCACTAAGTTGCACGATAGTACGCGGATGCGTTATGCGCGAGACTAAATGAGCCAATTGACCTTGGAGTCGTAATGAAATAGAGCAAATGAACGTCAGCAGCGTTAAACAATGAAGGCTTAGACATTAATAGAATATGACTCATTAGATGTGATTTTTTCGCTAATTCACCTAAAATCACAAAAAACAGGAAATTTCGTTTTTATTTACAGATTTCATGTTATTTCGTGTTATATTGCGTTATTTCGCAATATTGCGTCTCGCGAAATTCACGGACCTCCACTAATAAGATATTTCACGCCTTGAAAACCATAATTGTAAAGTTAACATCAAATATGTTGCCAAATGTCAAATAAAGTACATAGAAAACTTCAGTTGAATTTTTCCCCACATACATTTCTCCCAGTATCATTTTTATGGCAATAGTGTAAAAGTTAATATTTACTATAAATCTAATTCGGTGGACCTATTTAATAAAGAACACAACATATCTGTATCATTCCAAGTAAAGAGAAAAAAATATATTCTTTGGGGTGTAGATGACACCCCACGTGCCTTCTAACATTACATTTCGCTGCATGCCCTCTCCCGGGTTAACCAGGTGTAATGACTACACAACATGCTGGTTCAGGCGTGAGTGCCGTAGCGTCCCGACCCGTTTATTGGCACCAAGCGAAAAACAAATGAAATACATAATGTGATCATGCATATTATAGCAGACAATACATTACATCCCTCCCCAACATATACATGGTCAGCACCTCCCCCCCCCCCCCACCCCATGCAATACATTTTTATCACATCCCCAGCAGATTATGCATTACAACACACATACTGTCACAGTTTGCTGACTTCTACCCTAGGTGGTTCCACTTCTGGAGCTTGCTCTCGGTGAGCCAAAGGTTCCCAGTACCTAGGTGCCTCATCCTCCTCACATTCAGCAACCTGCGGAAATAACTCCTCACATCCAGCTCATTCAGGCTCAAATGTTTTTTCAGGTCCAGCCAACCCATCTTATTTACCCATGTCCTCTCCTTTACAGTGGTACGGATACGGACAAAGGGGGTTAATTGGGGGGTAACCTCCTAGCAGTAATGGGGGTCCAAACAAAATTACCATTTTATCTAGTGTAAATTGGATACCTAATGGGGGGCTAAAGCCCTTCTTAGCTCCTCTCTGGATCCACCACTATTGCTCAGTACAAGTTCCTTTATCATCAAAATGCAAGAAACTTTTAAAAATTCAACTGTCTTATTCCTATTGGTGGTTGGTACAGTTTTATTATAGATATCCTTAATTAGAAAAAAAATCAAATTACGTGGCCAGCAATTAGTAATTCTGTAAAAAAAGGCCAAAGATACACACACTGCCTATCACATGATTTCTATTGATTTACATTGAGAATACAGCAGTTTTCCTGCACCCCAAATGCATCTGTGAGGCCCTGATGGTAAATAATTCAAAACCTTAATGCTTGGAATACTGTCGCTAACTGTGAAATGTAATAAAATACAAATCCGTGATTTTTTGTCTTTCAATCTAAAGAAATTCCCTTAGGATCCTGATATGACATCCTTATTGATAGCAATGTTTATTTTGAAGTTTGTATTTGAATTTCGCATGCTCCTTTTCATTGTAAAGAAAAATGTACATCCGAAAAGATTATCTTTTTATCTTTGGAGACTTAATTGCTGTAGAATAATTCTATGTTTGTAAGATATTGATTTAATTATTTTCTGAATTACTGTACTCAGTATTTTGGTTTTTTTGTGCCACTTTAGGTTCCTTAGCCGGGCAGGCATTGGCTGAGCACATGCATGTGAGGAAGCTTGGGTTCACTGGCAGTACTTTTGCAGGTCAAAAGATAATGCAAACTTGTGCCAATTCAAACTTAAAAAAGGTTTCCTTGGAGCTTGGAGGGAAGTCTCCACTAATCATATTTGAAGATTGTGATCTTGATTTGGCAGTTACTATGGTAGGCACTTTTTTCTTCCATTTTGTATAGTATTGGCCATAACTTTATCTCTTTAGCATTTTTCGTTTTGTGTTGAGATTTTTTTCTAAGTGCTTTGTGTGATGAATTCCAACGCTGAGGCAAGGGGGGATTATGGAGGTTCTTACTGTCCACAAATGCTCTGGAGATGCAGTACATACTAAGCAGAGCACATTTTAAGGAATTCCACTGGGCAGTGCTGAAGCTGCATGAACCCAAAACGCAATAAATACCATAATTTTTTTGCTCCCTGGCTTTATCAACTTAATATGTGCAACAAGTAATATGTGAGGAATAATTCACTGAAGAAAAATAATTTGCCTTGACTTGAGGTGTTACATTTCCCATTTACATTTAAGGCTTCAGTTTAGCATGTGCAGAACTTGAGTTTTTTACTTTCCCTGCCAGCACCAAGGACAGCCACTGGGCAACAAAATCTTTCCACTAGTGACATTTGTGTTACCTTCTTTGAATATTATTTTCTGCTTTGATATTATGTGTGCACCCTCCGTATGAACCCCTGAGCCTTATATGTATACCTTCTTCCCTTAAAATCCTTCCCACTCCCAAAAATTTTCTTTGGCCGCACCCTTTATGAATTTATTAAATGTATTTGTAATACATTTTATGCTTTTATTTTATGTTATGTTGTACAATTAATGTGATAGATTTTATGCTTTTATTTTACATATTCATCTTAGGCAATGAGTGGTGTGTTCTTTAACAAAGGCGAAAACTGCATTGCAGCTGGAAGAATCTTTGTTGAGTCCTCTATTCATGATGAATTTGTTAAGAGGGTTGTTGAAAGAACTGGCAAAATGGTAAGTCATTAGTTTTGATGCTGTATTATTCTTGTATATCTTGTATTGTTTTCTTTGGAAAAAATTATAAAAATAATGTATTATAAAATTATGAGAAGGGTCTGAAAAATGTATTCATAATGTGAATGAAATTGCATGCGTTGATTCAATTAAAACTATTTCATTGTATTATTGATAGATTTAAATCATTTAAAACTAAGAAGAAAATAATATTATAAATTAAAAAATTTAAAAACAACGTTTTTCTTGCCAACTAAAAAGAAGAAAATAAATTTCTTTGTCCATATCCGAGTCTCGATATGAATTGTTACTCAAATGTTGACACACTTATGGCAATCATTATGACCAAAACGAAAAACGTTGGGCACATGTAAGGTTACATTTAGTAATGTGAAGGTTACTGTAGCGCCGGTTCGCAGGAGAAGGATATTCAAAATAACGTTCGCTCACTTCGAGGTTCAAAACACAATTCTTTATTCTCTCTCTTTTACAACCAGCCCAAAAGCCCTTCTCCCGTTGAGGGCTTCACGCCCCCACCTCCTGGGTTTCCCCCAAGAGTCCATGTCCTGAGCAGCAGACAGCGCTCTGTTACACTGCCCCCTCTTTTCAAAGGCGTCGCGCCCTCGCGACGGTCGGCATAGCTGGAACCTTCGCTGTCCTCGGATCTCGGAAAGTTGGCGCCTTTATCTCCTTACCTCTGAAACGAAAAGAAAAGAGACCACCCCCCCGGAATTACTCCTTCCTCAGAGCCCGGCTTGAAACCTTTGTGGTTCTCTTGTAACCCGTCTGGGATATCGCATGGTCGGCTCAATAACCGCTTCAGCTGGTGGCTCCTCTCTCGCTGCCGGAGTCGCTTGGCCCTCATGTGTTGGTGGAATGGAGAAAAACTTCCATCCACCCCCTCCGCGGACGACAGGTTTTTCCCTCGCTGTCTCGGTCTCTCTTGGCCCAGCTTTTGTTTCTTCCACTCCGTCCGTATTCTGACATTCCTTTTCCGTGTCTCCTCCCGGTCTTTCCTCCCACCTTTTGAGTCGGTTGAAGTGTACCACTAAGCGGCGGCGAGGATTATCCACCTTCTTCACCCGGTACGTGACCTCGGACAATTTCCGTATGATTTGGAAGGCGCCCGTCCAGGGGTGATGGAATTTACGACACTTCCCTCTTGCCATAGCAGGATCGTGGAGCCATACCCTTTCCCCTTCTTCAAAGGGTGCACCGTGACACCGGCGGTCGTATTGTTCTTTTTGCCGGAGGTGGGCTGACCCAAGCCTCTGCCGTGTGAGAGCATGGGCTTTCTCGAGGCTCTCTCGCAAGCGTCTCACAAAGTCGCCTTCTTTCGCCACCCCCCTCTGCCCGTCAGGGATCCCCCACTCCAACTCAATGGGGAGGCGCACTTCCCTCCCAAACATAAGAAAATACGGTGTAAATCCTGTGCTGCTGTGTTTGACCGACCGATAGGCTAGCATGACGGAATCCAAATGCTCATCCCATTCGGCCTCCTTCTCCGTCCACTGGCTCAACATAGCTAATAATGTTCTATTGAAGCGCTCGACTAGGCTGTCCGACTGCGGGTGGTAGGGTGATGTTCTTGTTTTAACCGCCCCAATCACTTTACACATCCCTTGGAAGAGGCGGGATTCGAATTGGCGTCCTTGATCAGTGTGGATTTCTCGTGGCACTCCCCACCTGCACACGAAGCCCTTAACATGATGCGCCACAGTTTCCGCCTCTTGATTATTCATGGCGTACGCTTCAGTCCACTTGGTGAACTCGTCAGCGACCACCAATATATATTTATTTCCTGTCTTTGTTTGAGGAAGTGGTCCTAAAATGTCCATGGAAATTCTTTCCATCGGTCCTCCCGTCGGGCAATGACCCAGTGGTGCTCTTAGCGGGTGAGGCGGGGATTTCCGACGCGAACAATCTTCACACGTGCGGCACCAAATTTCCACGTCTTTTGTGTATCCGGGCCAATAGTAGCGCTCTCTCACTTTACCTAGAGTTTTCTCATACCCTAAATGGCCTCCGACGGGCGAATCGTGCAAAGCCCGAAGAATTTCGTCCCTAGCCTCAGCAGGCACTATTATCTGGCGACGGAAGGCGTCTCTTCCTTCTTCTTCCCACCTTCGAAAGAGAGCCCCATCCTTAAACACTAGCCTATCCCATTGTGTCCACAAAGCCTTCGCCTTCGGGCAGTCACCCCTCCTCTCTCCCTCGGACGGCCGAATTCCTGTTTCGAGTGCTTCCATTACCCTTCTCAGCACGGGGTCTTTGCTTTGCCTGTCCCTCACGCTTTCACTGGGAGCCTCTAAGACGGCGTCGATTTCCGCTGAAATCAGCTCCCCCTCTCCCCGAGCGCACTGTTTACAAACAGACCGGGATAAACCGTCGGCATTTCCATGTTTGTTTCCCGGCCGATGCACCACTAAAAAGTCATACTCCGACAATTGCTCAAGCCAGCGAGCAACTTGTCCTTCCGGTTCTCGAAACGATCTCAACCACTGTAGGGAATTATGATCGGTGCGCACCACAAACCGTTTGCCTAATAAATATTGGCGAAAATGGCGGGTAGAATTGACTACCGCCAAAAGTTCACGCCTCGTCACACAATATTGTTTTTCGGCGCGTGAGAGCGTCCGACTATAATAGGCCACAACCCTTTCCTCGCCTTCCTGTCTCTGGCTGAGTACGGCCCCGATACCCATCCCGCTAGCGTCACAGTCGAGCGTAAATTCGCAGTCCATCCGCGGGAAGGCCAAAATCGGTGAACACGTTAGCTTTCGCTTAAGAGTCTGAAAGGCGTCTTCACATTCTGCACTCCATTTAAATAAGGCATGCTTTTCGGTCAACCTGTGAAGGGGGCAGGCTATCTGTGAAAAGTCTCTAATGAACCGCCTGTTGTAAGACACAGTTCCTAGGAACGCCCTAAGCTCCTCAAGGGATGCTGGAGATCGCCATTGTGTGATCGCGGCAATTTTATCAGGATCCGTCGCAACACCATTTTTGGAGACTATATGGCCTAAAAATTTCACAGATGGTTTCATGATTTGGCACTTCTCAGGCTTAATTTTCAGTCCCGCCTTCCTTAGGCATATCAACACATCTGTTAGCCTTTCTACGTGCTCCCTAAAATCCCTTCCGAAAATTATGACGTCATCCAAGTACACCAAACAAGACCTCCACTGTGCACCCGCGAGCACTAGGTCCATTAGTCTTTGGAATGTACTGGGTCCGTTGCACAATCCGAAGGCCAGCACTTTAAACTGATATAGACCGTCACCAGT
The DNA here is from genome assembly GCF_921293095.1 of Ischnura elegans. Taxonomy (NCBI): domain Eukaryota; kingdom Metazoa; phylum Arthropoda; class Insecta; order Odonata; family Coenagrionidae; genus Ischnura; species Ischnura elegans. The sequence continues at coordinate 98,758,432 of NC_060259.1, forward strand.
GGTAAAGGCTGTCTTTTCTCGATCAACTTCCGCGACCTCGCACTGCCAGTATCCTGACGCCATATCTATTGTGGAGAAAGCTGTTGCGCCGGCGAGCGAATCGAGAATGTCGTCCATGCGGGGGAGGGGATAAGCATCTTTGTGAGTCACGGAATTCAGATGCCTATAATCAACGCAAAATCGCGTCGATCCGTCTTTCTTTTTCACAAGAACGATCGGTGAACTCCAAGGAGATGATGATTCTTCGATTATATCGTCCCTCATCATTTCCTCTACGATTCGTCGCACTTCTCCGCGTCTGTGGATTGGCAATCGCCTGGGAGGTTGCCGAATCGGGGACACATCACTAGTCTCTATTGTGTGCTTAAGAATGTTTGTACGCCCTAAGTCGTAGGGTCCTCGAGAGCACACATCTGAAAAATCATTCAACACTGTTTTGAGTTCCTCTATTTCCGCTTCACTAATATCGGCACAGTTTAAGTCAAAGAGGGAAGATGCTGGGGGAAGATGCGCGTTCTCCAGACTAAAATCGGGCTTTTGACATGTTTCCACTTGTTCTCCACAACACTCGTGCAATACGCCCACTTTCGTGTCTTTGTATAGAGTCACTGTCTCTCCCAAGGGATTCAGGAAAAGCATATTCACGGTATCCTTCACGTTATGCAAAATCCGCGCACCAAAAACGCCATAACGCTCTAAAAGTTTTGGGTTTGGCTCGATTATCCCCACTTTTCCTTTGAACCCCGGGTCCGAGCTCACCCAACACTCCACTACCACTTCGTGGTGAGGAGGAAGAACAACGTTCTCCTTCAACGTCACTGCGCAGCCCCACTCGCACTTTCCCTCACTTGTAAGAAAAGGCACCGCTTTTCCGCGGAGAAGAATGCAATTCCGGGAAAAAGCCACGTCACACTGATGTGCTCGCAGAAAATCGGCACCCAGGAGGCATCCCTTCGATAGGCGCGGGGCGATGAGCACATCATGAGAGAACTCTTCCCCTCCAATCTGAAGTATCACTTCACCCTTCCCAAGCACCCGTAATGGCTCCCCATTCGCCGTTATTAGTGTCACATTGTCTGTTATGATTTTCCCCGAATTTTCGGTGCGGCTCCATATTTCTTCCGATATCAATGACACTGCCGCTCCTATGTCTATTAGTATCTCGACGGGGATCTTCGAAAGGGATCCGTGCACCAGGGGCACTGACTCGGACAAAATTGTCCAAATTTCCTTTGCTCCGCGTCCTCCGACGCCCTCGAGCGGTGAAGTAGTGTCTCGGGTTCCTTTTTCGTCTGCGGCCGAGAAGGTTACCATCTCCTCGGCCTTCCGTCGTTTCCCGAGAAGGAAAGCCGTGGGCATTCGGCCCTCAGATGGCCCTCCTCGCCGCACATCCAACAGCGCGGCCGATCTTTGCGCCTCACACTGGAATTAGGGCGCCGCCTCTCCGGAGCGGGAGCGGGGCCGTGGTCTTCACCACTCGACATAACCATCCCTCGTAGAAATTGCAACACCTCTCTCATTGTCTCGGAGTTCTGTGTCAACGCGGCCTCCACTCTGTCCTCGCGACCACACCCTCGACTATCCACACCGATATCCTGTGACCTGACGAGCGTCGCCGGCGCCAACGCATTCACTACCCTGGTGGATGACTCGGCGAAATGGATTGCCTCCATCTCGATTGCAACGCCGTTTGCTTCCTCGAGGCTAGCAGGTCTCGCCTGCTTCACCCACACCCGAATGTTCCCGTCGAGCCCATCGAGGAAGCGGTCGCGCACTACGGCCTTTCTCGCATCCTCGGGCCAGGAAGGGTATGCGCGCCGAGCAAGGCGCCCGAGGTCCGTGGCAAAGGCGGCGATGTCTTCTCCGGGGTTGCGCGCCCTTTGGACGAATCGCGCCTTTTCCTTCTCGCTCGCTTCCCTTGGGTTGAAGCGCCGCCCCAACGCCTCCCGCGCCTTTTCATAGCTCCCTCCGTTTTCCTGCGGCAGATCACGAAACGCCGAGAGAGCGTTTCCTGTGAGGCAGAGTCTCAGGTAGAGCGTCTTCTGCTCCTCAGGCCATTTATTTATTTCCGCCACTGTCTCAAATTGGAAGACCCAGTCTTCCCACTCCTCCGCACCACTAAACTTCTCCGGCATCACCATACCCGCCATGGCTGCCGCCGCCGAACCGCATGCAAAATCTCAGGATCGAGAACACAATCCTACCGACTGCGCCAATGTAGCGCCGGTTCGCAGGAGAAGGATATTCAAAATAACGTTCGCTCACTTCGAGGTTCAAAACACAACTCTTTATTTTCTCTCTTTTACAACCAGCCCAAAAGCCCTTCTCCCGTTGAGGGCTTCACGCCCCCACCTCCTGGGTTTCCCCCAAGAGTCCATGTCCTGAGCAGCAGATAGCGCTCTGCTACAGTTACATATAGTGTAGTGTAAGCATGGAAGAGGTGAATGAACCAACATTTTAAGGAAATTACAACAGTGCATAAGTGTGCTAAATTATTTGCTTGAAAAAATACTTTTATTTTGGTTGGTGGTATTTGGAGGAGGCGACCGACAGCTGAGGTCATTTGCGCCATGAGGTTAGGGTATGGAAGGAAGGGTGGAGAGAAACCCGGCATCGGCATTAGCCTGCTCTTAACGAAAGGCGCCAAGGGGACCACGGCTTAACGTCCCATCCGACGGACGGAGTGTTGAGCTTGAAATGTCCTCCACACAACATTCAAGCAGGGATCGGGCAGTCTCTGAAAATTCTCTGCCACTGCCGGGATTTGAACCCGAGCCCGCCGGGTGGGAAGCCAACACTCTAGCCACCACACCAACCCGATCCCCCTTTTATTTTATTTTGGTTGCATGTTGCACACTAATAACATTTTTCGTGGATTTAAAGAAAATTAGTTGAAAAAACAAAGGTTAAGAAAACACTTAGCTGTTTCACAAAATAAAATATATTGCGACCGGTTTCGATACAGCGTATCATCATCTGGAATGATGATACGCTGTATCGAAACCGGTCGCAATATATTTTATTTTGTGAAACAGCTAAGTGTTTTCTTAACCTTTGTGCATCATGAAGGAGTTTCACCATGTTACGCCAACCACCATCGCATTCATTTAGTTGAAAAAACTTGTTTCAATCCATCCCTTATTTTCCTTAAAGTCTTCTGCGATTTTTGCTTTTAGGGGGAGGGCAGCCGCCCCCTCCTGCCCCTTGCTGGGTCCTCCCATGCCACGGCTGCTGATTTTAGTGTGAAGTGAACTCACCTATCTCATGTCTTACCTAAATATCCGGAGATCGCTATAATCTGCAGCAGTTGAATATTCTCTGTGGCTTATTTTTTAGTTTTTGCATGCACATACTAAACACTCCTATGTATTTTAATTAAGGATGTAAATTTTATAGGCAAATGGACTTTTTGATCCTCAATTTTAAGTTGCATATTGATTATAAATATGGAGTGATTTGTTTTTTCCATTAAGTATTTTGATAGGAAAATTATAGGTATGGTCTAGCTAGAGGTTTTTTTCAATATCGTGTAGCTTGATTGAGTTAAGCATTAGTGAGAAATTATATTGTTTTTAAAATTTAATATGTATGCTAATGCTTATGATTATGAAGAATGTATTTACAATATTAATCTATTATTCAATTATATAGGTGATTGGAGATCCATTTGATAGAGGAACACACCATGGACCACAGAACCATGCTGCTCATATGAAGACTCTTCTGAAATATTGTGATATTGGTGTGAAGGAGGGAGCCCAGCTAGTATGTGGTGGCGTTAGGGTGGATCGACCTGGCTTTTTCATGGAGCCTACTGTTTTCACCAATGTGGAGGATTATATGACAGTGGCTCAGGAAGAATCATTTGGGCCTATTATGCTGATATCAAAATTCAATTCTAGGTAACTCTTTGCTATCTTCTTTCTTTGTGTATTCTTTTTCAGATATTGCTGAATTTAGGGGAGAATGGCAAGCCAATACTTGCATATTGGTATTGATTCACGCCTGAGCAAGTTTACGTCCCTCTTCAGGAACACTGACTTGGGAGTCTTTGAGAAATCAGACTGCTTTTCTATCTTTGGTCCTTCTTTTGGCCTCTTATTCAAAACCCATTCGTGTTCCTAGTTTCTGTTTTTGTTGCATTATTTCTTCCAAGATTGTTGGCTGTCGTATCATGGTTGATATTGATTTGTGTTTGTCTTCATTCCACATTATTATCATTAATTTTTCTTTGAATTTAGTTAATTTCTTGATTAAATTGACCTTCTAGGAACAAGGTTACAATATACAAACTTAATTAGTATTCTCTTACTTTAGCATGTTTGAATATACCATATAATCACTTTTGAATGATCTTTATTTACAGTGACACAGATTCAATGATACGTCGAGCTAACAATACAGAGTATGCTCTAGCTGCCGGTGTGTTTACAACCAATATAAATAGAGCATTAATTGTGGCTGACAAAATCGAGGCTGGAACTGTTTTTGTTAATACATACAACAAAACCGACGTCGCATCTCCATTTGGTGGATTCAAGCAATCAGGATTTGGGAAAGATCTTGGTAAGTTTTTATTTGAAATCATTGACCTGGTGATAATTTATAAGTACATTATTTTCTGTTTTGAATTTGCCATCATGTGTCATTGAGCGGAAAGACATTTTCTCGCTATGAAATTGCTGGATACTTATTTTTCATGGCTTCTTTTGGAATATTACTATGTACAAGTAAGGAGAAAAATTTGTGAATGGTAAAAATCCTTGCATTAAGTAGTGTTTCAAGGTTGGGTCATTCCATATGAAATCAACCCCAAAAATTAGGGTTTGGCATCAACACGCTATGATTTCGAATAAACTTGCTACAATTTGTCCCCTCACCAAGGTATGAAAATACCCAAGTATATTTTGCCTAGCTTGAATATTTTGACAGTTACAGCCGCTCAAACTAAAGGGCTTCTCAATTTCTTCCAATATCAGTGCACATTTCTTGAGGTGCACTGCTTTGCTCAAAAAATTCGTTCTCACTTGTTTGTGGATTATTTCCTTGCAAATTTTTCAGCCATATATTACTGCAACACTGAGGGACTTATGGAAAAAATTGAATTGATCCTTCGGTCTCAAAAATTATGAATAATTCATAAACTTTGTATTAGCAACATATTTTGAACAAAAAATCATGAACTTTGAATCTCAATAAGACCAATGTGGTGTGCATCAATTTTGATAAATTTTGGGCCATAATTAACTTCAAGGTCTATCCTTTCTTCTTGAGAAAGGGAAGCAATTATGTACTTCGTAACCTTTTCCCAAAAAGTTAGAGCATTTTTAATTATTTCCACACCTCCTCAAACAGCATTATTTGGCCTTTAAATCGGGGTTTTTGACTACATTTTAACAATCAAAGGGGCACAAACATCCATGACATGGATAAAGGAAACTAACCCAGGCAGGACTCGAAACTGCGACCTTTGGTTTGGCAGGCGAGGACTTTACCCCATTGCCACCGAGGCCGGCGTATGTTCATGTAATTAACTGAAAACAGCTGCAGGTGCACTGATGTTTGGGCATTGATCTATCAAATTTGAGAGGTCCCGATGAAGCAACTTTGAAAGTGATCAAAATACCATGCTTCATTGTGATATTGGAGAAATTGAGGAGTCCCCTTAAGTTTGAGAAGCTGTAGTTGTCAATCTATTCAACCTAGGTAAACAGCTGGGCATTCTTCTTACCTTGGTGAAGGGGTAAAATGTACCAAGTTGCATCAAAATCCAAATTGGTGGGTGCCATGGTGTGGCTGAACTGGTATGGAATAATTTGATTCTATTCCTGGTGGTTACTGTTTCTCATGTGATATCTATTCATTTTGAATTTATGTTCTGAGAGAAAGTTGCATACTTCGGTTAAGTATTTCATGATGACACCCAGGCTTGGCATAGCTAAATGGAAATGGTTTCGATAAATGCAGTATTTGGTGTCACAAAAGATGAAGAAAAGGCAATGTTTTTGCAGTTCTTGAGAGGCTTTGTGGAGTTAATCCAACAATAAAAATGAAATGTCATCCGTCAGAGAATGTAATGAAGGATTTGCTACATGCTTAACAGCTACCGCAATACATGAAGCTCATTATTACCAGTGATGATTGATTGTTATTAGTTCTTTTATGATTAAACTTAGCTATTAATAGAATTTGGAAGAAGCTGGCTTTATAGAATATGTATCTGCATGGTTTTCACAGTAGACAAAGGTGTCCAGCAACCAGGAAAATCTGGAATTGTGTGTGAAATTTAAGCCCTTTAATATAATTCCTGAATTTTTGCTCCAGCGTGATTTTTCAAAATCACGCTGGAGCAAATTCTTTTGTTTCAAATTCATTTCAATTTCAATTTGTTTCAAATTCATTTCACATACATTTTTCCAGTTCAACACCCATTTTCTGGCCTAAAATGTGTTTGTCCCAATTACAAGTGTAGTACCTTAGTGGAATTTTTACAGCCACATTGAAACATGAAATGTCAGACAAGGCAACAGAATTGAAATGTGTAGCATTGCTGACTCAAGTAAGATTCAAAAACACAAAGAATAGAATTCCAGGTGATGTCAACATCTACTTACGAAGTCAAAGCAGCTTCTTGGCTTGCATTGAATAAATTTAATTTGTAATTACAATGTGTGTTAACTAACCTATTCCTTGTATATATGTACATAAATATTAGGGATGAGTCGATTCCACTTTTTTCTATTCTGATTCCAATTCCGATTCCTTCAAATCCATTCCCGATTCTCGATTCCAATTCCAATTCCATCGATTCTTATTCCTTCTAACAGGTGGGTTATTGATTTATCTGTAGCATTGCTGTCATTAAAATTTAAGATATGAATGGAATAAAATAATTAGGGATGGACTGATCCAGGATTTTTTCAGATCCGGATTGGATCCTCGATTTTTGGAGCCTGGATCTTACAGATTGAATATTTTTGGATCCAAATGCATTTTCAAACTCATGCTATTAAACGAAGTAATTATTCAAGTTTATTCTGGGTACATACAATCAAAGGAATACTTTTTAGATTTTCATACACATTTTAATATTTTTATAAATAAAAAATCATTTTTATAGGCTTTCAAGTTGTTTTTTTTAAAAACATCTTTACATGCTCAGGGCCTAAACTGTTACGCTTGGGTTTGGAAATGAAAATAGGAAAAATCTTTGGATGAACCACTGACCAGTGGTGTAACAAGAGGGGGAAATCCGGACCCCTTGAAATATAAAAACACAATTACTTTCCTTCATAAAAGGAAACAAAATATTGAAAAATCATGAATTTACAAAAATGAAAAATGAAAAAATATCTTTGAAAAGTGAAGTTTTTTCCTTTATGAAGGGTGTTAAAATTATTTGAAACCCTCTCCTTTCTACCCTGTTGTTCGAAATTCCTGGCTACCCCCCTGCCATCGACTGAATTCAAATTTTCCTCACACAGGTTTCCCCAGAATTTTACTTTGTCATCGCATACCTACTTGTGTTTCACCCGAAAATGCTTCAGTATGGTGAGGTGGATTTAGCACTTCCTTGAGATAATTTCACGCCACAGTGCACGCACATGGCATACATTGGTTCTTCTTATCTCAATAGAAATATTTCTACGCAGTGAAAGACATTTTTATCAGTATATGTATCATCAAATTAAATTGCAACTGCGCAATTAGCTACACAATTAACAGTATTTAAAACAGCATTAATGTCACGTGCAACGAGGTGCTCGACCGCTCAGCATGAGGAAGGGGTGGGCAGCTGAAGCGCGTAAAGGAGAGGTGGAGGGGAAGGAGCGTGTAAAGGAGAGGGGGAGGGGAAGGAGCGTGTAAAGGAGAGGTGGAGGGGAAGGAGCGCACTCCCTCTGTATTTCAAGCAATGAGGCGACAAATGAGGGAGTCAAGGATGAACAAATCAGATCTTGCTTCAGGAACGTCATTGCCTTCAAAGCGAAGCCGGGCGCGCTACGTGATATATGTAATTGGCGTTTCCAATCCGTCTCTACTTGTTTGAGGGGTTAATGCTGTGCTTGTTTCTTTGAAAATTGTGCTGTTTGGACAATGTTGCATAACAGTATAGTCTAATTGTAAATAGATAACTTAGTGGCAATCAATTAGAGCTGAAAAATAAACAGAAATATCATCAGGAATGCATTGCGTTTGGTCTTGCATGTCATCTTATTGTCGAAGCTATCGAGATATCTTTGGGCCCAGAAAGTTACTCACCTAGCATTTGTCATGTAGAAATGGGGAATTGAAGCAGGTAGGCCAAAAAAGGTCATTTGGTGAGATGGGGTAGGGATGAAACACGCTTGAATTGTTCTTGTGTGATTTGATATTTTCCTCAGAAGACAATGATTTATGGTCCGTATGATTTCAAAAACCAAAAAAGAACAGAGGCACGGGCTGATGGATGGCTGAGGGTGGTTTTCTGAAATCTGCAACGTAGTTACTTTTGTAGTGGTTATTATCCAACGACACTGAGATTCCCCCGATGATTGCTCAATCTCTAGGGAAGAGTCACACTATGTGCCAGTCATATTGTGCCTTTTTTATTTTCCACGGCTGAAATTCTGCTACGTAACCTCTGCGAGAGCTTTCAAACAAAACGGTTCATGAGTAGGACAAAAATCGCATGCGACGGCGCATTCGAAGAGAGAATTGGAACTCTTTCCACCCTTATGGAGTGTAGCATTCACTGAAGCTATTATTTAAAATTTCGGATCCAGATCCGATGTCTTCCGCGACTTTGGATTCGATGTATCCGATGAAGGGCAATATCCGCAGATATTTGGGTCCGAGGTATCCAATCTGACCATCCCTAAAAATAACAAAAGCCGCAGTGGCTACATTGTCATTTGCCCACGGTGACTAAACAATAATGTAGCATTCATTGCGTCCATACATACCAGAGCAGCCTGGTGGGTGCGGGGTGGCGGCCGATCGCAACCTGTCGAGTCCGCCAGGAGGCTGTGGCTTATGCCAAGCAAGCATCAACTTTTCCGAGGGTTGCAATGATCAAACTGGGCTATACAAACGCGAATGTGTCTAAATTATTATTATTGACGCAGATGCGTTGTAGTCTATGAAAAAAGTTGTATAAAAAAATGGCTCTCTGTGCGTATTCATAAGAATTTTTTTTCACAGGAAAACTCGCTCTCTGCACGTTTTTATTATCATCAGACTTTAAATATCATTCAAAAATAAAAAGTATATATTTCGATCTATTATACATTAAAATTGGTGTTCCAGATGAATTCTCCGATGGTGATTCATAATCGCAATAATTTGATTTGCCGTGACCAGCGGCTAGTAAAAGAATGAAAAATGGAAGCGTGCATCTTGATCCCGTGGTTTCCATTTTTTTCTCTGAGAGATGCTCATGAACACCCGCCATGTCAGGGTACGTCGGTTTGTCGCTCTTGCTGACATTTTCATGTTTCCGAGGCCACTTAGGTATGTCCTTCGCAGTACCCGCGTGCCGGGCGTATGCTCCGCGCAGGCAAGGGTGACATCGTGGCCGCTTAGGTGTGTGGCAGCCTTTGTGCCCCAAGCTTATAGTCTACGCTGAAAACATTTATCTTCCTGGAATTGATGGAATTAGAATTGACTTTAGGTGATCTTCTCGATTCCGATTCTGTGCACGAGAATCGGTGGAATCGAGAATCGACATTTGGAATCGACTCATCCCTAATAAATATAATGTTATTGAAAAATATTGAAGTAATTTTATGTGTATTAAAATTCTTATCTATCACAATAATCCCATAAGGTTGACGTGGAATTTTGTAAAATTTCCCTGGAAAACCCGGAATTATGCATAGATTTTTCGATTTTCATTTTGCTGGACATCCTGGTAGAGAAAATTTTTCGAAACCTGTCAGTTTCAGGTGAAAGAAAGAAACTGAAATGTTTTTGAATTAATGTGACCATGTCTAATCTGGCTAACCAGTTTCTTCCTAACCAGTCTGAGGAATTTTTACTTCTAACAAATATATGCACATTTTCTATCAATTGAAGAATGGATGGTGTGAAATCTGACTAATATATTTCATGCTCTTAACCCGGTTATTAATGGCCAATTCTCCTGTACATGGCTTGTTCTCTGTCTGCATCTTAAATTTCAGATTATGGATTATTTGAGGAATCAGCTCGATACTCTGCAACAAATATCAATACACCAATTGTTCCTTCTGAAAACAAGTGCAAATTGTACATATATGTGCTTATCTCTTGAATTCCTTGCTGCTTGAAGTTTTTGTCTGTAAAGCGTCTTTCTCTTTCATCATCATGCTCAATAGACGTCACACCTTTGCCATATGCATTCTCATCATCATACCGCATCATCCTACATCATCATACTAGCCTGTAAACTACCTGAATAGGTCTGTGGTGGGACTGTTACACAAATTAGAAAAGAAGGGTCGTGTTGGAGATATTTATCTGCTGTGTCCCGCCCAGCATGTATTCAAGTCCTTTATTGTTTTGAGAGAGAGACTTATTCCTATATCAATCTTTTGGGAAAAATAACTATCATATTTTGGTATTTTACCATTTATGATGGGCTTAGAAATGCAGTCTGGGGTTCTTGGATGTTCCCCATGTCGTTTTTAAAGATTTCTGTTCTTTATAGCTCAAGCAATCTAATTATAGTACGTAAACTCGGGAGTCTGTTGCAACCCTCAGCCTTACTCCTGTGGAAGCCACGTAACAATATCTGCTCCCTTGTCGGCATTTTTTGATGGGTGGCTGAGCTTTCCTTTGTATATTATGAACTTCAAAAATTACATTTTTCTGGTCAGGATCCTATGTGCTTGCTGCATGCTTCACCCATCATGAATATTCTCATATTCTCACCACTTCATAAGCCACACCTTATGCAATACTATATTCTCCAACCTCATTTAAAAAAGTGGTGGATTCTGCAGTCAAAAATGGCTTGGCCTCATAATGCTGCCTTTTTTCATGCAAAATTTCCTAATGCAGTTTGGCTTTGGTTTCCTCTTCAAAAATTTCACACATCTACTGTGGCTTTTTGTTTTCAAGAAACGGTCTTTAGTCCTATTTGGCTTGAAGAATTTCAAGAACCACAATATCAATTTCACATGGATTTATTCTCACCCTAATTCAGCTTAATCATTTTTCAGGCATGGAGGCTCTTCATGAATACTTGAGGACAAAGTGTGTCATTGTGGAGTATTAGCATTCTGTGATTTGAAAAAGTTGTGAAAAGTCTTAGGTAAAAGTTAGGTTAAATCAAGTGAAACAGCCCTTCATCAACTCTTTGAAAAAATGATTTTCTGCTTACAAGATCAGCTTTTGGTGATGAGAATGAAATGAGTCTTTACTGATATTGCTTGATTTGGGACTTTATGATGAGAGTGGGTATAATCTACTTATAACTTCTTTAATGGTGATACATGAAAGTGGTTTCAAATTTCTCAATTGGAATCTGTGATGATTTTTACTTTGTCTCGTCAAATCACCACTCTTATGCTTATTTTGCATCAAAACGTAATGAAATAAGGCGTTTAAACTTCAGTTTGCTATCTCGTATACAAGGCCATTTGTGGGTGATTGGTTTTATAAGTGGACTTACTCCTGGTTTTTTTAAATAATTGCGAAAAATAAAATCAATTGTTTAACAAAAAATTAGCACAATGACTCTGGGGGATTTGTAAAAACTTTAATGCATACTTAGCACAATTCTTTGGCAGAACTAACTGAAAACTATGACTCTTACTGTTGAAAATGAGTCGAGTTGTTCCTTAGCCACATCAATGTCTTTTCCAGATTAAAATTCTCTATTCCATATTATATCCGAGTGATTTAACATTCTGAGATATCTTCTGCCATGATTCATGGTTTGAGGCAACAAAACATGAATGAAAAGCACATCCAAAAAATGGCTGTGACACTGCGTGTTTCAAAATTGACCTATTTATGCAGCCAGGTTCTAAGCTAAGTTTTTCAATGAAAGCCATCATTTATGTCTGGGCTCTGGAACCTAGAGTTAAGTACTCCCTATGGTTAATTTAATGGTAATTATTTTATAAAAATGGGCCTTTGGGTGACTAAGTCACACCATATCTAATGGAAAATTTGTAAGGGCCTCAGGTTTTCCTTAGAAAACTGCAAGAAGAAAGAGGAAACTGTTTTTACTTGTGCCTATCTATGAAACTACTCACCAGGAAATGCACTCCTGCAAAACAAAGGTTGTTACCCTTTTCAATGTGGTGCATAAAGATTTGACTTTATCATGGATTTGTGATAGCATTATTTCCCTCGAGCATACTCACTGACAACGATGATAATTACATCTAGATCCTTCTCAAAGAATTCAATGACTTCTAATGGTATTTTAAGTCTGGCAAAATCGGAGCCACAAAAGGGTTTATGCACAGTGAATACATTGTAAATAGAGCTTAAGGTGTGTGCTCTATTGCCTGGATTAACCCTTCATCTTTAACAGCTATATTCAGCTGAGCATGGGAAATTTTATTAAGAAGCCTTGTATCTCATTCCCGCAATATCGAGCACGTGGAAGACCCATGCATGAACTCCCCGACAACTTTAACTTGTACATTGGATTGCGAGTAGTGGCTATTCCATGATGCCCAATTTTTTCTTTTGCCTTTTGTTTTAGATTCATTTTTTACTGATTGTGCCTTGTGGAACTTTGTGGTTCTAGCTTAACCCTAAGAATCCCATATGAGCGATCACACACCTCGGCTCAAGCAGGCAAAAAATGAAAAGCCATCAGCAGTTAGGTCACACCCCAGCAGTGGCGCAGCGAGGGGGGGTTTTGGGGGATAAAACCCCCCCAGAGCTCAAATAAATTTTTAAGTTTAATCCATTTTACGTAATTGGTTAATTATCACTAATAGAATAGTGTTAGGAAAGTACCCCTCAGAAAGCCGTAAAACTTGGCATTTTGAACCATAATTCTTAAAATTTTTCTGAAGGAGGGGCCCCACAATTCCTGCTTACCCTGGCGGGTATGCAATACCTGCATACCCCTAAGTATTAGTTGCGCCTAAAACCCCCCCTAGCCATAATTCTTAGCTGCGCCCCTGCACCCCAGGTATATTTGGATATCAAATTTGAAAAAGCCACTGAAGCAAAAGGTATAACATGGTAAAAATAAATTTTATGACTTGGTTATTTCGCTAAAACTTAATTTACTATCTAGATTTTTACTTCATTATCAGTCCTGAAGTTTGGATATGTGATGACTTCATAAGTCAGAACCTTGTTAGTAAATGAAGTTAATGTAAAAAGTAGAGATGTGCGAGTAGTATCCGCGAATACTCGAATACCTCGAATACTTTGAATTTCGCGTCATACACTGTCGCACGCACGTCGTTGCAACGACCATGGTAGTTGACTCGGACAAATGTAGAGAACTGTAGTCGTTTAGTGCATGCAGTGCCCTTTTAGGCAAGTTGACGAATTACATCAAAGTCGTGGATTAGAGTGGTGAAAAGGGTTCGACGTGGGGAACCGAAAATGATCGGGTGAAAAAAATCAGAAAATCCCCGATTCCCCCCACCAGGAGAACCTCAGTGCCGTGGGATAGTAACTACGTAGCACAATTCCCAAAATCCGCTGGGTTGAAATATTAGTAATGTGTGCATAATTTCAAAAAGAATAAGACCAAACACGACGTATTTCTGACTTTAGTTAAGCAATTTACGCTAGGAAATAAATGTCAAAATACTGCGGAGACTTAGCATTCTGGCGAAACTCGATATCCTCGCAGCTGAGCTTCTCCGAAGTTGATGCGTTTTTTTTCGAAAACATATATCAAGTAGTAATTTGTGAGTTATGCTATTAATCTCCATTGCCACAGTCACGGACGAAGGGATATTTTCTCAGGATATTTGGTTTCTCCCTGATAGCAATTCGAATTCATCTTCTTATCTCGTGAGGACTTCCAAAGATGTACTGAAAATCCGGCGGAGAAGCGCGTGTATTTTGCAAAACGCCTCAGATTGTCCGCTAGCACTTGGCAGCAGGAGTGGGGGTAAAGCGAGCTACCTGCTGAAAATAAGAAGCTGGATGAGGCCGAGTATCAGATGGGCGTGCCGCAGAAATGGCGTTTGGTAGATAATAATGTATACATCAGACAGAAATTCATCGTAGCAGTGTAAATGCTGAGACGGCATGCAATCATTTTTCGCGAGGTGGTGTGTCCCCTTATAATATTTGAAAGAGATGTTAGTTGAATCAACTATATGCCCAATTGTTTCCATAAAATTAAAATATTCCATTCATCAGCTAAATTCCTGTTCGAATCCTTCGAAATCAAACGTAATCCCCGTTATCTTGTGTTTCCTGCTGCATAGGCAACCGAGTCAAACATTTCCGCATCCGTAGTTTTTTTCGTCACCCCTGAAAAACGATAGATCGAGTTTCCACTGTATACCTTTTTATTTATACATTCGTCGAGGGGAATAGAAGAAAAAACGTACGTTTAATATTGTGGCGGACGGGATCGCGTAGAAAGCGTGATCGTGAAGATTGCTTGATTGACCCCCCACGTGGGCGGAGGCAAACATATGACAAACAAATTCGCGTTCCACTGATTTAGAGCAAGAAATATCTTCCTCGTGATTAAAACAAAATATACATGTTTGAAAAGCGATTACAGTACGAGGAGGAAGGGAAATTTAGAAATTTTGTCCGTTGGACGGCCAGCTGATATGGGCAAAAAAAAGAAATTTATTAATTAAATTTAAAAAAATACTTTAGAAACAACAACCCAAGATTACAGGTTTAGGAGGTCAGGTTGGGGCCAGGGCGGGGTTACAGGTAGGGTAACCGCTCTGAGATACTCCTTATGCGTTATCCCTCAAAATAAGGCCTCAGGTTATAAAAATTATAAACTCCGATATCCTTTCCTTCGGAATTCGTTAAATGACACGCATTTGGACCAGACATCCTTGAAATTTGGAACGGGCCAGTAAATAAATGGAAAAACTTCCAGAAAAGTTTGAGCTCCTTACTAGATTCACGCGGCGTTCGCAATAGCACTTTTTGTCCTAACGAAAAGGCGCGCGTTTTTCCTTTCTGGTTACGGACACGCGTCCTAGCGGCACGCCTCAAACGGCGAGATGCAAATTCCAGCAATAATTCAGGGGTATATGAATCTTCCACATCCTGGAGATTAATACCATCGGGGAACTCAATTACAGGTTTGGTTACCGGGACAGGAGTCACGGCTTCTTTAAGAGAGACGGGTCGCTCGGAACCTAGTTCGGCGATGCGCCCATTCAACCTGGCCACTTCACCTTCAACACCTGGTATCACCCCTTTTAACTCCGCGATCTCGTGTTCCACGTTAGCTGTTACTCCCTCGCGAACATTGGAAATTTCCTCGCGAACATCGGAAATTTCCTTACGGCATACATTTACCTCAGCGGTTTTCGCTCGGTACATTGTTTCAAGTTGTAACTCAAAGTTATTCTGAACTTTTTTAGTTTCGTGGTGTATCTCAGCACGGACATTTGCTATGTCGGAGCTAAAGGCTTCCAATTTGGCATTAATACAACTAATGCTCTCTTGTTGGGACGCCATGAGGCTAGAGAAATTATTTGTGGTCTCGCGTTGGAACGCAGTCATTTGAGATTGAACGTGGTTCAAATCGTCAGACATTTTAGATTGAACGTGGTCCATTTTATCAGACATTTTCCGGATGGCATTCAAAATGTCGAGTATATCCGGGGAAGTGGCGGGTGGAGATGATTCTATCGCAAGCGAGGTGACGGTGGGTGCCTCGTCTTTTACTTCAGTCGTATCCGCCACGGAGCCTGTCTCCCCCTGTACGGATAACATTTCGAAATGGCTTGCCAAAGATTTGAACGGGGTCTGCTCACTGTTTTCCGAGTCGTCGTCCGACTGCACTTCGGTCGTCGCTTCACGGTATTTCGTGAAAGCTGTCTCTGGATCACTCATCTTAAAATAAAATCAATTATTCTCGTCGCTCCTATTTTTCTTACTCGTCCGTCTCACTCATGAAGTTAACAAATAAATGCTATTGGAAAAAAAATACATTTGACAAGAGCGCAAAAATGCCCCCTTACATAACACAATGAATATAACGTCAAACTG
The DNA here is from genome assembly GCF_921293095.1 of Ischnura elegans. Lineage (NCBI taxonomy): Eukaryota > Metazoa > Arthropoda > Insecta > Odonata > Coenagrionidae > Ischnura > Ischnura elegans. The sequence continues at coordinate 98,774,578 of NC_060259.1, forward strand.
ACCAGTGAACACGTGGCGCGGAGCAAAGTTACTATTCCTTTCAAACAAGTACGCGGAGGCCACGCTCCAGCAAACAAAAGTGACGGCGTCAAATGCGTGATCAAGCGAAAATACGTAATCCTGCAAAAATATGCGATCGAGCAAAAATATGCGATCGAGCAAAAATACGCGATCGAGCAAAAATATGTGATCGAGCCTATCACGTTGGGCGCCAAAAACATGTGGCGGACGGGATCGCGTAGAAAGCGTGATCGTGAAGATTGCTTGATTGACCCCCCACGTGGGCGGAGGCAAACATATGACAAACAAATTCGCGTTCCACTGATTTAGAGCAAGAAATATCTCGAGTCGCGGACGACGTAGGAACGAGTAGGTCAGGGCACGAAACGACGGAACAATTGGGGATTTGGGGCTGGATTCGGAGGAAAACACACGTACTCGTGGGTTGCATTAAACAAATAAACATTTATTCTCAAAAGCATGAGAAAATAACATGAAGCACACAAAATATGAGATACATCACTCGGGAAAAAGGGACGTTAATGGGGATGGAATGGGGCGACTTAAAACTAATTGACATGGAAATAGCACTTACAAGGAATCAAAAAGCAACTTGACAAAAATTAAAATAAATCAGAGTTGAACTGCGTTCAACAAACTGCAGGGTTTAAGGGGATAGGATACTTCGGGAGAACTCCGCTGCAACGGTCGCTGGCATTTAGTTCCGAAAGCGACCGCTGCGTTTGAATTGGAGGGGAAGTTGACTGGGTGGAAGGGGGACTCGAGAGCGAAGAAAAATTCATGGTTGGGGAGAGGGACTGAACTCCCCTTCTGCGGTGTCAGATTTCGGTCCGCTGGCGGTCGGGATCTCGGATAACCTATGCAGACCCCACGGAGTTGTTTGTGTTGCAAAAAAACTCTTGAGGCCCAAAAAACTCTTTTTGTGTTTTCTGTGTTACTTTAGTTGATCAGCCCTTCCGTCGGTCTCTTTTTCTCTGGATAGTTCCCGCACTGAATTCCGCTCGCTTTCTTCACGGTGTCCCATTTCTATTCATCCTGTACCTCAATGAATGCAGCGTAAATAAGATTGCAGTTTATAATTTATAATATAAAAATAAAATAGACCGTATGACTTGACTTATTCCACGCCGGTAACCAATATTGCACAATATAATTAATCGAAACGAGAACGCGAGAAATCGTGTATCACTTTCGTTAATTGCAGTTTCATTTTTCTCTCTACCGTTTGTTATTGCAATCCTTCACAAAATCCACGTTTATATTACTTCAATACTCCGTTTTATTGCGCACTTCAATTATAATTTTTTCCTATGATGGCAACGACAGCATAATTTTTAGTACAGCTGGGAGGAATCCTAAATTACCTCTATTTCGAAAGCTCCAACTCCAAGTATGAAAGGTGAAAGTATGTCTTAAAATTCGAAAACTTTTACAAGTGGTCTATTTCATATGATACATATACGTGTTTATGATTACATTTATAAAAATTCATACACAGTTATTAAATCTCAACTCCCCTGGGATCATGCAAAATTAATTTTTTCTTAACTTTGAAGTCTGTAGCGCTGTAATCGGCACTGAAGCTGAGGAGTCATGATATCCTCATTTTTTTTATCTTACTCGTTTGAAAATGCCCGGAGAAAATTAATGTCGCGCCGCAGCACGAAAAATTTCGACTCGGTTCACAATTGGTGAAGGGTATTCAGAGGTGGAATTAGTAACTTCATGTATTGCGATCTCATTACCCTGTAAGAATCCCATCTCTAAAGGCCGTTTTACACGGTACACGGAATTGCGCAATCTGACGTACGTGCGAAGGCGCAATCAAAATTGCGTCGTGTAAAGCGGTGAATTGCTAGAACACATGCGAGAATGCGTGGATGCGAGACGGCAAAATAGCCACTTTTTTAATTTCGTTCATGCATTCGCGCAATTCCGCGCCATTTTATAAATTAATGCAGCTCTAACCTGCGCAATTCCGTACCTCGTGTAAAACGGCCTTAAGGCTGAAGCCGGAAACTTTTGATGCGCGCGTGACTCGATAAACAATGCGGTTCGCGCGGCTGAAAGCTATTAATTATTTCGATGTATGTATAGCACATTGTAAGCACTAATGGAAGTCGCACTTAAATTTGTTACAATATTAATTAATTTATAAAATTGGTCGAGAAAAGAAAAATGCGTCTTACTCAGCCATGCCATAATATATATGCGATAATCCAGGAAAAACCAGTGGCCGGGGCAGAAGGCTGCTGTTGGCCACACCGCGATATACAGGGATAAAATATTACCATATTTAGTCTCCAGGAGGCCGGTGTGCAAAGAGAAATGAAGGGTAAAAAGTTGAGGGAAAGTATTGATTAAAAAACATCAACTCCGGTACAATTATTTATTGTAACCAGGTGTATTCTGGCATATTTTAGGCAACATAAAGTTCAGGTAAAACTCTTTTAATTTATCCACCATTGCTGTGGCCCAAAACTGCTTTCCCTTTGAATTCTGTCAATTATAATCCCATGAGGAGACCACACAATAAAATCGCAATATTGTTTATCCCATATTTCCAGCTGTCCCTGTACTTGATAAAAATATCTGTTTCTCCTGCGTAACTTATATTTTCCTACTTTCACTTCCATGAAGGTAGCTCTTTTATTTTTAACTCCTTCCTCAGGAGTAATATACCTACAATTATAGGGGCACTTGATTTCAACCAAGCCTTCACCATCAGATATTACCCCATCAGGACTAGCAGCCAAAAAAGGTAATTTGTCATCAACAAAGAGACCTGCGGGTAAAACTTTATATTTGATTGAAGACTCATATTCCCTGATGGCATAGGTGATATCCTCCCATATGCCGCAACTAATGAAATGAGGGACCAAGTTCTCCTCTCCTTCTTTGGGCCCTTTGCAATAATATTTGTCACATTTATTATGGTCACCAAAAACATGATTCGATCGTTGCTCTATGTCCTTCTGTAGGAGTTTGACCCTTTCCGACCCGGCCATTTTCGCTCTGAAGGATATTGCCCCACTCACAGCTACCCTCAATCTTTGCAAGTTATTGTTTATTGTTCTCCTGTACCCAACGGGCACTGCCCCTTTTGAATTTCTTGGCCGTCGTGCAATATCTTGCAGTCTACTGCTGTAATTTCTAAGTAGGTGGTTGACGCATTCTACTTTTTGCACTGGTAACTGCTGCCCATATGGCATTTCCCTAGACAGCCTTTGCATTATGCTACTATCACCATCACCTGTAATAAAGAGGATTTCATTACTTGAGAGCGATGTTGTTTGATCGTGAATGATTTTATGATAAAAATATATTAAATATTCAAGTTTTAAAATTAACTTCCATCTAAAGTATTGAAAGAAAATGAATGCATATAGCTTCTAATGAACAAATATTTTATGCACATTAGCTACGTAAGAGTTGTATGACTCTACAGGATTGTTGGTGACATTATATATTAAACTAGGGGCGTACAAAATAGGAGACGGTGAACTACATTAAAATGCGTTTTTCAATTCTGTGAGTTTGCGTATTCAAAATTATGTTCCGAATAATTCAACCTAACCGAATCAACAAATCCACCAAAGTCTTATTGCAATTACCTATCCGTTTTTTTCCAAATGATCCTCAACTCTGAGAAGGCAATCGTCTACGTCTGATTGCTCAGCTCGTCGATATTCATCCTGTTCCTTAGGGTCCATTTCTTCACCATGCCAATGGCTGCATCCAGGCTGAGGTGATGATGGCCTAAGGGGAAAAAACGAATTTTGAGAAAACGAATTTGCTGACGGTGATGTAATTTACACGTTAATTATAATTAGCAATTAGAGCTCCATTGAATATTTCTGAACTATTATCAACTAAATCGTAGGTATAAGATTTAATGTAATTATTTTGCAGCAATATTTACCTTTCCACTACACCTGTTCCGGAACCCAATGGCGATGATTCTTCGGAATGAACGCTTCCGGTTTCAACTGCTACAAAATAAATTTGTAATAAGGCTTCAGGCAAAGGAGGGAATTTTTATTCTCGTTATTTGTCTTGAAGCTTAAATAATTGGTACACTATTAATACAAGAGAGTCATTTTTTAAACGCAAAATGAATTGAATTTCATTGTGAAATTACCTGCTTCCTTAGGTTTTGGAGGGTGATATTTCCTCTTCTTTGGCTGATAATACTTACGATATCTCCACTTCAGGTAAGGAGTTGGTTTTTCCATAATCTGCTGTCCACAATCAATCTCGACACTGACCCGTCGAAAAACACAGGTCTATCTTGCTCTCGTAGCACGCTTGAACTCTCCAGCCTCCCGAAACAAAATATTTTTTTCTCCTAATATGACGCCCGACGTAGTGGAGCAGTGTGAGGGGAAGGAAGGCAAGGGATTGGTGTTGGGGGAGAGAGAGGGGAAGGAGAGAGACCGCCAAAGAGAGGGGAAGTGGAGGTGGGGGATCCTTCTCTGGAAGACGACAGCGCCAGGTCCCCGCCAGCGCTGTGATAGACGTTGAGCCGTAGAAAGGCCAAAACATCCATCACGCTCAAGAACATATCGCGATTCTGGTTGCATGCACGCTCTACCGGTATATATATTTGAAATTATGAAAGACGCAGCCTTGACTCAAATGTTTGATCATCTCTGAGTCTCAATTTGGAGCGGAGTAATTCTCACGAGAAAAAGGCGATTTTTTTGGGAAGTTTACAATTTTTTTCTCCTAATAGGTTTTTACGTGTGCAACTGTGAAGACATACAAACCAAGGCTACATATATCCTATGTTTTTTAGTGGAAACAGTTCCTCGTTACATGCAAAAATGGCCCCCTAGCGACCTAAATGGTAGGTTGCTGCAACGGCACTTTTCTGGCGTGGTATCCAGTCCCCTTAAGAGTCCACTGCGACACAATATGACTTTATGGTTCACTGACTGTTCCAGCGCAATCTTGAGGAGGAAAATAGGGGATGAATGGGGTAAAAAACGTGGTTGTTTCAGTTTTACACGGGGAAAGTGGTGGGGGGCACGGCTTTACTGCACCTTAATCTGGGAAACTCGTTGTGCGAGAGAAGTGACGATGTCGGCCGACGTCTCGTCAATTCGCGATGTTTTCCCGTTGGGTGTGGAGCCGTGTCTATCCCCGGGATGATTTCCCACGGTGGTTGGCAGAGGCTGATGGGGTTGCAGGCCACGGGATGCGTCTACATCGGGCTGTTGGCTAGGAAATTTCCACGCGCTGTAGCTCCTGACGCAATAGTGGCTCAATCGCTCAGCTGTTGAGCAAGCAGCAGTTGAACTGCATTCCCCGGTCGTCTGTCGTGTTCTACCTCCTCGTTGACCCACTTTCTTCCACGTCAACTTCGTAAGAGGGGAAGGGAGGGGAGGGCGGTGGCCAGAAGTACGCTTTATTCTCTTAAGGCGGAGCACTTATCACTGTGCGCGGGATTTAAATATGGCACACGCACGCGCACACAAGCATAAAATAAGATAAACCTTCTCAAAACAAAAAGAATAAAACAAAACAAAAGGGAAGGGAAGAAAAAAGGAAGCGTGCTTCTCAATATAAGGGTGAATAGAAACATATCAGGTGCTGCCGTTACAATATGCTTCGCGCAATTCTAGAATTCGAGGTATGTATTCGAACATTCGAGCAATGATTTAATATTCGAATTCGATCGAGTTTGAGAAATCTGCTATTCGACCCATCTCTAGTAAAAAGTTATTAAAGGTTACTCGGAATGCTGAGTTATGACTCTTATTTCTCATTATAATTTTAGTGACTCAACGATGAATGTATCATTACTTAAAAGTGTTTCACAATTTGAAAACCTGTGGTGCATATTTTGCCTCACTCTCTAAGGCTGAGTGTGCTGCTTCTAGTTCACTATGTTGGCCATTATGATATGTTGATAGTATAGGCAAGGAGCGTAGGAAAGGAAGAGGGGTCTAAACTATCTACCCATCTACCTTTGCCGAACTTATCAACCTATGCTGTCAAATTTACTGTCATGCTTATACCTTTTCCAAAGCTAAGGCACATGTAATGTTTTTAAATCTTCCTTTTATTTGCATTAGCTATCTGCAGATGAATAATTTATGGTTTTAATGACTTGTAAAATTTTGTCTTTCGGTAATCTAATGGCTAATTTAATTCTAATCCAGAAGGAAATTGATTGCTTTTTACCAGGTGTGAACCTTATTGAGTGAAGAAAATTGGGATATCTTGCCCAGAAATGGATGAATGCATCATGTTCCTGATAAAAGCATTCGGATATAGAAATGGTGTGGTTGAGCTGACAAGTGTGGAGTGTCAGTTCTCTATAAGGAAAGAGATAGGATGGTAAAGATAGGAAGGCACTTAAGTGGTGGGTTGGAAAAGAGGGTTGAAAGTACAAGAACATCCCCTCAGTGCAGTTTCCTAAGCATTGGGACGTGTTCATTTCCCACAGCTCTAAAGGGATTTTTCAGTGGCAGAGATATTTTTTGAGGAATCCTAGCCCCAACTTCGCATTTTATGCAGAGCACAGAAGTACTCCATCCAAGTGCAAGACGATTTTTCCTGCAAATCCTGTCAAGGTGAGTAAGCCATGGTTACCTTGGTAATTACTAGTATTAGGGGCCACGTAATATCTACGCTGGGTTTATCTTCACTTAGAATTTGATTCACATGATGGAGAAAGTGAACTTTTCAGTTGGTAACTTTCTACAAATATTAGTTTTAAATATTTTAATTTTGAAATGAATGTATATACCTAGAGTTGGATCCCTAATTAACCTATCTATAGTGGAAAATGACCCGAATGACACCCTCCTTACATCATGTGTATTTTGAACTTCTCTGTTTTCAGCTATTTCTGACTTTGATAAAAAATGTTATTGAGTGTAGGCATTTGTTTCTCATTTTCTGTAATTCTTGATTTATATTGTACCAATTTTTGAAAGAGTTAACATTAATATTGCCTATGTTCATCGACCAAATCGCTTTTAAGACGTCAGTGTGAGCGCGTATATTTGGAGCGCGGTATGAGTAGAAACGCTAATTTAAGTGGCGCTGCAGTCGGTTGACTCAGACAATATACGTATGACCCCACGCTTCTTGGCGAATTTGAATCGTTTATCGCAAAAAGTCACGCTCGTTTTAACTGTCTACGAAAGTACTACCATAACCTGGGGCGCTCTGGTCAGGGGCCTGATTCTGGTTCTTTCTGGCTGTAGCCAACGCGATTTGTCGAAAAGATTGGCGAACGGTGACTGAAATCGTATTCTCATTTTCATTCGCTAGCTATTTCGCCAGAAAAGCTTCGCTTCGTCCCTCTGGCGACGAAAAAGTTATTCTCGTTCTGTCTGGCGAGCATATAGCGAATGTAAACATTCGCAAAGAGCGAATTTCCCTAGCGACGACAGTGGAGTTGCTCTAGCGACTTGGTGAAAGAATTAATGAGAGAACGACTCGTGATTTAATTACAGCTATATACCACTATTATGTTATATTTTTGATCCCATTGATATTAATTGTTATTCAAATGTTTGGCAAACAACCTTTGTGTTGTTTTACTCGTCTTGTCGTTCTATGTAATTCAATAGATGGGATTAAAAGTGGGTTTGCATTTGAATGAACCGCGAAGCTTTTGTTTTATAAGCATATTGTGTTATCGTGGGAGTGCTGTTATTCTAAGCATATAAATGTGTTGCATTGCTTGAGAAAACTTGTTGTTTCTATTCTTATGCTCGTGAGCGTGTCATCGGAAACAATTAAAAAAGGGACTCACGGGAGACTTGTGACGGTATGAAAAAGGTAAAAATAAGGCATATCTTTGACATTAATAATAGATGTTATTTCTCTGCTATATAAATAAATCTGTAGGCGTTGAAGCAAAATTTACAAGTATTTTGGAGAAGTTTCAATGCTTTGGATTAGTCTTTTGCAGTTTTTTTAAGAGTTCATAACGTATAAGTTTATTTGCACATGTCGCAAATAAAAAAACATGATCCTTATGGGAAAGTCCAGAACACGATTCGTGAACCCATTTTTTGCACTGCACCATGTTTTCCTCAACAGATGCCTCACATAGGAAACAAAACCATGCTGTGTTCTTCTCAGTTTGCTCATTAACCTTTTCACAAAATCTCAATGTCTTAGCGGTAGATGTCAGTGGCGCAGCGAGGGTGGGCCCACATACCCCGGTATCAGTTTCACCTAAACACCCCCCAGCCTTAATTCCTAGCTGCATCCCTACTCATGATGGGGCCCTTAATCTGACCAATTGGCTAAAAGGCTTAGAAAATTCAATTTTGCTCCAAAAAATGATCCGTCAACCTCATCACAGGCTGAAAAGGGCAATAAGGGGCAGATTAAAAATATTAAACAAGGATATTCATCACAATCTCAAAATATCAAGTTTGAAAAGCCAGGAGAAAACGAGATAAAACCTTTCGGAAGAAAAAATCCTGTTACATCTACCAGGGGCGCTGCTAGGAATTAAGGCTATTTTAAGGGGGTTTAATTAAGGGGGTTTTAGGCGCAAATAGGCCTGGGGTGTGTGGTATACCCGCCAGGATAAGCGGGAGGTGCAGGGGCCCTCCCCGAGATTTTTTTTAAGATAAATGGTTCAAAATGGTGAGTTTGACGGCTTTCTGAGGTATAATTGATTAATCCTAAACCTATTCTCCAAGTATAATTATCAAATGAAGTAAAATGGATTAAAATTAAAAGTTTCTCTGAGCTCTGGGGGGGGGTTTATCCCCCGAAACCCCCCCCTCGCTGCGCCATTGATCATGAGCACCAGCCTAGGGCCCCTATTCACCCCATACCGCCCCTGACTATAATCGTGAGTTTATGTAGTTTTCTGTTGGTGAATATGGTATATAACCACAAAATCGGCACGCAAATTCACGGTGAGAAAAGGGAAGAGTAATGGGGCAGGGCAACGCTCTCTAAAATTTTCCTTTCCTTCATTGTGTGGGGCCCACAAATATATCAACTATGTTTTTAGACCTTGTTTACCGATGCTTTAGAGGATTAAGAATGTGTTCTGCGCGGCTCGGAAAGAAAAGCCCTCGTTGATTGCATTTCTAGACCATCTAGGCACTCTTGGGGGCGGTGCAGAATATGGTCCGCCTTGTGATTAATCACACCAATTTTTACCTCTCGTAAAAAACTTTGGCGATAACCCACTGCAAATTTTGATTTCCTATGAATTATAACACACATTAAGTTTAACACATATTAACGAAATCTCAAATCATTCACTTTCCTTCGCCTTGAACCTGCTATGGTTCCGTATCTCTAACCATTAATTTTCTCTCGCCTCCCAGTCGTAACCGAAGATGCACACAGGCACAAAACACCGTCGAGATTTACCCATGATATTTCAGAAATATCTAAATGCTAGAGAAATGCAAAAAACATCAAAATCGGTCAAATTACGGCACAAAGAGGATGATATTACTCGCTCACTCATATGCAGTCATTGACAACAAGCCAAATGCATAAATTTCTATCGACAGTGACGCCACTAGTGGCAAAAGTTGGAGTGTGATTTAATGCGCGGGAATCATGTTCAAATTATTACTGCTACTGCTACCTAGTTGAGCCTCCTATCGTAATATAAACTCCATGGTTATTAGTTCCACGGCGTCTCATCATGCGGAGCCGAAGTGTCGGCTTGGCGCTCGGATCTGCAGTCACGTCTCGAGGATCGATAGTGGACCCCTTTTTCTTGGCATTGAATTCTCTGCCAAGTCCCTGTGCGCATATGTGCATCTTTTTTTAGATCTTCTGTTCTTCGCGTAAATACCCTTCGATTCCCATCCTTTCTCCTTTTTTGCTCTTCTGCTAACGGCGATAAAATGTGAAATTGGTGCCTTGGCGAAATAAAATTGTCTGGAAAGCATGGCTGGAGAAAGAAAATCCTCCAGCGTAATGGTTAAGACGAGTGTTAAGAATAGCGAGACTCATTCAGTTACACATATATCTCTTACAGTTTTTATCAATTGTATATTTTCATACGTTTTCCTAATATACAGGGTGTCCCATTTATTTTGACCACCCGAAATAAATTAATGTGGACGAGTTTCTTATGACAGGTGTGCATTTTACCATGTTTTCATTTGTTCACCGTCAACGTCAGCAAGTGGAGTAGTTCCAATATCCGCGTACCTAACACTGAGTTTATGTTAATGGTCCACTGTTCTACATTTTTGAATAAGTCTTTAGGAGAGAAAATGAATCCGAAATGAATGCCGAATAAAAAATATAGGGTGCCCTTTAAAAAAGACATACCGCTGTTCATATCTTTGTAAATAACAAAGTTACAAGGAAGGCAATCATGCTGATTAATGCCCCCTTGACGGAACATTTTCTTGACACATTTTTGAATTGAATTTGAATTTCCATCTGGGAAAAAAGTTATTTCGAGTGGTCAAGATAAACGGGACACCCTGTATTGTGGTGTAGAGAAAGGATTGGTGGTATTTATGCATAAAACTTACCCATGACAGTTTCTTAAGCCTGCAAGGTTAACAGCTTCCTGGGGTGACTTGATTCCTATCCATGGATCTGCGTTTTCTTAAAATGCGTCGAGTAATTTGTCAATGGGTATGCACACGTGTTGACTGACGTCATTCAGTTACAATGCTCGATGCGCGACAGTCCGAGTCACACTTTGCTTGCGTGTGCCAGGAGATATTTGTATTCGCAATCGACCTCATGCGTGAATAGATGGTCATGTTTGATCGTGCGCGGGAAATGATATTAATATGACGCGTCGTGTCCGCAGGAATAGACCATGTTCATTTTGATATTTGCTTAGAATTTTCGTGTTTATATGGCAGCGGTGTAATATAAGAAGGTTCATGAGTAACGTTCTTTTTTATTTATTATTTATTTCCACACCTCCGAAAACAGCACTCTTTGGCCTTTACATCGTTTTTATGATAACATTGAACAATAAAACGTGCACAAATATCAATTCCCTGGATAAGGGTAACGTACCCGGCGGGACTCGAACCCGCGACCTTTGGTTAAGCCGGCGAGGACCCTACCCCGACGCCACCAAACATTAAATTGGGTTACTAAGATATTTATGCCACAGCCAGAGATGGGCAAAATACATGTCAAGTGTATTTTAGATACAAAATACAAATTACTTCTAAAATTTTATTTTCGATACTAAATACAAATGTTATTTCAAAATAAATTCTAAAAATACAAAATACAAGTCTTCACCGAATTTCTTACCTAGTAAAAAATTAAAACCAATTCAAATATGAACTATATTTAGAATGAGAGGCTCAAACATTCTTGCAACGTATTTATACGTTAGTGGCAATTAGACTATTATCCAGGGCAAAATGGCTTAAATAAGATGGAGAATATATGGTAATTCATTTATTTATTTCACTAGTCTCACTTGCAAAAATGCTCATTTCCCTTCAAAACAAAAGTGTTTCAAACATAGAGTCTGCTAAAGCACTTCTTTTGCAATTGTGAATAAACCCTGCAGAAGAAAATAACCTTTTCATAGGAGCACTGGATGTGAGGCCAGTGTTATAACGTACAAACAACTTTTTTACAGCCGGATATGCATTTAACGTTGACAGACATTTCGATTTGTCACCAAAAAATTTCAATACCTCAATTTCATTTCTATTTACAACATGGAATGAGGAATGTCCCGGGTCATCTGAAAAGGCAAAGAAGTTCTCATCTGAAGAATTTCCATCATTTCTGGAGCAGAGAACTTCAGGATTTAATTTTTTGGCTGCATTTATTAGGATCTGCTGTAGATGCGCTCTTAAATCCTCTCAGTCGTTTGGAAGTCACCTAATCATGAAGAAGGGGTGGGTACCAGACGACAAAATTGCATCATTGACTTACGCTGAAAGACAGAAATAAGTTTTGACTCTATTCTGCAAGCTCATCTTCAAGCCTGTAATGAGAGGGGTACAATAATGGAAGACCATTGACTGCATCTCTAGCTTTCCTTTTATAACAAATTGTGTTGGTAACAACAATCCAAAGAAACACCCATCTCCTTGAAGCCGATCAATACCCAAGGCAATTGGCCTCACAACCTCACAGTATTCTTTTGAAAACTCCACTTCTACTACCTTTATTTGGATTTTGGTTCCAAGGACACTATAAGGAGCCTGCCACTTCTCTCTGTGTTTCAATATCTGGCATAGAGCATCGCACAAAGAATTCTACCTGGTAACACCAGTAACTCAGTTTTTGTACTAGAACAGAGAATATCTTATCAGCGGAGTGTGGTCGCCCAGAAGCATTCCATAAAAATGCACATTCACTCATAGCCGTATGATGCACCCGTGATAATGATGGCGAATTTTCAATTATTTTGGCTGTGTCGGTTGTAGCTAATAACTTTAATGTGTGAGAAGCACATCTAACATGATGAGGTAAATGAATCCTGGACACCACCTCATCGTCTGAAACAAACAAAACAGAAGAATTTTCATCACTCCTCATCAGTATCACTTTCACTTTCAACATCAGAACATGGCACCTTTAGATTAAGCCCAAATATTTTAAATGCTTTTGAAAAATTGGCGCCATCGTCAGTAACTGTTGACACGATCTTTCCAGCAGACAAACCAAATGAAAAATATATCATCAAGCATTTCTGCAATATTGTCATGAGTGTGTGGACCACAAAACCTCCAGCATGCCAGAGCAGCTGAGTGCCGTATCAGTGTTTGTTCATCAATATAAAAGACAAAATATCATTTTATTAGTAATTTGTTAATGATCATAGGTATCCACATTTTTTAAGGTTTAATTTTTAATGTAGTCAGGTATTCTTATAATATTTTAATGTATTCTATCTTCCCCTCCAACTTAGTTATAGGCACAATCACATGAAGCAACATCAGTTTTAACCCGTTACCTGTTTTTGACGTAATGTTATGCGACACAAAATTGCGGGTACCCTGTTTTTAACGTAATATTACGTTCTGGTGTAGTCCTTCCAATTCCTCGTATATTTGACGTTTTATTTTGTTCTCTATGCCGTTCCTGCATGCTTCTGCCATTGCCCAATAGTTGCACGCTATTCTTTTATACTATCTGCTCATACTCTTAGTCGGTTTAGGACAAACTGGTACTATTTGCTGGTACCAGCTCAGTTTACTGGTACCAGCTCATTTCACTGGTACCAGCTCATTTCACTCAAATATCCTAAGGTTTGACCACTTACCCAATGAGCTGAGACCCCACAAAAACTCCTGGTGTTAGTAAACCATATGTCTACCGTAGTCGAAACGTATGAAGCTGCCTTTAGCCTTTCATTTATTTGGGCAATCACCCTTGCCTTCTGATCCTTAACTCTACGACCCAATCTTCTTCTGTCTATTGCCTTCACCCCAAAATCAATTCCTTGGAGAAAAAAAGGACCATAAATGCAAATATTGCCCTACTTTGTCACTCAGGTGGATTCTGAAAACCAGTTGAAGTCTAATGTGACCTCGCACGTTTTTCTGCTATTTTTCATTCATTTAAAGTGACAAACTGAAAGTGCATTAGCTTCAAATATATTCATAAAAGAGAGATCATCCACAATTGAGAGGGTATCATTCCATTAACTACAAATGTTGTAATTAAGTCGTCGAATTTGGCCTGCGAACATCCTTTCTTTGTCTTCGGAAATTGCAATTGGAGTTGCCTTGTAGCTGTAGTGCCATTACTAGGATTCCCTTCCGGAGCTTATTCCTCTTCAAGCTTCTTTTACCGGTCACATTCCTTGTCCATTCTACTCTATACAACTCTAAGGTACTGACATCTCCTCGGGTGTTTTCTCTGAAAAAAGCAGCGGATATATCAAGTTGATGATAACATACATTCTGCTTTATTATACAGATTATTACAAGTTCCGGCTATTTCCGATAGAGTACCTATGCTTCTTATTCAGATATTAAAGGTGCCCATAATATCACCTTTGCTTCTACTAAAATCAGTGGAAGGACGAGAAGTAAACAACACACTTTGCCAGTACTTGGATGAAATTCTTAAATATATACACCCAAAATGTCTAAGGTCCTTTACTTACCTTTAAATGGGTCTTGAAATTCGTGGTGACTGCGTATGATCCACTTATGACCGTTACTGTTCCTGGTTTAAACAGCTCACATTGTGTTTCAACTTTTCCTTCCGATTAATTAATGACACTGAAGTATTTCCCATCTAATATTGCACATTTTGATTCCATGTCGACAGACATTGCTCTCCTGCACCTTTTGGAACAGCGCGCTGCAGCGTCAGTTTCTACAAGTCCACTCCGCAAATTACTTAATGCACAACTACGTTTCGTAAAACTACTCCACACTCGACTACGTTTTGCGAGTATACAAGCGCCTACGGGTGTTACAGAAGTATATCAAGGGGCAATTTATTGTCCCATAAATGGCAGGCTAATACCGACTCATTCGGGATCTGTGCTATCTCTTCGCACGCTCTTTCTAATTTACATAAAAAACAATACATGTATTTTGATTTTGAATGTACTTGAAAAATACAAACTACTCTGTAGATGTATTTTCGTTACAAAATACCAAATACTCTCGGAAAATGTATTTCCGATACAAATAACAAACTACATAAGTATCGAAAATACGTATTTCAAATACAAGTATTTTCGATAGTGCACATCTCTGGCCACGGCAGCATCTTTCAGAATTTTCTTTTACTAATATTACTGTAGGACCTGTCATAACGATCACCTCCACAAGCGGCCCTTTTCCCTGAATCAATACGTATTTCCCGTGTAAACAATTGAAATTCCGCTTATTTTCAGCGGCCACCTTCTTCAACAGTCTGTGGCCATAATTTTTCGGCGAAAGAACAATCCGTGACCTCTCCTTCCGAAAAATAATTCGGAATTTCGTTTTGGGCTATCTCTTGTAACCTAGGAAATCTACGTTCTAAAGGCCGTAAGTGTAGTGTTCTTAATAGCTCGTTGTCGTGTTAACATTGCAGCTCTTGCTTGACAATCAACCAGTATTGCTTCATTCGTACCCTTTAGAATGGCATGTATGCATGTAATTTGAAATTCAAAACTCAACGAGGATATCATGCCAGGTCTGAATAAGCTTAGGGTTTCAATTTTTTCTAGTCAATGACTGACGCCTTTGAATGCATGAGCTAAATGTAAATTTGTTTGTTCATTTTCGACTGTAGATAATTAGACTTCTATTTCATCATGATGGTCGTATTTTACTTCTTTCTAGCTCGTTTGATTCTTAATATATTTCCCCTTCTGTGGGTAAAATACCATTGGGAATATCTAGTATTCATTTTCTAACAAAGTACTCTAACATTGTGCTTATGCATTACATATATGTCCCACCTTTGTCTCTTTAGCTTGTGTAAGCTTCGCGCGTTTTATACGTTTCGTGCGTGAAAGAATTTAGGGCCTGTAGAACGTCTTTTCCATGTGGTCTCCACATCCCATTCCTGCTCTCGACTCTTGTATGTGATCAGAAGTATAAAGAGGGCCATTTATTTCTCCCACTCACCTCTGTCCGGGCCCGAATCGATGAATACGTATGTTGAGAATGGAGTTTCGGAAGGATGGTGAGGATCTTTGTTTGGAGGAGGGTCGGGATTGGCACCTCTTTTGCATTTTGCACGAATGTGGAGACTCGTATTTGGCGAATTTTGGAAGGGACAGCTTGGCAAGAGAGGTTTCATCTGCATAATGAGTGTTATTTTCATCGGTTGGTGTCGGTCTTCAAGTGACCGATGAGAGGAAAATTACTGCGGCCGTGAAAAACCGCTAGCACTATTGTTTTTTATTTCCAAACGCTTGTTTTATGGGTTATACTGCTGCGATTCTGAAATATATCTGTTAATAGTCCCAAAAAGATGTTTGATTTGTATTTATTGACTGTTGTCCGTTGTAGAAATGCTTATTTTCTTCGTGGTTTCGTTATGATTCGATGTACTTGAATTGTTTCATTTTGAGTATTAATCAAATGTGCCATGACCGTTAAAATTGCATGAAATGTAATCCTGCGCTTCGTCATCTGAAAGCCATAGAAAATCGATAGTTTATGTATTAAAAAGTTTAGCATACTCAGTGGCCGTTCAATAGCTAGCTGATATTTTCCTCGGAGAAAGCGAAAGAATTGCTTAAATTGAAAAATGTTGGTGAAGCATGGAAAAATATTAATGAATTCAAGAACATGGTGGAGGATTTAGCAGATATTATGCGATGGAGTTAACTGTGGGCGCAGCAGACTTCAAAGGGCGGTTCCAGTCACCATTGCCTTCTTATTTGATCCTTCGCCTCTGTACTCCTCCCGAGTCGCCTCTGCATCAGCTCTTAACGAGGGTCCCGCCATATTCATATCGAGGGCTTTTTCCGTCCAAGCACCGATATTGGTCGAAGCTACCGGAGTAGAATGCGGGGATCCTGCTCCTAGCTTACGAGGGCAAGTGAACTTTTTCCTCAGCGGAGTTTTCGATCACCTGTTTTGTTACCGACGACTACGCCAATATTAACCGCTTCTTCCTAGTTCACTGTAGTTTCTTGAAATTATCCTTATCCCGTCCTAAATTTTCCCACTCTCATTTGCCATGGCCAGTACGTCCTCAATCGTTTCCTTCTCTTCCAATCTCTGTTGATCTAGTATCCTCGTAGCCATGCCTCAAATGACTGAAGGATACTCTCCTCTACTCATCTTCAATACATCTTTATCCAGGGGAGTAATACCGGAAAATATTCAAAAATATCTTTTCGGTTTTCTCCAAGGATAAGGTACGTATCATTGTGAATTTTAAATGCTTTACTATCTTTGAAAACGAATTGTGTTGTCGCAGTGTAGTTTTGCCCGAATTTAAGTTTATATACATTCTTTAAAATCGTGGGTTAATAATGAATGACAACATTGATGTGACTATCATCGAGTTAGAATGAAAAGAAAAGCGAACGAAGAGCCTAGTGGCTCTTAGCTCTTTACGAATGCAAAGGCTGCAAAATGGGCACAATGATAGGAGGATGAGTCGATGAATTTTGGTTTTTTTCTTTACCCATAATTCATTAAAAAACGGTTATTCTTGTTTTGACGAGTAAAACATCATTCTCAATCAGGGAGGAATTGCAGAAGAATTTGGTGGAAGGTGCCGGCTGATATTGCAATCGAGTAATCAAGCGTGGGCAAGAAGGGGAGATATTTGGAGATGAGAGATGAAGATGATGATGATGAATGGATGATATAGGAAAGATAGGTTTTTGGGATTTCTCGTTGAATGCTCTTGTTGAGAGTGAGTGAAGATAAATATTAAGTAGTGGCGATTGTTGAGTGGGTTCTATAACTGTGAGGAGGTTGCATCGCTCCATTTTATGATGGCATACAATTTTCAAGTCCTGAAAAACCCTTATCTATTCAAATTGAAATATTTAACTGAAAACTGTGGATATGATGTTGATGGTCAAGTTGTTCAGAGAATCCATATTTTGTCATTTTGCAAAATGTAATTGAAAGGCTGTCTTGCTCTTGTCGCTTTTCCTCCAGTCTGGCCAATCAAAAAACAATAACTTTCTTGGGTATTGTTTCTTAGTACGTTGCAATCACTTTCCTGAATGTCGTCAAAATTGCCTTTTTCAATAAAGCCCTCTGATCCCGTCTTACTGGTGTCCAATCCAGTTAATATGTGCCGTATTAAGGATGCGATTAAGTTCATACAATACACGAATAAAGGCAGTGATATGCGAAGCTTTGTGTGGTGGAGAATTGTTTTTAGTGGATATAGACGTTTTTGTGTAGCATTGGTATTGCCTACGTAGAGACGTATTTCTAGAGGTATTGCTAACTATTGAGAAGGCGTTGTACCCGTTGGAGGCAGCGATCCGATGAATGGAATTTACTTTTTTTGCGAAACCGCAGAATTTACTTTTTTCTTCCACGCAGTAAGAGTTGACTATTGGCTCAATTTTAAGTCAAATTGAAAGTTAATTCAACGAGGACCAGCTTTAAAGTGGATTCTAAATATACATACTACCCCGCAAGCCGCCTGTAAAGGCTAGTGGCAGGGGATCTTAGGACACCAGCCGTATAAGTATAAAAAGCAAATGCTCAAACATAATGACGCTTGGCATTCATCAAGTCTTTTATGGTTCGGGGGAAAACGAATTCCCATATCTATCCGTTTAGCAAAATATATATCTTAATTTATCGCTTGTCGGACCTGGAAACATAGTGGGGCTCCAAGATGTTCTCCGTGTCGCTCCTAAAGATATCTATTCTCAATTGTTGCCTAGCGCGCAGCCTCCGAGTCTCTGGCGGCTTCCAGCCTAACTCGCTGAACATTTGGGTAATCCCCGTTCACACTACGCAAGTACCGACCGCGGTCCGTACCATGGTAGCCTCAAAACGTCGTGTAAACGCGCAGAGTTACCATCGTAGGTCTTAGTACCTAACCCTGCCAACTTACGATGGTTAGCGCTAGTGCGCCGAGAAAAAGAGTAAGGATATGAAGATCGATGCATGTACAATTCTTTTGCGCCTTTGCAATCTTGAAACGATCATAAGTATTTCATAAAGGAATCTAGTATGTGAAAGATCTATGGAAACGATTGAAGAAATTATTGAGCAGGTAATGGAAGGACATAAGGGGGAAAGGATAAAAGGGGATTTTTTTATAATTTTCTATTTAGCAAATGATAGCGGATGTACTACGCAAAACAAGTTTTATTTATTTCTTTATTTTCGGTTTAAACCATTAGCCATATTCTTGCATTAAACTTCGGAGATGATGGGAAGATTCTCTTAATAAATCCTACATTCATTAAAGTTTTACATAAAATTCGGCAGTTTAAGTTTTAGCGCATGAAAACGTTAATACCTTTTTCCTGCTTAATTTCATGGATTTCAATTTCCTCACGCAGTCACGTCGTCAGTTGTTAACTGACAAAATTTCACAACGAGGGCAGCAATGAGTTACGTTGGTAACTTTTAGACGTGGAAACGCGCGAGTAGTTCTGACAGTGGTGGGTACGTGAGTAGTGTAAACGAGGCGCTACGCTCTCTGTACCCCCGGAGCAGTTTTTGACGAATCGCGCAGCTTTCCTTTATTTTTTACTAAGTTCCTGCACCGGATCTCTCATGCTCGCTGCATACTCAAGGTGTGATCGGACGAGTGCGAAGTAGAAACTTTCTTTTACTTTCTCATCCGAAAATCTTCCCACAATACGACTGACGAATCCTAATTTCTTTTGGGCTACGCTACAAATATTTCTTATATGTGTTCCCCACGTGAGGTTCGAGGTTATCATAACTCCCAGGTACTTCACTTTGTCCGATGCCTTTATGTTAATACCATCCACAGCGTAAACATGGTTATAGTTGGACGAACTCCGCAAGAAATGTAGCGCCGTGCATTTGCTCGGATTAAATTGTGGTCCCCACTCTTGGTTTCACAAATGAACATTGTTTGAAATTCAATCATCCGATTTAAATTCAGAGTGGTCTCTAATTTCGCGATAGATGATAACTTCGTAAGCAAATAAACGTCTTTTACTGATTCTTCAACGGCATTGGTCATCATTGTATGTAATGAACAAAAGGACAAAAGCTTCCTTCTGGGGTACATGATGTCACTTCAACTATGCCAGATCTAATTACGTCATGGACTACTCTTTGCCTGCGATCACTGAGGAAATCGCGTATCCAGTCGGTGAAAATATAAACTAATTACTGAGTGACATTACTACAACGAAATATCGGAAAACATGGAGAGACTGACTCAGAGAAAATACACGAAAAGAAATTATCGATTTAAGCATGTTACTTCTATAAGAAAACTGACAGCACATCGCTTCCCATGTCTAGATGGCTTATGTGGCCTCAGATGACGGTTGCCACTTCGAACACAGCATATCGTTTTCTTTGATTATGAGAACTAATGCCTCCCTCGCAGCCAGTAATATTTTGTCACCCTGGTGGCAGATTAAGGGGCGAGAACTGTATATATAGGAACAGTTGAAACGGTGGCAATCTTAAACGTGTCTCTCAAATGATTTTTACCTAGAAAGCTGACCACGGGCTTTCCCTAACCTTCGTTCCAATACTCCAATGGATCATATGGTCTCTGTACTAACTTCAAGCATTGATATTACGCGGGTTTTTATTCTGAACGAGTAGAAATGTTGTCCCTCATCTTATTTTTGATCCTTCGTTATTTTCTTTGCATTTATGGTAGAGAATGTTCGCAACGTTCAACGTCGTCAGCAAGTAAACGTATTTTATTGCTAATTCGGGAGCAGAGGACACTAAAGTATATAATGAACTAAAGGACGCTGATAGCGATTACTTATGGGACACCTGATGTCACTTTGACTACATCAGAGGTAATTCCGTCGTGAACTACTCTGTTCGTTTGTTGTTTACGATCACTCCGAAAGTCACGTATTCAGTTTACCACTGTTTCGAGATATGAAGTGAAACACTTTGCACTTTCCACATAAAAATTTTTGTGGAATTTTGTGTGTTTTTATTAACATATTTTATGTGGAAAGTGCAAAGTGTTTCACTTCATATCTCATAATGGATCTCCACAAAGTATCTGCCTCATCCATCCAATTCATTACCACTGTTTCGTTTAATCCGCATGACTGTAATTTAAAAAAGATTACTGTAAGGTCGAAATTGGTCGAAAGCCTACTTAAAATATAGAAATGATGTGTCTGCATGTTTTTTCAATTCACCTGATTTGAGAACGTCGTGATGAAAGAGCAGGAGCTATGTTTCTCATGATGTACCTATTCGGAAGCCGTGCTGATAGCCATGGAGGAAGTAACGATTGGAATGAGCTGGAAGCGTTCGTGGTTTGGGTTAGGCGGAGAATGATGGGGGTGAGGTTGGTACAAAATAATATAAGCGAGGAACTACCCTAGGTTGCTGAGAAGAGGAAATATCCAGAGGTGGTGATGTGCAGATGTGTGGTGTAAGTGGAGAGTGGCCTAAGTAGGGGAATGGGGTAGAGAGTGCTGTAAACAGTTGGGTGGTGCGAAAAAACTCAAGTTTCAAATGCAGTGTCGCTATAGCGCGGAAAAGTTGCGATACGTTAGTACAAGAAAAACAAAAAAGGAATTATTAAAATCGGACGTCATCTTCCGATCCCGCAAAGCACCTGAAAAAATGACATAATGAAAAATTGTTTTTTTTCGTTGTAAAAAAAATAAAATAGACTTTATATTTTTTAACATTATAGCTCAAATTGATTACAAATAGTATAGGTTATCATTAACATATACGTATACATGGCTTTAAACAATTATATCCGATCGGGCAAGAACATTAGAACTGCATAAATATTGCAAATTAGCCGATTTTTCAGGGTTGTGTTATAATAATTTAAGGCCAAAATTTTAGTGAAGTTTTAGTTAGCCCAGTAGATAAAAAAAGACAATATCGCTGACCCCTGGACTTGAAAGGCAAAAGTGTGCTTCAAAAAGGCAGCATGTATACCCTGTTGAAATCGAGAGTGAAGATGTTGAGGTTGTAAATGACGCCACGCAAAGTTCAACAATGAAGGAGCAATTTGATGACTATGAAGATTACATGTCTGCTACATCCGAGAAAAATTAATCACCATGGCAAATGAGGGTAAAATTTCAAACTAAAGCTTTGCATTGTGATTGTGACCGTGCAGCTGCTGTTATAGCATCAAGTGCACTTGAAGACATTGGTGTTATAACTGAAGGAGATACATTTAAGTTCATTGACTGATGTGAAATTAGAAGGGAAAGGAGAAATAATATTAGCGATTTGCAGCAAATCCATCTTGATTTAGGTTAACTACACGGGTAATACTTTGACGGAAGGATATACGATACCCTAGTAATAGAAATGATTGAATCGAAGGAGTACCGTTGGACAGTTAAAGAGGAACACCACTCTCTAATAAAAGAACCGTCCTCTGTGAATGTAAGTCATGTTTATCCAAGCTCCGGGTCTGCTAAAGACAATTGGCCTCCATATTATCTCATTTCTCTGATCAAGGAGTACTCGTTAAAGTACTTAGATTTAGTTTGCTGTGATGGCACGGACACAAACATTGGATGGAAAGGTGGCACTATGAGAGAGATCGTAGAACACATTGGACGTCCGCTGCATTGGGCAGTTTGTTTACTTCATTTCATTGAATTACTTTTCCGCCATCTTTTTCAGTATTTAGAGGGTGAAACAAGTGGCCAAAAATCTTTAAGTGGGAATTCGGACATAAAATGAATGGTTATGGAAAGCTTCCAGTACTGCATTTCCAAACAGTTGAATATGAAATTCTACAGGTGGATGGATAAATTTTAAGCAAGGGCCAAATATACCTTATTGACATAAGTCAAGCAATCACACGTGGTGACTTAACAAATGACCTAGCAGACCGTAATCCTGGGCCAATTTCACATGTAAGATGGCTTACCTATGCAAATCGAGTTCTCCGACTTAACGTAAGCACCGAAAACCCCTCAGATGCTTTTAAAGACAGTTACTTTTATTTTAAATCTTACATGTCTGTTCGTGTGTACAGAGCAATAGAAACCTTTCCATACTTGACTGAAGATTAAAATAAAGTAGTTTTCCCGGTTATTGAACGGAACTCTTTGCTCACCCAGAGAACGTATTGATGGCGATGGTTTTTGATTACAGAAGGCACATTAGAGAGCAAGAGCTTAAAAGAGTATTAAAGGCCAGACAAACTTAACCAAAAGGCAAACCTATCGGAAACTTAATTACTCCTACCATGGACTTCAAAGCAACTGACTATATACAATTGATTGACTAGAATGTAGTAAAACTATGTCTTCTTCGGAGAATTACCAATGACGAAATATCTTCCTTCATTGAATCAGGCGATAACACAGATTGGGATATTAAAAACTTCCCATGTCACACGCAAGCAGTGGAGCCGTGAGTGAAATTGGTAAGAGAGGCATCCCTTAAGCTTTGTGGTTATTGACCCAGAGATGGATTTATTAGGGCTATATTCAAAGCAAGGTCCATCATGTCAGACTTCACCACCAAATCGTAGTACAAAGTAGCATTCAAAAACTAAAAGTTAAAGGTAGGACAAAAATGTAAATATTGTAATTAGCACTAACCCTCATTGGTTGGATTGAGGGAAGGGTGTGGGTGGAACCCGAAGTAAGGCCACCTCCCGGCAGCGAGTTCTGGGATGTTTAAATATTATTAAATCGTATCTTAACAAAGGTAGAGCTGCATAATCAAACATGAATTTTAGACTAAAATATTACCTCAAGTAATTATTACACAACTCTGAAAAATCGGCCAGATTGCAAAATTTATACATATTTAACGATCTTACACGATCAGATATAACAGTTTAAAACCATCTATTCACTAATTTTAATAATAACCTATGCCGTTTGTAATAATTTTTTGCTATAGCGTTAAAAAATATAGTTTATTTTATTTTTTTACCACGAAATTTTTTTTTTCATTTTTGTCATTTGTTCAGATACTTTGCGGGATCGGAAGATGACGTCCGATTTTAATAATTCTTTTTTTGTTTCTCTTGTACTAACGTATCGCAACTTTTCCGCGCTATAGCGACACTGCATTTGTAACTTGACTTTTTATCGCACCACCGTAGTAAACAGTGACAGACATACTGGGTTGGTGAAGAAATGGGAGGAAGAGAACAGGGCACAGGATGAAGCAAGTAGAATGAGGAACGTTAGGCTTTACGTCGAAAATTTCGGGGAATTCATTGTTAGAATGGGAACTGGTGAGGGTGGCTCGGTAAATTGTGGTACCTTGTCCAATGTAGCCATGCCTTGTCCGTTAAAATACCTGTATTGATGGTAAATATCTGCCTTCATTTTTACAATGGATGATTGGTGACATTTAGCGACGATTAGAATCTTTATTTCCTGGATTTTTTTAGAATCCCTTGCTCTTACTAATACTTTTGACTCATTTATTGCGCCCATTCAACATTAATGCCATCAGCATAACTTTCGTTTTATCATTTCCAAGTTTATAACACTAACACCTCTGACGTTATCCGTGATACTTTTTAGATTCATCGATTGATATTTCAACTGAATTCTTCTTTGAGGATCGATTATTAAGTTAGATTGAATGATTTTAAACGCATTGAAGCATTTTTTCTGCAAAATAGAGGAACAATCGCTGCTATTACTTATCGAGGTTTGGTGGTCTACCTCCAGAACAATGGACAATGGAGCACAGTGCGCGGAGGTCCTCTCAATGATGGCCAGATTCGCAGTGTCTAGGCTTCACTCAAGGTTGGGGTCTCGCCATTCCATCGTACTGAGTTCAGTGGACCAGAGTCCGATAATGGGTGGTGGCGTCACGGACGCGGATGACGCCACGAGGAGGCAGCAACGTCACGGTCCGTCATTCTTTCCCTCTCATCTCAACCGCTGAGTCACAGCCCATTCATTAATTTTAATGAACGAGTCACGGGGGAACTGATTCCTGATAAGCCTTTCGGAGAGCTACACAAACAAGCGGAATTATGTCATCCGACGCATCGGTCGCATTCCAATCTTTTCGCTCAGAGGCACACACTATGCTTATATTTAACGTCTTACTTGAAACTGGACCCTTGGAAATGCTCAGATGGCCGCACGTACTCCATCAAAGGATCCCACTCTGCTCTGTGAATGGAAACTATCATTTTTACCACCAGGCTCGCATTTTGAAAGCTACGAATACATGCCTTAATACAAAATGACCTTCAGTTTACGACAGAGTAGAGCAGATCTTTTGACAATGAGCAAAGATGACTCTCATGGAACAAATATATTGCTTTCTAGATTTCTATTTGCCATGAATACGTTTGCAAAATTAGTCATTGCTGGTAAACTATTCCTTTTCCGTAAGAAAGAGCTCAGTTGTCGACCTGGCATGCTAGATTCAAAACTTTTCTTTTACATGTTCTACTGCTCTGAATCTCATTCCTTCAAACTATATGGCTCCAGCATGATCTAAAGTGAGTTTAAATCATTTCATAGGTAATAGGTGGGAAAGCGACAATCGCGCTCGTATTTTTTTTTCGCGATAACTTATGTGTTTAAATCATACGCTATCGTATTGAAAATTTTAGGGCGTCCTGAGTAGAGCCTGTGTATAAAATATGAAATTTTTTTCTTAAAGAGGACGCATACCTTTTCTCTCGACCGGTAGTAAATTGTCTTTGTTGACGCATTAGTAGCACCTTTCCATCTTACGCTTAATCATCTTGAAAATTTCGGAGTGTACGGAGTAGACAGTAAGCAGGGAAAATTAATATTTAAATAAATAAGGGAAATAAATATATTCTGACCATTTCATCACTTTACCATCACGTCAACCTTATGTTGTTGTGAAGATACTACTTCACGTTGAAATGCTCCAAAAAGCGCTCTTGGAGGCCGAAATATCGCTATTCGCACCTATCTTGTCTCATAATGCACCTTGACCCGCTCTTCGTGAGCCTATTCTCCTGGGATTTTTAGCCTGTGTACCTACTATGTGCACGTGTGTGTGTGTGTGTGTGTGTATGAGTGATTGATTGTCAAGGCTTGCCGGTTGAGAGGCTGTGTTTGGTCCCTGCGGTCTCTCGTCCATCTCCGCAAACCAATGCAGTAATACCGGGGTCGGTGTAAATCGGACGAATTTACGGCTGTTGTAGCTTTATACATCTTGACCCGCTCTTATTGAGCTTGTTCTCCTGGCTGTTTTAGCCTGGCTCTCTTTGTGTCTGTGTGCGTGTGTGTAAGTGATTGTCGTGGCTTGCCGGTTGAGAAGCTGTGTTTGGTCCCTGCGGTATTTAATTCATCTCCGCAAACCAATGCAGTAATACTGGGGTCGGTGTAAAGCGGACAAATACAATACGCTATGACTGTTGGAGCATTTCATCTTACAATTCCTATTGAAGGCCGTATACCTGTAATCCTTATATTCAATTTGTCAAGATTTGCCTCTTTCTCGAATGTAAAAATTTGCATCTGAGAAAACACTGAGGTAAGATTTTTAAACTTGACATATATACAAATATTTATCAGAGTCTATTTCATACATAATGACAATTTCAAGATGACGGCGTAGGTTGTACTGAAAGCGACTAATCCGTCACCAAAGAAGACAGGTTGAGAGGGAAATAAGCACCGTATTAAGAGAAAATACTGGGATCATTTTCAAGTGTGAAATACAGGCAATATTGGCCAAGTCCAACCCTGAAATTAGCTTGAATTTTAAACCAATAATACAATCACAAGAAAAGAACGAGCGGGAGTGTTGAGCTTTCTTATAATTATTCCTGGCTATATTAGACCGGATATTAACTAAACCTAATCAGAAAACACGCTTTATTTTCCGAGTTATGAAAATCTTGTTTATAATAATGACTTCCCGTAATTGGTGGAAAAATTGAAAACATCGCAGTCGTTAGGTACCCCTTCCCCCAACGTTAATTTAGATTTCACCAACTTAATGAACAATATTTTTAAATAATTGATGGATATCTAAGAGCCAATTTTGACGCATTATTATTGCGGTAGAATTACCGCAGAGAGGTATTGCATTTTTTTCCATGGCGCCTCAGGAAGTTCGCCCTCAATCCACCCGTGCTCTTAAGGTGCGTAGTAAACTGAAATGGCGTGTAATCTTTGCATCGGACGTGTGTGCTGGCCATCTGAGCAGAGGCAACGCTCTACTCTCCGGCTGTCTCGGGCTAAAGATGTAACGTCTGACTCAGGCGACATCATCAAGGGTTTCTCTTGTGGCTGCTCAAAGAGAGTTACCAATCGAAGTGTAGGGGGTCGGTGTGATCCAATTTTCAGCTCAATGGAACATCCAATTTGTTACTTTGAGGATTTCAGGACGTTCATATCGTGGAGTAAATGTATGCATTTTCATGTCATACCTTGAATATGGTCTTTACTCATACTGAACTTCTATATGCACCCAACTCCAAACCGGAACACCTGCCTGAAAGATATTTGCAATGTGAACAATAGCTAACCGCCCTCAAGTAATACATAAGAAAATACTAGGATCATGTCTTCATGTTTGAATTACTGGAAAATGATGACACATTGGTTTGGCCCATCTCTGAGTAAATAAGAAGTGGTGCTTCTGAGGTGGCTGCGCATTTATAAAAGGCTGAGATAAGGATTGGAACCTCCAACTCTGGTTTTTAGGGTGGGAAAAGTAAAAGTAGGCATATTATATGATTGTATCAGAATTTCATTATATGCGGTTTTTATCCCCTTCGTCGTGTTGAATTTAATCGAAATGTAGTTTCCGATCGGATTAAGAATATCTAAACATACGCTGTCGCCGAAAATGTCCTATTACTTCCATCAGGGATCACATTCTTGCTCTTGATTAAAGTTATTCCTTGAACGAGTATTTGGACCAGAACTCCAACGAGGTCACTATTTCATTAAAAGTGGGCTGTAATTTTCACGTTTTGCTGTTTTAAATTACGAAGGAAGGACTAAATGGGGAATTTTTTTCTCGTCATTACAAATTTTTTAATGCATATGTTTATTTCTTATAATGAATAGCGCTCGCAGATCTGAGTGTACGACCCTGTTGCAACATTCTCTTTGCCTAGGTTAGGAGCCTTTTAATATTTTTTTTGTAGAAAATAATACCAACGAAGCGTCTGCATCCATAGATATGAAACCGAAGAACAATCTACCCAAGCTGTCCGCTCCTCAAAGAAGAAGTAAATTGAAATGATAATCGACGAATCTAAAAAGTATCACGGATAACGTCAGAGGTTTTAGTGTTATAAACTTGGAAATGATAAAACGAAAGCTATGCTGATGGCATTAATGCTGAATAGGCGCAATGAATGAGTCGAAAGTATTTGTGAGAGCAAGGGACTAGATAAAAATCCAGGAGATTAAGATTCTAATCGTCGCTAAATGTCACCAATCATCCATTGTAAAAATCAAGGCAGATATTTACCATCAATTCAGGTATTTTAACGGACAAGGCATGGCTACATGGGACAAGGTACCACAATTTACCGAATCACCCTCACCAGTTCCCATTCTAGCATTGGATTCCCCTTAATGTTCGACGTAAATCCTAACGTTCCTCATTCTACTTACTTCATCTTTGAGCCCTGTTATCTTCCTCCCATTTCTTCACCAACCCAGTATGGATGTCACGGTTTACATCACACTCTCTCCCATTCCCTTACATAGCCCACTCTCCACTTACACCATATATCTGCACATCAACTCCTCTGGATATTTCCTCTTCTCGCCAACCCTCTCGCTCATTTACCATTTCACGGTTTTCAGAACTATCCAAGTTTCATTCGAGCTTCTGCTAAGCGCTTGTTGTTTCCAAGGGATGATTTCAGGAAAAGTAATGATGATATAGCACTACATTTTGGGGTACATTACCTCACATTCTCACATTATTTCATATTACCGACTATGCTCAACAGTATTCATCGTGAGAAGATGCACTGCTGTCTTCCAATCACCTATCGGGGACATCTGAATCCGAGTCGGAGGATGGGATGGAATGATTTGTTTGAAAAATAGGTTCTTCGTCGCTACTTTACTTCATTGCAGGTTTTGGAAAACCTGTTATTAAGTTTTACTTGTTAAGAAAAAGGATTTCTAGGGATGGCAATTGTGAGAAACAAATGCAAATTACGGAAACAATAAGCTTGAAATTTTTAATAGCTAATGGTCGAGCTCAAATGATAATAAGTGTGAGTAAACGGTCAATAACCAGTGGATAAAGACGACGGTTTAGGTGGGGAGATAGAGAATCACTTCCTAAATTCACTTTGGGTTCCGCCTTTCCTATTAAAGATTTTCATGGATTTTCATAATCTCTATCTATTCATTAATGATGTCTCGTTTCATCGACGATGCCGTATAATAGAGCCATATCTTTAGGGCTCTGCATGTTTGCCATATGTACGCACAGCCACAGCTTCAGTTGACTTGGCATACCCCGCATTAGATTCCTGCCCGAACTCAATTTTTTGAGATATGAAGTGAAACACTTTGCTTTTTCCACATAAAAATTTATTACACTAGAGTCGACATGTTTCAGACCTCAACCCACCTCAACCCAGACCAACCGTCAGTTTAAAATTCCCAACCCTCCTTTCCACCCCACCTTCCACCCCCATTTCTCAAATGTTTGCGAGTGTGCAATTTGTGTATATATATTGGTATGGTTAATTTCTTGGTTTAGTCTTGATAATGCTGCAGTGCAGCGAAACATGTCGACTCTAGTGTAATAAATGTTTATGTGGAAAGTGCAAAGTGTTTCACTTCATATCTCATAATGGATCTTCACAAAGTATCTGCCTCATCCATCCAATTCAATTTTTTGCTCTGCAAAGAAGTCTGGCGGTCTTTGTTACACAATTTAATGACGTCACTATGCCATGTTTTGAGAGCACGCGAGGGATCTTTTTGCTTGATCCGGCAGCATACGGAAGGAAGGCGAATGCCATAGGCTAAGTCCGATGATGTTGAGATTCGGTGACTGAGCATACAGGGTGCGTTCCGAAAGTAATGCAATTATTTTTTAAAAAGAAATTCATTGGTCAGATTTGCAAAAACACTTAGAATTTTTTAAAGTACTGCCCTTGGGTTCTACATATTTTTCCAGCGCCTCTGTCATGACTGGTAGGCGCCCAGGAAGCCTTTTTCGTGGACTCTCTTGCGAGGTCCACGTCTCGACTGATAGTGTCTCTTCTATAGACGAAAAATGGGTTCATTTCAGGGCTGCCTTAATCCGAAGTAACAGAAAGAAGTCTGCTGGGGTCTTTTCAGGAATATAGGGTGTTGGGGCAGCGTTTGAAACTCGTGTTTTGCTAGGAACTCCTGGACTCCTGGCGGGTTGTGCTAAGGCGCGTAGTCAAGATGGATTTTCCAGGTAGCGGAGAGGTCTTTTCTTGTTTCTGATGACTTCATTTCGGAGTCTTTCCAGCACGTGCATGTAATAGGCAGCATAAACCGTGTGTCCTTGAGAGACATATTCCTTATAGATCACCCCTTTGATGCCTAAAAAGGCGATGAGCACTGATTTCATTTTTTTAATTTCCTCATTCTTGCAATTTTGGGCATTTAACTCTTCCCGGCCCTTCTTATAGGCTTGAAGACAATATCAAAATTTGTGAGTAGGACAGAGCAGAGTCCCCGTAAGCCTCACGAATCATTTTGTTTGTCTCCTCATGAGATTCTACAGGTTAGCACTAAACTTGCTCGATTGTCGATTATATTTTTTTCGTGACATGTTCGCGGCGCGCATAGGTTTACAATAACTGACGTCCTGCCACAACCACTGCTTCCACATCTAGCGTGCAAATTTTCCTCGCGGCATTCTATATCCGCTATGGCATCTCAAAATATTATCTTGGCCATATTTTTACCTTGAAATTGTACCATTCTTACTTATTATTTTCGTTTCTTGGTGTTTTACTGAATCGATGAGGATATGACCTACATCGGCTCTCTAGCTCTCTGCATACTTCATCAAGAACAGTTAGAAGCTATGGGTGGGATATTGTTTGCTTATTTTCGCATCTAAAATTCTAGGAACAAAAAAAAGAGGCGGAAAATCAAAGAGGAAAGAGAAGAATGAAATTCGGTGATCTTGAAGGTATATTTGCCTGTGGTCGATTAGGGACGATTCCGGCAGGCCGGAATATAAAATATATAATAAAACCGGAATATATAATAAAATATCCCGGTGTGAGCGCTTTATATTCAGATGGATCGTCCGATGGTGACGTGAGTGTCCTTGAATTTAAAACCGCTTCAACACTAAAAAAACACTATGGATAACTTCTCAAAGGATACAATTCGATCCCCAATAATTTTTTCCAACGAACATTTGGCTGATTTAATGCTAGCCTCCCAAAGTCCCCCAAAGTGAGGTGCTGAAGGAGGATAGAAATTCCAGCGAATGTTTATGGTAGAAAGGATATTTTTCATATTCGTTAAACATACCACCTCTCGCCATTGACGGCTAATTGCCGTTAAATATCGACTGGATCCCATTGGGATTGGACTAGATTTAATTGAGATTTAAAAGGAGATTTAATTGAAGAAAATGTAAAGGAAGGCTGTGCGGTTCGTCAAAAACAGACAGAGTTACCCAGATGTTAAGCGAATTAGGATGGGAGCCGCCGGAGACTCGGTGGCTGCGCGCTAAGCTTAGATTACTTGAGGAATTGAGAATGGACACCTTTAAGAGCGACACGGAGAACATAATATTAGAGCCCTACTATATTTCTAGGTGCGACAGAAGCGATAAATTAAGAGGGATATTTTGTCGATGAGATGGATGGGAATTTGTTTTTCCCCTGAACCATAAAGGACTAATTAAATGTTAGTCGTACTCTTTTTTGAGACTTTGCTTTTTATATGTAGACGGTTGGTGTGCTAACACTCCCTACCACATGCCTTTTTAAGCGGCTTGCAGGGTAGTATGTAGATGTAAATAACGGCCGTAAACTTAAAGTACTTAAATAAATTCTACAGGCATAATTTCGTTGGAGCATTTCCTTTTTATTTGTAAACGGCTGGTGTCCTAGCACCCCCTGCCACACGCATTTTAGGCGGCTTGCGGGGTAGTTTGTAGATGTAGATGTAAAGCGCTCAAAAGTGGAAATAAATGCATCTGAGGTTAAGTTCGATGCTAGCTCTAAATGGGTTGTCTTTGTGGGTAAACATACATATAAATACAGGTACGCCTTCCATGATTTCGAAGATCGCCTAAAGGATTCGTTATTCAAGAAACGGTCCTCCGAAATCAACAACGTGTGTAATAATGGACGCGTTGCCACCGCTCGAGGGGAGGGTAAATCTCTCATTCTCGGTAACTGCTACGACGTCTTGAACTTGGTGAAGGTAATGTATTTTATAATTCGCTGTCGAACCACGGAACGCGCTGATCGAATGCAATATTTCATTCCTAATGAGTACTGCAATGCCATGGGTCCCACATGCGAATACCTTTATGATAATGGTCCACGATCAATGCGGTTTGATAAGCTCCCTTGGGCAACAGTAATGAGTGTTTGTGATTTTAGGCTAAGTCAGAGTTAATTAGTCTTCCACCCACCCAGAGGCAACCATCGGCATCTTTAATGGAGACATTGTCTGAAGTCTTCTGGAACAAATTCGGCCTCCTTTCAGATTTTCAGTTTATTTTAAAAAATAAGCAAGTTGAGTTACTTATGCGTGCATTTTTAATGCATCACTGATCTCTCGTACGCTTAGGTAACTATTTTTGCTTAAGTATGAAGACACTTTTGTGAATGCAATAAACCGAAGACAATAAGCATTAAATCGATTAAGTTTTGACTGGGAAGAATAACGTTCCATAATTTGTTGGGTTTTTTGGTCAATCAATCAGCCGAGATTTTCTCATTGGGGTTTTATTCGGTGAAGTCGAATAACACAATGACATTACATGACACAATCAGGTGCTTCTCCCGCGTCCGCCTCATATACGCTCGGTCACCGGAAACCTGGAATGAGAAGAGATGAAGGCAAGGTGCATATAATAAGTGGTGGTCTCAGCTGAAACTGCCGTGCGGGCGTGACGTCACGAAGTTCCTAACGTAGACGTATGCCAGGGAATAACAAGCAGGAACCGGGTCGTGATATCGCCTTTCCGCATCAAATTCTTAAGAGTTACAATAAAAATATCGTTATTAGCCATCAGATTACGTTGTTTACTCTTCCGGAATGACCCTGTTTCCTTTTCAATCGCATCATAAGACAGCGAAGTAAGCAGAATTGTCGTATTCTACATCCTATAGTTTCATCCATGAAATATCGTAATGTATCATGCTATTTGAAATTCTAAACTCATAAGAGGAATAAGCTGCCGTAAAAAATGAGTAAACACGTTTATTTTATTTAAGTATTTCCAGATTTAAAATTTAAACTGAAAACCACGACTGCAGATTCGTAGCCGCTTCAAAATTGCAAATGGAATTCTGTTGCTATCGAGATAAAAGATTTACATGTAATGTAAATATGTATCACAACTATTATGTTGGCTAAAAATAAATGTCCTCTGTTAATTGAAGACTGTAATTTGAGATAAATCAGCACCAGTAGTAGTCAATTCGCCACAAAAAAGCAATGAAGGGAAAACTATAAGCGTGTCTCAGCCAAGTTTTAATGATTTTACAGGACGTCTTTCCGGGTATTGAACTTACATATTTACATAGTAAATCATATCTGAAAGTACTGATATTAACCTCATGCCCACCAAGTAGCAATGCTTACTATGGAATGATTTGATCATTAGGAAAGTAAAATATAAGCTGAGAAACAAGATCGAAGGGATTCCGCGCATAATTTCCAAGTAAACCTCCATTGAGGTAGTGCAAGGACAATCGAAGACAAATCTTGTCAATTTTAAGGGCTGACTGATCAGAAATATTATTAGTCCCCAAAAAAGACAAGAACAACTACAGAAACCACAACCTAACGTGCAGTGCATGTGCTTTTCATGAGAGTTGCAGCATGGATAACAGCTGCATCAAATGAAATCACAGACAGAGGCATTAAAAAGGAAAACAATTCACATTTTTCAAACTTACATAATGTACACACACTTCAAATGTTAAATTTTCAGATTTCCAGAATGATATACGAAAGTTATTGAAACTAATAGATGATATCTACAATCAATGCAAAGTATGCAAATTAAAAATAAATCTTAAGTGCACATGATGGACACTTTTCTTGATTATCTTCTTCGATTTGCAGTATTTCCGGAAGAGACCTTCAAAAGCAATAACTTGTTCACCCCACCATTGGCTGGGTTCAATTAAGCCCCCTGATGTAATGATAAATGTGTTATCCAAGAAGGCATACTGTATTGATGATCCGTGCTCAGCCGGTATGCTTTGTCCCCTAATTCTGGGTATTTGTGGCTAAATTTCTTAGTCACCCACCCAGCCAGGTAAAGTAGCCCATCTCTCGTTACTTCAGATACAGTTGAAGAACTGAGATCAGATGTAGCAGAGGTGTCACTGGAGAGTGCACTTGATGAATCACGTGATGCTTTGCCTTAATTCCTGGATTTTGTCGAATCCAGCCCACTGAGCCTCATAACCTTTTCCAAAAGAAACTCTTCAGGGGCAATAATTGGGCCTGTGCCTTACCACTACGCCCTGATTTCGTCCCAAAATTATCATCCTTAGCCTCATCAATGCATTCACTGGTGATGGACGATCATTTAATCCTCCTCTATGTCTCAGTTGAGAAAATAAATTTTCCAAACTGTCCTGATTCAGTTTTCTAGTCATTATAAAACTTATGCCATGGGTTGCCTTGACATCAGTGTACAGCAATTTTAGAGATCTTATGGACATAAGAATTCCTTTCTGAAAAGGCAATAAATATTTTTTCCTGGACATCTCATGTGCAGAATACAATCCTGAACCTTATCTAGAGCTGCCAGTTGAGATTCCAGGTCCACACCAAATACACTCTTAATTTTAATATTACAGAATAGCACACTGCTATTGAAAATATCAAACCATGTGTTCACCATTTCCATAAAATCTGCTGCATTACACGTTTTTTCTTTTTCCCGTAAGTTATAATGCCTTAGTGCAACAGCCTTGGTTTGAGACATGAGCTGGGTGGCAAGCCTAACATTTTGCCGAGCATGTTTCTCACAGTTAACATGTGAAGCAGTAAGCCGAAACATTGACGACACCTCCGTGCTTGTTTGTTTAATTAATTTGCGGACAAGCTCAAAATCTATCAGGCGATTGTTTTTCAAAATGAAACCTGAGTCAATGAAATGGTTTTTAGTAGTTTTAAAAGGCGAGGAGCATCAGCAAAACAAACTTTTCTCTTTTGATGAGTGAACCATGAGTTCTCACGTGAAACACGTAAGTGTTTCCACAGCCCTAAGTTTATGCTGGCATTATCACATACCACAGCTACAACTGTGTACCCCACCATAGGCGGATCCAGGGGGGGGGGGGCACGGGGGCACGTGCCCCCCCCCAGACCCTTAAAAATATGCTAGATTTTTAATACGGTCCCATTATCATTTCGTTCGTTTTGTATGACGAGGTATCCTTGTGCCCCCCCCTGAACAAAATCCTGGATACGGCCTTGCTTGTGCCCCTCCCAGAAGGAAATCCTGGATCCGCCCCTGTACCCCACCAACGCAACACTGTTAAGGACTTCTTCCGAAATTTCTTTCGCCATTGGGGCATCAAAGTTAACATAAACTGGCTGCTTCCACTGAGAAAACATTCCCCTTGCCATAGCACCCATCATCTGTTTATGTGGTCCCTCTACTTCATCAGCATCATTTAACAAGAAAACAGCTCCTGAAGCTGGTATAGGCTTGCGCCTCTTCAGCGTAACTGGGGATTTGTCACTGGTACGGGAGTGATGTTGGCCCGGCATTTGCCCTAAGGAGGTGGGAAACCCGTAAAACCACCGTCAGGCCACCACGGTTCAATAAACTATGTACAATAAACTCAACACAGTATTCACCAACGTGCCAAGGTAGATTACGGTGGTGACTTAACAATAATATATACTCTGAATAAATAAATAATAAATAAAATAAATAAATAGTAAATAAATAAATAAATAATAAAATAAATGAATAATAAATAAAATAAATAATAAATAAATAAATAGATAAATAGCACTGGTGTGGGCCTGATACGCGTCACTGGAGATCACTGAGTGGGGATACGTATCACTGGCATTTTCACTGTAGTCTATAGTGTCTTTGCTCTATCTGCCATTTGTAGGGGACAAACTGCACAGTATGCAAATTAAAAATAAATCTTAAGTGCAAATGATGGACACTTTTCTCAATTATCTTTTTCGATTTGCAGTATTTCCGGAAGAGACCTTCAAAAGCAATAACTTGTTCACCCCACCATTGGCTGGGTTCGTCACTTAGATCGTTGATCTTCTTTGGCGTCTTCTTCCTTTTCTTCTTCTTCCGCACCAGTGGGAGCCCGGGGGTGATGGTTAATGTCTCGGGGGTTGGGATGGCTGGTCGATTCGTCGGTGTGTGCGGCAGTACGACGTCCCGGTGGTAGAGGTGCATGTGGTCGTTGATGAACCTCGGAAAATATCGGGATTCTCTGGCGATGACTTTTGTTTTCCAGTTGATGTCGTGTCCAGGACTATGCTCAGCCACAGCCGACAGATGGAATTGTTTATTTTTCTCCACTCTTCTATGTTATTGTATGTGGCACTTCACCGCTCTCTCGGTCTGCCCGATGTATGACATACCGCAACTGCATTCAATTTCGTAAACTCCTTCGTAGGCGTGAGGTGATATACTCCAAGTCTTCTTAACTCCAAGAAGTAGTTCTCCAGTCGTCTTAACACAGTTGAAGCGTGTTGTAACGTCGAATTTTCTGAGGAGTCTCGCGATTTTTTCACTGGTGCCTGCCACGAAACGGATTGTAGCATAACCCGCTGCCTAGGATTTTTCCGTTTTCGAACTTTGTGTCTTATTTTAGTTGTCTCTCTATCTTTGTGGTACTTTTAAACACCATGTCACTGTGATATCCACTGCTAGCCGGAGCCGTCACCGAATGTCTTTTTTCCGAGGGAAGTGAGACTTGGTCAGAGATGGAGTATGCTCTGTGCACTAATGTAGAGATTAGAGCTGCCTTCTGAGTAGGGTGGTGGTGTGAGGAGGCGTGCAAGTATCGGTCCGTATGTGTCGCCTTTCGGTAGAATCCTTGGCCCAGGGATCCATTAGGTTTATTCGTCACCAGTACGTCTAGAAAGGGTGGGAAGCCGTCCTTTTCCACTTCCATGGTGAACTTGATTGAATCATGTTGGTTGTTGAGGTGTCGTAGAAAATTCTCCAGTTCTTGCTCTCCATATGACCAGATGACGAATGTATCGTCCACGTATCGGATCCAGAGGGTAGGTTTCTTTTTGTCAGAGGTCAGCACCGAATTCTCAAATTCCTCCATAAACAGATTGGCGATCACAGGGGACAGTGGAGAATGAATTTAATTCGAATGATCAT
The DNA here is from genome assembly GCF_921293095.1 of Ischnura elegans. NCBI lineage: Eukaryota > Metazoa > Arthropoda > Insecta > Odonata > Coenagrionidae > Ischnura > Ischnura elegans. Next base: position 98,811,639 of record NC_060259.1, read on the forward strand.
TTGAATGAAAATTCACCGTGTAAAGCGGCCTTTAGAGTCGCAAGTCCCGCAATCCTTCGGCGGTCTGATTATCCTCCCATAGCGACTCCTTTGGACTCCTTCATTCCCCAGGTCGATTGCCGTCGACTACTGTCCCCCGTCCTTGGGTCGAACGTCTTCGCTGTAATGTTCTTTATTCGGGGCGAGGACAAGATATGTAATAACTTGTGTTACTCATGGATGTCTCTCAAAAGGGAATCCATGTAGGTTTTCTCGGTCGAACAATAAAAACCGCTGTTCAGTGATAAAATTAGGATAACCTTCCAAACCGACACATTCGAAGAAATAATCGATCACGATGTTATAAATTCTGCATGCAATAACTTGTGTTTCTCTTCAATACCTCATAAAGGGGAATCTATGTAGCTTTTCTCGGTTCATCAGTAAAAACAGCTGGTCAGTGATAAAATTGAGCAAACCTTTCGAAACAGTGGCATTCGAAGAAATGATCGATCATGACCGTCAAGCACGTACCACAAACGAGCAGAGAAACTTGCATTACCGCTTCATGAGGCTGCAGTAATTGTATAGTAATTTAAGGTAATAGTTTCCTGCGTTTCGCTATAGTTAAAAATGTACGTGCTCATTTATTAATATATTCTTGTACGAGCGATCCTTTGAACGACCAAGGAGGCGCTGAGGCCTCCTTCCTATGAGTCCTCATTTGTGAACTGGCGTATTTATTTGATAAAATATTTTATATTTGATTTGTTATTAGAGTCAAGCTCAGTTATTCACAGAGGAAGTGGTAATTTCTGGCAGTGTACCTCGCCAGGTGAGAAAATAAATCTATCTCTTTACGGAGTGGGTACGTGGACAATTGTGCTCTTTAAATTTTGATAAAATTTCAATTCAAAAGATTGAATAGGAATATAATTTAAAATGCGGAATGAACATTATTGTGCTTTGTAGCAGATTTATATGTCATAAAATGTGGCTGTCATAATTGGTGAAGTAGTTTCGTTGGTGCAAGTAATAATGCGAAAGCATCTACTTATTTGAAGCCAGTCAATGAAAAGTACCAATATAAAAAATATCAAAATTCACTAACTCTTGGTTAACTATGTGGTATTCCATTATTTCCTGGATATAGACAGTTACTTATACCACTTATTTTAAAATAAGTGGTATAAGTAACTGTCTATATCCAGGAAATAAAAAATATCATTAATTATCAAAATGAAAATAATTGATTATAAAATGGCGTATTTGGGATGCAAAATTAGTGGAAGTAGAGGAACCGTTGGGGCGACATCTAGCGTGCGTATTTTCGTACTGGCATTCTCTGAAATGAATTAGGCTGTTTGTCTCCATTCTCCCCTATGGTGGTTCTGGGATGTTTTTATATGATCCCAATCTCATTTCATTAGTTACGCAATTCATTGTTCAAAGCAGGAAATAGTCCTCAGCATAGTAGACACTATTGCTCGCTATACATCAACAGAAAGGCAGGAAAAAAATGAATGCTTATCCTCCATGCTGAAATCGTCTACGTCAATAAATTCGACTAATGCTTCATTATATGTTGTCATTAAGTCTTGTTTTGCCTTTCGAAAATAATCAAGGGTTACTATTATACCTTCATATCATGAATGTGCCTCTCGTTCAGGCCTAATACAGGTGGGCCTTTTCATCTCAAATCATGCAGATAGTGCAAAATCATGTCTGGACCATCATCGATTTCCACAAAAGTTATTTACGTGAAAGCAGTATCCTTATGATAAATTATGATCACTTTATCTCGGCTCAGAACTGAACCGATATAAACCTATTATCCTTTTAACATTGCCAAGTCCTCGGCTCAGAACTGAACCGATATAAACCTATTATCCTTTTAACATTGCCAAGTCAGACCTCGGGGTTAAAAATGAAAAACCACATAAAGGCTAATAACTACCACGTGTCGACAGTTTGCTCTTATTAAAATTTGTCTGTGTAATAAATGTGAAAATTTTACCTTTAGAGGACGCATATCTTCTCCTTGACCTTAAGTATTTTTTTTTGGTGACAATTAACTCCTTCTATCTTACCCTGAACCATCTTTAATAATTCTGAGTTTACGGAGTGGACATTTGTTGAGATTTTTCTCCTTCTCATTGTAAAAATTCGCTTATGATGAAATAATGAGGTAAGATTTTTGAAATGGAATCACCGGCGCTGATCCGTCCTCCCTTTCACGTGCAGGATTTAAGGGCTTTTGGAGTGGTTGCTCAAAGCGAGTAATCAATATGGAGCCTCGTTTTGCCACTTTTTTCAGGAGCGAATCGTAATGCCGGGCAAAAGTTGCGTACCTGGGTGGGTATTAGAGATATGATTTTTTTCAAAATCGGTTAATATCTTCTGTTCGCCATTTTGTCTCGAAATTTTGAAATTTTTAACGATAAACGTAGATAACGTAATTAATTTAAATTTCGTTTTAAAAAGCACTCATTTTTTCCAATGGAGTACAAAATTGGTCTTTCTTTGATATTTTAGACCAAATACGTCAGCTCTATTGCCTTTAATTATCGAGAAAATGACCTTTTATCGTGTCCCCGAAAGCAATTTTGTCCATGCATGCGATAAATGACAGGAAATAGATGTGTTTTTCAGACAAAAACGTGGAAATCGTGTCTGAAGTTGTCAAGGGTAGTCACTCTTTTGTGGTATGCTCTTTTATCTGTATTGACCATATTTTCGTGTAAGAAGATATCATTGAAGATGGTAACTATCATTCGGGATTCACTATGGCGGTTTTATGTCCCTCTAGGGTTAAATTCATCTCCATAATTTCATTATATTTCATCATTTCCATGATAAGTGATTCAATTTAGGGATGTGCGAGTACTCGAAAATTCGAGTCGAGTCGAGTAGTTGGTACTCGACTCGAGTGATTCGAGTAGTATTGCGAATGTCGAGTGTAGTAGTTTTGGTTGCAGAGCTGTTGAGGCCAGTAAGTTCAGAAATCTACCGATGGAAAGCGCTATCATGAAACTCATGCAGTCATATCGTTTATAAAGTCTATAAGTCATTCTAATGCGATGAGGCGTTATAATGCCTAGGAGTTTCAGCTTCTGTATACGTAACAGTCTACCACTACTGTAGTCGACGAGGGTTCCGAATAACTCTTGGTCAGCGGCGTCCGATCGTTTTTCGCCCCAGCGGCGTATTATTATCATGCGATACTTCATACCCTGCCATACTTTCTTTACTCAAACGTCGAGGGAATACATAAAATTTGTGAGGACTTGTATGGAAAAATGCAACTTTTAGATTTTAGGGGGCAATACCGGTTTATTATGGTGTTTGACGCCCTGATTTTAGCCTTTTTGAGCACTAAGTACGTCCTATGTTAATTTTCGTCTACTCCTTTGACGCAACATTGTGCTTTTTTCCCTCTTGAACTAACATAATATATAGTTGCTATGGTTGATTAAACAAAGTAAGAAATAAAAAAAACTTATTTTTTGATCTACAAAGTTGAATCTAAGTTCTACAGTTAGTTCTCAATGTCCACTAAATTCGATGAATATTCAAGATTCATTGTCAATAAATGGTTGATATAACTTTAAATAAAACTTCCCAAGATTCCTAAAACTTGCAACTTTGGAAATAAAGTACTCTTCCAGCTACACAAGTGTGTTGCGAAAGACTTTTTTTCTGCAGACAGTAATACTGTAACTTGGAGACTTCAAAACCTGCTGCCTGAGCACATAGAACAATCGGTTTTTCTGCATGAGAATTTGAAAGGTTCAAATATTGCATGATACATTTATATATACAATATTAATTACAATTGTACAAATATATTTGTTGAGGTGTCTTCTGGGCAGTTTGGATACATATATTGACAAGATATTACCATAGGTCAATTCATTTCAATTGTACTTATGGAAATATTTAAGACACATTATTTTCATCCATCTCCTGATTGTGACTCAATTACCATCAGCGTTCCTCGTTATCTTTTCCTTGTTACATCAAGCTAAGCATTCAAAATAGAAAATCTGCAAGGAGAATGAAAAAATGAGAATATGTTGGAGCTTGCATGCATTGTTGTATTGCCTGGTAAAGAAATTATTATGCTCGACGCGACTCGATACTCGCGAGTAGTTTTTAACTCGACTCGAGGTCAAAAAGTACTACTCGCACATCCCTAATTAAATTAAAAAGAAACCAATATATGCTATTAACTTACTAAGTTGTCCATCGATAGACCTATTTATTTATAAATGTCCATGATGAATCACGAATAACATTTGATCTGTAAGGATGGTATCTGGTCTAATTTTGTAAAATCTACAATTCGTTGGAAACAAACCTGGAAAAAATACTTTGTGAATTACTTTGGTCGTCGATCACTTTCCGCTGCGCCTTGGTGGTATGAAATACCACTCTGCAGCAGTGTTAATGAGGCTATGCATTCGTATAAACGTGGGTTTTAAATATTCGTCAGGTATTTTTAAACATTAATTTAGGGCTTAAAAAAAGAAATCCTTGGGGACGAGTTTAAGGTTGTCTTCGTTTCAATTTTCCAGCATTTACTCCGCCCCCTTGACCCGCCCAAAGCTAGTAAAAACGAGCGGATGACAGGGAAGGTTGAGTCCCCTTAATGCTTCCAAATGTATTCTTCTTCCAAATGTTCTTCATCAACAGTAGCATGCAAAAATGCATTTTTTGCATCTAGTGGTAAAGCATAAAGATTCTTTGAATTCATTATGACCAGTAAAATTCGAACGGTGACAAGATGTGCTACAGGAGCATATCTATGTTTCACCAAAGTCAATAAATTGTTTTCGAATGAGTTTTCATGCGAAATATCCACTTACAAGGCAAACATGATTAACGTACAGGCAGATTTGTAACGGTCCAAGTTTTATTCAACTCGAGAGCATTTAATACCTCTATTATAGCACCATCCCACTGCTCTTTATCATCTCTTGTTACCACATCCCCATATGAACCTGGCACATCATCAAAGAAACTTTCAGAAATGTAAACACTCATAGCATAAGCCACTGCACTGGAACTCTTTACAATGTAGTCTTCATGCCAGCATGGTGGATTCGTCACACTCTGGGACCCACGAACAGCAGGAAACTTCCTTTTTAATGTCTGTTCCTTTCCTCCTCTGCCTGAATCTAAGCCCGGTTTGATAGGAGTTTCATAAGTCAACTCCTCATCTTATTCATGAGTCGACTCCTCATCCTGCTCTTGATCATAATACTCATCATTCTGAAAAACATTCTTTACTAAATTGCCACTTTTTAACAAAAACTTTTCATCAAAAATTACATCTCTTCCTATAACAACACACTGATTTTTCTTACACAACGTTCTGTAACCATTTTTGGCATAACCCACAATGTACACAGCTCCCGACCGAGGCCCGAATTTTCCGCAAACAGTTTGGAAGGGAATCTTCAGAAAAACAGGATTTCCAAATATCCTAAGATTACTTACATTTATCTTTCGTCTATACCAAAGACCGGCTGGGACATTGTTTTCAACTGCAATGGTAGGAAAAATATTAATGACGTAAGCAGCTGCCAAAATAGCCTCGTTCCACAAGGTTTTTGGCATACTTGAGCTTAAAATCATACACCTGGCCTTTTCCAGTTAAGACCTGTTCAACCTTTCTGCAACTCCGTTTAATTGAGGCTTATATATAACTGATAATTCATACTGTATCCCTTTACTCTCTAGAAACTGTTCATTTCTCTTGACAAATACTCTTTTCAATTGTCACACCTTAACCTACTGATGCGCGAATTAAATTGAGCTTTCACAAGTGCCTCATATATTTTATGATGTAGCAGCAATGAAATACATGAAATTGGGTGAAATTATCAATAAAAGTGACAACAAATCTCTTTCCGTCATAAGATGTGGGTGTAAAGGAAACAGTAACATCAATATGAATCAACTGTAGAGGTCTGGTTGCTCTAATTCTATGACCATTAAATGGTAATGACACTTGCTTACCCTCATCACAGATGTAACCAGTGGCGTAACTAGGAATATGCTTTGGTGGGGATGGGATTGCCTGGGTTTTGCGACCCCCCCCCCCCCGGTAACGTCCGGGGGTCCGGGAAAATTTTTGAGGGATGAAATGCCTGGAAACACATTTTACATCATCTTGGCACTAAAAATTGAACTTTAAGCAGATAAAGTTATTACATTTAAAAACTGAGCAGTAATTTTAAATATTTTTTTTTCTCTGAGGCTTTGGGGGATTTATCCCCTCATCCCCCACATAGTTACGCCACTGGATGTAACAACTCACCTGATTACAAAAAACTCACCGATCCATCGACTATATTGCGTAGTTTTTCCAGGCCTCCAGCACCTGTATGGCCAAAACGGGAATGCCGAAGATTCCGTTTTCAATCAAAGCTAAATTAGCAATACCAGAATCACTCTCGGAAAAATTCATTCTATACAAAGTTTTCTCTCTGTACCCATTTACCCACACCGTACAATTTTTTAACGCTGATACTTCATCTTTGAATGTAATCGTAAAACCTTTAATTTAAAATCTATTGACCGATATCATATTAAAATGTATTCCCAGCACAAATAACACATTTTCAATGATAAAATTAAGCACATTGGTTCCAAAGATACTTTCTTTCTTCAGCGTTCCTCTTTTATTAGCACACATAACTTGACCCCTTTTTGCAACTCTTACCACAACTGGTTCCTTAAGTTTCACACAATCTATCAACGCTGATTCACAATTCGTCATGTGATCAGTTGCCCCTGACCGCCCATTTGGTGAACTACACTCCGCATTGAAAACTTTGCTTTCTCCATCCCCGTCCTCCAGAGTAGTCACACAGTGAGCAGCCTTTTTAAAGTTTGGACATTCAAATATCCTGTGTCCAACGTTCATACTGTTTGCAGATGTAGCACTGATAACTTCCGTGTCCAATACCCTGACCACTTTGCCCACGGAATCTTACACCCGAGCCTCTTACGTCCCTGCCTGAGCCCCTTCCCCTTGCCTGAGCATGAAACACAGCTTCTAATTGCTAAGGCAAGGTTTCATCTTAGTCTGTCCTTGCTAAAAAAAAATAGGCCTGCTGATGAAACCAAGAAAAACCAAGTTCTTTTGTTTGCAAAGTTTAAATTGCAGTTATCTTGCAGGACGCCGGCATTGCATGTAAGAGATAACCGATTATATCGATGCCATCTGGCGTAGCCCCCGCGTTTTTCCATTCTCTAGCCTTTCGGTCAAATAACGCGAAATGCTGCTCCATGTCAATTTTCGAAGGATCGAACTTCATTAGGGAGATTTCTCTGTGCAGTCTTAATCGCGATGAAACACTGCATCTTTGGAAAGTGTTCTTTAAATTTTGCCAAATTTGAAATGCGTTCGACTGACCTTGAGCTCATTCTAGATGACTGTCAGTTATGCACCTCACAATGATGTTCGATGCCAACTTATCACGCTTCTTCAGAGCAACATGTTGCTTCCCTATGACTGCAATTGTTTCTTGCGATGACCCTGGATCGGCAGTACGTAGCATAGACTTCCAGCTCCACACAAAACGCCATTGACAGGGAAGAGTTTCGCCTACTATAAGCTAATTAATTTTTTTGCTTCTTATCTTGACCTCGTTTAATTCATGGTAAAATAGTTCTCGGAGTATAGGTAAAATGTATGTTATGCAAAAAAGTTTTAGCCAACGTTTCAGTTTATTTTAAACTATCATCAGGGCTATGAAAGAAAACAAGAGAACAATATAAATACAATGATATATAACATTTTTACATAAATAATTGTTACGATAGAGTTTTTTTACAGTGATATAATTTTAAAAAATATATAAGAACAGAATGTACAAAATTTTTTGACATACCTCAGCTTTTTACATATTTATTGATATTACGTTACTAGGCTATTGCCAAACCTTGTTACCATTAATTTTGATTAACTCCACCGTAACATTTATTTATGTAAAAATATTGTATATTATTTTATATTGTTCTCATGTTTTATTTCATAGCCCTGATGATGTTTAAAATAAACTGGAACGCTGGCTAAAACTTTTTTGAATCACATACATTTGACCTGTACTCCGAGAACTATTTTAATATAAGTTCAGATGGCACTAACGTCGGCAGATCAGCATTTGCCGCCAAATTCAAGTAACTAAAACACGATCTCCCTTTCCATTCCATTATTTCAAGTCTATTTGCTTCAGCTCTAAATGCCCGCAAACTCGTACACACAATTTAACTGATTCTCAGGAGCGAATGGGTAGTTTCATAGCATTTTTATTTGGAGGAAAGAGCCATCAAGGCCTCAGGGCATTAGGTTATTGGTTATCTTAGGTTATTGCACATAAATTAAAATCAAATATAAAAAGACAAAAATAAAATTTATTGTTAATTAGTACATTATTTATGAGAATAACAAAACTTAGCCGAATAGTTCTGTGCTACATACTTTTTTTTTAATAGTGAAGTTCTGAAGAATGATTCATGAACTCCTGGATAAAGAAAGAATAGAAAGAAACAGCATTAGAGTACATCATTTAAAATGTTTCAGAAATTAAAGGAAAATTATACCTCCCTGTAAAAACACAAGAAAGTCATGAGAAATGGTAGGACTTAATGACTTTCAAACAAAATTAGCTATATGACTAAACTGGCCATAACTGAGCATTGCACTGTCAAACATAATTTTTAGACGATATTAACAAAAATCAGTTCTATAAGACAAAAATGGCAGCATGGATAATGCGATAATTCAAAACTTTTAAAGGAACTAGAAATACAGCACAGTAGTTTCTTAGAAGAAAATTCTCTGAGACTGTGGCAAAGAGTATTTCAATACGTTAAAATTAAAGTAAGATTCACATGACACCAACGCAAAAATTCATAAAGTTAACTTCACTAACAACACAATTTGGATAGATAAGTTAAAAATAAAGGCATTAATTACGAGTGATTTAACTTAAAGTAGGCTTTCTACCAATTACCGTAAGTTTGCATTGGAGACTACAGAACGACCCTGAGAGCCTCTATCACAAATCCATATAGCAGATCCTTTTTAGGATTTAAGGGACATTTCATTAAAAACTCAAGGTGCAAACATGAAATCATCCTTGAAATTTATGACAATTTCCCTTAGTTGATTGAAAACCTCAGCGTTCGCACTGGTGTTGAAAGGAATATAATTTAAAAGAGGAAGAAGGGTATTTCTGGAGGGCAATGGAAATAGGCTCCGTAAGTGCCTGTATGGCTTGGGTCTCTTCTTCAGTAGTGACAAGGCATCACAATTTTGAGCCCAAAGACCTCCTCCCCTGGACTGCTTCTGATCCTCATTCACAACTGATGTTTTAAGGGCAAAAGCAGCTGCTGAAAAAGCTGCCTCCGTACTCTCCATAACCTTCTGCTGAGCCTCCTGAAGGCTCTGCTTATAATTCATTCTCACTACCTTCTTTAATCTTTTAACCTCCTTCCTCTTCTTGCACAATTCTCAAATGATACAACTTAGCGACGAAAACAGTAAAATTTTGCCGTACAATTGAGCAATTACTTTTACAGTGATTTAAGTTGTGGATTCGAGAGGAAACTTTATTTTCGAGAACTTACTTATATTTATAAGTTCTACTTATTTTCACTCACTGATACAAATTCCTTTGCCAAGAATAATGTATCATATCTTCAATATAGCACTTGAATTACTTTTGGGTAAAACCTTCTCATGCGAATTTATCCATATCATCATGCACATAACAATTTCTTACCGAAAGAATTAATTCTAATACATAGTATCTTCAAACCACTGAGTATGGATATTTGGTGCAAGACCATAGAAGCATAAAATTAATGTGACGAGCGAAGGATGGAAGTCAGCTAAGCACAGTAAAAATCATGCATTCCTTTTTCGCAATCCCTGGAATTTAATAATAATCGCTTCGAGCAGATGAACTTCATTTGGATTAATCATTCTTAACAGTCTTATACTTACTCCACGGGAAAGATATGCCATTATCATTTGAAATGAAATAAACTGACACGTCACTGTTCTTCTAAGAGTTGGATTTAGTTTTCCAAGTTAAAATATCAAACAATGACGTTCTTGAGATAAGTATTTCACAACACATGACAGCAGATGCAATGAAAAATGAATGTGACCGTCTGTCAATTCAGGGCGTTGACGGGATACGGTGATTTAAAAATTCATCGTCATCAAAAATGGCAATCCGTGCGAAGGAAGAAAGCTTGAACACCGTTATTAAGGTAATGTCGTCCAGTACATTAATTTTCCCATGCTTGCATCATTAATGACCTAAAAATCTGTAATGCTTTTAGTATGTATTAGCCCGTTATACTCATCAACACTTTGCTAAGTAGAAATCATGTAGGTTTTCTCGCTTAAATCCCTTTAAATGGCTCTGCAGTGTTAAAATTAAGATAATCATCGAAACCGGCGCATTCGTAGAAATAGCCGATCTTGATTACCAAATATTTACTTCCAACTACAGAAGAAAATTGCGTTTCCGCTGCAGGAGGAGAAAGGATATCGTGGGTTTAATTCATAGCCAAAAAAACAAGAATAGTTGTAACTTAGATAGCTCAGAGTGGAATATAGGCACGCCATTTAGTCTATACTAATTTACGCCAATAGTTCGCTGCATTCACGTATGCTTAAGAATGTGAATGTATAATAAATTAATTTTTACCAAGGTGATGGAAACTTTGAACGATAAGGAAGGACAAAGATAACATAGCACATGTTATATAATGCATTACATCATAATCGGCAATTTTCAAAATTGTTTAAGGAAATGTCAATTCCTTGTAGTACGTGCTCTCGAGGTGAAAACATTATGGAATTGGTACTTGTAAATATATGCTCCCAGACTGACTATTATCGAGGTTGTAATTCTAAATATCTTAAGTAATTTGCTTTTGATTTGCTCAAACAAAAAAATCTGCTACCCAAGACAGCACTATGTAATGCAATTAACTCTCGTGAATCATGAAGTTGTTTCATTGATGCACACGTGACTGTAAACAAACATATTTATTTGTTTCCATTTAGAGCACAAATAATGTTGACCATTATTGTTTTTTCCCTTTAATGGTCAAAATGACAAAATTGCTAAAATAGCTTTTTTAGAATTTCAACCTGGTGGTAGTTGGAAGAACGTAGGGGCGACATCTAGAGAGCGAATTTTTCGTCGCAGCATTATAAGACCGAAGGCGAAATATCGGTATATTATAGCTTTTTGAGTTCATTCGGGTTCTTATTTTCCTGCTGAATTTTATTATTGCCCTCATTCCTCAGAGTGGAATAGGTAACCTCAGAGTGGTGGAGTGGAGTTAGTGGAACCAGGAAAGAATGTGTGTTTAAATTGATTACGTATGAGTCGTCTAATGCTTCATTATAACTTTTGATAAATTCATGTTTTGTTGCTCGAAAATTTCTCAAGGGTAAGGCTGTAATATGAATATCTTGCAATACCTTGCTATTCCTGCGTGACAGTGCGGGGTTAATTTTCATTTCCTGTTTAGTTCTCTTATTATTCTTGTATTTGAGCTTTTCTAACACAATATTGAATATATGTAAATATATGTTTTAAACTTAATTTCAGAATTTTTGTTCAAAAATCACTGAGGTGTGTTATATTAGCTAATAAGAATGTTTCTAGGAGTTTGAAGTTTAACTCTTTAGCTATTTGTATTCATAATTGCCAATAAAATTTAGGCATTTATCACAACGTCGTGCATGCTTATCAATTCTCTCTCTGTAGTATCTGCCGCCTGCGAGTTCAATCACTGGTTTAATTACACCGACGTGCAGTTCATCGTCAGTGTTCAATCGTTGCGTATCAAGCCACGTAATGATCGATCGGAACAAGTGATAGTCCCTCAGCGCTAAATCCGAGCTGTATGGTGGGTTATTGAAAACTTCCCATCGCAAGCCATCAAAGAGCTCTTGGGATCGAATTTCCATGTGTGGACGAGCGTTGCCATGGAGAAACAAGACTTTATTTCTGAGTTTCACCCCAAGCTTGTTTTGTGTCGCGCATGTCAATTTTTTGAGTGATTATTTATTGACCGTACACATTGAAAATTTGGCGATAAATTCCAATTGGTTTGTGATTCTTTTCTCACAAAATCTTATCATAAGTCGCACTTAAGCGGGTTTTTCAAATGAAACGCTCATTTTAACAATCCGCGGTAGAAAGTTGTCAAAATTTGCTTCTTTTTCAATTTAAAATATTTGCGTCCGAGAAAATGTTGAGGAAATATAACTTTCAGGATGTACGCTGTTCTAAACTTACCGGTATCTCAAATTGAAAAATAAGGCGATGGCGTTACTTACACAGCAAGCGAAGAATCCGTGATCAAGGAAGAAAGATCGAGCGGGAGGTATGCGCCCTATTATGAGAACATATTCATAACTTTATGTGTAATATTGACAGATATTGACCAGAGTCTTCTCTGTTTATCTAGCCCGAAAATTTCATGCAGGTAGCCTGAGTTTTATGCCTAGTAGCCCCTACATATTCGTCCCTTCCTGACTGGAGGGCGGGTTGACATGCATGCGTTTCTAAGTGGACCCTACATTGATGGGGGTGATTCCGTCCCTAGTTCTCTGAGATGACGAAGATCCTGATGAAGATGATGGCGCAGCGCTAATTTTCCACTTTGGTTGCGTAATGGGATCTAACTATGAAACAAAGAGAAGATGTCTGATAATTTTCGGGCGGATTGTTAGGGCAACGACTCAGGGTAATTAAAAGGAATAAACAATCGGTGTCGTCTTCCAGCTCATGTTGGTGCATTATTTATCGATACAGGTGCTCTCATATCGAACCAAAAGTAGATCTATATTTTATTCGATAGTGTTTTGATTACTTCAAAAGCTAAGGGATAATTACGGGGCAAATACGATCATTGACGTGGCAACCTACGTTGCATCATCAAGGTTCGTCATTCGCATTACCTTCCGTAAATAATTTTATTATTTGATAAATAGGGACATGAAAATACATTTTCTATGGTTATGCATAAAAGAGATAAGTATTGGTTGGTCAAAAGTATACCAAGTGTCCAACGTAAAAAATAATTATATATATTCGCAAAAAAGGTGTATGTATACCACTATGTTTAACACGGACAAATTTTTTTTTTGACTTGATGGTATAATTTGGAAATATTATTACCATTCTTCTGTGTTTCTTTGCATTTTAAATGGTTTGTGTAAGCTCACTTTCCGTAATATGCATTATTCCGTAGATTATTTAATCGAGTCGATCGGCGGACGAAATATTGCCGCCATTGATGGATTAGATAAAGCCACTTATTTCCGCATTGTTATCTTAGCCCATTATAGCAGGGAGATTTTTCATATTTCCAAAGCACCTCAGAATGTAATGAACCACGCCACTCAAAACACCGGCCCAAACTCGCCCCAGCTCTTAGCGTGCAGGATTTAAGGGTTTATCTTGTGGATGCGAGCGAGTCGCCAATCGAAGTGTTGGAGAGCGGTGTGATCCGATTGTCAGCTCTCTGGGGCATCTATTTTCTTACGTTCAGGATTTCTGGACGAGTTCGTACCATAGGTTAACTATATTGATATTAATGTCATTCCTTGAATACGGTGTTCACCCATACCTATTTTCAGAATGCGACCTACTCCAAACCGTTGCACTTGCCGCAAAGGTTCAATCTCTGAGCAAATGTGAAGAAGAGTTTTCAAGGTGGTTCCGCGTTTACCCAAGACTGAATAGGATTGGTATCCCCAATTCCGGTATCTACTGTGGGAAAAGTAAAAGTTAACATTTGAAATGATTTTATCAGGATTATATAATAAGCGTCATATATAACTATTCCATTTATAATGTAATGGTGTATAACGCTTACACAATTTCTCGTGAATTTAGCTGCATGAGTGTCTTTTACAGTGATAATTGAGACATAAAAAGTAGCTCTTTAAATTTGCATGATTGTTAATTATCTCCTCTAGAATTTTCTCAATTATTCTTGTCTGCGAACGTAGTAATATTGCAGATGGTGATAACGCCTGTGCTCGGAAATGTATGTTACATTTTAACAAAAAAATTGGGTTCAGGTCCATAAGTTACATTTTGTTTAATGGAATTTGTTAAAATATTTCTTCTTGCTGTTCTTTTGGAGAATGAAGGCCAAAAAGCTCTGATTTCATTACAATAGAGCGTATGTGTTGACCATTGCGTCGTTTAACCAATGAAGTCAGAAGGTTGTTACATAAAAAATCACTTTAAACTAGAGCGTGAATGGAATCAAGCAGTTTTCATATACCTACGTGAATGGTTGGGAGCGCACGATAACGAAAATTCGCGCGCTGTCCTTGACAAGGAGCGATAATGATGAACCCAAAATATGTCAGGATTACCTTTTAGGTGATTATTTTCCATGAACACGTTTGAAATTTTTTTTTTTTGTTAACTTTTCCTTTTTTCATAAGAAATAGTTGCATTGCTGACCCTTATTTGGAATTATAAATACACTACATATCATTTTCACGTTTTACCCTTCCGCATCTTCTGCCTTCAAATCATATGGCCTCAGCATGAATTTAAGCGGGGTCATTTCGTAGGTGATCGGTGTGAAAGCTTCTTTCTCGTTGACGGGTTGTGTTTTTCGTCTTTTCGTGACAATAATGTGTATTTAACCTTCGTTATCGTATTGAAAATTCTAGGGTTTCCAGAGGTAGCCTTTGTCAGCATTTTTGTGAGTGAAAAATGTGAAGATTTTACCTTAATAGGACGCATACCTTTCTCTTGACCGGAAGTATTTTTTGCGGACAGAATATGCGGAGCAGATATTAGTCAAGTTTTACCTCTTTCTTTGATGTAAAAGTTCGCATCTGAGGATATATTGAGGTAAGATATTTAAATTTGAGATGCAAGCAAATATTGATCAGGGTATTTTTCATGCATTTGATAATGTGAAGTGGATGGCGTAAGTTTTACAGTAAGCGAGTAATCTGTTACCAAAAAAAGGCAGGTCGAGCGGGAGGTGTGCGCCCTTTTGAGAGAAAATACGGGGATATTATCTCATACGTGAAATACAGGCGAATGACAAGGGTCTTCACTGTATAACGTCTGTGAAAATTTCGTGGTGGTAGCCTGAGTTTTAAGCTGGTAATACAATCACGCGAATGCATAAATCGATAGGGAGTGTTGGGTGGCCTTAATTAGTGACAGTGTTAGTGGGATACACCATTCCCGTAATTTTTGGGAAAATTAAAATCATGGTATTCCGTTACATTGCTCTCCGGTGAAAAGGGCATAAACACTGGCGACAAACGGTCATACCTATTATGAAAAGAAAAAAATGTTTTCCGGAGGCGTTTTAAAATACTTTTCGGCCAGTATATTGGAAAAAAAGGTGATGGAACATCGTAAAAAATTAGAATACGCGATTTTGGCCATTTTATGCTGTTTTTTTTCTGTCCTGGCCATCCATAACACCCGTTACATAAGGAGGATAAACCGTTGACATGTTTCGATTTTCTTGATAATGCTGCCGTGCAGCGAAACATGTCGACGGTAGTTTAATTAATTTTTATGTGGAAGTGCAAAGTGTTTCACTTCATATCTCATAATAGATCTCCACAAAGTATCTACCTCATCCATTGAAGTTAACCCGTTACTTACCATATTACATATATTTCGTCCTCTCACGAACGCCCACACTCAAAGCGGTTGTAATGCCCCAAATACAGAAACACATTTGTATGAAACCTGGTGCCGAAAATGGCTTCAGCCCCCTTATAAACCCCCAAGTAAGCTAAAAACTAAAAAAAAACTAAAAAAAAAAAACTTTAAAAAAAGATAGCGATCATGTGATCTATCAAGTTAATCACTCTTAAAAAATTATTTTCGCGATTGAAAATGTATTACTGTAAATACTGAGGATAAATTGAATAGCTCTGCACCAATCACAGCATCGAGGACATTTTTAAGCATAGAATAAAATTAGAATTCGTAGAAGCTTTATTTAAGTTGCCGCTTTAGGCAACTTATATAAAGCTTTTTTTTAATTTAAAGCGGCAAATTAAATATGTATAGCGTCTTATCTAATAAATCCCTTTGATTCGGACAATAATATTGGTTAGCAGAATGGTATGGCGTAGCTGCTCCCTATGACTAAGTCTAATAAACATACTCGAATCCGTACTATAGAAAATCAGTTGAAAAATACCAGCGCCTTCTTATCGCCATTCATATCCGAAAAACAGACCAAAATTTCTCAACTTTGAGTGCAATGCCGTTATGTCTTCCCGTTGCCCAATTGCAGTAATATTTTGCAGTATATTTTTTACACCATTTGGCATAAAATGAGGGGGTGTCCCGAAATAAATTCGAAAAATCGAAAAATAAGGACCACCTTATTAGTCAACCTTTCAAACTTACGGTTAGGCTTGCTGGTTGTCCAAATAGTGCAGAAAAAAACTTCAGTGCCGCTTCACCGTCGCGAGAACCCTGGAAGTTAACAAGTTGACAATACAGGTGTGTGTGGTGTACCATTATCTTGAGCTCACTAGAACTCATACTGCTCGGCACCTTGGTTGCAATGCCTCTTTTTTACCACTCCTTATGTCGGTGGTGACCACCCCTGTGACTTTACAAAGGTCTAGGTTGGATTTTTTGCAAATCAAAGTCATGTTTTTAGGCATGGGAAAAATGTTAGGAATAAAGTTTTAACATGGAAATTGCATAAAGCGAAACTAATTTTGACGTTTGGAGCCACATTATGCCACGATTCTATTGCTCGATTTCCGATTTCGAACCACTGTGCGCCGTGACTAATCTTAAAAGACGTAGATTTGCGAGTGTTGTGTTGTCCTCCAGATGTCGAAGTTAGCTTAGAGATAAGCGAGTGCACTCTTCCAATTATATGTCTTAGGCAAAAAGCGACGGTAATCCGTGGGGTCATTGGTCTATTTTTAGGTGAGGTAGGCCGTTAAAGTGATTCCGAAATCGGTGAAGATGCCATGACTGGCCGACTGGAGCCCGCCGACAATAAGGTATATTTCTCATTACTCAGGATCCCTGCCGCGAGAGGGCAGCAGCGGATCAGCCGTTCTTCGTGAATGTTATGGTGGAGAAAATATCGGTCTTATATCGAGGGGCGCACATTTCAGTACGGGCGCGGTAACATTTATTTTAACATTTACTCTTAGAAAGAAGATGAAGATGGCACGGGTAAACCACCACATAATTATCCTGAGGAGCCGCTGCAACTCAAGGCATTTTTATTTTGTCGTGATGAAAAGAATGAGCAGTTGGATGTGTGTTATGATATAAAGTAGGAGGGAAAATATCAGCTGAATGGAAATTTAAGGAAAGAGATGCATGAAACCTATCTACTACAGGATTTTTGACTAGTGATGATTATGATAACTTTCTTGGTGTTTGTAGGATTTTCTTCTCTAGAATAATAATCAAAGACTTCCAAATTCGTAATATCCGAAAACATGATGATGGAAAATATACCCTTTGGTGTTTCACATATAAGTACTGCCAATGTAGAGAAATATTGGAATATTGTCATAATTGGGAAATATCACCCCAGACATACTAGCATTATATTACCGCTCTTTTTCTTGCAGTTGTGACTGAAATAGTCTATTTCCTTCTCTAGCTGATTTTCTAAGCTCTCTGAGGATACCTGTAAAATATGATTAAAGAAAAACCTGAGATACTTTGACTGTTGATTGAAAATATGGAGGAGGAATTATTTGTTTCTGACGTTAACCTTCGTAGAAATTTCGATGTTTTGTAAGTGATTTTCGAAGACTTCTTTCAGTTATATTAGTGGAGTACTTATTCACGAAAATCATTATTTTCGTGTTTCTGTGAATTTACCAACATTTTGGATTACATTGAAGATTGGCCTTTTAGTACTTTTATTCATCGTTTTCAATCCATTATATATTTCAGCTACCTCTCGGGTAAAAGAAAGAGGCAAGATACTCTGTCTTTTGAATGAATCTTTGAGGGAAGAAGATTAATTCTGACGGAAATGCTGATAAAAAAGATGGGTGTCATATATCTGAGCATGACACTAACTCTGAACATTTGTAAACTGTAAACGAACTTTTGTAAAATGAAAGGGACCTTGTGTATGCTCGGAAGTATGGAATTACAATGTGGAATACGCGGGGATCAAGACCAAACGTCAGAACACAGAAGTGCAGCAATGTTACTGAGAGGAGTGGGCGTGCTGGCAACAAAATTGGATTCAGAACATGAGGAGATTGTTTTTGTATGATGTTCATGGAACGAATGGTGAAGAAAATTGTAAATTTCACTGACATTCATGTGGAGAAAATTACTGAGAATTATTCTCGTAAAAGAGGCGCTAATGAAAAATAGAGGGAAGAATTGGAATGCCTGATGAGAATTTTGCTTTTAGCCGAGGCAAATAAAACTGAGTGACAGAATTTATTAGATTTGTGGAACCACTGTGAATTAGGAGTGGAAATATGCTATTCTTGCATGAGTCAGAACATATTTCTCTTCCACCCTTTATGCCTTCGTTTCGGCAACGTCAATACTACGTGTAGATAATTCACAGTGTCCGGCGATATATGGTGGAAATGTTTAATATTCATGATGATAAAATAAAATGGTTAACTTCCACACACTTTTTATTAACAAACTACCGACCCGGTTTCGACACGTAGTGTATCCGACCCGGTAGACACACACCTTGATAATGATACTACGTGTCGAAACCGGGTCGGTAGTTTGTTAAAAAAAAGTGTGTGGAAGTTAACCATTTTATTTTATCATCATGACTACGTGTAGAGTAAATGAAGTGACAAATTAACACCGATTTGGGATATGTTTGAGATGTTTGGTCGTAATGCACGGCGAAATTATAGAATTGGGCCATGTGCAACAGTTGATGAGCAATTGGGTCCTTGTCGAAGAAGACGTTCATTTAGGCAATATATACCTTCCGATCCCGCAAAATATGGTATCAAAATTTTTGGTTGAAAATCGATTGTATTTAAACTTAGTGATGTACTCAGGGTGGAAACCAGAGGGTCCATTTTTTTGTAGATAACAGTCCAAAAGAGGTGCTAAAGCGAATGGTTTTTTTGTAAACAGAAACGGGAGGAACATAATTTGATCACCCGGTTCAATAATATTCCGAAAACATGAAATTCTAAGCAAACGTTTGTCGCTTAGTGGAACAGTGCGCAAAATATAAAAGGGATTTAGCACTGAAAATAGCAAGGGAAAGAAGATGGCAGCTTATTCTCCTTTTGGAACATTAAAACTCTGTTTTCCTGCGTTTCAAAATAGTCAAAAGAATGTAATTCTCTCGCCAGCAATGCTCACAACTACTTCTATCAACGAATCCAAGACGAATAGAAAATAAAAGAAAAGCGGATATATTGACCTTTTCTAAATGCATTAAAGGAGGTGTAGGTTCAGTAGACAAAATATGCAGCACCAATCATACCAACAGAAACATCAGAAAATGACCCACGGCCATTTTTTTTCGCTTGCCGAACACTGCTGAAATCAATGCATTCGTTATGCTTAAGGATTCCAATTCAATTCAAAAATGCAGGGAAGGTTTCTTCGTGGGATAACTCGATTCCTAACTTTCCCATACATTAAAATTAGACCACCAATGAACATGATTTCCAGAGACTTGAAAAAATAGAGGACTATGCGTAAAATGAGCTTGAGGAAAGATGACGAAAAAGTAGAAAAAAGTTGGTTGCGTTGTTTTTTCAAAAGGGTATGATACAAAAACAAAAATATGCTGTGAAATGTGTAATAAATTAAAACGTAGTACACATTTGATGAAAATATGCAGTGATTTGGAGCAAATAAATAGTTTAAATGGTTCATTTTCTACGTTATTTCAATTCAATAAAAGTTTTCAATAGCGCGAAATTGAACCGTTGTTGAACACTGCAGAATGCATTAGTTTACCTTTCCAATGTTGTATATCATTTATTGAAGGAGTAATTCAATAGTTATAAGTAATCGTAATATCATAGTTAATTTTGCCTCAAGAATACATTTTAGGCAATCGATTCAATATCTTCATCATCATCATCATCACTGATCAACAATCCTAGGATTGGTTTGACGCAGCTCTCCACTCTATTCTCCTTTCAGCTAATCTTTTCACACCTACGTATTCCTTCTCCTTCACATCTCTCTTCACTTGTTCCATATATTTTGTTCGAGGTCTTCCTTTTCCGTTCTTGCCTTCCACTTGTCCTACGACGATTGTCTTCATCAGGCCATCATGTCTCAAGATGTGGCCTATTAGGTTGTTCCGTCTTCTTGTTAAGGTTTTCATGAGGCTTCTCTTCTCTCCTACCCTTCTTAGCACTTCCTCGTAACAAACTCGGTCGATCCATTTGATTTTCATCATTCTTCTGTAGCACCACATTTCAAAGGCCTCTATCCTTGCTTTCTCCGCTGCGGTCATTGTCCATGCCTCACTTCCGTATAGGAGCATGCTCCAAATGTAGGTTCTTATAAATTGTTTCTTTACTTCCATATTTAAATTTCCCGCTGTAAGCAGGTCTCTCTTTTGGTGGAATGCTCTCTTCGCCTGGGCTATTCTGCTGATAATTTCTTTTTATTTCTCCCATCACTAGTTATCTTGCTTCCCAAATAACCGAATTCATCCACCTCTATCAGTTTTTACTTCCCTATTTTAATGTTAGTCTTGACATCTTCTCTTCTGCTGCATACTAAGATCTTGGTTTTCTTCGTGCTTATTTTCAGTTGATATCTAATCATTACCCTACCCATATTAACCAGAATATTTTTCAAATCCTTCTCTGTTTCTGCTATAACGGCTATGTCATCGGCAAATCTTAGCATGCTAATTTTTTCTCCATGGATATTCACTCCCAATGCCTTGTCTTTGATTTCATTAATAGCTTTCTCAATGTAAACGTTGAGAATTAGGGGTGACAATGAACAGCCTTGTCGCACTCATTTCCTATTTCTTGCTTCTTCACAGCTGGGCCCTGATTTTTCACCGCTACTTGGTTTTTGTATAAACTGTGTATGATTCTTCTGTCATTATAAAGAATCCCAATTTCCTTTAGAATTCCAAGCATTGTGCCCCAATCCACGTTGTCAAATGCTTTCTTTAAGTCCACAAACGCAACGAACGTTGGCTTGTTCTTTTCCATTCCCTTCTCTATGGGCAGTTTAAGGGCCAATATTGCTTCCCTTGTGCCTTTGTTTTTTCTGAATCCAAATTGGTCCTCATCCAAGTACTCATCTGCTTTTCATTCTATTCTATAGATGATCCTTGTCAGTATTTTCGACGCATGAGTAGTAAGGCTTATGGTCATAAAGTCTTCGCAGTTCTCTGCTCTTTTCTTCTTAGGAATAGGGATTATAATGTTCCTCTCGAAGTCCTTTGGTATCTCACCTGTGGAATACATTTCACTAATGATTTTGTATAGCTGGTTCAACGTCTTCTCTCCTGAATTTTAAATTAGTTCTGCAGGAATGTCATCAATGCCAGACGCTTTATTTATCCTGAGGTCTTTTACAGCCGCATCAAATTCCGATCTCCTGAATTTTAAATTAGTTCTGCAGGAATGTCATCAATGCCAGACGCTTTATTTATCCTGAGGTCTTTTACAGACGCATCAAATTCCGATCTCAAAATTGGGGCTCCCATGTCATCGGCAGCCACTTCCCTCTCGTTTTCGATAGCATTCATTGTGAGGCTGCTTCCTTTGTACAGCCTTCCGCGCCTTACGACATATTTCGTTCCTTATCCTCTTGTAACAATTCTGTCCTTCCTCTGTTTTCGCAGCCTTGTATTTTCTTCTTTCTTCAATGAGATCTAATGCTTCCTGCGTGATCCATGGTTTTTTCATAACGACTCTTCTTTTACCAAGAACTTCCTCAGCTGCTGCCTGCAGACCACTTCTAATGGTTTTCCAACTCTCTTCCATCGGTTTATTGGCCATATCCTCCCCTATTTTCTTTTCTACAGCCTCTTTAAAAGCCAGTTGATGCTGAACCTCCTTCAATTTTTCAACCTGCCATATGTTTTCACGGCTTTCTTCATTTTTTTTAAAATTTTAGGTGGCATTTCATCATTACTAAGTTATGATCACTATCGATATCTGCTCCTGGATAACTTTTGCAGTCCTTCACCTGGTTCCTGAATCTTTGTTTCACTAGAATGTAGTCGATTTGGAATCTTCTAAGGTCTCCTGGCGTCTTCCACGTGTATCTTCTTCGCAGGGGTTTTTTGAATAAAGTGTTGGCAACCACTAGCCTGTGCTCAGTGCAGTATTCAAGTAGCCTTTCTCCTCTTCCAAATCGGTTACCTAACCCATATTTCCCAGTTATTATTCCGTCTTGACCTTCGCCGACGACGGCGTTCCAGTCACCTAAAATAATAAGATTTTCTTCCCCTCTTACCTGCTTGATAACTTCCGCTTTATCTTGGTAAACATCTTCTACTTCTTCATCTTCATAATCTGACGTAGGCATGTAAACTTGTACCACTACAGTAGCTACAGGTTTAGTATCTATCTTCACCATTACTATCCTTTCATTAAACTGCAGGTAGCTTTTGACACGCATCGCGGTGCTCTTTCTAAGCATTATGCCTACTCCAGCATTACCATTTAGCGATCCTGTTTGCATCATTCTGTAACTTCCACTCCAAAAGTCTCCTTCCTGGGGCCACTTCATTTCGCTGATGCCTAATACGTCGAGGTTCATTCTACGCATCTTCACCTTCATGTTCTCTAGCTTACCGCAGGTACGAAGTGATCTAACGTTCCATGTTCCTATCCTTAACATTGTATCACCTTTGACCGACGTACCCTCTCGAGTAGTCCCCGCCCGGAGATCCGAATGGGTGACTAGTTTACTTCCGGAATATTTTACCCGAGAGAATTCCACCATGTTATTATATAAACTGAGTGGAGTAGCTGCGACTCCTCGGGATGATAATGTGGTGGTTTCCCCTTGCCTTTCACATCGCAGTACTACAGCCGTTAAAGTAAATGTTACCACGCCCGTAGTGAAATGTGTATCGCTGTACCGACCAGTATGGTCTCCACCTTCGCTCATGTGAAGAAGAGCTGCTGCCCTCTCCTCCGGGTGATGAGAGGCATAATTGTTGGCGGCCCCCAGTCGCCAAGTCACGGTATCTTCACAAGTTTCGGTATTATTTAAATGGTCTACCTTACCCAAGGGTAGCCCAATACCCCCTCAGAACACCGCCGCTTTCTGTCCTCGACTGCTTATTCGACGAGAGAACTCACTTATCTCGCAGCTAACCTCTATATCTAAAGGTCGACCCACCATCCGCAACCCGGTGGACGCACTCGGTGGCTTTAAGCTCAGCCGCGACTTCAATATCTTAAAGTAGATTATTTTAATAGAAATATTAGTATTTACGTTAGGCAAATAGAGGTAGATGTTGAAAATATGGTGAGATACGGTGATACATGTTGATAAAAATGTATGCGATTTAAATTTATCTCAAAATTGCTATTCTTTTGTTTTAGCCAAAGAGAACAATTGAAAATTTTCCGGAGGAGCTCGAACTGCCTACTGGAAAGCAGGGCATTCAAAAATATTCTCTTAAAAAATTAAAGTTTACTTAATAGTTAAAAATATTGAGTATAGCAATGCCTAAATAAACAAAGGATATGTCGGGATCTAAATTTTGGAAAAATTATATACCTTTATGAAGACAGAGAAGGAAATATTTTGGGGTGTCAGTGACAACCCACGCGACCATTTATGTTGGTTAAAAAGTAGTCTTTTGAAATTTCAAAGTAAAAGTTGTCGTAGAGAGGAAGTTGCTACCTAATTTGTTGTATCATATCGAAACACTGACTCTATTTTTATATAGTAACACCTGATCCAAACGAATGTGAGTGATTTATGAAACTGCTATTGAAATGGTGTCTTTTTGACATTTTTTGAAATTTTAGTGGTGTCTTTTTGACAAATTATACTACCTTATACGTTCATATGTTGTACTTGGTACAGTCTTTGTTTCTAATTTTTTACATAAAATTTTAACTGGTCGTCATTAAGCTATAGATAAAATAAGATGTTTAAGATATTTGTTAACATTATCCTTATATAAGGAGGAGCGCAGATTAGTCTGTGTGTGAAAAGGACATCATTTTTGCTTGATTGGTTGCCGTATAATAGCTTGCTGAGAGGGAAGCTCTGGACTCTACCAAATAGGATGCCTAAAATGTTATCCAACTAATGATTGAAGGTCTCAGTATCTTGAAAAGAATTAACGTTTCACTCCCTTTTGTGAAAATAAGCATTATTACTAAAGGCATATGAGTATAATTATAGCTCAATGCGTCCTGGGTTCAGAAAGTGCTAAAATGAAGACGAATGGTTTGTACCGTTAAAGGATTATAATAGAGAATTTAGTGTATCATAACAGCCCAATGGGTCATGGGTCCAGACAATGCTAAGGTTTAGAAAAACTTGGTACTTTTAGTTTAGGAATTTAATAAAATATTGGTAACAACAGCCCAATTTGCTTTACTTTAGCCTTCTTCATAACTGTGGCATATTATAGGGCAGGCACATATGTTATGGGAAAGTGTAGTAGAAATTGTACAAATATATAATCAACAGAATCTTATTTGTTTATCATTAGTACTTGGTTTCTAAAACTTAGAACTCGGATTTTAAGAAAATAATTATTTAAACTATAGCTTCTCCAAAAATCAATTAAACAAAAATGTATCAATTATGCGTTTTTCCAGTAGTGGGGGAGACTGGGTACGGCTGTGACAATTTCAATTTGATCGCCCTTTGTTTTGTAAGTACGCTACTAAGCTGAGGAAAGAGCGTTTCTTATGGTAATTTGTACATTATTACAGCTTTAAATATTAAATGTGTATTGCTAAACTCAATTGTTAGTTCATAGGAGCAAGTTATCTAAAATTTTAAGTGTCACAACCGACCCCACCCCAAGGGCGGTTGTGACAGTACTTCAGATGGGTAGTGAGAGGTTCCCAAAATACTCTGCTATGGTCTGAAATCATTTTAATAGCTAGAAATATGTAACATAATGCAGCATACTCTTGCTTCTTAAAACATTGCAACTTAATAACAAAAGAAACATAATCTGGGAACGCTTATCTAATTTACTACTAATAAGGCAATAAAACTAATAATCTAAAATTATTATGTCAGTCATCACTAGCAATTAGTTGAGAAGCTGAATAAACATTTCTAGTTACTCTTCAAAAATAATTCAATCGAAATATAGAGTCCATAAAGAGATAGTCCAAAATAAATGCCCGCGCTACGTGCTAAGTATTTTGATAGCTGCTGCTATTGTTCTGTCGAAAGGCGAAAACTCTTTGTTGAGACAATATATCCCATGCTGACAATGCTTTCATTTTAGCCCGTACCAGGGCTATCGCGTTTACAAATATATCTTAGCTAAGAAATGTGATTAACTCTGCGCATTACCGCGGATCTCCGTAAAGATGTCCGTAGTTTCACTTCTTTGTTACCATATTTATAGTGCAATGCCACACTGTCCTCTTTAAGTCTTTCTCATGCATATTCTGGGCATCTAAAACAATAAAAAACGACTTTTACTTGTGTCACAACCGTACCCAGGAAAAATGTCGCAAAAAACAAATGCTATGTCAATACAAAATAACTTCCTAGCAAAGTAATCGCTGCTCATGAACCAACAATGCGTATCTTATATCGAGGCAAAATACTCAACTTTCTGTCTATTTTCATGTGACAAAAATTTTCAAAAGAAATCGAACAAACATTTACTTTTGAATGTTGAAAAACAATATGGGCCCCTGCTAGCGTTTACGGCGCGCGTTGGCTGACTCAATACTGTGACATAGGTTCAAATGTGCAAGCTGCTCCTCTTCCCCCTTGCATAGTCCGCTATTCTCAATAGTTTTGCGAATAGGACAGCTGTAACTACCGTACCCTGGCACAACCGTACCCGGTCTACCCTATCCGGGCAAAAGGGATACGCCTTAAAAACAAAAATAATAACTTGAAAAATTAAGCAATTAGTATCGAAAATCATTCCAGAAGTAGCAGCCTACTCCTGCATATGACGTACAATTCTCACGCGCCCATCCATAGCAGTGGCTGCACTATATCCAGTCTTCGATAATCGGCTCAATATATTCTTAAGTACACACCAAACAAAAGAAATTTGATTTCTTTGTCTTCCTGCATCTGCTGGGTCCTGCTTATTCAGAACTCCTTGTCTTTACGTTCTTTAAGTTTCATACTTCATAACCTACTCAGCTGTAACAATAATGGACGTCAATACTTCTGATTTTTTCTTCTTGCGTTTACGCTTCGTTTTGGGGGCGGCCGGATGGGTCTGATTTGCAGTGAAGTGAAGGCGCTGGTTTTGATGGTTCTTATGTTTTCCCTGAATGGTGGAATCAGGCAAAGGCGTTTTAGACCTTTCGGGTTCCTCATTTTTACAGATAACAGGTAAAACAGTCGATGAAGTATTGTAGCTAGTTGTCGAAACGGGATTTGAGGGATATAAAAGTAAAGAAACATGCCATTAAACAGATAGGACGATTAATTGATTACTAGACAATTGGTGCAAAAATATGTGTTTGGACCTTTGCAAAATCATGGCAGGAGCAGATACAGTCACTAGTGGACCCCTCTTTACTGCTCACTACTCCGATTTGTGTTTTGATTTGATAGATAAAGCGTGTGTTGGTGGTAGTTGCTGCTCTTCACTTATGTTCGTGCATGTCATGTATGTCAGTCACATCTAAAGTGTATTTCTCCTCCAAAGGGAATACGCATCCGTTTTGCCCATATCCGTCTTGCCCAAAGCCACAGTATCAGAAAGATGCATGAGACTTTCATATACTATATTTGGTGGTTAGTGGAAGGCTGCAGTTGCAAAATAAACTTAGGGATACATATCATCGTACAAAAGAAACGTATATTTAATCACTAGACAATTAATGCAGCAATCATATGTACAAACCTTTGCGAAAATCGTAAGAAAACAGCAGCAATTGTTCTCATTCACTTAAACCGCAAACGCGCACCTCTATTGTTTTGTTTTAACTGTTATTTCGTCGCTCGGCCAATCAGTTGACCCGACACATGCGTATCGTGACGCCATCTAATAGTAATTTCTGGTGAATCCGTTTATTATTCTTTCCGGCACTATGCTTTTTGCCCGGGCATCTCCTACATGGATAAAATTATAATTTGTCTACATATCGGTGAGAAAATCCACAGGGTGGTTCTTATTCTGACAGCTTTTCTGAAATCTGATTGAGACTCCTCTACTGTTGCGTTTTTGGTATCAATTAATATCTTAGATTTTTTTTCAAAATATGAAATATATGCCACGATTGATGTACTAAATGTCGTTAATGACGTAAATGTTATGATCACATCGGCCTCATAATTTACCTACAAAGTATCTGGGTACATGGTATGAAAAAGAAAAATTATGCTTCATTTATTGAGTATGTTTTCGAATTTGGTCTCTGTGATTATATAATGATGCGGCTATATATATAACGGGGGGCTCTAGGAAAACATTCGTCAGATATCAACATGCAAACAAAGTATTCGCGGAAATAGGTGATTTATACATTCCATTATGATTCCATTCCAGTTTACGATTTTTTTTACCGTGGAGGAGGTCGTTTCAAAGCTGGAACACGAGTCGGAGTTAAGATGTTGTGTCAAGGCTTTGGTGAAATGTCAATTCATTATGCCATTTATGTCATAATGGAGTAATAACCAGAAATTGACAAGAAATCGGTACCTAGCTTTTTTCATTAAAATCCTTTTTATAGAAAGGAAATGTCTCATGCTCACCATGCACGGAATTTAACTACCAATGAATTCAATTCTTCTCATCCGACTAGCCAATATTCTGGTTGAAACAACCCCTCCGTTGTTTTTCAATTAAGAATCACCGTTAGGGTCTAATGGTGATTTTTGTGGAAATAATGTTCTTCTGTCCTGAATGCGAATTTGAAACGCGTATTGAACATTTTAGCTGAAGCTGTCCTCCCGCTGCAACAAATCTCCCCTTTTTAACATTGTCTGAGGAAAAAACTGGTAACTAACTTGTAACTCATAATTTTATATCAAAATATACAAGCTGGATTTGTAGTTGCACGTTTCGGCTATGACTCACGAGAGGGTTGACCGAGGACGAAAAGTGAAAGGGGAGGGGAGGATCTTTCCGCCTGCGTTGTGGAAGGCGACCATCCTGTCGAAAAAGCTGCATGCATGAATGGAAAAAGCAAAATCATCATCAAGAAACGCCAACTCTGCTTCCGGCTTAAAAATTGCTCACGTGGCTCATTCTTGCACGATGAGACAGACACTGTGCGGTTTTGATGGTCATTCCACCGGCATCATGTATCTTTTGACGTATCTAAACACGAATCCTGTTTTTGCTTTTAATTTTAAAACTTTTTTCACCTCGATTCAAATCAGGTGAGTTATGTGCAACTCAAGACGTTACGCTTACTACTATCTGTAAGAAATCAAGGCAACTGAGTTTTTGGAACTCATTTGTCTGATCGAAGCAGCCAATTTCAATGGACCCCAAAGCTTGAGAAATAATTCTTAAAAGGCTATTCGGGTATTACATCGGGTCATTTTTGGCATGGCTGTTGACACCTCGGAAACGGAGTTAGTTACCATCCAAAGGGCTGAAAGAGCTATGAAAATAATGCCCATAGACCGGGAATTAAACCACGCACCACCCAGATTATTCAATTCCGTAGCTTAATGACTGCCAATGGGCTTCTGCGCCACTGCGCAGACCACTTCACTCTCCAGGTTTTTTTTTATTCCCAATGGAATATTACCAAGGCTCAACGGTGCTAGTTAGAAGGCCATTGCGGCAGGATCGAGGATGGCAGAGGAAGAGAATATGGCAAGCCTAAACCAAATGATGAACTTAATTCCAGCGCTATCGCCTCTCTTGGCGATAGATATGGTTAATTTCAATCTTGCCTTTGGAACGTCAGCGAGATTCACCTAAATTACCATGAGGGCAAATTCCTCTGGATCGAGACTGAATCCACGGACATCAAGGTTCATCAATTCTGTAGAGTATTGGTTTGTGGAAATCCTGTGGTCCATAACATTCTATAAAACTGGACCTCTATACCCTCTCTAGTAGTTTTTTGTGTTTTAATCGCGGAAAGAAAACATTTGGTGTTTATCACAGTTTAGGGTTTATTTTAAAATATCACCGCAATTCTGTTTAAACATACGTTTTCTTAAATTGTGATCAGTTTAGAGAGCACACAGAATTAGACTGTGTAGATTGTTAGTCCATGTTCAATATCCGTTATTATTTGTTATCTCAAAAGTCAAAATATTTTAAGGATTTATAAAAAATGGAGATTTTTGTCTACTTAAATGAGAATTTGAAATTGAGCAATGACCAAGGGTGACATAATTCCTTCACGAGGAAATTCAATGCAAGAAAGGGAATGAAATCGTTTAATATCGAACACGTCAATGTGGTGGCAAGCCCCTCTCCGATTCGTCCTATTTTTTCCATAGAGTGTAATGGTAATTGATTATAAAAATATCACAAGCAAAATATAACAGCATCAGTTAGGAATGGAATGAAGTAAAATAAGAATCAGCTATTGGATCAATTCTCAAAGAATTCAGAATGGGTTTATCTTTTGAGATACCAATGGTGTTTTAGTTTAAAGATGCTGAAGCTGTAAGGATCGTGTTCAATGAGAGTTGAATTCCACTCCCAAATGCAATTTCCTGTCTTTCCACTAATACCTGATTCACGGAGTGCCATATTTATTCCTGCAATTGTCGTATTAAAAATAAGAAATAATCGACACCCAGATCTTCTACCAGTTCTTGATGAAGCATATCCTGCGTGAGATGACGATGTACCGATATTATTATGGTCGTATTATAGTGATATCATATTGCCATTGAGTCCAATACGGGAGCGGTAAATGAAAAGGAAGAATAAACCTAAATTGGAAGTGAAAATGTGAGAAATTTCAAATTAGGTGAATCCCTGGCTCAAGTGACCGAATTTTCGCGAAAACAAATTTTTAGAACAGTTTTCATCAGTAATATTTTAACCATAATGGTAATATGCCAAAGCTATACATGTCTAGTTGGCATTTCATTCTCATGTAGTCTACATGTCTTTAAGGCCGCTATACACGGTGAATGATCATGCTGAATGATCACGTGATCATTCACAGGATCATGCGAGCAAAATAGAACATGTTCTAATTTTCAGTGAATGATCATGCGCATGAAGGTTCATTCGCGAATTGTTCCATCATACACGGTGAATGATCTTGCGATTGATCATGTTGAATGATCACGTAATCATTCACAGGATCATGCGAGGAAAATAGAACGCATTCTAATTTTCACTGAATGATCATGCGCATAAAGGTTAATTCGCGAATTGTTCCGTTTACACGGTGAATGATCATGCTGAATGATTATGCGAATAAAATATTTCGCCGTAAAGAAGATGGAGGAGGCCAGGATATACCACCACATAATTATCCTTAGGGGCCGCTGCAACTCAAGGCATTTTTATTTTGTCGTGATGAAAAGAATGAGCAGTTGGATGTGTGTTATGATATAATGTAGTAGGGAAAATATCAGCTGAATGGAAATTTAAGGACAGAGATGCATGAAACCTATCTAAGGATTTTTGACCAGTGATGATTATGATAACTTTTGTGGTGTTTGTAGGATTTTCTTCTCTAGAATAATCATTAAATACTTCCAAATTCGTAATATTCCAAAACATGATCATGGAAAATATACCCTTTGGTGTTTCACATATAAGTACTGCCAATGTAGAGAAATATTAAGATATAGTCATAATTGGGAAATATCACGCCAGGCATCCTAGCATTATATTAGCGCTATTTTTTCTTGCAGTTGTGACTGAAAAAGTCTATTACCTTCCACAGCTGAACTTTAAGCGTTTTGAGGACACCTGTAAAATATGATTATAAAATTAAATGCAAGTTTTTAAGCAAAATTTCTTCTGCAAAAGTTCTGCGGAGAGGGGTGTGCTAGTCTCCCCTCGCGACCTTTCTCGTTACGATTTGACGCCTAATATTTTTAGTTGACTTAAATGTTTTTCGGCCATTTTTATTAGATTTGATTGCTACTCTTTCTGAAACTTACTATGACAGTTGCCTTTTTATGTTTACATTTGCCGATGGGAAATTTTTTCGCTTAAATCATGAATACAAATTTTAGATACAAAAGAAAAAAATGAGAAGAAAGTTAACAGTTTTTATTAATTTTACAGTAATTTTTCTCTAAGTTAGCCACGAAAGATAGATCATGTAATACTTACAGCGCGTTCATTCAGTACACTATGGATTCCTGCAGTCTTTCTGAAAAAAGAATAAGCTGAGATACTTTGACTGTTGATTGAAGATTTGGAGGACGAATTGTTTCTGACGTTTACCTTCGTAGAAATTCCGATGTTTTTTAATTGATTTTTGAAGACTTCTTTCAATTATATTAGTGGAGTACTTGTTCACGAAAATCGTTATTTACGTGTTTATGTGAATTTACCATTGAAGATAGGCCTTTTAGTACTTTTATTCGTCGTTTTCAATCCACTATATATGTCAGCTACCTCTCAAGTAAAAGAAAGAGCCTAGGTACTCTGTCTTTTGAATGAATCTTTGAGGGAAGAAGATTGATTCTGACGGAAATGCCGATGAAAAAAAGATGGGTGTCATATATCTGAGCATGACACTAACTCTGAACAACATTTCAGAGATGATGAACTATTGTAAAAGGAAAGGGACTTTGTGTTTGCTCGGAAGTATGGAGTTACAATGTGGAATACGCAGGGATCAAGACCAAGCGTCAGAACACAGAAGTGTAACATTATTACTGAGAGGAATGGGCGTGCTGACAAAAAAATTGGATTCAGAACACGAAGAGATTGTTTTCGTATGATATTCATGGAACGAGTGGCGGAGAAAATTGTAAATTTCACTGATATTCATGTAGAGAAAATAACGGAGTATTTTTCATTAGCATCTCTTCTACGAGAATAATTGAGGGAAGAATTGGAATGCCTGACTTACTGGTATTTTACTTTTTGCTGAGGAAAATAAAACTGAGTAACACAATTTATTAGATTTTTGGAACCACAGTGGATTAGGAGTTGAAATATTCTCTTCTTCCATGAGTCAGAACATATGTATCTTCCACCCTTTATGCTTTAATTTCGGCAACGTCAATGCTAGAGTAAATGAAGTGACAAATTAGCACCAATTTGGGATATGTTTGAGATGTTTGGTCGTAATGCACGGCAACATTGTAGAATTGGGCCATGTGCAACAGCTGATGAGCAATTGGTTCCTTGTCAAAGAAGACGTTCATTTTGACAATATTTCCGATCCCGCAAAATATGGTATTAAAATTTTTAATTGTAAATTCAATTGAATTTAATTTTAGAGATGTACTCAGGGTGGCAACCAGAGGGTCCATTTTTGTAGATAACAGTCCAAAAGAGGTGCTAAAGCGAATGTTTTTTTGTAAACAGAAACGGGAGGAGCATAATTTGGACAACCGGTTCAATAATAACCCTTGGGTTTGCGGTTGTGTATTTCTGTGTTATTTATGATAATTATCATATAAGCATTATTTCTACTTGGCCTGAAGAGATATGTGTATAATTATCGCTCAATGCGTTCTTGGTTCAGAAAGTGCTGAAATGAAGAAGAATGGTTTCTACCATTAAGGATTATAATAAAGAAATTAGTGTACCATAATATCCCAATCGGTCATGGGTTCAGAGAATGCTAAGGTTTAGAAAAACTTGGTACTTTTAGTTTAGGAATAAAATAAAATATTTTTGTGTAACAACAACCCAATTTGCTTTACTTTAGCCTTCTACATAACTTTGGCATATCATAGGGCAGGCGCATATGTTACGAGAAAGTGTAGAAGAAATTGTACAAATATATAATCAACTGGATCTTCTTTTTTTATCATCAGTACTTGGTTTCTCAAATTTTGAACTCGGCTTTTAAGAAAATAATAATTTAAACAATAACTTCTCCAAAAATCAATTAAATAAAAATGTATCAATTATCCGTTTTTCCAGTAGTGGGGGAGACTGGGTACGGTTGTGACAATTTTAATCTGATCGCCCTTTGTTATGTAAGTAGGCTACTAAGCTGAGCAAAGAGCGTTTCTTATGGTAATTTGTACATTATTACAGATTTAAATATTAAAGCTGCATTCCTAAACTCAATTGTTAGCTCACAGGAGCAAGTTATAAAAAATTTAAGTGTCAACACCGACGCCACCCCAAGGGCGGTTGTGACAGTACTTCGGATGGGTAGTGAGAGGTTCTTAAAATACTTTGCAATGGTGTGGAATCATTTTAATTGCTAGAAATATTTAACATAATGAGCGTTTCTACGCAACTGTCATACTAGGGTTCAAAAATTCAATTTTAGGTAAATGGACCGTTCAAAGTCCTGACATGGTGTAAATATTCCAAATTTTAATAATCCGTACCTGTTTCTCCCCATACTCCAACCATTTTTTGCAAAAACGCCGCGGAATTGAGCTCTCGTATCATATGAGCAAATGATTCCGTTTACAGAGGCATTCTATTTCTGAAGATTTCGCAACTAAGATAAGATTTTTCTATGAAAATTTCCAGTTAACCATTCTCCCCATTCATGGCTGTGTCTTACCAATCCATTTCATCAATACTTGAAAGTCACATGTTCACGCAGCGGAATGTAACGCAACAGTGTGTCGTTTTGGTGTCAGTTAGTGACGATTGACATACATTTTTTTCCGCTGACCAAAATCGAGGGATGCGGGAGATAAATCGTTTCGTATCCAAATCACGTCCATCCCAAGGATGAAAGATCAGAATAAAAAAATTCCCCAGCATTCACCGTTTTTGTTCCTGAGGGCCGTCACTGACTGACATTTTAACCTTTGGTATTGCTCAAGTTTCAAATTTTGGTGCGTGCGCTTCATTGGCCTCGACTGGTACACTAAATTCGTGGCATAATATGTTCCTCGAGTGATTATGTTATATCAGTTTTATTATTCTTGGTAAATTGTTTGTTTATGCAGCGGAGTATTTTATTTTTTTGCCAATTGTTGACTTCGGCATGCCGCGTATCACCGTCACCTTCATTGTCGTCGCGTCGCTTCGGTACGTTTGTTGTGAAAGCGGGACATAGGAGCAGAATGATTGTTGAGATCTGAAATCCTTAATTGTAACATGTGTCAGGATTTATTAAGATGGCAAAGACGGGAGCAGAGAGACAGCGCGAGCATCGTGAGAGGAAAAAGCAAAGAGGCGAATGCGAGGAATTAAACAGGAAGAATAGAGAGCGGCAATGAAGTCGTAACAGATCATGACAAGGGTGGTGTTGATGTAGTTGGGGGCAAAGGCAGAAACATGACCTGGAAAGCTTTTAAGTCGGGTTTTCCTGTAATAAATGCAGTGTGAATGTGTAATTAAAACAGCATGAAAATAAAATTTGCGAAGATCCCTGTACACGGCATTTCTGCCTACAATGAAATGCTGGACTAACAGTGGCACGGCATTTCACCCATACGGAACACACTCTTTGTTCACCATGTGGAGTTAGTTGCTATAAATATAATTAAGATGTCTCCTTTCGCAGTAGATCATAGTGCTAGGAGTACTCACCATTTTAAGCGAGAATATAGAAATCGAAGCAATGTTACTGGATAAAATACATACTACGTGCTTATGTTTCAGTGGGGTAGCCAGGAATTTCGTTCAGGGGGGGTTTAATACAGGGGGAAAATGTTTTAAAAACAACTGATATATTTTGCAATGCTCATTCCATGAAAAAGAAAAGTTAACAAGCGTCAAATCACATATGTCAGTCAGTGACAATTCCCGTTAGTCAGTGACGCTCCATTTTTATGGCCAAAGAGAGGAAACCATTACTTACACAAAGTCACGATTTTGCATACGTTTGGGCAACACTTAGAACTATTTTACGTATTTCGTGGATTTTCTTTATCTTGCATAATTTCAGAGCAATGCGAAGAAATGTGACAACGTCACAAAACGGAGTTTCATTTATGTCAGTCAGTGACGACGACTTTGAAGTTAAACATCTCCGGTTCTACTGGGGTCACAGGATGGTACAAAAGCCAGTGCATGCTTTCACTAACTTGTTTTTGGTGGAATTATCCAGAAAGTTCCTAAATTGATTCCTATTAAGTCAAAGGGGAAATATATGGACAAAACCTGGGTGTAACGGTCAGTCAGTGACGCGTAGAAACGCTCTAATGCAGCTTGATTCTGAAAGCATTGCAACTTAATAACAAAAGAAATATAATCTGGGAACGCTTCTATAATTTTCAACAAATAAGGCAATAAAACTAATAAGCTAAAATTATTATGTCAGTATTCACATAAACACTATAGTCCCACATCAGTCATCATTAGCAATTAGTTGAGAAGATGAATAAACATTTCTAGTTACGCTTCAAAACGAATTCAATCGAAATATAAAGTCCACAAAGAGATAGTCGAAAATAAATGTCCGCGCTATGTGCTAAGTATTTTGATAGCTGCTGCTACTGTTCTGTCGAAAGGCGAAAACTCTATTTTGAGACAGCATATCCCATGCTGAAAATGCTTTCATTTTCGCCCCCACGAGGGCTATCGTGTTTACAAATATATCTTAGGTAAGACATGTGATTAACTCTGCGCATTACCGCGGATCTCCGTAAAGAAGTCTCTAGTTTCACTTCTTGGTAACCATATTTATAGTGCAATGCCACACAGTCCTCTTTTAGTCTTTCTCACGCATATTCTAGGCATCTAAAACAAGAACAAACAACTTGTGTCACAACCGTACCTGGGAAAAATGTCACAAAAGACAAATGCTATGTCGATACAAAATAACATCCTAACATAGTAATCGCTGCTATTGAACCAATAATGTGTATCTTCTATCGAGGAAAAATACTCAACTTTCTATCTATATTCATGTGACAAAAATTTTCAAAAGAAATCGAACAAACATTCACTTTTCACTGTTGAAAACCAATATGGGACCCTGCTAGCGTTTACGGCGCGCGATGTCTGACTCAATACTGTGACATAGGTTCGAATGTGCGACCTGCTACTCTTTCCCCTTGCATAGTCCGCTATTCCCATAGTTTTTCGAATAGGACGGCTGTGACTACCGTACCCTGGCACCACCGTACCCAGTCTACCCTATCCGGGCAAAAGGGATACGCCTTAAAATATAATAACTTGAAAAATTATTAAATTAGTATCAACAATCATTCCAGAAGTAGCAGCCTAATCCTGCATATGACGTTCAATTCTCATGCGCCCATCCATAGCAGTGGCTGCACTATATCCAGTCTTCGATGATCGGCTCAATATATTTTTAAGTACATACCAAACGAAAGAAATTTCATTTCTTTGTCTTCCTGCATCTGCTGGGTCCTGCTAATTCAGAACTCCTTGTCTTTTTGTTCTTTAAGTCTCATACTTCATAGCCTACTCAGCTGTAACAATAATGGACGTCAATACTTCTGATTTTTCCCTTTGCGTTTACGCTTCGTTTCGGTGGCGGCCGGATGGGTCTGATTTGCAGTGAAGTGAAGGCGCTGGTTTCGATGGTCCTTATGTTTTTCCTGAATGGTGAAATGAGGCAAGGGCGTTTTAGACCTTTCGGGTTCCTCATTTTTACAGATAACAGGTAAAACAGTTGATGAAGTATTGTAGCTAGTTGTCGAAATGGGATTTGAGGGATATGAAAGTAAAGAAACATGCCATTAAACAGATAGAACGTTTAATTGATCGCTAGACAATTGGTGCAAAAATATGTATTTTTGGGCCTTGTCGAAAATCATGGCAGGAGCAGATACAGTCACTAGTGGACCCCTCTAAACTGATCACTACTCCGATTTGTGTTTTGATTTGATAGATAAAGCGTGTGGTGGTGGTAGTTGCTGCTCTTCACATCTGTTCGTCCATGTTATATATGTCAGTCACATCTAATGTGTATTTCTCCTCCAAAGCGAATACGTATCCGTTTATCCCATATCCGTATTGCCCAAAGCCACAGTATCAGAAAGATGCATGAGACTTTCATATATGTTTGGTGGTTAGTGGAAGACTGCAGTTACTAAATAAACGTAGGGAAACATATCCATGTACAAAAGAAACGTATATTTAATCACTAGACAATTAATGCAGAAAACATATGTACAAACCTTTGCGAAAATCGTAAGAAAACAGCAGCAATTGTTCTCATTCACTTAAACCACAAACGCGCACCTGTATTGTTTTGTTTTAACTGTTATTTCGTCGCACGGCCAATCAGTTGACCCGGCCATAGAGCTTCTATGGACCCGGCACATGCGTATCGTGACGCCATCTATTAGTAATTTGTGGTGAATCCGTTTATTATTCTTTCCCGCACTATGCTTTTTGCCCGGGCATCCACTACATGGATAAAATTATAATTTGTCTACATATCGGTGAGAAAATCCAGAGGGTGGTTTTCTTATTATGACAGCTCATCTGAAATCTGATTGAGACTCCTCTACTGTTATGTTTGTGGTCTCAATAAATATATTAGATTTTTTTTCAAAATATCTAATATATTTATGAAATGAAAAAATGAAATATTGCCATGATTGTTGTACTAAGTGTGGTTTATGACGTAAATGTTATGATCACATCGGCCTCATTAGTTACCTGGTAACTAACTTGTAACTCATAATTTTATATCAAAATATACAAGCTGGATTTGTAGTTGCACGTTTCGGCTATGACTCACGAGAGGGTTGACCGAGGACGAAAAGTGAAAGGGGAGGGGAGGATCTTTCCGTCTGCGTTGTGGAAGGCGACCATCCTGTCGAAAAAGCTGCATGCATGAATGGAAAAAGCAAAATCGTCATCAAGAAACGCCAACTCTTTTTCCGGCTTAAAAATTGCTCACGTGGCTCATTCTTGCACGATGAGACACAGACACTGTGCTGTTTTGATGGTCATTCCACCGGCATCATGTATCTTTTGACGTATGTTAACACGAATCCTGTTTTTGCTTTTAATTTTAAAATTTTTCTCCTCGATTCAAATCAGGTGAGTCATGTGCAACTCAAGACGTTACGCTTACTACTATCTGTAAGAAAGCAAGGCAACTGAGTTTTTGGAACTCATTTGTCTGATCGAAGCAGCCAATTTCAATGGACCCCAAAGCTTGAGAAATAATTCTTAAAAGGCTATTCGGGTATTACATCGAGTCATTTTTGGCATGGCTGTTGACACCTCGGAAACGGAGTTAGTTACCATCCAAAGGGCTGAAAGAGCTATGAAAATAATGCCCATAGACCGGGAATTAAACCACGCACCACCCAGATTATTCAATTCCGTAGCTTAATGACTGCCAATGGGCTTCTGGGCCACTGCGCAGACCACTACACTCTCCAGGTTTTTTTTTATTCCCCATGGAATATTACCAAGGCTCAACGGTGCTAGTTAAAAGGCCATTGCGGCAGGATCAAGGATGGCAGAGGAAGAGAATTTGGCAAGCCTAAACCAATTGTTCCGTTTACACGGTGGATGATCATGCTGAATGATTATGCGAATGAAATCATTCGCCGTGTATAGCGGCCTTTAGAGGAGCTCACATTTCAGTACGGGCGCGGTAACATTGA
The DNA here is from genome assembly GCF_921293095.1 of Ischnura elegans. Taxonomy (NCBI): domain Eukaryota; kingdom Metazoa; phylum Arthropoda; class Insecta; order Odonata; family Coenagrionidae; genus Ischnura; species Ischnura elegans. Next base: position 98,850,428 of record NC_060259.1, read on the forward strand.
TTTTAACATCTACTCTTAGAAAGAAGATGAAGGAGGCAAGGATATACCACCACATAATTATCCTGAGGAGCCGCTGCAACTCAAGGCATTTTTATTTTGTCGTGATGAAAAGAATGAGTAGTTGGATATGTGTTATGATATAAAGTAGGAGGGAAAATGTCAGCTGAATGGAAATTTAAGGACAGAGACTCATGAAACCTATCTAAGGATTTTTGACCCTTGATGATTATGATATCTTTCGTGGTGTTTGTAGGATTTTCTTCTCTAGAATAATCATTAAAGACTTCCAAATTCGTAATATCCCAAAACATGATCATGGAAAATATACCCTTTTGTGTTTCACATATAAGTACTGCCAATGTAGAGAAATATTGGGATATAGTCATAATTGGGAAATATCACGCCAGACATCCTAGCATTATATTAGAGCTATTTTTCTTGCAGTTGTGACGGAAATAGTCTATAAACTTCTCTAGCTGATTTTTTAATCTTTCTGAGGATACCTGTAAAATATGATTATAAAATTAAATGCAAGTTTTTAAGCAAAATTTCTTCTGCCAAAGTTCTTCGGAGTGGGGTGTGCTAGTCTCCCCTCGCGACCTTTCTCGTTACGATTGACGCCTAATATTTTTAGTTGACTTAAATGTTTTTCGGCCATTTTTATTAGATTTGATTGCTACTTTTTCTGAAACTTACTATAAAAGTGTAGGAATGGCGATTCCACCCAGTTATCACTCTCCAGATCTTTTCTCACGCTCCACATGCATCCGGTCCCAACGCTTCGAGTTTATCAACTCAAGACTCGAGCGTGGGAATGACTCTGACGTGATCCGTGGGAGCGTAACCAGTTCAAGTCAGTTATGCTTGTCCCCCTCTGAGGATATAAAAACGCGACTCGATCGGAGCAGACTCATTCTCTTCCTTCAAGCAGTCAGCATAGACATCTTCACCTAAAGAAGTCAGTAAAATTAGGAGGACCGCCCTTAGAGCCAGCACAGCAATCTTCACTTAAAGAAGACGGTAAAAAATTCGAGAACCTTCCTCAGGACCAGCATAGCTATCGTCGATATAAGAAGTCGTCAGAAATCAGGAGGACCAACTCAGACAGTGAATTGGTGAGTGTCAGCCTGATTCCATATTATTTTGGTTATATTTATAATAAGTCCACAGAAATGAAAGGTCATTAAATCCGATAATACTGATCAGAGAGCCTAAAAAATCCTTACGAGTGACTTTCACACAACTAGCATTCATCCGTAATATTTTTCTCGGAAAAAACCCTTTTCAGGGTATTTAAGGGTATTTAGGGTACGGAAAAATCCTGGTCCTAGTACTCTCATTTTCACCCAAAAATTCGGGGGCATAAATATAGAAACAATTCCGTTGAAAAAATTTTGACAAAGCAAGTAGTTTAGATTTGGTGGGCTAATTTATGAGTGATGGTATTAGGAGAATATAGGTTAGCAGTAGGTAGCTTTGCAAGAAAATCTTTAATAACTCCGTTATTTGAAGGAATTTGGGTAGAGTTTAAAGGAAAAAGTTTCTTTGTTTTTCTATGTGCATAAGATGCAGCAATCAAATTCTCTGTGACCCTTAAGGGTTTTGTTTCAGGGTACTCAAGTACCCTTATTTTCCATGTTAGGGTTTTAAGAGTTATTAGAAAACTTGTTCAACTTGCAACTCTATACACGAAGCACCGATTGATTTTTTCATAATTACCCCCCAAAGTGTCCAAAAATCGGTTTCAAGTTAAGAGAGGACTTAGAAAATTTCTCTCTTCTTGGGGAAAATATAAATCTGTTAATATCTTTCTTATTTGAAGTGATAAATGCAAAGTGTAAACGGTGTAGGTGATAAAATTTAAATGTTCTTAAAACATACCAATGAAATTCTCTACGACCCTTAAGGGTTCCGATTCAGGGTACTCAAGTACCCTTATTTTCCATGTTAGGGTTTTAAGAGTTTTTAGAAAACTTGTTCATCTTGCAACTCTATACACGAAGCACCGCTTGATTTTTTCATAATTACCCCCCAAAGTGTCCAAAAATTGGTTTCAAGTTAAGAGAGGACTTAGAAAATTTCTCTCTTCTTGGGGACAATATAAATCTGTTAATATCTTTCTTATTTGAAGTGATAAATGTAAACTGTAAAAGGTATAGGTGATAATATTTAACTACCCTTCGAATATAAAACTCAAAATTTCTCAGACCCTCATGGGGTCAGGGTCAGGGGTGTTTTGCTCCCTTATTAAAGGAGTTAACCTTTCGATGTTTCTGACAAATATTGTTGCTCCTGCAACGTTAAACATGAATTAATAATTTGTTTTTTTCAAATTCACTCCGAAAGCCCTTCAAAAATTAACATTAAAATTATATTTGGACTTAAAAATTTCTCGTCCGGTGAAGCATATTTAACCTTTCATATCTTCTTTAGTTAAAGTCATAAAAATATGATACAAATAGGAAATTAGGTTAATTTTAATTACCTTTATAAATTATTATCTGAACTTTATGAAACCCTGTATGATTCAGGGTCAGGATACTTAGGTACCTCTAATTAGATTGTTACACTATTGATATTTATTACAGGAAACAAGCTAAATTGATAGCTAAATACAATCCTACAACTGAAAAAATGTTTTAATTCCTGTGCAGAAAAATGCATTGACTTGCATTTGCATGATTCGATTAATTTTGATTCCACCGTCTAAACGAGCTAGTTGTTCCGGGTATACCTCTTTATGATGTACATTTTAATTATATTTAACCATGTTTCATATATAACTTAACTATTTTATGCAGGTACTTCATTTGATATCGAACTTTTAGCGAGAACACTTGTATCCCCAATTAATTAAGTTTATCTCTCCTCTTCAAACAGGATACTGAATCATCAAATATGTCATCCTTCATATCCACCATTCTAAACAATTTTAATTCCGGGCGTTATGTGACCCCACAGGAGCTAGAACAGGCGCTTGCGTATATCAATGAACGCATTATATTTTATGACGAAAAATTAGATGATCTTCAAACATATAATCAATTAAAATATACACTTGATAAGGCGAAAGGTAGGAAATTTTGCAATTTCTGTGAAATATACTATCAGGTAGACCAAGCCTTACCACATGAAAACACTAATGAACACAGACGTAATGCAACAGCTCAGTTAGGTAGGGGTTTCATGGAAGTAGAATCAGCTATTGGATCCCGAGTAAAAACATTTTGGATAACTTCAGTTGATGAGGACGGAAGCCGTGACGTAGCTTCCTTTTTGAATGATATAAAGGCACAAACTGTAGACAAAATAATTGAAACAGTGAATGAATATAATTCATTAAAGGTCAATCTTATTCTAATATGTCAATTTAAGAAAGGTGAGGGAGAGCAAATGGAAGCATCTTTCAAAACACCAAATCGTCGTGTTTTTGTTTCTAATGTTATTGAAGATTATATTGACGAAGCTTTCTCAAAACTTTTAAAAGAAAAGTCTGAATTCCAAGCTAAAGGATCAGGATGGACTTTAGATCATGTAATTGGGATGGAATTGCGGATTAACAAATATAAACCATTAAGAGGTTCCACTTATATTCCACTTCCCACCAATATCGCTAGGAAAAGTGCTATAATTAATGTTAAAAACAATGACCATTACTGCTACAAGTACGCTGTCTTTTCGAAGAATGTCCAACGTCCCGATTGGATTCCAAATTTTGACACCATTGAATTTCATAATGCTTATGATTGGGATTGTATTAAATATCCCGCCCAATTGAAAGATATTCCAAAATTTGAGAGAGTCAACAATATTTCGATAAATGTATTTGGATTAGATGAAAGAAATAACGTTTATCCCATGAAAATTGTAGACGTTGAGCTTCCGGACCATCGAGACTTGCTATACATTTCAAACGACACTACCGCGCATTATTGTTGGATTAAGAATTTCAATAGACTCCTGAGGTCCCAAATTACAAAACACCAGCACAAAATCTTTATTTGCAAACACTGCCTCACTCATTACAATGATGAAGAAATACTAGATGCTCACAAAGAATTGTGTCGAAGTACGGGCGAGCCTACCAAAATTGTTATGCCTAGCGAAGAATTTAAATTATTAATTTGAGTAAATTTTAAAATTTACTCAAATTAATAATTTATTTAGAGTGCCGTTTGTAATTTACGCAGATTTTGAATGCCTCCTGGAGAATATTTCTTCTTGCGAACCAAATCCACAAGCCTCTTTCACACACAAGATACAAAAACATACTCCATTCAGCTTTTGTTACATGATGATTACACCTGATGGATGTTTGGAACCCAAATTATATAGAGGAAAAGACGCGACACGGGTTTTCATCGAATGCATGAAAGAGGAAGCGCAAAAAGTATTTTCACTTTACAAAAAAATAATTCCGATTTCATCCCTGAGTGATGAAGAGGAAACAGAGTTTGTAAATGCCACTGTTTGTCACATTTGTGAGAAAGACTTAGATAATGAGAGGGTTAGAGATCATGATCATTTGACGGGGAAATATCGTGGTCCAGCACACTCTGATTGTAATATAAAATATAAAATGCCAAAATTTCTCCCAATCTTCATCCATAATCTCTCATCCTATGATGGACACTTTATTGTTCGCGAATTGAATTACGACGAGAGGCAAATATTTGTTATTCCAAATTCAGAAGAAAAGTATATTTCTTTCGGAAAATCTATCGATGAAAATTTTAGCATAAGATTTCTCGATTCCTATCGCTTCATGGCAGCATCTTTGGCCTCATTGGTTGCGAATTTGAAAGAGTTTAAATTTACGCAGAAAGTTTTTGGTGAAAAAACACATTTAGTCACGCGAAAGGGAGTGTATCCCTATGAATACACCGATTCTTGGGAAAAACTCGATGAAAATCGTTTACCTTCAAAGGAAAATTTTTCAGTAAACTTACACAGGAAAATATTTCAAACGAAGATCATGAACATGCAGGAAATGTGTGGAATGCTTTCAACTGCGAAACTCTTGGCGAATACAGCGATGTGTATCTGAAAAGCGATATAACACTTTTAGCGGATGTGTTTGAAAATTTTCGCAACATGTGCTACAACATTTACAAATTAGATCCCGCATGGTATTATACTGCTCCATCATTAACCTTTGACGCAATGTTGAAATACACCGGAATGGAATTGGAATTGTTGACGGACTATGATATGTTGTTGATGTTCGAGAAGGGAATTCGAGGTGGAATTTCACAGTGCTGTAAGAGATATTGTGAAGCCAACAACAAGTATATGGATATTTATAACTCTAGAGAAAGTACGAACTACTTGACATATTTGGACGCTAACAATCTCTACGGTTGGGCCATGTCTAGACCACTACCATACTCAAATTTTAAGTGGCTTTCATCCCAGGAAATTGAAAATTTAAATATAGAAAACATTTCAGATGAAAGTGAAGTGGGATATATACTTGAAGTAGACATCCATTATCCACAAAACCTCCATGACTTGCACTCCGATTTTCCTCTGTGCCCTGAAAATAAAATTCCACCCGGTGGCAAACACAAAAAATTGTTGACAACTCTTTCTGACAAGGTAAAATATATTATTCACTACGTAAATCTAAAACAAGCTCTTTCCCTAGGTCTCGTTCTGCGAAAGGTACACAGAGTCATCAAGTTTAATCAATCTCCATGGTTGAAACCATACATTGACCTTAATACTAACCGTAGAAAAATAGCAACAAATGATTTTGAAAAGGATTTCTGGAAATTTATATTAAATTCACTTTTCGGTCGTACATTATTGAACCTACGCAAACATATTAATATGGAATTAGTTTCTAATGAAAAAAGATTGGAGAAATTAATCAATAAATCTCAGTTCTTGGATAGGACAATTTTTCATGAGTCTCTTGTTGGCGTTCATTTAAGAAAAACCTGTATCAAAATGAAAAATCCCATTTACATTGGTTTTTGCGTTTTAGACATTAGCAAAACGTTAATGTATGACTTTCACCATCGAACAATGCTACCTAAATACGACAAAAAAATTTCTCTTGCTTACAGTGACACAGATAGTTTTATATATGACATAAAAACTATCGACTTCTACAGTGATTTGTTAGAAAACCTTGATGCATTCGACACTTCAAATTACTCAAAAGATCATCCTTGTTATTCTGACAAAAATAAGAAAGAAATCGGGAAATTTAAAGATGAATGTGATGGACAAATTATGACTCATTTCGTTGGATTGCGAAGTAAGCTACTCGTATAAGGTTCACGGGTGTAAAGAAAAAAAGAAGGCAAAGGGAGTATCAAAAGCTGTTATTACCAAAAGCATCAATTTCGATGATTATATACATTGTTTACACAAAAATTCTACAGAATTTCGTAAAATGAGTGTAATTCGCAGTAAATTGCATCGAATTTATACAATGGAAATGAACAAAGTCACTCTAACTGCTTTTGATGACAAGAGATATATTTGCGAAGATGGTATCAATACCCTTCCTTGGGGTCATTACAAAATTCCGCGAAAAAGGACACACAGAGAAGCTTTTTGTTACGATTGAAATTATAAAACAGGCTTCAAAATATTATTCTTTCAGTGTTAACCATGACGTTAACATGGAAACATCCGTTTACCTGCATCTGCGCAGGTCCATCGGGATGTGGAAAGACCACACTTGTGGCCAAGTTTTAAAAAAACATAGATTACATGATCGATAGTCCAATAGAGCGGGTAATTTGGTGTTGTAGCCCAGGAAGCGAACCTAGAATACGATCATCTATTCAATTTACACATGAAATACCTCCTTTCGAGGAATTTGATTGTATTCCAACAGTATATGTGATTGATGATTTAATGAGTGAGGGAGCTTATAGCAAAGACGTATGCAAATTGTTCACCAGAGGTAGTCACCATTTTAACATTTCTGTGTTTTTAATTACGCAGAACATTTTTTATCCTCTATCGAGAAATATTTCACTGAATGCTAAATATATAGTAACCTTTAAAAACCCTAGGGATAGGTCTCAATTTGGACACTTAGCAAGACAGGTCTATCCAGAAAAATCGGGGGAGTTGGAGAGGGTATATAAACAGGTTACTCAAGAGCCGTTTGGTTATTTGGTTCTAGATCTTGGACAGGACACAGACGAAAGGTTTCGTGTTAGAACACACATTTTCCCCGAAGACGGGGCAACTGTAGTTTTCATGCCTCAACACGATGAAAAGACTGAAGAACAATAAACATTTGCTCCATGCGTTCAAGGGTGCAAGACCAAAATTACGCGCTGCGATATTAAAATCTTCCGACGACGAATTGATCAAAGCCATTTGTGATTGTTGTCTGAATACTCTAAACGGAAATCATAAAATTGATAAGCCATTGAAACAAAAATTATCCAAGCATCGTAACACACTGAGAAAGTTGGCTGAACGGGGAACGAGTGTAAAAAGAAAACGAGCGCTTCTCGTGCAAAAAGGTGGCTTTTTGCCATTACTACTGGGTTCGATTTTAAGCGGTGTGATCGGGAGCCTGCTAGGAAAATGAGTTTGCAGAAAATGCTCGTAGTGAGTCCCGAAGTCTTTGATCGAAGTCATGCGAAGGCTAGGTTGAGTACATTGGATAAAGAAATGAAACTTGTGTTAGCAAGTAAAGGGCTCAAGGATATTGACAAGTGGCATTTGTATAAAAGAATACTCGATTAGTATCTCGACTCAGTTTCAGAATTTAAATCTCCCCTACACGTTGCGATAGTGAAACACTCACGACCAACACGACTAGTTGAGGGTAGCGATGCAATGAGAAGGCGGTTAGCCGAAATTAAGAGGACGAATTCAGAGTTGGATTCGACATGGGCACGAATAAAGGAACAAATCGAAAGCGATTCTCCACCGAGAAAAATGAAGCGGATAATAGCAACTCCAAGAGAGCCAAGCACACCTCCAAGGGAGCAAAGAACATCTCCAAAGGAGCGATGGACATCTCCGAGAGCAATTCCAAGGCGAACCAAGCGAAAAAGGGTACCAAAAATGTTCGGGCCAGAGTGGGACACGACGTAATAGCTAGCGTGTACAACAATTCCGCACATCCTGCTGGTTTCTCCACAGATAAAAAATTAAATAAAGCGACTGGAATCCCGATAAAAACAATTCGCGAGTGGTTGGAATCTCAAGAAGCGTACACGCGTCACAAGCCGGCGAGAAAAAAGTTTGTTAGAAACCGTTACGAAGTAAACTATATAGATGAGTGTTGGCAATGTGATTTAAATGATTTGAGAAGTTTGAAAAAATACAACAATGGATTCTGTTACATTTTAACCGTAATAGACATATTTTCCCGTTATGCGTGGGCTAGCCCTCTCAAGTCAAAAAGACCAGAGGAAATTATAGAAGCATTTAAGGTCATATTTCGCGAGCGCAAACCATTGAAAATTCAGAGCGATAAGGGAGGGGAATTCGTTAATAGCAAGTTTAAAAGTTTTCTCTCGAATCAAGGTGTAAAGTTTTACACTACAAATAATCCAGAAATTAAGGCTAGCCTCGTGGAACGCTTTAATCGAACTCAGAAGACAAAAATGTATAAATATTTTACAAAATACACAACTCACAAATATATCGATGTGCTTCCAAAACTCATTAGTTCTTATAACCATAGTACGCATTCTAGCATTGGGATCGCTCCCTCTCAAGTGAATGCTAAAAATGCATTTATCATTGCTAGTCGGAGAAAAAGCTTAAAGAAGACGGATGCAAAATTTAATATAGGTGATTATGTGAGGATTAGTAAAGAGAGGATTCCATTCACCAAAGGATACACACCAAATTATACTAAGGAAATATTTCAAGTTACAAACATTGATCGAATGAAACTAATATCAACCTATAAATTGAATGATTTGAACGGGGAGAATATAAAGGGTAGTTTCTACGCGGAAGAATTAGTCAAAGTTAACGTGTCTCCCGACACGGAGTACAGGATCGAGAAAATATTGAAACGTCGGGGGAGTGGTCCTAATTTGGAGTATTTTATCAAGTGGGACGGATACCCACCGTCTTTTAACTCGTGGATTTCAGCTTCTTCTGTCAGTAAAATATGAACGAATTTTATCTTACACTACCCAGCGATAGCTCGAGGGATTTTTTTCCAAGAAATACAATCGCTCATTATCGTACAAAGTTAAGTCATCGCATCGATTTAGAAAATAACGAGTGGTATGTCGGTCTAGCTGAGATTTCGATTCCTTCTATTGAGCTAAAAAAAGTTCCCGAAGACACACCTGCTGTTATCGAAAACCTTACTCCAGCGTCTCGCGTAGCAGACGATTTGCCTCCTAAGGATAATAGGACCCGGACTGAAGAGGGATTAGTTCGAGGGGATAAAGAAGTTATAAATGTGAAACTTTTAGATGATTCATACTTTACAATTCCCATTGGTACTTATGACAGTATTGCGGTGGCATTTGCAAGACCATATATTACCTCCAGTACACAAAAACAAACTTACATTTCAAATGAAGTAATGCGTTATATTGATAAACTGATTGTAAGGATTAGTCAGGTTGGAGTTGATGAACGCATATTACCACGGTCTGTGCAAATTTTTGCGAGCGGAGTAAAATACTCGTTGTCTCCAGGAACGTATGATTCGTTTGCTAACTTATTCAATAGAACTTTGTCAGGCTTTAGTGGAAAAGGCAAGGAAAAGATAAAAAATGACCTATCATTATTATCGGCTGTTCTTATTAGATTACCATTTAAAGATTCAACGTTGACAAATGATGAGCTAGCTGAAATCATTAATGGTGCCAGGGCAGAGATTAACACTGAGGGCGACATAGGAAAAAGAGAAAAAAGAAGCATTGCAGTCTCCTCAACAAATATTTACGTTTACACAGATATAATAAAACCTCAACGAGTCGGAGACACCTTGAGTCGTTGCATCCGCATCTTGAATTCAAAAATTGGGGAATATCAAACGTTCAACCCTATTTACTATTACCCCGTCGAGAAAAACAATATCGAGAGTGTTGAAATTCTTTTGGTGGATAAACTCGGTGAACCAATATTTTTTCATAGTGGAGAGCAAAGCTCGATAGTGGTGCTACACTTTATAAAAAAGAACTGATTGACGTTAATACATCATTTAACGGAGAGATGGCGCCGGTGTCGGATCGATATTATGGTTATTATTCCAAACAGGTGGGAGGAGAGATAGGACCCTTGTATAGGGCTTCTTATAGGGTGCAAAAAGGGCGGGGTATCGGGAGTTTTCTCGCGGGTCTGTGGCGATTTGCAAAACCTTTGCTATTTAGTGGGCTTAAGACTGTTGGTAAGGAGGCCGCGAGCGCTGGAGCAGCAGCTCTTGGAGACCTTGGTATAAAACCGGTTAAGGAGATACTGCGCAGTAGAATAAACGATGCGGGTCAGAACTTGAAACGCAAGGCTGAGGAAAAGATAAAAGGTATGTCTGGAGGAGGGTTGAGGATCGTGAAACGTCCTAGGTTAAATAAAATAAAACCATGTTTCGTAAACAAAAAGCGACAGTCAATCAGAAGTCGAAGAGGAAAGATGGTCGTTGGAGGAGATATTTTTTCGCTATAATGGCAGAGCATATGCTATCTTCGTTGGATTTGTTCCAGCCCAATCCACCGGTGCAAACTAACATCTTAGCAAAAAGACTCGTGTCCTACAAACCCATATCTTCGCTAGATAATCGATCGGTTATAGAATTCCTGATCAAAGACTCTGGGGATGCGTACAAGGATTTGAATAGCATATATCTTAGACTTAAAGTGAAACTTTGTAAAAAAAAGACGGGACTGATTACAATGAATCAGCTACCAATCAACCGGGGGTAGTAAACAATATTCTGCACTCTCTCTTCGAGCAGTGTAACGTTTATTTCAATGGGACGTTGGTCACACCATCAGAGGAAATTACCATTATAGAAGCTACATGGAAAATGTGTTAAACTATGGTACAGATGCGAGCAAAACACATTTACGAAATGTGGGATGGGAGTTGGACTCGGGAGACGATATTAACATGACAGATGCATCAAATTCCGGTTATACAAGGCGCAAAGGCTGGTTTAAGAACAGTGCAGAGGTCGAGTTGTATGGTAACTGCACGTAGATGTTTTCAACCAGATGCAGTTAATGATGGATCGAGTAGATATCGGTATAAGACTATTGCTATCTAATCATGCTTTCTATCTTATGGGAGGGAGTGACGATGGACTATTGAAAATTTTAGACGCAACTTTATACGTTCAACATTTAGATATTAACCCATCCATTTTAGTTGCACATAATAAAATCCTGGAAAACAACAACGCTAAATATCATTACAAACGCACGGAACTGAAAACTTTTACTGTTCCTTCTGGTGGACGAACTTTGAGCCTCGACAATGCGATCGTGGGACGAATACCGAATACAATTATTTTTGCGATGGTTGATAATGAAGCATATGCGGGAAGTCTGAATAAGAATCCATTTGCTCTCTCTCACTATTCGCTCGAGAATTTTTCACTCTTTGTGAACGGTGAGCAAATTCCATCCGAAGGATTACAATGTAATTTTCAAGTAAAAAGTATTGGGCACGAGCATATGACACGATATTCTCAGGTAGTGGGATTAAGCATTACAATAGAGGTAATCAAATCACTTACGACATGTTTGGACACGGTTATTTTATGTTAGTCTTCGATCTAACACCCGATGATTCGGGTAATGAGGATTATATAAGTCTAGGTGATAGAGGGGTTGTGAGAATAGAGGCGAGATTTGAAAACGAATTATCGAGAACGGTTACGTGTTTACTTTTCTCAGAGTATGATGCAACATTAGAAATTGATAAAAACAGAAACATTATCACAAACTTTTAGTCATGGATGGGATTCAAATTAACAGGTTACTAAGGCCACTCAGTATATTTCGCGGAGTTTACGCATCTGATAGGTTACCAAAATCACCACAAAATGGGGTTTACATAATAAATTTAGATCCGTCTTAATTACCAGGTTCACACTGGGTTGCAGTCTATTTACACAATCATTTGGCCGAGTATTTCTATTCGTACGCCTTGCCTCCTTTTGTCTCAAATATAAGAAAATTTTTAAAACCATTCTCAGTTGCTCGCAACCGCGTTCAAGTTCAAAGATTTCGTTCGGACATTTGCGGTGAATACTGCTGCCTCTATACCGCAAGTAAATCATTAGGTCAAACACTACACAAATTCCTCACACACTTTCATCACACCATCCCTCATCTCAACGACTGCCGAGCCCTGAAGCTGTTTCATCAGACCTTCAAGCGAGTGAGGCGGGCCAAATGTCATCCCAGAGCTCAGCGGTGCTGTTCCCGAATAAATATGATGAGCAGGAGGAGGAGTTGATTATTTGAGAAGAATCTGTTACAGAATGCAGATCGTGGTATCTGTGACTTATAGTCAAGGCGGGGTGACGGAGCTTGCAGCCGTCGACGTTGATTCAAATCGTCTATTTTGGGGCAGTTTCAAGAAACATGGGAAGCTCACCGCCGGAGGAAAGAAGCTACGTTTCCCAGACCCCCTGCAACGAGATGAGACTTCCTTCAACGAGGGATTCATTTCTCACGCCGAACTTTCATCTACCCTGGAAGCTATGACTGAGGGTGCAACCGCTCTCTACGCATTCAGCGAAGCAGAGTGTGAGTTCCTGACCGATCTCACGGGACGCACTTTCATCTCTCTCGAAAAAGAGTTAAACTGTCCCCCTCCCGAAAAATGTTCCTTCCTTGCCTTTTCCTGCCTCAATCCCTGTCACAAGTTGCGCAACAGCACTTGCGCATTGAGAGATGCACATTCATTAGCGCAATGGTTTCAATACAACCGTCTAAAGGTGGAAGTTGATCCATGTTCTGATGAATGTTCCCCCACCCCTCCTCCGTCATCATCCTCTAAATAAGGACAATAACGTCACCATACATCAGTCGTCATGCAGACGTCGGAGACCTCGGATCTACATCGTCCACCGGTGAAGAGAAAGAGACCCGCTGAACATCCCATTCCTACTTCATTCCACAACTTAAAGAATTTAGTACTTCAAACTGTGTACTACTTGAACAGTGCAAAAACAAAGAGTGTGTGTATTGGATACGATCCCAGCTGTGACTTTGAATCAGTCGTGCAATTTAATCAAGTTGGAAAAAAATGTTATTATTTCACATGGTTAAATGGTGTTATTGTTTCACAAAGCGAGTGGAAAAATATCTTGAACTGTGAAAAGGACGTGGATTTGTTCTTTTACAAAGGAGAAAAGCATTTTTTAACTTCCTGTTTGTCTTATGCAAATTACTTTGGGAAGAAGCATTTGGTTATTAAAAAAACTTTTAACTTAAAGGAAGATGAGTGGTTTGCATTTGTGAAACTCTTCAAGCTGATAGATCTTTTCCTCCAGAGACTGTTGGTTGGTCGTGACAAAGTGATACATTTTCTCGCCACAAAACTAGCAAATAATATCACGAATTGTGATTTTGAACGTCTTGAATTAGAGATGGCACTCATAACGTATGGTTCGGCTGATGAATAGCCTGTGTATGAATGAAAGGCTTTTTAACCTCTGGCACGAATGAGAGTTCTGTAAGTTAAAAGGTCTTGATGTAAGTTAAAAGGTCTTGATGTAAGTTCAACCCCTGGCATCGGGCGTAAAAACCTTGTAAGTTGGACATACATCACGATGGGTGCTATTATCGAATTTCAAGGATTTACAGACAGCGATGGGAATTTCATTGTCAAGGAGTTGGCAATCATCGCTGTCCAGAATAAATGTTGTAATACGTGGTTATTTAAATCACCACAGAGATTGCTCTTTACAAAAGAGTCTTCCTGGTTGAGAAACAACTATCACGGCTTGTGCGAATACTCTGGAGATGTGGATTATTCAGAATTGGAGAGTATACTTCACAATTATACTAAAAATTTTAAATATCTATTCACAAAGGGTGCTCAAAAAGCTGCCTTCTTAACAAGTCTTTTTCCCAAGGGAATTTGTGTGGCTAATCTGGAACTTTATGGGTGTCCCTCATTCGCGAAATTAACCGCGAATGAGGGTTGTTTAATTGAAATCCATATGGATGGTAATCTACAATGTGCCAGAAAAAATTGTTTTAAGCTAGCTGATTGGTGTATACGAAATAAAATATGTTAGGTTTTTTAGTCAATTGTATCATTTTATTGTTTTACATCATCATGTTCACTTTGATCATTTACGATGCTATACAATTGAGACAATATGATTGTATCTGGGGATATTTAATCGAATGCGGTTATTTAAACGAGAGTGTTAAAGGACTGTCTGCGCTCAGACGTGCAGTTCAATTGTTTCAAGAGGATTATAACATAAGTATGAGTGGGGAAATGAACTATGAAACCATGTATATGGTGAACAATGTAACAAACTCATCTGTGTGTAGTTGAAGAAAATAAACTTTTGTTGTTAAAATTTACCCTGGTCTTTCATTTGGAAATGAAAAAACACAAAATATAGTATTTAATACATTTATTGTTAATAAATATACATATCAACTTCAATTTTGAGTATAAACTTTATCACTCTCAGACGGGTACCTTTAATGGCGTCTGTGTTACCATAATCCACTTTTGATTGTCTATGGTTTGTGTAACACACAGGTTTTGGACCGTCAATACAATCACTTTGAGTCCTCGTTCCTCCTCCTTTTGCATAGACTCGAGGTCGGATGCATTCGTACACATCACACCAGATGATTGGGTGCTGCTCTTCCGCCAGGCGCCGCTTTTCCGGATCGGTAATGTCATCCTGAGTGGTTATATTAAATCTCTCCACTACCCCATTCTCATTCTGGAAGCCGGAGAAAGTCACCTTCTGTCCGACCACTTCAAATGTCTTTCTTTGGTGCCGGAATACACAGAAGTAAACTGTCTTAAAAGGTACCGAGAGCACAAAATCTTTGCCTCGATGAGGGATGTATACGATGTAAGTATCAGGATCTGACTGCTTCTCCACCCGGAGATTGGTGTGCTCCAGGGAGGCTTCGGGATCTCTTTGCAGCTCAGCGACAGTTCTGGAGGCCATGCTAACGTTGAATGAGCTAATAATTATTCGGGAGTCATTTATATGCGAGATGGAGAGGAGTCACGTTGCAACCGCACGTGTAGGGTGATGTAATGTCGGGGGAGAGGGGGACAAGCATAACTGACTTGAACTGGTTACGCTCCCACGGATCACGTCAGAGTCATTCCCACGCTCGAGTCTTGAGTTGATAAACTCGAAGCGTTGGGACCGGATGCATGTGGAGCGTGAGAAGAGATCTGGAGAGTGATAACTGGGTGGAATCGCCATTCCTACACTACTTGCTATGACAGTTGCCTTTTTATGTTTACATTTATAAGTATTTGCCGATGGGAAGATTTTTTCGCTTAAATTCATGAAAACAAATTTTAGATTGAAACGAAAAAAAGAGAAGAAAGTTAGCAATTTTTAATAATGTTACAGTAATTTTTCTCGAAGTTAGCCACGAAAGATAGATCATCAAAAAGAAATCATTATTTACGTGTTTATGTGAATTTACCATTGAAGATAGGTCTTTTAGTACTTTTATTCGTCGTTTTCAATCCATTATATATGTCAGCTACCTCTCGTGTAAAAGGAAGAGCCAAGGTACTCTGTCTTTTGAATGAATCTTTGTGGGAAGAAGATTGATTCTGGCGGAAATGCCGATGAAAAAAAAAGATGGGTGTCATATAATTGAACATGACACTTACTCTGAACAACATTTCAGAGATGATGAACTTTTGTAAAAGGAAAGGGACTTTGTGTATGCTCGGAAGTATGGAGTTACAATGTGGAATACGCAGGGATCAAGACCAAGCGTCAGAACACAGAAGTGTAACATTGTTACTGAGAGGAATGGGCGTGCTGTTAATAAAATTGGTATCAGAACATGAAGAGATTGTTTTCGTATGACGTTATTATAGTATATTAGGCCGGCCCTTATTTTTCAGAATTGCGAAAAGTTATGTTTTCCTGGTCTCAAAATGATCCAAATGGTGTTCAAATTCACGTGTTAAAATTTGGTTTCTTTAAAATAACGGCAACCCGTGCCCCAAGGGCCCTAAGTACTAAGGACCCTCAATTGAGTATTTTGGGGCCGAAAAAGCACTATTTCTATGTTATACGTAGAAGTAAAGCTTCTTAGGGCCGATTTTCTGTTTGTTTTAACCTATCTCTAAGCGTTTAGGAGATATCGTCCGTCGCAATTCAATCCCCCCCCCGTAGGGCGCCACCCCGTACCGCGGCACCGCTGAGGTATGTCCCGCACCACTTACTAGAGACTTCCCCTCAACCCCCTCCCCTCCCTCGGCGAAGACTTTGCTCCTGATGACAAGATTTACATGCTAGTGGTACGGTATTGAATAGGTTGTTCCTCTTGTGTCATGATTTATGTTGTTTAAGCCTATAATGTCAATTTTAACCCTTCAACGCCGTCCTATGTACTGGGTACCGACCCCTTAAACCTTGATTTTTTTTGCCGCCAAACGGCCGCGAACCATTCCAGCAGGCTTTGTTCCAATGTGCTTTTTATGTACAAAATATTATAAGCATGTGATAGAAATGTGTCTATGAATAATAAAGGAATGAAGGGAATGAGCAGGGCTTCCAGGGCTCCAACAGTAGATAGAAATATTCAAGGAAGAAGAAACGAGGCAGTCAGTTCACGGATGTAGATCACTGTGGATAGCTAGAGATAGTTCATGTGTATAGTGTGCAAAGGATAGAAAGTGCTAAGTTTTTTAGGATGTAAGGAGAAAATTGGTGAAATAAATACTTTATCATGAACGTGACGTTCATTTTAAGAATAGACCAACAAGGAAAGGTATGTAATCAAGACTAAATCCAGGCATTGAACTAGTTGGAAAAGAAAGTGAAGAAATACTCGGCTCAAATTTACCGACAGTGAGAGAAGTACTATGTGTTTTCTCTATCACCTAATGGGTTCGAAATTTGTAACACTTAGTGCAAGAAAAACCGTGAGAAATGCGTCTCATCCATAGTATTTAACTAGAATTCCTGTTGTTACGGAAAATAAGGCGATTGAAAAGTTAGAAAAATGACGCAAAGAATGGATGAACGTGCAACGGCATAAAGAGAGCGCGAACTACAGTGGATATGAAGAGAAGAGAATCTTTCGTAACAAAACTTGATGATTTGCTTGACATTGCAAGGAGCGGTACCATTGAATTTTTGACGCGCGAGAAGGAAAGTGCAGTTAATCTCTCGGATAAATGGCTTGGGCTGAAGAAATAAAGTTCTTACGCAAATAAAGAGGTGAACGAAATGCAGTTATTGGTTGAATAGATTTCAATGTATTCAAGAAGAAATGAAAAGATGTGGTTCTCCACTCCTTTTGTTGCATTAGCTCCCATCGACGATATCTCCGAAACGCTTAGAGATAGGTTAAAACAAACAGAAAATCGGCCCTAAGAAGCTTTACTTCTACGTATAACATAGAAATAGTGCTTTTTCGGCCCCAAAAAACTCAATTGAGGGTCCTTAGTACTTAGGGCCCTTGGGGCACGGGTTGCCGTTATTTTAAAGAAACCAAATTTTAACACGTGAATTTGAACACCATTTGGATCATTTTGAGACCAGGAAAACATAACTTTTCGCAATTATGAAAAATAAGGGCTGGCCTAATGTTCATGGAACGAATGGCGGAGAAAATTGTAAATTTCACTGACATTCATGTAGATAAAATTACTGAGTATTTTTCATTTGTACCTCTTCTACGAGAATAATTGAGGGAAGAATTGGAATGCCTGACTTACTGGTATTTTACTTTTTGCTGAGGAAAATAAAACTGAGTAACAGAATATATTAGATTTTTGGAACCACAGTGGATTAGGAGTTAAAATATTCTCTTCTTCCATGAGTCAGAACATATTTCTCTTCCACCCTTTATGCTTTCGTTTCGGCAACGTCAATGCTAGAGTAAATGTAGTGACAAATTAGCACCAATTTGGGATATGTTTGAGATGTTTGGCCGTAATGCACGGCCACATTATAGAGTTGTGTCATGTGCAACAGCTGATGATTAATTGGTTCCTTGTCAAAGAAGACGTTCATTTAGGCAATATTTACCTTCCGACCCCGCAAAATATGGCAATAAAATTTTAATTGAAATTTGATTGTATTTCAACCTAGAGATGTACTCAGGGTGGCAACCAGAGGATCCATTTTTTTAGATAACAGTCCAAAAGAGAAGCCAAAGCAAATGGCTTTTTGTAAACAGAAACGGGAGGAACATAATTTGGTCAACCGGTTCAATAATATTCCGAAAACAGATGAAATTCTAAGCAATAATTTGACGTTTATGGGAACAGTGCACAAAATATAAAAGGGATTTAGCACTGAAAATAGTAGAAAATAGCAGCTAATTCTCCTTTTGGAACATATAAATTCTGGTTTCCTGCGTTCCAAAATAGTCAAAGAATGTAATTCTCTCGCCAGAAATTCTCACAACTGTTTCTGTCAACGAATCCAAGACGAATAGAAAATAAAAGAAAACCGGAAATATTGACCTTTTATAACTGCACTTTAGGAGGTGTAGGTACAGTAGACAAAATACGCGGCACCGATCATAACAACCGAAACATCAGGAGAGGAGATGGTCCACGGCCATTTTTTTCACTTGCCGAACACTGCTGACATCAATGCATTCGTTATACTTAGGGATTCCAATTCGCAATTAAAATTGCAGAGAAGGTTTCTTCGTGGGAAAACTGGGGTACATCATTTGTGAAAGGAATAATTCAATAGTTATAAGTAATCCTAATATCATCGTTAATTTTGCCTCAAGAATACATTTTAGGCAATCGAATCAATTTCTTTAAGTAGATTATTTTAGTAGATATATTAGTATATACGTTAGGAATATAGAAGTCGATGTTGAAAATATGGTGAGATACGGTGATACATGTTTGTAAAAATGTATGCCATGTAAATTTATCTCAACATTTCATTTGTGCTCTTTGGATAAAACAAAAAAATTGCAATGTTTCCGGAGGAACTCGAACTGCCTACTGGAAATCAGGGAATTCAACAATAATCTCTTAAAAAAATAAAAGTTAATAGTTTGTGTATTTAGGAATTGATATACTCAATATTTTTAAGGATACGTCGAGTTGTACATTTTTGAAAAATTAAATACCTTTATAAAGACAGAGAAGGAAATATTTTGGGGTGTAATAGACAACCCACGCGACCATTTATGTTGGGAAAATGGGCGAGGGTGCCGCCGGGTTAAAAAGCAGTCTTTTGAAATTTCAAGGTAAAAGTTGTCGTAGTGAGGAAGTTGCTACCTAATTTGTTATATCATATCGAAACACTAACTCTATTTATATAATCTGACCTGATCCAATCGAATGTGAGTGATTTACGAAACTGCTATTGAAGTGGTGTCATTAAATTTTAACTGGTCGTCATTCAGTATTTTGTTTCAGATATTTGTTAACATTATAATAACATAAG
This sequence comes from Ischnura elegans, assembly GCF_921293095.1. Classification (NCBI taxonomy): domain Eukaryota; kingdom Metazoa; phylum Arthropoda; class Insecta; order Odonata; family Coenagrionidae; genus Ischnura; species Ischnura elegans. Next base: position 98,869,995 of record NC_060259.1, read on the forward strand.
GAGGAGCGCAGATTAGTCTGTGTGTGAAAAGGACATCATTTTTGCTTGATTGGTTGCCGCATAATAGCTAGCGACTTAATTAGAGGCTTTGGACTCTGCCAAATAGGATGCCTAAATGTTATCCAACTAATGAGTGAAGGTTTCAGTATATCGAAAAGAATGTACGTATTACTCCCTTTTGTGAAAATAAGCATTATTTCTACTTGGCCTGAAGAAATATGTGTATAATTATCGCTCAATGCGTTCTGGGTTAAGAAAGTGCTGAAATGAAGAAGAATGGTTTCTACCATTAAGGATTATAATAAAGAAATTAGTGAATCATAATATCCCAATGGGTCATGGGTTCAGAGAATGCTAAGGTTTAGAAAAACTTGGTACTTTTCGTTTAAGAATTAAATAAAATATTGTTGTGTAACAACAACCCAATTTGCTTTACTTTAGCCTTCTTCATAACTTTGGCATATCATAGGGCAGGCGCATATGTTATGAGAAAGTGTAGAAGAAATTGTACAAATATATAATCAACTGGATCTCCTTTTTATATCATCAGTACTTGGTTTCTCAAACTTTGAACTCGGCTTTTAAGAAAATAATAATTTAAACAATAACTTCTCCAAAAATCAATTAAATAAAAATGTATCAATTATCCGTTTCTCCAGTGGTGGGGGAGACTGGTAACGGTTGTGACAATTTTAATCTGATCGCCCTTTGTTTTGTAAGTAGGCCACTAAGCTGAGCAAAGAGCGTTTCTTAAGGTAATTTGCACATTGTTACAGATTTAAATATTAAATTTGCATTCCTTAACTCAATTGATAGCTCATAGGAGCAAGTTATAAAACATTTTAGTGTCACAACCGACCTCACCCCAAGGGCGGTTGTGACAGTACTTAGGATGGGTAGTGAGAGGTTCTTAAAATACTATGCAATGGTCTGGAATCATTTTAATAGCTAGAAATATTTAACATAATGCAGCTTGTTTCTGAAAGCATTGCAACTTAATAACAAAAGAAATATATTCTGGGAACGCTTCTATAATTTACAACAAATAAGGCAATAAAACTAATAAGCTAAAATTATTATGTCAGTCTTCACATACACACTACAGTTAATACGTCAGTCATCATTAGCAATTAGTTGAGAAGATGAATAAACATTTCGAGTTACGCTTCAAAACGAATTCAATCGAAATATAAAGTCCACAAAGAGATAGTCGAAAATAAATGTCCGCGCTATGTGCTAAGTATTTTGATAGCTGCTGCTACTGTTCTGTCGAAAGGCGAAAACTCTATTTTGAGACAGCATATCCCATGCTGAAAATGCTTTCATTTTCGCCCCCACGAGGGCTATCGTGTTTACAAATATATCTTAGGTAAGACATGTGATTAACTCTGCGCATTACCGCGGATCTCCGTAAAGAAGTCTCTAGTTTCACTTCTTGGTAACCATATTTATAGTGCAATGCCACACAGTCCTCTTTTAGTCTTTCTCACGCATATTCTAGGCATCTAAAACAAGAAAAAACAACTTGTGTCACAACCGTACCTGGGAAAAATGTCACAAAAAACAAATGCTATGTCGATACAAAATAACTTCCTAACATAGTAATCGCTGCTATTGAACCAATAAGGTGTATCTTCTATCGAGGAAAAATACTCAACTTTCTATCTACATTCATGTGACAAAAATTTTTAAAAGAAATCGAACAAATAAATATTTAATTTTTACTGTTGAAATCCAATATGGGCCCCTGCTAGCGTTTACGGCGCGTGGTTGTTGACTCAATACTGTGACATAGGTTCAAATGTGCAAGCTGCTCCTCTTCCCCCTTGCATAGTCCGCTATTCCCATAGTTTTTCGAATAGGAGGGCTGTGACTACCGTACCCTGGGACAACCGTACCCAGTCTACCCTATCCGGGCAAAAGGGATTTGCCTAAAAAAAAAATAATAACTTGAAAAATTAACAAATTAGTATCGACAATCATTCCAGAAGTAGCAGCCTACTCCTTCATATGCCGTGCAATTTCCGTGCGCCCATCCGTAGCAGTGGCTGCACTATATCCAGTCTTCGATAATCGGCTCGATATATTTTTTAAGTACACACCTAACAAAAGAAATTTGGTTTCTCTGTCTTCCTGCATCTGCTGGGTCCTGCTTATTCAGAACTCCTTGTCTTTTCGTTCTTTAAGTCTCATACTTCATAGCCTACTCAGCTGTAACATTAATGGACGTCAATACTTCTGATTTTTTCCTTTTGCGTTTACGCTTCGTTTTGGGGGCGGCCGGATGGGTCTGATTTGCAGTGAAGTGAAGGCGCTGGTTTTGATGGTCCTTATGTTTTTCCTGGATGGTGGAATCAGGAAAAGGCGTAATAGACCTTTCGGGTTCCTCATTTTTACAGATTACAGGTAAAACAGTCGATGAAGTATTTTAGCTAGTTGTCGAAATGGGATTTGAGGGATATGAAAGTAAAGAAAAATGCCATTTAACAGATAGAACGTTTAATTGATCTCTAGACAATTGGTGCGAAAATATATGTTAGGACCTTTGCGAAAATCATGGCAGGAGAAGATATAGTCACTAGTGGACCCCTCTAAACTGCTCACTACTCCGGTTTGACTTTTTATTTGATAGATAAAGCGTGTGGTGGTGGTAGTTGCTGCTCTTCACTTATGTTCGTGCATGTCATGTATGTCAGTCACATCTAAAGTGTATTTCTCCTCCAAAGGGAATACGCATCCGTTTTGCCCATATCCGTCTTGCCCAAAGCCACAGTATCAGAAAGATGCATGAGACTTTCATATACTATATTTGGTGGTTAGTGGAAGGCTGCAGTTGCAAAATAAACTTAGGGAAACATATCATCGTACAAAAGTAACGTATATTTAATCACTAGACAATTAATGCATAAAACGTATGTACAAACCTTTACGAAAATCGTAAGAAAACAGCAGCAATCGTTCTCATTCACTTAAACCGTAAACGCGCACCTGTATTGTTTTGTTATAACTGTTATTTCGTCGCTCGGTCAATCAGTTGACCCGGCACATACGCATCGTGACGCCATCTTTTCTTGTTAATCCGTTTATTATTCTTTCCCGCACTATGACTTTTGACCGGGCATCCACTACATGGATAAAATTATAATTTGTCTACATATCGGTGGGAAAATTCACAGGGTGGTTTTCTTATTCTGACAGCTCATCTGAAATCTGATTGAGACTCCTCTACTGTTACGTTTGTGGTATCAATAAATATCTTAGATTTATTTTTCAAAATATGAAATATTGCCAAGATTGTTATACTAAGTGTGGTTTATGACGTAAATGTTATGATCACATCGGCCTCATTAGTACCTACAAAGTGTCTGGGCACATGGTGTGAAAAAGAAAAAGTATGCTTCATTTATTGAATATGTTCTCAAATTTGTTCTCTGTTATTATATAATGATGCGGTTTTATATATATATATGATTTATTTATATTCATATCACCTGTGGTGTCTTTCATAAGTAATATATATATATATATATATATACACAATGTTTTGGAAAATATGATATGCACGTGGCACGTAATATAAATAGTTTAAGTTAATATCGATAAACACAGAGACACAAAAAAGAAACACTCACATTGAATAAATAAACTCGTCGAAGCTATCGAAGCACTTCAGGCTTCTTCGTCAGCTGAAGTATGAATCATACTTCAGCTGACGAAGAAGCCTGAAGTGCTTCGATAGCTTCGACGAGTTTGACGTTTCAGCGGATTGATCCGCTATCCTCAATGCTGAAGGTGAACTGCTGCAGGCAGGGTAAGTTCCTCCAGTCGCCCTCCTTGGTGAGGTAGTGGGGGTGGAAGAAGGGGAAGGGGAGAGGGGGGGGAAAAGGGAGGGTAGGGTTTGGTTTGTTTTGGCTTTTAATTCTATCTTCTCCCCAAAATACACAAACCCAATAACCCTGGCCGTCCCATTGTGTCTAGCCGCAATTCCCCAACCGAAAGAATATCAGCCCTTCTAGATCACTACTTGCAACCTCTTGTCACCACCCTCCCATCTTTCATAAAAGACTCCTATCATTTCCTAAGCATACTTAACTCAACCCCTATCCCTACCGGTACCAATCTCCTAATGGCGACAATTGACGTCGTTTCACTTTATACTTCCATTCCCCACCACGAAGGCCTCAATGCCCTCAACTACTTTCTTGCCCAACGCCCTCAGCCTCACTCTCCCTCCACCAACTTCATCACCCAATTAGCTGAACTGATTCTAAACAAAAACGCCTTCAACTTCGACGACACAATCTACCTACAGAAGCGAGGAGTCCCGATGGGAACCAGAATGGCCCCAGCCTACGCAAACCTCTACATGGGTCACCTGGAAAACTCTTATTTAAATTCCCAAACCCTTAAGCCTCTCCTGTGGGTCCGCTTCATCGATGATATTTTTTTACTATGGGCCCATGGGCGTGACTCGCTAGACACTTTCATTGCATCCCTCAACTCCACCTCATCCGTTTCTTTCACTTCATCAATTTCTGCTTCCTCCCTTACCTTCCTTGACATAAACATCCGCCTTGAAAACAATACCTTCAGCACCTCCATCCACAAAAAACCCACCAACCATGAACAATACTTGCACTACACCAGTTGCCATCCACCTCACACCAAACACGCAATCCCCTACTCCCTATCAGTCCGTGCCCATCGCATCTGCAACAATTCACCATCTCTTCAAAGAGCCACACAGAACCTCCATCATGCTCTCCTCAAACGAAAGTATTCAGAACCCCTGCTTAAAAAGAAAATACTCTCTCCCTCCGAACAGTACACCCCACGCACCAAAAAAGAACAAACCAGGAAACTGAATCTCACCACCACATTCTTCCCGGGCTCTCAAAAAATTAAAAAAATATTAAAAGATCTGTACCCTATCATCAGAAAAAACAAAATCACGGCTGCTCTTCTTCCATCCTGCCCCTCCATTGCCTACAGAAGAGCACCTAACTTAGGTAATATTTTAAAATCCACCCGCCCCCTCCTACGGCACGCTCTGCCCCCACCTTCCTCCCTGACTCCATGCAACCGCCCCCGTTGCAAATGCTGCCCCCTGCTACGCCCCACCACTTCACCTGTCACCAATAGATCCTCCTCCACACCGTCTTGCACTTCCTTCAACGTTGTATACAGGCTATTTTGTAATTTTTGCCCCGCGTACTACATAGGAGAATGTACCACACCCATATCCATCCGTATGAATAACCACAGGCGCTCCTGCAAAACTCCCCCCTTTCATGAACCCATCCCCATTCACACTTCCTCACACAACAGTACCTTCGACCAATGTTTTTCCCTAACCTTCAATGAAGTTTTGCCAGAGAGGGCAACTATCATCGAGGTGAGGACGAGGGAGATGGCCCACATCTGGGTTGAAAAGGCGTTTGAAACGCCCGGGCTAAACATCGCCCACTAAAAAGCCAAAACAAACCAAACCCTACCCTCCCTTTTCCCCCCCTCTCCCCTTCCCCTTCTTCCACCCCCACTACCTCACCAAGGAGGGCGACTGGAGGAACTTACCCTGCCTGCAGCAGTTCACCTTCAGCATTGAGGATAGCGGATCAATCCGCTGAAACGTCTGAACGTTTATTTGTGAGTGTCCCTTTTTTTACGTGTGTCTATGTTTTAGTAGTACAATTTTTGTTCGTTCGCCTCGATCGGCCACATATTTATATATATATATATATATATATAAATATGTGGCCGCCAAATCTATCTTCCATTCTCAAAACGACTAAACCACTCTCAAGGTTCACCACCCGTACTAGCTCTTTACCTATCCCTTGCCAACGACCCCGGTGCAAAACGTGTGCTATCCTCATTACCCAGTCACTTCCTAACAAATTTCTCACTTTTCCGCTTCCTTCCACTCCATCCCCCACCTGTACAACCAGTAACGTAATTTATATCCTTTTATGTAATTCCTGCCCCGCCTTCTACATTGGTTTAACCACCACCTCACTCAACCTACGGATTAACAACCATCGAGCTTCTTGCAAATCCACTTCCCAATCTGCTTCGCTTCCTGTCCCTACCCACGCCTTTTCCCATAATTTAGAATTTGATGACTGCTTTCACATAGGAATACTTGCCTCTCTCCCACCCTCCGCCTCACCGCTAGAATTAAAAACTCTTGAATTGTCTTCCATTTGGCTACACCAAGCATTCAACCCGCCTGGCCTTAACAGGGCCCACTGATCTCCATAGCCTTCTCCTCTTTCCCATCCCCCATCCTCTCCCTTCCCCTATCTTATCCTAATCTCCTCAGCCTTTAGGCATCCTCTGTCCTTCTCCTCAGTCTCTTCTTGCCTCCCTCCCGACGAAGACCCTAAGAGGTCGAAAATTTGAAAGAAACTAACATGTGAGTCCTCTTTTATTTGTGTCTGTGTTTTTGTGGCCTATCATGGCATTTATTTATATTCATATCACCTGTGGTGTCTTTCATAAGTAACATATATATATATATATATATATATATATATATATATAATATACAATGTATTGGAAAATCCGAAATGCACGTGGCACGTAATATAAATAGTTTAAGTTAATGTCGATACACACAGAGACACAAAAAAGAAGAAACACTCACATTGAATAAATAAACTTGAAGCTATCGAAGCACTTCAGGCTTCTTCGTCAGCTGAAGAATGAATGGTGAGGAAAGGAGAGGGTTGGAAAAGGGAAAAGAGGGGTAAGGGGAGAGGTGTATGGTATATATATATATAGCAGGATTTGTTGTTGCACGTTTCGGGTATGACTCATGAGAGGGTTGACCGAGGACGAAAAGTGAAAGGGGAGGGTCTTTCCGCCTGCGTTGTGGACGGCGGATATCCTGTCGAAAAAGCTGCATGCATGAATGTAAAAAGATAAATCATCGACAAGAAACGCCAACTCTGCTTCCGGCTTAAAAATTGCTCACGTGGCTCATTCTTGCACGATGAGTCACAGACACTGTGCCGTTTTGATGGTCATTCCACCGTCATCATGTATCTTTTGACATATCTTAACACGAATCCTTTTTTTACTTTTGATTTTTTTTTAATTTTTCACCTCGATTCAAATCAGGTGAGTCATGTGCAACTCAAGACGTTACGCTTACTACTATCTGTAAGAAAGCAAGGCAACTGAGTTTTTGGAACACATTTGTCTAATCGAAGCAGCCAATTTCAATGGACCACCCAGATTCTACAATTCCGTAGCTTTATGATCTGCCAATGGGTTTCTGGGCCACTGCGCAGACCACTTCACTCTCCAGGTTTTTTTATTCCCATGGGAATATTACTTAAGCTCAACGGTGCTAGTTAGAAGGCCATTGCGGCAGGATCAAGGATGGCAGAGGAAGAGAATTTGGCAAGCCTAAACCAAATGATGAGCTTAATGCCAGCGCTATCGCCTCTCTTGGCGGTAGATATGGTTAATTTCAAACTTGCCTTTGGAACGTCAGCGAGATTCACCTAAATTACCATGAGCGCAAATTCCTCTGGATCGAGACTGAAACCACGGACGTCAAGGTTCATCAATTCTGTAGAGTAGTGGTTTGTGGAAATCCTGTGGTCCATAGCATTCTATAAAACTGGACCTCTATACCCTCTCTAGTAGTGTTTTTGTGTTTTAATCGCGGAAAGAAAACATTGGATGTTTATCACAGTTTAGGGTTTATTTAAAAATATCACCGTAATTCTGTTTAAACATACGTTTTCTTAAATTGTGATCAGTTAAGAGAGCACACAGAATTAGACTGTGTAGATTGTTAGTCCATGTTCAATATCCGTTATTATTTGTTATCTCAAAAGTCAAAATATTTTAAGGATTTATAAAAAATGGAGATTTTTGTCTTCTTAAATGAGAATTTGAAAATTGAGCAATGACCAAGAGTGACAAAATTCCTTCACGAGGAAATTCAATGCAAGAAAAGGAATGGAATCGTTAAATATCGAACACGTCAATGTGGTGGCAAGACCCTCTCCGATTCGTACTATTTTTTTTCCATAGAATGTAACGCTAATTGATTATAGAAAAAAAATTGTAGAAATATGAGAAGCAAAATGTAACAGCATCAGTTAGGAATGGAATGAAGTAAAATAAGAATCAGCTTTTGGATCAATTCTCAAAGACTCCAGAATGGATTTATCTTTTGAGATACCAATGGTGTTTTAGTTTAGATATGTTGAAGCTATAAGGATTGTGTTCAATGTGAAAGTTGTATTCCACTCCCGAATGCAATTTCCTTTCTTTCCACTTATACCTGATTCACGGATTGCCATATTTATTCCTGCAATTGTCGTATTAAAAATAAGCAATAATCGACACCCAGAGCTTCTACCAGTTCTTGATGAAACATATCCTGCGTGGGATGACGATGTACCGATATTATTATAGTCGTATTAAAGTGATATCATATTGCCATTGAGTCCAATAGTGCTACGGGAGCGGTAAATGAAAAGGAAGAATAAGCCTAAATTGGAAGTGAAAATGTGAGAAATTTCAAATTAGGTGAATCCCTGGCTCAAGTGACCGAATTTTCGCGAAAACAAATTTTTAGAACAGTTTTCATCAGTAATATTCTAACCGAAATGGTAATATGCCAAAGCTATACGTGTCTATTTGGCATTTCATTCTCATGTAGTCTACATGTTTTTAAGGCCGCTATACACGGTGAATGATCATGCTGAATGATCACCTGATCATTCTTAGGATCATGCGAGGAAAATTGAACATGTTCTATTTTTCAGTGAATGATCATGCGCATGAAGGTTCATTCGCGAATTGTTCCATCATACACGGTGAATGATCTTGCGAATGATCATGTTGAATGATCACGTAATCATTCACTGGATAATGCGAGGAAAATAGAACGCATTCTAATTTTCACTGAATGATCATGCTTATAAAGGTTCATTCGCGAATTGTTCCGTTTACACGGTGAATAATCATGCTGAATGATTATGCGAATAAAATCATTCGCCGTAAAGAAGATGGAGGACGCAAGGATATACCACCACATAATTATCCTGAGGAGCCGCTGCAACTCAAGGCATTTTTATTTGTCGTGATGAAAAGAATGAGCAGTTGGATGTGTGTTATGATATAAAGTAGGAGGGAAAATATCAGCTGAATCGAAATTTAAGGACAGAGATGCATGAAACCTATCTAAGGCTTTTTGACCAGTGATGATTATGATAACTTTCGTGGTGTTTGTAGGATTTTCTTCTCTAGAATAATCATTAAAGACTTCCAAATTCGTAATATCCGAAAACAATATGATGGAAAATATACCCTTTGGTGTTTCACATATAAGTACTGCCAATGTAGAGAAATATTCGGATATTGTCATAATTGGGAAATATCGCCCCAGACATCCTAGCATTATATTAGCGCTATTTTATCTTGCAGTTGTGACGGAAATAGTCTATAAACTTGTTTAGCTGATTTTTTAAGCTTTCTGAGGATACCTGTAAAATATGATTATAAAATTAAATGCAAGTTTTTAAGCAAAATTTCTTCTGCCAAAGTTCTGCGGAGTGGGTTGTGGTAGTCTCCCCTCGCGACCTTTCTCGTTACGATTTGACGCCTAATATTTTTAGTCGACTTAAATGTTTTTCGGCCATTATTATTAGATTTGATTGCTACTCTTTCTGAAGCTTACTATGACAGTTTCCTTTTTATGTTTACATTTATAAATAATTGCCGATGGGAAGATTTTTTGATTAAATTCATGAAAACAAATTTTAGATAGAAAAGAAAAAAAGAGAAGAAAGTTAGCAATTTCTGATAAAATTTCAGTAATTTTTCTCGAAGTTAGCCACGAAAGATAGATCATGTGTTTTCGTATGATGTTCATGGAACGAATGGCGGAGAAAATTGTAAATTTCACTGACATTCATGTAGATAAAATTACTTAGTATTATTCATTTGCACCTCTTCTACGAGAATAATTGAGGGAAGAATTGGAATGCCTGACTTACTGGTATTTTACTTTTTGCTGAGGAAAATAAAACTGAGTAACACAATTTATTAGATTTTTGGAACCACAGTGGATTAGGAGTTAAAATATTCTCTTCTTCCATGAGTCAGAACATATTTCTCTTCCACCCTTTATGCTTTCGTTTCGGCAACGTCAATGCTAGAGTAAATGAAGTGACAAATTAGCACCAATTTGGGATATGTTTGAGATGTTTGGCCGTAATGCACGGCAACATTATAGAGTTGTGCCATGTGCAACAGCTGATGAGCAATTGGTTCCTGTGCAAAGAAGACGTTCATTTAGGTAATATTTACCTTCCGACCCCGCAAAATATGGCAATAAAATTTTTCATTGAAATTTGATTGTATTTCAACCTAGAGATGTACTCAGGGTGGCAACCAGAGGATCCATTTTTTTAGATAACAGTCCAAAGAGAAGCCAAAGCAAATGGCTTTTTGTAAACAGAAAGGGGAGGAACATAATTTGGTCATCCGGTTTAATAATATTCCGAAAACAGATGAAATTCTAAGCAATAATTTGACGTTTATGGGAACAGTGCACAAAATATAAAAGGGATATAGCACTGAAAATAATAGAAAATAGCAGCTAATTCTCCTTTTGGAACATATAAATTCTGGTTTCCTGCGTTCCAAAATAGTCAAAGAATGTAATTCTCTCGCCAGAAATTCTCACAACTGTTTCTTTCAACGAATCCAAGACGAATAGAAAATAAAAGAAAACCGGAAATATTGACCTTTTATAACTGCACTGAAGGAGGTGTAGGTACAGTAGACAAAATACGCGGCACCGATCATACCAATCGAAACATCAGGAGAGGAGATGGTCCACGGCCATTTTTTTCACTTGCCGAACACTGCTGACATCAATGCATTCGTTATACTTAGGGATTCCAATTCGCAATTAAAATTACAGTGCAGGTTTCTTCATGGGATAGCTCGATTCTTAATTTCCCATACATTAAAATTAGACTTACAATGAATATGATTTCCGGAGACATAAAAAATAGAGGAATGTGCGTAAAATGAGCTTGATGAAAGATGACGAAAAACAAGAAAAAAGTAGTAAATAATAAAATATTGGTGTGTAACAACAGTTCAATTAGATGAAAATATGCTGTGATTAGGAGCAAATACTCATCAGCAATTAAATAACATTTGGAACTAGTAGCAACTAATACATTTAGCTTTCTCATTTTGAACCTTCTCCAAATAAAAATTTATAACTAATGCACACGTTTTATGAGTAGTCACCACGTCTTGCGCCCTCTCAAACACCACTCCCCATTGGAACCACATCCTGCCCACTCACAGAATTCTCAAATAAACACAAAAGACGCATCACCAAAATTTACACTATTCCTGCTCCTCTCCCTATTTTGACGGCGGTGGTTTTCTCTCTTGTAGGAAGTAGCAAGGGTGCTCCGGAGGGGGTAGCGGTCCATGTGGGGAGGGCGGTGGGGTATGTGATGAACGTGCTCTCGAGCGAAGAAGATAAGGTGACCGCTGTGGCACGGGCGGGAGGGCGTCATCTGGAATCCACGTGTCCTCTTCTTCATTCACAATAGCGAGTGTGTCTTGGTCGTTATCAGCTAGGTCCTCCCCTCCACACTCTCTTTCCTCGCAGATGGGCGTATCGTGCTCGCCGCTAAGGGAACTTAGGCAACGAGCAGTCTAGCCCTTCAGATAAGGAAATAGACCCCTTGAAATCCTCTCCCCTGCCCTCGGCTCCGATGCAGTTCCCAGAATACGAGGAGAAATCCCAGGAAGGAGATTCCTTCTCAATTCCTTCAAAGGCGGGAGACATCGTTTGCTTTCTGGGTCTTCCCCTTCGTCTCTCACTGGCGGCCCCGGAAATTGCGGGAGGAGGAAGACCATGATGGCGGAGATGGGGCTTTACTCTATTTTTATGTACAACTAGCGTCCTATGAGGGGGTTGCAGCATTAAATTAATAGGAGCAAGAACCCTTACAATGCGATACGGCCTTTTCCACGGTCGGTGGAATTTCTTTCCTACACTTGTCGTGACACAGGGGTCGCTTAAATAGACCGAGTCTCCCACCATATACGTCCTGTCCTTTCCCTTGGATCCCGCCCTCTTGAATTGCTGTCTACGTTCCCGCTCATTGTTTCTCGCACACTTTCGCCAAATCACTCGAAGTCTATCCCGTAACTGTTCCACTTGAGTGTGGCACACATTTCTCAGAGGTATCTTCACGCACGCAAACGGCGAGCTCATTTCGTAACCAAATATTGTTTCATGAGGGATGAAGGCTGTGGAAGTGTTAACACTGGTGTTGCATATAGTTACGGCATAGTTCTACCACTCATTCTAATCATCGCTTTTGGCATTCACATAATGGGATAGAGCCTGTGCTATCGTTTGGTGACCCTCTCTTTTCGTCCGTTGCACTTGGGTGTATAAGGGGAGGTTCACAATTTGGTCACCCCAAGCAGCTTACATTCATCTCTAAATAAGTCCGACATGAAGTTACTCCCTTGATCGATCAGAACCTTGTCAGGGACACCGAATCTTAATATCCACTCCTCAACTAGGGCAACGGAAATCGCGTCTGCTGTATGGCTTGGTAAGGGGACCATCATCAGATACCTAGAATAATGATCTAAAATTGTAAGAATGAACGTGTTTCTCTTCTCGGTCGGGGGCAACGGGCAAACTACATCAAGGGCTATAAAATTAAAGTGTCTATCGGAGGCCAGGAGGGCTTATGACGGAGCCTTGCACTTTCCATACGGACTTCTCCGATTACACGACACACAATTTTTCACATATGCCTCGCAATCTCTTCCCAAATGCGGCCACCAATATCGCGCCGCTACGCGTGCTTTTGTAGGTTTTACCCCCAGGTGTCGCGCTAGGGCGTAATCATGGCACTGTCTCAAAATGTCAGTCCTTAGGCTCTCAGGGACAGCTATCACTCTTCCCCGTGGGACGATTTTAAAAAGGACCACATCCACAACCTCAAATCCTACCTTGCTCCCCCATTCCGCGCACTCTGTGTCACTCTCTTGCGCACTCTCTATATCGACACTCGGTGTACATTTAAATCGGCTCACCTTCCGGCTAAGTCTATAGGCGTTCTTGTGCAATACCCCCGGATTATGAACTGCCTCGTAGTCATATTCAGAAAGTGTAACAGTCCATCGCATCAACCGGCTACTTGGGTCACGCAGGCCAAATAACTTGAGGGCCACATGGTCACTAACTATCTTAAATTTTCGCCAATACACGTAGCATCGGTATTGTGCCACAGCAAACATGACATTGCACAGTTCCGTATCGGTCACTGAATAATTTTTTTTCAGCGTAATTCAGCTGTCTCGATGCATAAGCAATTGGATGATCTTCCTCGTCGATCTCCAGAGAAAGCACTGCCCTTATTGCAAAGTTAGACGCATCGGTTGAAATAATGAAAGGTTTTTTCGAAATCTGGATATGACAACACGGGGCTATTAGCTAGGGAATCTTTTAATTTCTCTAAGGCACCAACGCAATCTTTATCCCAGTTGAACACTGCACCTTTTCTTAACAACTTCGTCAACGGCCTTGCTATTTATGCGAAACCCACGACCAAGTGGTGATAATAATTCGCTAGTCCTAAAAAGGACTGAAGTTCCTTCACGTTGGTGGGGGGTGGGAAAATCTTGCACAGCGGATTCTTTTCCATGCTTTGAAATCACGTGACCTAAATAGTTAACCTTTTCCTCTGCAAACTTACATTTCTCAAACTTAAGGGTTAGCCCGGCGTTTCTTAATCTGTCGAGTACGGGACGCAGCCGCACGGCATTCTCCTCTATCGTTGCACCGAAGATTATCACGTCGTCCAAATACACGAGGCATTGTACTGACTTCAAGCTCCGTAGGCGGCCGTCCATGATCCTTTGGAATGTGGCAGCATTTCGCAAACCAAATAAGAAAATGGTCACTGTATTAATGCTATTTGATTTTTGCAAAGCCTTTGACCGGGTTAACCACGTAAAACTTCTTGTAAAAATGAAGAGTAAACTTTTCCTGCTCGGTACTAAACTGGTTCCACGACTGCCTTATTAGGCACCGCCTAGCTGTCAAAGACTCATGGAAAAATATCTAAGAGGAATTATGTCACCTGCGGCATTTCTCAAGGCTCTGTACTAGGACCTGTGCTATTTTCCATATATCTTATTTATCTTCCTGAAAAATTAAAGTACTGTAAATATATGCTTTACGCGGACGATTTGCAAATTTATCAACATTGTCTTTCTCATGACCTTGGAAATACTATTGAGAGATTGAATGAAGATATTGCCTCCATATCCAACTGGGTTGAAAATAACTACCTTGTATTAAACTGTACTAAACCAAAGCCATAATTATGGCCTCCTCAAAGCTTGTAAATGAGATTGATTTCGATTCATTACCTTACATTAAACTGGCAAATTTTAATGTTCCTTTTTCAAGCACAATAAAAAATCTAGGGGTGACAATTTCTAATGATATCTTATGGCTAAATCATGTCCATGATATTTCTAACAAAGTCAGTAAAATTGTGTATCAATTAACACTAAGCAAAGAACTGTTATCTGTTGAAACCAGGAAAATGTTAATATCTTCCATTGTTTTTCCGCATTTCGATTACTGCTGTTTAGTTAATAATGATATCCCAGGTGAACTTGATTTAAAACTTCAACGCCAATTAAATTCATGTGTAAGATTTGTGTTCAACCCTCGAAGAGATGTACTTATATCGTCATACCTCAATTAAATTGTATGGCTTTCCACTAAAAAAACGACGAAAATATGTCCTCGCTGCTTTCCTTTACGTATTGTTTCTTTATAAAAATGCAGAATATTTATATAACCTATTTAAAACTAAGCCTAAAAATACTACTATAACTACAAGGTCAGATGATTACTTCATCTATTATCCCGCTCGTCGCGCAACTTCTTTCCAGAAGTCATTTCAGGTTGTAGCATCCAATCTCTGGAATAATCTATCAGATTATGTTAAAAATACTTGGTTTTGAAATCGTTCAAGGCAAAATGTTATAGCTTATTACTTACTGCCCCATAATAGCTTATTGTTTAATTGAAGAAAAATGTGTATCTCTTATATTTCTTTGGTTGTTTGATTGTTTATCATGTTACTTATTGCCATTCCCAAAACTTCTTCCTCGTTGGTTCTGTGATTTGTCGTTGGAACATTGTGTATCAAAAGTTTTTCCTTGTATAATATTGTTGTTGTTTTAGTATAGTGATGATATGATTTATTTGTAAAATTGAACTCTTTTGTCGTATTTTCCTGTTAGTACTAAAGCTAAGTTAGAAATTATGAAACCTTCAGCCAATATTGCAGGGAAACAGCTGAGCTGTTAATCGAGCTTTATGGTTGGTATTAAATGCCTCCCACGGTACATAAAGTGCTGATACATGTAACAGGAGTTATCACACAATGCTTTATTCCAATTAGAGTTCTAATGGAGGAAGTATAGGAAATTTCGAGAGCACCACGAAAGAAAATCCTCAACAGTGTTAACTAATGAAGATATCTTTCGAAGACTCCTTTTAATACTGACCCATACATTTCAATTACATTAGGAGTTCCAAATAAAGTGAGGTCAGTGTACCAGGTGAGGTGAAAATTTGCTTATTTTAAGTAATTCGCAGACCGACAATTAGTAAGATGGGGTGACATCGGGCAACAATTCTTTTAAAATTCACTTTTAGTGATGAATGAAAGTGATTTTACTGAAATCTAATCATTATTGTCTTCAATACCCTTAATATCATCCAATTTATTTAATCTAATGTGACTCATCAAATACACGGAAGCCAAAAATTAGTAAGTGTGAGTAGTTCTTCCGATTTCGGTATTTCGCCGACTTAGCTGATGGTCGTGGGTTCGAATCCCGTCAATTTTATGTCGTAGGTTCTATCATGGCTTTTCACTGCAATTTATTTATGCTTTATCTTTAAATTTTACTGTTTTAAGTTCTCCATTAACAATAAGTAATCGCAATGAAATCCATATCGAGATTTTCTAAAAATTCATATAACAAAATAACAGCTCAAAAAATGCTATAATGAAGAGATAGCGTAAAAATTATGTCAAAATCTGATTCAGGCGATCAAAATTTTGTGACACCCCGTTATTGTTGTTACTTTAGGAACAATTGCGAATTTATTAATTTTGGCCAGTTTTTTCGATTTGGGACCACTGTGGTGCGCTGCCGGTGTTGATTCGGTGAGACGTCAGGGCGGTAACTCGTAGTCTATCCTTCTATGTGAACAGATCCTCGGATTCTTTTAATAGTGGAAGGAGGATCTCCCTCTCACTGACATCCAGGTGCGCCAACTTTTCGCGGAACATTTCGCCGCTCTTAGCCGACGCTATCGTCCTCAACACCTTCCCGTGCATCTTTCATACCCCCGCTTCGTTGGGCTCCAACTTCTCAGCCATCCCTAACCTAGTCCCTTTACGTAGTACTACCTCCTCGCGGCCAAAATTGGTTACTTGCAGTGTGATTGACAGCTGCTTGTCGACGGTGCACAGCCACTCGTAACATAACAGTTTCCTACGGTCTCTAATGCAGGCTCTACTAAATATGTCCCTGTACCAACGCAGTCTTCCACCGCAATTCTAAAAAGCCTACCAGAGTTTGGCGGAACCCTTATTTCTTCTAAGCGCACGGGATATCTTTTACTCCCACCGAAGCACACTGGGTGGAAATCGAAAAAAGCGTGACAAAACCCTAAATTTTCACTATTTTTTTTTGGAAAACAAGAATGCTGTAGTCTGATAGTATGATGTCTGAGGATTAAGGGACTGTAGCTATTTAAATATTTGGTTAATCGGTAAAGTCATCAGAAGCTGTTAAAAATGATAAAAAATAGTAAAAAAATTTCAAATCGGAATTTTAGGAAAAATTGAGTTTTTACTTTTGCTCGTGAGTCTTTACGCTTGTTTTCCATAAATTTTAATGCATATTTTGTGAAAGATTAAATGTTTCCTAATAGTTATTTTTATTAATTTTTATAAATTTTTCATATAATAATGGAACATTAAGGAAAGATTTTTCCACTTTATGTTAAAAATAGTCCAAAAACAACGCACTTTTTAAAGTGGAAAAATTTAAAGTGGAGGGCGACGAGACTCGATCGAAAAATAAATATTTCAAGGAAGACCTGAGTCTTAACTTTATGTCTTAAAATAAATATCTTGCTCCAACCAGCTCCTTTTCGGTTAAAGGTGAGATATGTATAAGAAGTCAAGGTAGCCGCTATAATGTTTCTCCACTATTATTTTTACCCCAATTGCTAGGAGAGATGCTAAATTTTAAAATAAAGGCAATTCTTGTCCAAAAAAACTTTCACACTCTACTGTAGCACATTAAAAGTGGAAAATTCACCGCGCCGCCGCTGGTCACCCATGAGCCCGATGAGGACGTTTGACCAAATGTCTGCAAAGTGTTTTGTTCCCTTATTCGTACTTATTCTCATATGGATTTCTCAGGAAATTTCCCGCACTTGAGCTAACTTCAAACCAGAAATTCCTCCGACCTTGAGGAGAGGGAAAAGAATTGAAGTGGGCGCGGTCAATGCGGACGACCGATAGACCACAATTATCCCTTGGGACCGTAATTTGCTTCCACTACTAGTTGTTTACGAAATAACACCTCTTGTGGTATCATGGCGTTTGTGGCGTTCATTTAGAACATAAATTGCCATTCATGTCCCTGATTTATAAATGCAGTGCTCAAACGGACTCAAGCTCCATGAAATGCTACGTTTGTGGTTCTAAAATATCATTAATGAACTAGTTGGAACGGATGAGTGAGAAGCTTATAGACGAAAAAATTCTTTCTGATCATCCCCTCTTCACCTCTGCATTCGTTTGTTTTAGTGTCTATTGCGAATTACTTCCCGGCTAATCATCAAGGAATGAATGTACGTTTTTTGATTGTATATTGCATCCCATTATCCGATATCGATTACCTAGAAAGACAGTATCAACAGCATTTTATCATACAACAATGTCGTTTTTTATGTTTATACTAAGAAAGCTGATGGCAGTAAAGATGAAGTTGAAAGAAGGAAGAGACAATTGCAACTGCCTTTCAAGACAGAATAGGACTTTTAGTAGAGGTTCCATAAACTGGTAGTGGGAAGACAAATTACGGAAATACCGCGAGACACTTCTTCTCCTAACCGAAGCGGTCAGCAGAAACTTCTGGTTCGTAAAAAAAAACAATTGCTTGTATTAGTTTTTGTTTCATAATCTCTGATTAAAAATGAGCGTGCATAGTGAGAAGTTACATAGAAATAACACCTGGTCGTCATATTTTATCTAGGTATTAATGAGGAGCTTATCGAGACGTTTTCGATCATTATGAAAGCCTTAACTAGTGGACTTCCGATTGATGTATGATTTTTCTTCTCTTGCACTGCTACCCTTTATGTGGAGTACTATTAATGGTATTTTATGCCCCAACTGTTCATAAGATTCTTATTCATGATGTTTCTATTGAAAAAGCAGCAGTGCTACGTATTGTACAATTGCCGGAGAAGGCCCTTGAATCGAGGCATTAGGATATTCGGGGGTTTCGGAAGCAACATTTCAGAAAATATTCAAGGATGGTGTCATTCGAGGATATTTTTCAAAGACTTTTTCTGTCTTTGAACCCGATGTATCATCGTCTACAGATTCAAATCAGGGAAATGTGAAAGTACCCAAAAAAAGCTAGGAATCTCCTTCTGATTAATGAGAACACAGAGTGGGACGAAACAGCGATGAGATTGATTCAGATGACGATGGCCTTTGTTTATTCATATATATGTTATTTAAATGTAATTTGTCATTCATTCACCTTGGGACGCCATATTCTTCCTTTCGGCGACCTAACAACCGATTCGCCCGCTCCCACAAGTTCAAAATCCCATTACACACATCCAACGCAACTCGATGCTTTGCCAAAAAGTTCAATCCCATGATGCCATTCACTCCGTCCAACTCGTCCACAACTGCCCAAAGCGTCTTTCCCGTGATTCCTCTCAGGTGGCACCACGGTCTCGAGAGTCCATAACGATCACTTATTTTACTTGATATTAAAGATACTTGCGCTCCTGTGTCGACCAAAGTTGCGCACAAAATATAATGAGCAGGTCTAGAAGGATGTGAAATAGAAGAAACGCGTAGGTGTGAAACGATTAGATCATAGAAGAACTGAGTGGAGAGCTGCGTCTAACCAGTCTTAGGACTGATGGCCAGTGATGATGGTATCATGCCTCCCCTAGGGACCACCCTTTCATGTATTACTTGTGTTTTGTTAGGGAATGAAGCAAATAGGCTATATATTGGATTCTGATGGTGATAGAACGAAAATTATCTCGCTAGATGTCGCCCCAAGTTTCCTCTGGCTCCCTTGGATTTGGTGCCTGACTTAAGCCATGGCATTGAATTATTTCTCTATTTGTTTTAAATATATTGGAAAGAAATATTTTTAAATTCTGTGCTTTGAATTGCGATAAATAAGTTTTTTTAACAGTATTACTTGCGAACAAAAGAAACTATTTCACCATTGATGAAGGTCACATTACTGGCATAAAGTATCTGCTATCGAAGTCTGAAGGTGTTGATTCGCTAAATCACATGTAGACTTCATTGTCATTTTTATATGAACGTTATAAGAAGTCTTAAATCTCGGAAAATTGTTCATATACCATATTTACGAGGAAATGAATTTATATTCTCGCATCTTAAGGTGTGCTGCTAGATATCACCAATTCCTTTAGCGATTGAGGGAATGTCGATTGGCAGTTATTTAAAACTTGTATTATGAATTAAATTTATACGTTACTTGGCCTAATCGACTAACAGCAATATGAAACCCTTACCTTTATTGCATCATTCGAAGGATCGATCATATAAGATACTATTATTTCTTGAATATTTACAGACTGTACAATGAATCGTGAGACAGTTCCGGAAACTAGTTTTAGGCACTGTAAATATGGCGCGATTTAAATGGCTTCGACGCACACGTTTTAAAGTATTATTAGTCTTGCTTGATGCAAACCAAATGTATTAATTTAACTTTTGACCTTATCGTTTAGCGCTCTGAGCGCAAAATTGGATATTGCATAAAAGCGTTTCCATATAAATCAATAGATAGATAGAAATAGAGTCTGAATTTCTCGGGCCTATATTGGAGCAAAAAGGGAGTAAAAGTTTACGTTTAATCCTCATTTTTCCATTAGTTTCAGTGACAGAAAAGTTTTTATGGGACGGTGGTGTAATAGAAAATGCTCAAATGGCATGATTATTTTCTTTAGTGAATCCGGTCTCTGAATTATTGGAGGCTGAGTGACTTTCACCTTATTTTCTTATGTGGGGAAATTCGTATCAATTGGAATAATATTTCCTAAAAATGTCATTAAAATTCGTGAAATTTTTTGAAAATTCAGGATGAGACAGTAAATTTGGAAGCACGAAAAGCGTACCAATCCTGTTTAAGTAACGACTCTCCATTTCATTCTCTTGCACTTTATATTATCTGATATAAGTACTGCTCGTGGATTGCAGCGGCTTGTATAAAATTGCTTTACACGTGATGTTCCCTGAGAGCAGTTGAAAAAAATCTTGCTTCTTGCAAATGAATGTAGTGGGATTTACATTGTTCTCTCATACAATGACTTAATAGTTCATATCTTTTAAAGTGATCCATATATAGGGATGTTTTTATGCAGTTTTGGCCAAAGTTTCTTGAGTTTTTGTTTATCTGCTGAGAAAGATAGCCATCTGGTTCATAATATTAGAACATGATTATTAGAATTTTGCATAGGTATTTAAAACATATTTTTTCTTAGGTGATGGACATATTTTGTATTCGAAAAAATTTTGTGCATCTCAATACTTGTGACATATCTTATATCCACTGAAGCTTAAGCGGTGAGTTATATACAGAGAGTATGAGGGTTTAAGGCGAACCCTTCAGGGATACAACACACCGGGGCCGGGAACCAAGTCAGAGACTTGTACGCCCGATCACCCGGGGAGGGGCTGGAGAAGAAGGGAAAAGGGAAGAGGCGCCGCCGCGATAGGAGCCCGACGACGCCTCTGGGAAAGGATAGGAGCGGAAGGAACGGGACGGGGGAAAACACCTATAACTATACGCTATAGAAGCGAAGAAGGCCCACTTAAAAAGCGAAACCAAGCAAAGCTATTAATGTTCTAACGACTTTGGAGGATCATTCTATGAGGAAGAGTGATCCAGCGATAAAATCGTTAGATCTACTAAAACATGAATATAATGACATTTTTCCGAAAAATTGATCCGAGTATTTTTTAAAAACAAATTCGCGGAGTCGGAAAAAAAATCAGAAATCGACTATTTGGACCGCTTCAGTAGAGAGGGAACATTTAATTAAAATTAATAGGTAGGAATAAAAAAAAAAGTAGTTTAGCATTAAATTTAATAATTTATATAAAAAATTTCATATTAAATACATAAAATTATTTTTTAAACATTATTAATGATTTAGTCAATTAACTTTACGTCAACATTTTGTATGAGAAAACACATAAGAAATCACTTAGCAAACAATTTATACCATAAACCACAAAACCACATAAAATTATTTATTTACCATGATAAATAAACATAAAAATATAAAACATAAGAAAACAAAGAATAAATTTACTAGCCCACTACCAGTTTTCATCGGATTCCCAGCCGTCACTGTCCTCATCAGAAGTTGGCTCCTCCAATTCAAGTAAGTTTCGTATATCCTTTGAAGCATTTCTTTGAGCATTTATACATCATAACTATTGGATATTAGAGGATTCGAATTAAGGATGTGCCTTCGGAAAAGATATCCCATTTCAGCTTAGCGGTAAATTTTTCGCGTGTGGTGCGTTCGGAATCTTATGGTATCTTTGTGGCGAGATTCCAAAGCTTCCTCCGAAAGTTGGCCAAATGGATGCACTGCTGCCTTGGCGATTGATGTTCCATGAAACAGCACTTTGTGCACTGTGGGCGGCATGTAGTAACACGGATACAAATCCACAAAAAGGGATGCAGTTTCTGAGCAGTACTCGCTGAAATTAGCGTAATCTATTTCAAGTCCAGATGTCAGAGCTTTAAAATCGAGGCAAACCTCGAGATGAGTTCCTCGTTAATGCCCATTTGAAAAGGAAAAAAAGTCCTCACCAAATCCTTCTTCCAAAAAATCTTATTATTCATAACAAATTTTGAAATTAATAAATAAAAATGAAATATGAGTTATTGATGGTAAATACATCGGTAATTTCTGATGTAAGCTTAGGATCTGAAAGAAACATCGGGCAGTGTTTCCAACATTAGTCGTGTCTGAGATATATTACTTGGAAAACGTACCTTTTTATTGTTCCGAGATATTCTTCACTAGTGGTAGTTCGGTCTCAACGCTGAAATTTCACGATCCAGTGAAAATAAACCATGGTTCTTCGCTTCCGTATCACAAACACCGATATCCTTTCGCACACAAGAAGACAAGCTGAATAATTTTCTCGGCAAAATCGTGAAAGAGATTATTTTTCAACCAATTGGAAAGAAGCCTTTGTGGATAACCCCGTGCGAGCTGCTTCCTGGAAACGTTTGCGCGGATATCGAAAGGAAGCGATCCTCAACTGTCCAAAAACCCCTTAATAGATCGAGGCAATAAATCAATAAGCGGCATTTCTATAAAGGGACAGTTATGAATCGAGTACAGAACTTCTTTAACGCTAGATAAGAATCATAACACGGTGGTTGGGTTTTCGGGTACAATGGGGATTAACGCGGTCGGCAGGGTAGTGCCCGCCGCCACGGCGCGGCAAAGCTCCGCCACACGTGCCCTTTCCAGTGCTTGAGCTGATGGGAGTTATAAAAGGCCTAGGAGGCCGTGGAGAGCAAAATATACGAGTGCATAGTGTTAAGAGTTGGGTTTTCTAAGAATTAATATATAATGCCTTGCAGCCGCCCGCTTCCCGGGACAAGAATCTGATTTGCCGGCGCATTCGTTGAGTCCATTATATGAGTTATGAAGGAAATCGTAGTGTGCCCTTGGAAAAATTGGAACAATACGACTAATTTGGTATGCTTAATGTTAGCAGTGTATTTAAGTGCAGATAACTGTAATTTCGTCTCACTTTTAGCGAATTATCCTCGACTACAGCTGAGTCTGAACAAATGTTCGCATCTAACCACCGTGTCGGGCGGTTGGACATTCACGCACATAATGTGATAGGAGAGGCGGGGTGGCAAATTGGGGCAGGATTTTTCAATTGATAACTAAAGTTGACACTTTATTTTATAATGTGGTGCTAAACACTTCGTGAAACAAAGTGAAAAACAAAGTTTTTTCTACATTATGTTAAAAATACGAAAAATAGGACATTTTAATTGT
The DNA here is from genome assembly GCF_921293095.1 of Ischnura elegans. Taxonomy (NCBI): domain Eukaryota; kingdom Metazoa; phylum Arthropoda; class Insecta; order Odonata; family Coenagrionidae; genus Ischnura; species Ischnura elegans. The sequence continues at coordinate 98,893,456 of NC_060259.1, forward strand.
TTAAATAAAAGTAATGAAAATTATCGCTAGAATAAATACTTTCACTATAAAGGATTCAAATAATGATCATTTTTATTATGTAACGATTTAAATTTAGGCATTTTAAAACATAACGCAACAGTAGCAAAAAACTTCAGTCAATACAAAAAAAAAAAATGGGAAAAATGTTTTGAGATCATTTTTCATTAAATTAACAGATGTCTCCTGCTTTTAAAAATGAGTTATAAATAAAATTATTTCCGCAATGTTGTCACTGTTTAATCTATAATTTGAAAATGTAATAGTTTTTTTCCAAATTAAAAAGTGAAAAAATCATTTTTGGCAACCTTTTTTCGATTTCAGCCCACTGTGCGGTGGTTTGTTTCAGCCAATTTATTTCTCTATCTTCGGCCAGCCTTACGATGTCTGTGTACGAACAACAACCCATATCCTCCGCTTTCTGCTGGAGGTATTACCTTCTGGGACTGCGCCTCATATTTATGCCGGAATGATAGCCATATGCACTGAATTCGCATTGTCCCTCATTTTATGTTTTCTTTGATTTTGGCCTTAAAGGAAACAGGATAATCAACAGTTGCGGAGGCACCTGTCCCTTGGCGATCATTCGGATGTTGAGTTTATATAATGGAAGAAAGGAATTGCCCAAAGATGTCTCGATGAATTACACATCTCCCTTTGAACATAGTTTTTAGAGGCTATGAGAGCTCTTGATTGCTGAAAATATCTTGCGAAAGGAGGCAAAAAATATAAGGTCTGAGCGGTAGGTTATTCTTAATAAGGCATTCAGTGTAAATGTATTGGCCATTTAATTTGAGCAGAATTCCAAAAAACATCAAAGTTTAGTCCATCACGCTTGACTAGTCCATTTACAAACCAAAGTCCAATATAGCCCGCTATTCCTTACTGATTTTGTGGTCCGGGTAAATATTTATCGGGTGAGATATTTGTGAAATTACTCTAATAGGTTTCCAATGATTTCATTGGCTTTGAACTTTACTGCTTATTTGTTTAGTTTACAATTACATGAATCACGATAGAGTTAAAACCTCTAACGCATGCTAGGTAACTAAGACTCATACGCGAACAAGCAACAAGATGCGCGGTGCGCCAGCGCCTCAACAGCGGCAAGATACCTGTCAAGGTCCGCTACCGGACAACGTGGGCAGCGGCACTCCACCACCCGACGCCGCGGAGAGGGCGCCTCCTGCTAACAGTGGTGATCTACGGATGGCCGGACGCTCCGCGCAAGCTCACACCACCGCCAGCGCCACAGCCAGCACCCCATCAGTTGAGTGGGTCTCATGAGTATCTGCATATTATTTAAAACGATACAACACTCGGGTAGTACTAAAAAGGACTTGATGGAGAAGAATACCTGACTGAAATATTTTCCATATTACAAGTGCACTGAGGTTTCGATGAAAACGAATAACGATATCCGCGGAAAACAAAAAAATGACTTTTCTACATTCAAAATTTTATAACGACAACAGTGATTAGGGCGTATGCGTTTGTGTGGCTAAGAAAAATATGTTACTGCCATTTTATGTCTCTGAAAAAATTATTACGGTGTTGTTTTAACTACCAAATTCGTAATTTTACCGTGGAAAAACTCTGATTTACCACTATGCGAACTCGCTCACTGAATCTAATGTTTCAGTGTTTCGTAACCAGCTTTCCTAAGCCGTGCAAGTGAACGAACCAGTCTTCTAGTGTCACTAAATCGAACTGAATTTCAACACGCAGTGACATTATTTGAGACGATATTACGGCGGATATTTTATGTGTATGATATGCTTGCTGTCTTTCATCGTAATACGTCAGTGTTAATTGTAAGAATATATACTTCGATGGATCGGCTAATGTACGAGAGAAAGTGTATTGAAGGTATGGAGGTGGATTTATTTTCTAGAATGAGCTGCACAATTTATGTGGTATTTAAAATTGCACAAATACAGCATACATTGTTGTAAAAAATATTGCGAGAGTTGGGAATTTGTTCTGATGCCCATCCTACTGGTAGAATAGAAAATACCGGAACTCAGTTTCCAAACTGCGGCGGAAGTGGTGTCGCTTCGTTCGTTGCCATCCTTCTGAATCCGACTTTACGTCTTCATTTCTTCCAGGACATGCTGTATCAAAAAACGGTAGAAACTGGTATTAAAAAGAATCGTGTCATCGCAAAGGGGCTTGCCGTCACGTTGATGTGTTCCTGTACTTCAAATTTCATTTCTTTTTTTGTAATGAAATAGCTCGCAAACGGATTAAGTTATTCTTGGCCTTTTTTGATTTTCAAAATCTCAGTTATGTTGATAAGTTGCTCCACGTTTTCTTAAGTCTATAAAAGTTGTGAATTTGGGAGATGAAAAGATGATAACATCATCGTCATAGTCTCATAATGTGTAATACCTATTTCCGTTTGGTGTATTAACTGATCCAAATTTAATAAAGTGTACGAGCGTGCTGCGCCCGCTCCCAGCGGGCTTCCCCCGCTCTTTTCAATGCAGGTCCACAGAGGGATAGGCGCGTTTCTAATTTTAAAACGTAGAAAATAAAGGCAGGGTCTTATGTACAAATTAAATTGGAATGTTCATGTACAAATTGAGGTCAGATGACCTCTTTAAACGCAACAATGGAAGTAATTACACTATCCTCTGTTAAACGCACATGATGACTCATACTTACGTATCAACAGGAGACGTGAATGTGGAATCAGCCGCATTTTGATAAAAGTTATTTAAAAAGAATGCGAGATATTGTTGCAAATGAACAAATGTATCAGTTTGTGCGCCGTTTACGTCAGGAATATTTAGTTTTTTTTTTATTATTTAAAAACCAATTTTAGGAAACAATAGCAATATTTAGGAAGTAAGATAGGCCGTCGCATGTTCTCCGATAAATTCTGTGCATTTTGGTGCCTCATTTGTAGTTTGGTTGCGTATAAGTTGAGAAGAAGGTATCTATACAGTAGAAATAATATAGATGATGGATAACAGAGAAGTGGTGATATTTCTTTGCTGAAAATTTGAACATTGTTGAAATCTGAAGACTTGCAGAGGAAGAAGAGTTCTTTGTATTGAAATTATTGTTATAGGAGTAGTTGGATACCTGAATTCTTCACCTATTGTTATTGATATTTTTATTCTGATTCTCTCTTAAATATTGTACACTAGTATCATCATGTAATGCCTCCAGGTATGAGTGGCATTTCTTTCATCAGCTTTCAGGCATTCTTTAAATTCGAAATAGACACTAGTAATTTTGACAAGGTTTCTCAATTTACATTTCGTAAAATAAGAATAGTATGCTGGTGTGACTTTTGAAAAAAATGTATTCGAACAATGAATTATTACAGTTTTGTGCGTTATTCTCGTGGACTCTTATTATTTGGATAGTTCTATATCCGGTTTTCCTATCTTGAGAAAGCCGTATTTTTCCAGATCTTATTTTTTCTTGAATAATTCCCACATGCCATGAATTTTGACTGTCGTTAATTTTGTATGGTGTAGCCTAGCTGTATGTTTCATCTCTTTGTCATTGTATTCCATAGACATTGCACGTGCATCAGCTCTCTATAGAGCTTCTTGATTACTCACCCTCTCCATTCAAGCTGCGCGAGGGATTTTTCGGCTATTATTTTGTGCTATTAAATTTGAGCCTTCAAGGATTAAGGACGATCAGGAGTTGATCATGCACTCTTCCCATGGCGTTCATCAAGATGTATAGTTTATGGAATGGAAGAGAGAAAATCTGTGTGGAATCCCGAATAAGAACAAAATGTAGTCCACTCCGAAATGATCTGACCATTTCCGAAGTCCAAAAAGTCTGCTACTCCCCACTTATGTTGTGGGCCTGGTAAATATTATGTGAATGCGAAATTTATGACTCGAAATTTACCAACGGGATATAAAGATATAAGATAAAAGATGTTTCTGATGGTGGTTTCGTTGGGTTTTGAGTTTCCTGCTTGCTTAAACCAAAATTTCATGAATTACGATAGTGTTAAAATCGGGCTCGATTATGTCATCAAATAGACGTGAGAATCATTCCTGGTAATTATATCTGTATTGACATGATATTAATCTTAGAATAATGAAATGAAAGGAAATGCGTATTTCATAAAATATTCGGATTATAAATTCGCCAGAGTATTTTATAAACAATCAAAGTGAATACTTTTTATTCTTTCGTGTGGCACGAGGCTTGGTGAATGAGAAATATGTCATTAGTTCTTATAAAATCTATTACTCTTTTCACTTATTCAGTAATATCATTCAGCAATCAGCAATGTTAAAATATGAAATTTACTTTTATAGTTCTATGTACTCATTCAAGTATAGTGTGAAGCACGGATTTGAATAAAATGGGTTGTGAAAATGTCATACTACATTTTGTCAAAAATTGTCTTTGGAAGAACGCTGGAGTTTATTTCTTTGTTATACTGCTGGCCATACTTTTTCGGTCGCTTGCTGTAGAGATAGGCTTAAGAAGGAACCAATGTGAATATTTTTACGAATCATTTTTGTATATCATGTTCTTCATCATCGCTACTTGTTTCATTCAATTCTTGGATTTGTGATCAGAGGAAGCACGTTCATAAGTAATTAAGTGAGACTTCATGTTTCCCTCCGGTAAAATTTGTTTTCAATCACTTGTAGAGCCCGGAGCCGGAGCATTTATAAGCATTAACTAAGCCCTATTTTTTATTTGGCCAAATGTGGAATTCTTTATTACTTAACCTTGAATATTAATTGGTATTTTTTGTAGTTGTTAGTAAATAGAGCTTCGAGGTCATCATCTAATTTTCATCATTTATCATACCAATTTAGTCAATATTTTATGGGCTGTAAGTACTTATAAATCCAATGCAATGATTAGCCTGGAAGATAGCAAGTCATGAGTGATGTTTTTTAAAGCCAACATTTGAGCTTCATTGTAGATGATGAACAGACTTCATGGAGTAAATTAGTCCACCACCACATTACTCCATTAATAGCATCAATTTGATAACAGCATATTGGGAAAAAACATAATATTCATCGGTATACAAAAATTCGGCTTTCTTTAATACATGCTACAATAATTTCCCTGATAATTTTTCACTTTCTGTACATTCGATGTAATAAGCGTTTAACCTCCTTTGCTTTCATTTGTAGGGTAAATATGTCAATTTGTTAGTGAAAATTGAATATAGAGGCGGCAAAAACTAGTACAAAACTATTTTTAAGTTAATATATAAATGTTAAATCAATATTTACCTTTTTGATGCCGTTTATCAACTAACTGAGAAAAATCAAAGATATATGGGTTAGTACATGTAAGTGCATATAGGGAAAGTTGTCATGGTTCTTAATTAGTCAAGTGATTATTTGCGTATTTATTGTAGCATTTTAACATTTTTTATGCTGTGTGGAAAATATAGTAGAAATATACTCCAATTAAATAATATTTTTTCGAGCATAATATTTTTCCGATGCTAAGGAAGCTTGTTTTAATTTACTTGATTTTTAATTTATAGTTTTGTGGATGTAATTTCTTTTGTATAAACTTTCTTGGTTTTATTTGGGGTTCTCTTATAGTGTATTTTTATTTTTTTATTCTTAAATTTATATCTTTTTCTTTTGATTATTAATTGTTTTAATAAATATCGTCATTTTAAGCAATAAAAGTGAAAGTTTGTTACCAGTTTTCCATTTCTTATTAGCGATTGAAAATGTTTTGTAAGGTAAATATCTCTCCCGTGTAAAAACAGTACCAGAGTTTGTAATAAATTTTTTGAGTGTTCCAGTTGTGTTCTATGTATATTATTTTATCATCTTATTGGTATAGTGGGCTAGGGATTTTTCCACTAAATACCTTTATTTAATTCAGTAAAAATAATGACCCCTTGGTTCTAAATTGAAGTCATGAAGTCCTTGCATTCAATGCCATGACATAATTAACTATGCCAGGGAGTCCCATTTAAATGTATCAATTTTCTCTTATTGACTGATTCCTTTGTTTTGGCTCTCGATATAGGTATCGTAAATTCAAAGGGAAATTAATTTAGCTTATTGTTTGGAAGCATTTATAATCACATTTTGAGTGGTCTTTATGATACATTCCTCGGTGGTATAGTGGTCATTATCCCCGCCTGTCATGCGGGAGACCGGGGTTCAATTTTTATACAAGTTAACTAATAGGAAATTGGCTGTATCTACATTTCAGATTTAACAAAATAAGTCAAGTGTCTTAGAGTAAAGGTTGCCTCATTCGCGACTCGGTCTTCCATTAGCTTGACGTCACTGACGACCCAACTTCCAGCGCCATATCAAACTCTAGCCTCTCCGCGGGCGTAACTGCTCACCGCAGCGAGTTCTTGAAGTTACCCTCTATCGAAAACTACCAGCCGAATTTTAAATTGAATGCCGATTTCTGAAAATAATAATGTTAAGATTTAAAAAAGATAACTTCGTGTATTCAGACGCCATAATGTCCTGAATAAGTGATGAAATGGGAAAAGTTAATTTCGTGTCCGCACTACATTCCTGTAACTCTCAAAACACTGTTTTCCCTGCTACATCCGCAATATAATTTAAACTTAGATAAAATGGCTGGGAGGAAATACGCAAAAAACGAATTAGTTGCTTCAAAAATTACAGTTCCGCTACTTTTTAAATAGTAATTATGCTCGTTTTCATTCCTCGCCGGGCTTTGAAAACATATAAGATAAAGAAAATTATGCAATAGGACATTGAAAACCTTTACTTCAATGGGAAGAAAAAATAAGCACATAGAGTGAAAAGAGTTGCAAATTTACCGTTTCATCATTTTCAAATCATTCGTAATAGGAATTCAAAGTCATCATACGCTAAGCAATAAATCACACTGATGAAACGAAACTAACTTCAATATTATGCTGAGAGAAATAAGAACATTGCTGGGTAAAATAATTTCTAGAAATGAAAAATGAACCGCCAACAATTGCCGTTATCAAAACAGCACTATAGTTGCCCGCTTGAGTGGAGAACAGCCTTCGAATCAGAGGACTCTTCTCTATCTTAAATCACACAGAAAGTTTCCGCTGTTGCATTTGGTCAAAAAAACTAAAATAAAAATATCTCATGGCACCAAAAAGCACTGCAGGAAACAAATTCGATAATTTTAAGTGACTATTGCTGAAACAAAACTTACACTAATATATATAAACTATTTGGTCGATCATAAGTCTGTTGTAGAAATTTAACACCACCGTCAAGGTTCATTTTGAAGAGGGTATAAGTAATAAGACTCAATAATTTATGTAAAAGGGTTTACTGAACAATTTTTTAAATCTATTTAGTGGCACTACCAAAGTTGCTCTTCCTTTTTACAGTTTTTTGTTCAAATATTTTATTCTTATGAAGACCCTCTGCTTGGCATAACATTTAATAATTGCTTTGTCCAAGTTGGAGACACAGCACAGAACATAGGTAATTTTTCGAATTAGTCCTAATTAGAGGGCAGAGTCTACTTCATTACAGTTTGCAGGTTTAATATAAACGCGAAAGACTACATAAAAATATTTTATGACTTTACTCTAATCAACATTTATAAGCTTTTAAAGGCTATTACTAACCAATTTACTAGTTCGAGAGAAAATATTATGATTAAAATTAGCGTAAGTTTCTTTTTTATGTGAACTACGATTTAATACTTGATTCCTGAAAAATATTTTTATACTCGCTTAAAAATTTTCTGTCTTCAAATTCCCTAAGTTAATGAACAATTTTTGCACAACTGTGGCCTCGAAAATTTTTTGATAGCTCCCAAAGGCATGCAAAAGGACTCAAATTTACAGGCTTAGTACTAGAAATTTTTTTACCTGATATCTTACCATTGGCACGCAATGTTACTCATAGCATACGAGGTAAACGATGAATTTGCAAAATGGTATTTTGCGCACACATTCATGCAGGGACTAAGTTCAATTTGCCTTGGAAGAGAAGAATTCCTGATTTTCCAATGCAATAGGAGCATCTAAGTTCTTGATCACCGAATCTTTAGCATAATCACTTAGTTTGTCTGACTGATTCACTTTCACCACTTTTTTCACATGTGTGGGGGGCGAGACACGGTCAATGATTCGATTAGTTAATATATACAATAAAAAGATTTTTAAATTTAAGCACCCGCCTGCGACATGAGACAAGTCCAGCTTTCTTTGTTTTCGACAAGCTGTTGGAGCACGTTGCCAGAGTACAACGGGAGCCCGGCATATCCGACGATTAAAGGCGCTCTTCACCCTCAAAAAGTTCGTCTTATGAGTAGCGGATTACAAAGACGATTTCCAGTGAAATTGCAGGAAATGTGTTCAGATTCGCGTTAAACACAAGGCGGCGCAAGGTCTCAGGAACTTATTCTCTCTCAATTTCTAGCGTGCAAACAATGTAATGGCGAGGATCAGCTAGGATACAGGGTCGTCAGTGACGTAGCGGGACTTCTGTTAGCGCATACGCAGCTACGAATGAGGCAACCTTACAGTCTAAGAGCCTTGATTATAAGTCTGTGAAACCTGACTCCCTCATGCTTAAGATGACACAAATAATTATCGTCAATTCGTTTCTTTAGTGCCTTCTCTGTAAAGGTACCTAGCGTTTTTTTTACCCAGTGTAGCACATGCATATCATTCGGATTTTCTTCTTTATTGATTTCAGGTTTTAAGGAAAGAAAATGTGATAACATGTCTTGACACAGATATCAAATGAGTCGAAACTAGAGTTAACTTAGCGGGGCATCTAGCGTGCGAATTTTCGATGCACTGCTTTCAAAGGGGAAGCATCGTCTTCATCCAAGACAGAAATTGATTTATTCATGAGTAATAAATTTTATGTTTTTTTTATGCCTCTCGTCATAAGTAAGAGGAAAAATGCATCAACGAAATCAATTTACCAAACTGTCATACATTTTGCGGCGTCAAATTTACAATGAAACAATTAGTATTGCTTCTAATTTGATAAATTGATTGAATTCCGAATTAATGAGATCCAAATTCTAATTAAATTAATTTACTATACGTAAACCTTCTAATTTTATAAATATATTATGACATTTAAATTAATTTTTTACTAAAAATGCTTCTTAATACATTTTAGATCAATTAGAATGTTCTAGTCTTCCGCGATTACATTCATCCCCTTCAGACCAAATGTCACCTTCTCCGATAAATCAGTTTCTTGGTCAATGAATAGAAAAACAATTAATGCTATGCTCCTATTTCAACTTGATACTATTCAAAGAATAAAAATTCTATCCCTCTTTTAATATATCCTGAATTTTTTTGTATACGAGTAGCCATTTGCATTAATCCAACGTGGGATGTATTGATTTATAATTCCATATTGTATGTATTAAATTTGTCTTTTGTATGGACATTACTAGCCTGGACCACTGTTCGAAGTTAAAAGTAATTCATTTTAAGTGATGAGAGCTAATACATTTTTTTGGACCTCTAGTCTAGAGTCGAAAATGGGACTTGCGAAAATCAGTTTGCAACAATGGTAATGTTTTGTATTATCTATAACATCTTGTTTTATTGTTGGCCAAGTAGGGTCGTAAGGGGCAAGAGTCGGCATGAGGACTCTTGCCCCACGGGCGCTGACTCCTACCCCATTTTATTCCATTGCTTTATATATTGGTGGCAAACCTCATGTTTTAAGCCTATATCTTACATTTATGTCAAGGTAATCAATAGATTATGACACAGTGAATTATAGTAGCCTATTCGAAGGGGGAGAAAGAAATGGCATTGCGGCAAACCTCATTATTTACTCGGTGATGAGGTGGAAACTGAAAACCTGATATCTGTTCATTAATGTATTGAGAGAAAATGCGGAACTTAAGGAGAAGAACTGATCGGAAAGAATTAGGAAAACAAATTTAGGAGGAATTACCCTGAGGAGCAACAACGGAGAATCCGTACGTAATATTGCTGCTGGTATAGGAATTGATGAATTTTCTCTGCGTAAATATTGCTTAATTTCAGAGTTTTAGATGCGTTTCATTCATAGATATGCATAATACATCCACATGCCTCTCCTGAGAGCATTAGACCACATCCAAAAGCATTGCATGCGCATAAGCGACGTATAAACTCAATGCAAAACTCTGAAATTCTTACGAGTCCCCCCTACACCCAGAAACTATACATGAAGGTATCTAAAAATAAGGTTAAGGGTTGTGATGCCAAGCGGCGGTTGGTGGACGGCAAACTGGGCATTAACTTCACCGGAAAAACTGATTATCACTGTGGAGTTTGTGGAGAATTGTGCTCAGATCTACCATTTGTTGATGGGATAGTGTGTGATGAATTTAAAATATGGAGGAAAGAACCGCACCACATATTCTGGAAAGGGTTCACAAACGAAAACATGATTAGGACTCTTGCCCCACAGGAGGAGGACACTTGCCCCACATGAGGGGCAAGATTCCGATTTGCTTTTCTCTTACATTTTGATGAATAACGGCAGTTATTTATTTTATTCTGCAGCAATGGAAGATAAGTATTGTAGCACATGTAACTGCGAACGAATTGGGTAAAAATAAAAATAATTGTTTGAACCTGATGGGATATTTTTTATAGATGTTTGTTAGATGCGTACTCTTGCCCCTCATTCCCCTATTCGTAAATTATTCATCGGGGTGAAAGTATCGCCACCATGCGTGGACTGGGCCTTAGTTGTTATAAGTTTCTCTTTAAGAATCGTTCAAGGGACGCATCAATTTAAATGGAAAAAAAGAACGAAGTAAAGGGCTGAGGAAAAACAAATAACGTCAAATGTTAGCTCTAAGATATCCTTTTCCAGAACCGTGATTTTCCTCACTCATTTTCAATCCTTGAAGACAAATTCTCGAACCTCTTACGTTTCCGACGGTAGCAATTTTTGTTCTTCGATACCCCCTGGCATTCATTTCATCTGACGTTTTTCGGTGTTTTGGTAGATCTTACTTTTCCATTTCATTTTTTTTATTATATGAATATCTTATGAGTTCTAATTAAATGTAGGGCAAGTAAAATACAAAAAGGAAATGCGTTTTTATCGTATTAATTCTCATAATATTCTTTTGAACTGAATATTAAAAAGCCGTATTTGAAGGAATAGCACGGCAAATTAATGTGAGCAGCATTTTTATGCTGGGTATCGCCAATTTTTACCTATAGACACTTTATTAATGTGGGCAGCATTTTTATGCTGGGTATTGCTATTATTTACCTATAGACACTTTATTAAGAGTCCTACTTGCTGTCTTATTTCACCCTACACCACCCTCGTTTGATACCAGCTTCACTTATTTCATTATACATTTACTTTTTCTCCATTCATAATTCCAATTTTCGGCTATTTATCTCAATCTGGGCTATATTTTTCACTCTTATTCCTATTTATTCAAAATTCTGTGGTTACTCAAACCTTCAGTATTTTGATTTTCTTTTACCCCCTCATATTTCTCGCTGTTCCTCAGTATTCGTTGCACTTTATTGAGCGTGGATATCAATTTTTCATTCCCTCAATAATACCTTAGAAATCGAGGTTATAATAGTTTTTTATGTGCATCATTTAAATTAAGCATCGGTGCTTCACAGCCGTAGGCTCACCATTTAAATTCACAAGTGACTAAGTCACCCTAGAATAATAAAGATCGTTTCCAATAGGTTTTATGATTTTTTCCGTTTGTAAATTCCAATCACATATTTATTTTCCCAATACAGTTTCATCCTTATTTCCCTTTTAATCATAATATATCTTGTAAACAAAAGCCAGATAACACTCATTACAGTGAACGTATTATGCTAAACTTTTGTCAATTTGCATCAGGGTGTGGTCATCAAATTTAGTGAATGTGAGCCGCATTCCGCTGATTTTTTTTCTTTTCTGTCTCACGGCCATTCATTTTTTGCATTATTATGGTGAGATTTAATACTATTCTCTGTTGTCAAAATAGTTATTTTTTTAACGATTGTCCTGTATTTAAGTAAAACATTTATTTCGTTATTTTCCTCTGCTGGACTCAAATTGGTCGACGAGAAGGATCTGTAGACGTGTGAATTTTTTTATACTGGCGCTTGGGAGCGCCCACTGTTTTTATTTTGTTTTTAGTTACCTTCGTAGACAGCCGCGGAGGCCGCTGACAGAGGAGAATTGGGGAGGTCGCAACCCCCTCCGCCCCCTCGGCTTACGTAGTCGACGAGAGTCGAGTGGTAGTGAGTTGAACGGGTGCTGTGTTTTGGTCGGAGTTGAGCAGATCCTTCTAGAGGCCGGTTAGGATTTCGTGGTTGAGTTTTTCATTTTAGGTAGTCGGCGATAGCCCGAGAATTTGTTTCGATCGTGAACGAAACATATTCTCGGGCGATTTGTCGGCGATTGTGTGCGGAAGCCCTTAAATTACCCACACTAGCGCCCATTATATCGAGGACAACCCTTCGAGCACTCCCGGGCACACGTTACATCTTTGACGCTCAACGTAAGGCAAACTGTAAGTAGAGATTGTCAACTCTTTTCTTTATCCAGAAGTTATTGTGTGAACTGAAACTAATAACAAAAGAATACGTGTTATTAGTTTCAGTGGCAGGTTCAACGTTGTTTCTCTCTCCTTGTTGTTGGTACCGTACCGTGGTCTGCCCTGAACCTGTAGTCTCATTCCCGACTCCGGGAAGCAAAGATTAGAACCCATTTTATCCATAATTCTCTTGGTTGTTATGTTAGCGGTTAGTCATGGAGAGTAAAATAGGAACCTCGTCAGCTGTCTACGGATAAACGATTTGTCTAAAGCTGGGGTGATAACATATTGTGATAGTTTCGGTCTTCCTTCGTCGGGAACATAAGATCAACTTCGAGCCTCGCTCCTTGAATATTGCAGAAATTTGACGCCTGAAGAACGGCTTCTCTCCCGCGAGTAGAAAGCATACTTTCGAATTCGGTACGTCAAATCATAGAATCGAATAGCCGGAAAAGAGCGCTTCATGACGCCGTAGGTTGGGCGGCATTGGCTGGTAGAAAAGGTCTCTCCTGTTCTGGAGAGGAGACGGAGAGCGTTGCTAAATTTTTTGAAGCTTGTTTCAGGCTAATAATGATGCCTCCGATGTCATGATGTACCGTCTCACTTCTGAAATTTTAAAAGGGAAAAATCTACAATGATGGAGAGTTGATAGAAATTCGCGCGGGACATTTTCTGTATTAAAGGGTGGAATTCGAGAAGCTTATCTGCCATTAGATTATGCGATGAGGCTAAGGATGGATATGTTTGTATGCACGAAAGGGGCGGGCGAGAAAATTAATGAATTTCCAACTGGCATATCCGCGATGAATAGACGTTTGGGGAGGCGACCCCTGCAAGAGAGCGCACTAGTTGAGTTGGCTTATGGGACTTTGCACCCGGATTATCTTGAGAAAATTCCTCCCAATACATTCTCCAGTTCTTTGGAAGAGCCGAAGAAGGGCAGAAAATAAGAAGAGAATCATATATGCCCCCCAAAACCAGTTGATATAGCCAGTTGATTAGGTAGTCGGCGATAGCCCGAGAACTTTGTTTCGATCGTTCCCTTTCTTTAATTTTTCGTTTTCCTTTCATCACCCTGTCCTCTCTCCATATTCTCAGCAATGAACAGGTGTACGAGTCGGCGAGTTGCTGTCTTTCGCCACCTACCCAGAGAGAATCTCTAAAAAAAAATTCCCAACCCCACCCCTTCCGAGTGTGGCCATTAATTTGCCCACACTGACGCCCATCATATCGCCATATAACAACTCCTCAAGCACTCCCGGGCAGACGTTACATTCGTCGATGACATAGTCAACCGTTTCAGACCTAAGGTTAGGTTTGCTGGCTGCCCAGATGTTGCTGAATAAACCTTAAGCCCGTATGACACTTTCCAATTTATTGGCCAATCCATTTGACATTGGATTGTGGTCCAACTGACACACACCAATATCTAGTCTAATACCCTTTTCACAATATTGGACAAAATATCTCGCCCAATTTGGAATTTAGAACCGGTTCTAATTTCTCGCGGCCAATCTGCAATTAGAAGTCAGCTTTGTTGACTCCAAGTGGCCAAAACAAGAAGCTTTTTGCAAACATCCGGTTTGGCTGTGAAACATTGTTTTTATTTTTCGAAAATTCCCTTGAAAATTCTAACATGTGGACGAAGGAAAATGTTTCACTATTGATTGAAGCGCACAAATCAGACGGACGCTTATTCAAGGTGAAATCATCGAAGTACAATGGCGTTCTCTAGCGGGACATTAGAACACTATATTTCTGCCAATATTGGTGTAAATATTGATACGTCTCATACGGTGCGTAACGCCCAATATTTTCAGCACATTGCGCGCCGATTTATTGGCCAATAAATTGGAAAGTGTCATACGGGCTTTAGGACTTATTCACCGTTGCGTGAACCCTAAACCCTAAGTGCCACCAATGAGTGAGCGAAACTGACTCACGCTTAATGTGACTGACTGTACAATTTTCAAGAGAGAAATTTTGCTTTTATGATCGATCCTTCGAGCGACACAGAAAATACTCGGGCTATGAATTTGTTTCTTCTTGATTAGGCCAAGTCACGTATTTATTTAATGCATTATAAAGACTCTCATTGATCGTGCGTCAATTTTGAACACTAATTTTAGTCACTTTCCGCCAAGTTATTTCCATAAAAATTGGCATGTTCACCGGAAAAGATCATATGTTCTGTCAAATATTAGCAATATTGACAGTTTTGACCTTGGAACCTCTGAATGCGTGTCCAAGCTAAAGCATAAAATGTTCCGTGTGCCTTGAGAAAATCCCCTGGTCCGGGAAAAGACTCGCGGGGCAATTGGCTTTCTGTGCCACTGCGCAGTTCAACTCGGCATCCACGTTCCTGATTTTCTATGGAAATAACACGAAGCATTAGTACCATGAGCCTCCGTGGCGAGGGTTTTATTCCCATGGCATTTCATGTATAGTCACTTTCAAAAGTCGGTCCCCACGGCCAGCGCGAGCAACTACGTTTTCCGCTGAGCTCTAACTTCGGTTATTGCCTTGAAAGAGTCAGTTTGACTTACTCTCACCATCCGCGAAAGTCTCATCAACGCATTCTTCTTTATTTCTAAATTATTCGCGACTTCTCCGACTCCCAGTGCCAGAACACATAGCGATGCATAAAATCTGAGTCACGCGATTCTCACCCTAATTCTGAGATGGATGGTCTTCTTCTCGTAGTTTGGATTGTTATAAAATATACCGACACATATGAGCGACGTAACGAACATATAAGAAAGAAATGAAAATCGGAATTTACGTCTGAAAGAGTATTCTAAAGTTGTCTACTAAGTAACTTTCTAGATAACGCCATAATCACATTATTGACAAACACTATCAATGCATATTTCTGTATTTTTTTAGTATTTTAGGCACTCTGATAGGCGCATTCATTATTCCTAAGCATTTTCTTGGGATGTATATTATGCTACAGTTTTCTACGTGGGTCATCACGCGAGAAATCAAACATAATGATGTGTGCTGAATTATTAAGTTAATTTCTTTAAGTAATTTATTCCAGTCGTCACTAAACTTTCCCGAAAGAGATATTTAAACATTTCTTAATATATTCCAGGTATCAGCAAGTAATTAACACAAACCTTCATGTTGATCGAAAGTTCGAATGCCTTAATAGTTATCATAAATATCATATTTTCGGTGATTAAAAAAACCATGGGAAGCATTAATCACACCACTCATTTGCCATTTCTTACCATTTTAAGGCACATTTAGTGTATCTATTATCTTTTCCCCTTTCATTGAGAGCTCAAACTAAGTATTTCCCCTTTTCTGTTCCTTTTTTTCTGCTAGCATCAGACATAATTGGCGCCTGGTGGTATCATGCATGTCATTATCCTCCACATTATAATATATAAGTGGTTTTACAGCAATAATAGAACTTAAACTCACTTCTTTCAGCCAAACGGATGAGCAAATATGGATCATATTCCTACTAACACAAAACTACGCATGCATAATTTTCATCCGATAAAAATATACCGTTTTGGATACCTGATGACTATTTATGCGCAATTAATTAAAACTATGTTTATTATCTACCAAATACTTACACCGCTTATGACGTATTGCTTTACGGGGTAGAAACGACGACAAAAGAGGGATAAGAGCGAAATAAAGGTATCCGAGATGTGAGTGTAAAAAACGAAAAAGGTGAAATGGGCGGAGAGGAAAAGAAAATGAAGAAGTGCTGTCCATGGAGGAGAGATTTTAGGTTAGGAGGAAGGGGAAGGATGAAATTCAGGATGTGGATAGAATGCAAGGGCCTAATACAAATGGGAGTTACTGCTAATCAAAGTGGTAATTTGAAGTTGGGAGGGGCGCAGGCGCACTGTGGGCTGAAATCGAAAAAACGCTGGACAAAACCTCAAAAACGATTTTTTTGAGTGCGGAATGTGAAACTTTGCACAGTTGTTGTCAATACATTAGGGCATATTTTGACGCAAACCGTTTTTCATAGGATACTTTTTAAACAAATTACTTGGCCTCAAAGTTGAACAAATTTCGTAAAAATTGCCCGCATCGATCTTTTTTCGAAATTCAGCATGTTAAAATTAATGCTACACCTTCTGCAGTAATTCAATAGAAACCGAAATTTACAATATTGTGAAGCGGTTTATTATCGTTAATTTTTGTTAACTTTCACGACTCGGTTGTAGTATACGTGGCCAATACGATACAAAATGGCGGACCCTGTTTTTCGTTGAAATTTTGTGTTCATGTAGGATTTCAAAATAGGATCACCGAGTTACCTCGAGACATTTGCACCACATATACAGCAAAACCTATAGAGCATGGTACCAGAAGGACAATTGCGACCACCTGCGACGCCAAAATTAACATCGATTTTTCGGACGTGCGGCACAGTGCGGAGCCTGCTGCTGGCCACGGGGAATACCGTGCTTGACGGACGTTGGAAAGGGAATCTTTTAGCAATTTATTGTGTATAATATATTATGCATTTAGTGCCACATTTATTTTACATTTCGTACAACCTAATTTCTTCGCTGTCTTGTGATATTCATCGTCGATACGATACAAATTGTAGGACTCTATTTTTCGTATAAAATCGTATCCGGCTCGATTTTGTGGAAGTTCTTTATATCTATGATAAAAAGAACACAATGGTAATTTCCACACTTTTAATGTCCCAACTCAGCAACCGACCATGGTTTCAACACGTAAGTGTCATTTTCAAGGTGAAATGACACTTACGTGTTGAAACCTTGAAAATGACACTTACGTGTTGAAACCATGGTCGGTTGTTGAGTTGGGACATTAAAAGTTCCATTGCGTTCTTCTTTTTATCACTCTGTTTTTCGTCGAAATTTTTTGTTTATTTGGGATTATAAGAAAAGGATCACCGAGTTACCGAGAGATATTTACGTTAAAATCACCTGAAACTTTTTAGAGTGTCCATTCAAAGAAATCAACTACGACCGTTAGCATCAAACAAAACATAATCGATGTTTTCGCCGCGCGCGCAGTCCACGGCAGTTCCCTGATGGTGTGGAATGCCGTGACGTGGCCTACCTACTGTACAATTGTCAAATTGTCAGATTTTGATTTCAGCTAGTTCGGAAATTGATAGAAAAATAGTGACTAGTCCGTAACTATGGGTTGAGAAGGAAATTCATTGCCCTATACTTAGTGAAATCAATCCCATGTGAAATAAAATGGTTTAAGTTAATTAAAGCCAAATATATCCGCATCAAAGGTTATACATAGCAATTTGGCTCTACCCCTCCGCACCCCGCAAAAAGGCCTGCGGCCTGTTATAGTCACGATGGAAGGTCTTAAGCTTTTTTTCTGCCATTTGTTACTCAAAGATCGTTTCCTTTTCGGCTAGCTGAATTAGACACATAAAATTTCACGTAAAACGAGTGCATGGTAGGGGAGACCGGGGCACGTTGGCCCGATTTTTTTTCATTTTTAAATATTTTTTATTTATGCATAGTTAACTTTATGAAATTATTTCTAAATTATAGAACAGTCTTTCTAAATCTGGATAGCAATAAATAAACTTGAATACATGAGTTATAAATTTAAAAAAATAAATAAATACTGGGCATATGACAGGTGAGCCAATCTGCCCCTACATCGGGGCAAGTTGGCCCAGCGGCTGGGGCACGTTGGCCCATGTATTTTTTGATAAGCTGAACTAGTATGATTTTAGGAAATCAAAATAAAACTAATAGTAATCAAGAAATATATTTCAGTTTATGTAACCATTTTACTAAAACAACGGGAAAGCTTTAAAATATTAGGATTTCTGGCGTGCTAATACAAACCAGTTGACTTTTGTGACTGTCCAGATGCAAAGGATCAGCACAATTATTGCTCTTGTGAAATAGTACGCGGATTTCATTGTTCACACATGTCTAATGAGCACAACGCTTGCAATTTGTGCACTAAATACATTGTGCTCCAGGCTGACCGTCGAAAAAGGCACACTTTAAGCACAGTGAATCTTCATCTTCCTATATTGGACGCGCGTATTTTATTTTTTTTAGCTCCAGTTGACATGCGTTACATTGTGATACTATGTTACGTTCAAATAGAAGTCTGTCTTCACCACTGCGCTTATATTTTAGTAGCCTCAGTGAATTTAATTGAGTCTTTGTGTCTAATCAGTTCAGACGCAACCCAACGCTCCCAAAGACGACTAATCGCAGACCCAGCGGAACCTCTGGAGTTGACTATTGATGCAAGCTTACCCGCAAATGTAACAGAAAATAATCCATGTAAGTGAGAAAAGGGTAATCCAGCTTTCGAGCTCAATTTAAATTGTAATTCAATTCTTCCTAATGAAGAGGCAATCAAATGCGTAAGTCCACTCGACTTTTTTTTATTTTTCTCGGATAAACTGCTTAAGCACATTTGCATAAACGGTGACATATATGCTAACCATAAAAATGTAAATCTAGCTTTGGAGAAGGAGGAACGTATGACATGATAAAGTCAGGTAATATGACATGTAATGATAATGTCATGCTACGATAAATTCCCTAATAAACGTATGTGTTGGTCCAAAAAGGTAACAAAACTTAACAAAAGGTACTTCCCCACACTCTTGTTGGCAAGCATGCATTGTAACCGATTTGTAACAATATTAAGTCATTTCCACCTGAATGATAGCTCAATTGATGATGCAAGTGACCGTCTATTAAAATTAGGCAATTTTTGACGAAGAAATGCATAGGACGGGGCATGTTAGCCCGGGTGGCCAACGTGCCCCGTCGTCGCTGGGCCAACCTGCCCCATCGCCATGTTTACAATAAATTCTATTCGTTACAAAACTCACTGAAGCAATTTAGATTGTATGCCACACAGAAGTTGTCCTTAAACTATGAATTATAATTATAGTACTCAACTATTGGGCCCAAATTGATCAAAACTTAAATAACACACATTTAACCTGGGAGTAGAATTTTACTTAAACACGCGCAAATACAATTAATCGCTATAACTTGTCAAAAACTGCTCCGCCAGTCATAATGGCGTTGTGGAGAAAGAGGAAGTGTGCTACCAACCTTCTGATAGATTCCTAGCACGATTCAGTGTCTATTGTATGAATTAACTCGACTGGGCCATCCTGCCCCTATGGCCAACGTGCCCCGGTCTCCCCTACTTAGGCTACAATATGAGAATTAGTTTTTATAGAAGAGAAAAGTTTTCTGAGGAACTATAAAAGTAAAATAAATTTGTACGAGTCTGACAGGGACTAAGGGCCGTATTCTTAGTCGACCCTACATATCCGTCCCTAAATAACAAAAGGCCCCTACATGCGTTTCTCAGTCGACCCTACATAAGTGGTGGGGGGTGATTCCGTCGTTAAGGTCTCTGAAATGACGTAGATGATGGCGCAGCGCCAATTTACCACTCTTGTGGCGTAATGGGAACTAACTTTGAAACTAAGAAAAGACGTCCGATAATTTTCGGGCGTATTGCTAGGGTAACGGCTCAAGGTAAATAAACAATACGTGTCGCCCACCAAGTCGTGTCGGTACCTTAATTATCGCTACAAATACTCTCATATCGAGCCAAAAGTAGAGCCTGATTGTCGTTAAATTACTTCAAAAGCGGTCTGCACAAGATAGTAATAAGTAATATGAGCAAATATGAGCATTGACGTGGGAACTTACGTTAAATCATCAAGGTTCGTCATTCGCTTTCACCTTCCGTAGTTTAGTTATTATGTGGAAAATAGTGGCATGAAAATACGTTTTCTATGGTTATACGTAAACGAGGTATTAGTTTCCCAAAAGTATACCAAGTGCCAAACGTGAAAAATATTATTATATATTTGTAGAAACAAGGTGATGTATACCGCTATATTGTTCTTATTAGTTCAGTCAATTTTATAATTTATTTAACTTGGTGGTTATAAAGTGTTAGTATTATTACATTTCCGCTGTGTTACTGTACATTTTAAAATGGCTTGTGTGAGGTCGTCTCCCTTAACCCTCGGCCTCCACCTGCTCAATACTTACGTGAACTCCACCTGGGGTCTTTTTTGACCCCATGCCGTAAATTTAGAAACAAATTGGTATTTTTTCAGGGTATTTTGAGTAATACAGTTTTAAATCATAATTAAGTCGAATATAAGTAATTTTATTGTTTGATCAAGTAATATTAACACTTTGAAATACAATAACATTTATCCTAGGAAACACTACAAATTATTTTTCATCCAGAAAATTTCTCTTTTAATTTTTCCGTT
Source organism: Ischnura elegans (assembly GCF_921293095.1). NCBI lineage: Eukaryota > Metazoa > Arthropoda > Insecta > Odonata > Coenagrionidae > Ischnura > Ischnura elegans. The sequence goes on from NC_060259.1 coordinate 98,914,235, forward strand.
ACAGTCCAAGACAAAAAACAATTATTTGTATAAAATTAGGTATTGAATTAGTTACTAATCTATCGTACAATCCTTCACATTTTCTGCATGATATAATGATATTTGCATGATCACTTCAAACAAAGACTCCGCATTTTTCACACCTTCGATTCATTTTCCTATCGGATTTTCTCAGACAAAATGAACAGCGTCCACGTTTTTTTTTCTATGTGGTGGCAAATGTATTCTAAGCTGCAGTTGAATAAATGTTCAAATCCTGCAGAGGTAACTGCTTCCCTAATTACTTGCATTCGTGTATGAGGATTTTTCAATCATCTTCTTATCTCTGGTTCTACTAACTCCTTTGCAAATCAATAAGAAATTTTCTCCTTGCTCCCGTTTCCCTGTTGATCCTCTTTGCATTTAAAACAGAAGCAATTATTGATGTGATATCAGTAATATAAAAAATAGAACAAGAGATCATCACTCAATTTTCAAGATGGCGGATGCTAATAAGTGCCCGGTGTGTCTCAAAAACGTTGATACGAATAATTCACATATTGTATGCAGCAAGTGTGACGTTCATGTACACAAAAGGTGCTCTAAAATCAAAGACAACATCTTTAAGATATATTTGAGTCAGCCTGAACTCGATTGGTTTTGTTCTGGGTGCAACCCCAAAACTGCTCCGACCACGCCAGGATCTAAGGCACCTAATAGCAGTAAGATGGCAGATAGTGGAGTGAACTGTGGTTGTGCCACTTTTATCATCAAACTGGAAGCCTTGGTGATGGAACTGAAAACAGAGTTGACCCAATTGAAAAATGAACGACTGATTAATCCTGTTCCCGCAAATCCCACTACGGACGCATCTGATTTTATGGAAACCGTGATCAATGAGGTTAGGGATAGGGAATATCGTAGCAGGAATGTAATTCTTTTCGGCATTAAGGACAATGGTGCTAATGAAAAGGAGGACAAACGGGTGATATTGTCCGTTATCTCTGCGATTGACCCTAGAATCGCAAATGGAAACGTCGTTATGCATAGATTAGGTAAGGTCGTCAACGGGAAAAACCGTCCGGTGAAGTTACGATTAAACGAGGGTCTCAAACCAACAGATCTATTTAAGGCTTTCAACACGTTAAAATCAAGCAACCCTGAGGGGCCACTGAAAAATATTGCTATTTCGCGAGATAAGACCATCTCGGAAAGGCAATACATAAACAAAGTGCGTGAAGAACTGAGTACTCGTCTTTCTTCTGGTGAGTCTGACATCACGATTAAGTATGTGAACGGTGTCCCAAAAATTGTAAACAAATCCACAAAAAACGTATAAACACCTCAGTTCTTAACTGTTATCACCAGAATGTTCGAGGGTTAAGGTCAAAATTACCTAGATTGAGGGCTGGGGTGTATTGTTCACATTATGACAAAGTAGTAAGGTCGACAAGATCTTTCCTCGCCTTTTACCAAAATGTGCGAGGTCTCCGGACCAAACTTGATGAATTAAGACTGAATGTTCCTCTCTTGAATTCGGACTTGGTTTTTTTAACAGAAACTTGGCTTGTTCCTCATATCCACGACTCTGAGCTTGGATTTACTGATTACGATATATTTAGGAAAGATAGACCCCTTGTTAATGGTGAAAAAACTCGCGGGGGTGGTGTTATGATTGCAGTGAAACTTGGATTGCCTGCTTATACGCTGCCGTCTGATAGTGACAACATTGAACATATTTTTGTGATGTTACCTTTACTGCATAGAAAACTGATTCTTGGATGTGTTTACTTCCCACCGGCATCGCCTTTAGCACACTACGAGGAGCATTTTGAGCAGATTGACAGGTACTTGCAGAAATATCCGGATTCCTTTGTATTAGTATTTGGTGATTACAACCTCCCGGACAATATCTTACCTTCAAGTAATTTAGGTATTTTCCCAGACTGGTACTCGTCCACTGGGAAACTTGCGTACGAATCGCTTCAGTTTCTGGGTTTGTCTCAGCATAACTCGGTGATTAATGTAAATGGACGCATTTTGGATCTTTGTCTCTCAAACATTAATGATATTTCTATTGAATGTGATGATCCACTTGTAACTGCTGATGTTCACCATCCACCACTTCAATGTGCTTTTAATGTTGATTCTAATGTTGTACCTGATTCTTGTGATATTTCATTCTTTAACTTTAGGAAGGCCAACTATGCTCTACTCAACGACTATTTCTTTGCTGTTAACTGGTTACCCTTATTGTCAATGTCTGTTGATAATGCTGTGATGGAATTTTATTCAATTTTGAACAGTGCAGTTAATCAGTTTGTGCCTCTAATTAATCTAAAAAAAAGTAAGAATAGATTTCCATCCTGGTTTACTAAAGAGCTGAAGGAAAAGATTATTGCCAAGAAGAAAGCCCATAAAATATACAAATCATCACATTCAAGGGTTGACTATTTATCTTACTCCAATCTACGATCTCAGTGCAAAAATCTTATTAAGAAGTGTCATCATGATCATATAGTTATGATTGAGGATTCCATAAATTGCAACATGAAGTATTACTGGAAATATGTCAAAACCTTGTCTGGGTCGGACTAATTACCTAAACAAATGCACCATGGAGATGTTCATTCTTCTGACCCAAAGTCTTCTGCTAACCTCTTTGCTGACTATTTTTCCCAAGTATACACTACCCTAAATAGTGCAAGCTCTGTACCTAGCGGCACTCAATCTATTAATTTGGGATTTCTTAAAATTACTTCTTCAGAAGTGTTGAATGTGTTAGTAAATTTGGATATCAACAAATCATCAGGGCCAGATGGTATTCCACCGATTTTTCTTAAGAATTGCTCGCAATCACTCACATTTCCACTCACCCTGCTCTTCAACCATTCATTAGATAATGGTCTTTTCCCCTCTTACTGGAAATTAAGCTACATTACACCTATATTTAAGACTGGTGATAAAACTGATATTAGTAATTACCGGCCTGTAGTAACTCTCTCCTGTGTACCTAAAATCATGGAGAAAATTCTGGTTTCTCGAATTACTCCTCATTTCAAAAATATTATAGTACCACAGCAACATGGCTTTATGCGTGGTCGATCAACCTCAACTAATTTATTGGTGCTGCAAGATTTTATAGTTAGTGGTTTGGAGTCCAATTATCAAACTGATGTGATATACACTGACTTCAGTAAGGCTTTTGATCGAGTGAACCACAAGTTATTGATATCCAAATTGTATTCCTTAGGTATTCATGGCAAGCTCTTAAGCTGGTTTGAGAACTACCTAAAATCCAGATCTCTAATGGTCCGTATTAATCATGTTTTTTCTGAGCCGTTTCCCTGTCTATCTGGTGTACCTCAGGGCAGTCATCTAGGACCTTTACTATTTTGTCTTTTTATAAATGATATTCATAATATATTCGATGACGTTAACTTCCTGCTCTTTGCTGATGACTTAAAGATTTATAAGCATATTGCTTCCCTGCAGGATTCTCATGTGCTACAGAAAAACATTGACCAACTAGTACAGTGGGCTGATGCAAATGAGTTATCACTCAATGTACCAAAATGTAGTGTAATGACTTTCCATCACTCTTGCACGCCCTACTATCATGAGTATACCATTAATTCCACTGTATTAGGTAGACCTACTGCTGTCTGCGATTTAGGTGTTTGGTTTGACAGCCAGCTCTCATTCAAGGTACATCTAGACCGAACTGTCTGCGATGCCCTAAAGAATTAAGGTTTCATAAAGAGAACCTGTCTAAAATTTAACAATCTTCATGCTTTAAGGACTATTTATATAGCTCTGGTACGCTCAAAATTAGAATACTCTATTGTAAACTGGTCACCTTATTATAATGCAGACTCAATACGGCTTGAACGGGTCAAAAACAAATTTCTCAAATTTATTAATTTCAAATTAGGAATACCTCATTCTGATTACAATACTTCACATCTTCTATCCCTTTTAAATCTGAAATCCTTATCTGACAGGCGTTCCTCCATTGATGCCCTATTCCTTTACAAAATTATTAATTCTTATATTGACTGTTCGTTTCTTCTTTCTTTAGTAAATTTTAACGCACCCCGACATAATTCCAGAAATCCGCACCCATTTGTTATTAACTACCATAGAACAAATTATGCCTTTAACTCCCCGCTATCTAGAATGATGAGGAATTTTAATAGACTCGGCCAAAGTTACGATTTCTCTATGTCCTTTTCCAGATTCAAATGTCACCTGTGGCAAAGATGAACTTTTTTACTGGAGAACATGTTTATACTTTAAATTTTATTTTGTTGTATCTCTCTACATGTTTTATTCATTGATGTGCAATTCTGTATAGATTTTTTTTCTTCTTTTTCTGGGTTTATTGCATGTGTGTTCAGTATTTTGTATTGTTTATCATATGTAACACTATATGTAAGAATATGTTAATGGGTTATCCCGTAAATAAATGAATTGAATTGAATCTTTTTGCCCCTCGCTTTACTGAGTAATGTCTTGCCTTTAGATCTACAGTTTCGACGCCGGATTTTGTATGACAGTAAAATAAAATTACTTTTTTTATGTTCACCACGACTAACATCAAATGACCGGTGTTGAGTTGAAAGTAGACTAACTGCCTTTCTTGGCTTTGGGAAACATGTAAAAATTATCGTATTGTTTGCATAAGAAAAAATACTTGATTGCTCCTCTCGATGCTTGGCGGGTAACATCACCCTCGGAATTTCAACACGATATGATCTTAGTGTAGCTACAAGTGTTAATTTCCTTTTTTCAGAGTTCCTGACCCAGTTCATAGCTTGTGAAGATATTATCCGTAGTTATATTACTTCCATTGCCTTGCAAATGACAAACCAAATCTAGCACTGTGCGTTTACCTTGATACACTTCCCTGGATCCTTCTATTTTTCCAGTGTATATTTGTGCATTAACAATATACTGAGTTTCACATTCAACGGCTGCCCATTCTTTTATTCCATATTTCCCCGGCTTTGATGGCATAAACACTTTGCATCTAAATCTACCTCTAAATTTGCACAAATTCTCATCAACTGTAATGTTTAAGGATGGTTTGTACGATATGATGCAGGCCTCCGTGAACATTTCAAACACAGTTCTTATTGCCTCCACTTTATTTTTTCATATCTCTTGCCTAGCCGCACGAGTCTCCTTATTATCAAAACGGAGACACCTAAGAACATCTTGAAACCGGTGACGAGGCGTTGTAGCTCTAAATATTGGTAAGCCATAGTCTGCAGACCAAAACTCAGGTAGCGGCTTCCCTCGTCCTTTCTGAACACCAGACATAATCAGAGCACCAAGGCAAGAATTTAGCTCTATGATGTCCAGGTCCACCCATTTAGATAGCTGAAAGTAACATATTTATAATTTTAGTAATATTTTGGATATCACTTGAAAAATATCAATGAAAATGAAAATGATGAATAAATGAAAACACTTACTTTCAAGCTGCGTACTTGTTCATTCGTGTGCTTACAGATGAGTTGCAGTATGTATATCGTGATGAATCTCTTGAATCAGTTGGTTTGAATCCAACTCGTTCTGCACTTGCATTGGAATTCCAGTGGCTTCTCTCGATAAGTTCTCTTGAGGGCGTTTCCGAGCGATAGGTGGAACTTAATTTCAAATTTCCATTCTTGTTGGTGTAACCTCCCTCATCTTCACTGTCCTCAAACTCTGACGAATTTTCTTCCTCCACTATCACGTCTATGATATCCTCCTCTATTTCAATTCGTTCCTCTTCATCACTGCTCAATTCACAACTGTCCATTTGTGTCTTCGTTACTGTCCTCAAAAATTTCATTTAGTACCCGATCTGTACTATATCCTCTGCTCAGCTGATGAAACTCCATATTTACTACAACGTTTTGAAAGTACAATTTTTTACTGGCCCCACAAAATCGCTTTCTGCACTATGCACCTACAGAGCTAAAAAGAAAATAAAGCCTGTCCTCCTTGACATGATAGTTGTGTGATAGACAGCTGTGGCTAGTTTAAAAATGAGGAGGAAGAGGAAATCCTGCGACAAAGTAAAGGTGATGAATCATAATCACAGTGGAAGCAAACTGTCCCCTAATATTTTCTTTTCCCTCTCTCAATGAACCTGCTGATGACATAGGGTTACGTTGCTCCAAGAGGCCAGATAGTGCCTTCGACTTGGGCGTTATATGCTATTATTATTTCATGAGTGAAAATGCTGTCTTTGACATGGAACAATATGAGGATAATACATGAACATGATGCCCTCCAAGAGAACTCAGGCAGGCAGTGGCTATTTTCACTCAATGCTCACTGGGCTCACATTACAATATCTCTGAAACTTTATATTCAAAATATAGCCCTAAACGGAGGAAAATATATTGGATTCTACGAACATCTTCAACAGGAAAAACCGGAACCAGCTACCCAACTCATGGAAAATAGTTCACGTTGAGTAAAAAATACTCACCCCATGCCTAAAACCCTAAAACCCTAGGAGTTTATCATGTAGATTAGATGCTGAACAGAGTGCTCCAGCAAAACCCGGAAAAAATTCATAGGAGAAAAAAGGAAAACACGAGGATCAACTGACCAACGAGATGAGCAAAGCCTTGAACGAATGATATGGATGACGATCTCTACCTCCCCTCTGCACTTGACCTAAAGATGCTAGCTGCAATGCTGGCGAAACTGTTTATATAAAGAAAGACACTCACGGTGTATAACCCGAAAACTTTGCATCTGAACCTTCATCCCACCATGAAAACCTATGTAAGGATTACTTACCTTTCATTAGCTTTTATGAATTATATTTCCATATTTATAAGTTTCTCCACCTGGGGTGAAATTTGACCCCAATCAGGAAAAATAATCCCTTCCATGACTAACTTAAAATTTTTATTTCAAAATGGTATGAATTTAAAGACAAAACATGCGGGAAGGCATATCTGTAACATGGCACGATTCTCTGCATTGAGTCAAAAATTGCTGGCATTTTATCAACCTTGGGGTCAAAGAAGACCCCAGGTGGAGTCGGAGGGTATCCATTGTAACGTAGATTCTTTAATCGAAGTGATCAGCAGACGATATTTGGCCGCCATGTTTTTGTAGGGTGTAGGGTTGGTTCGAGTACCCTACATCAAGTTGGGCCCGTTTAGTTCCAAAAACGGCCATATGTAGGGCTTGATTTGGCGTATGTAGGGCGAGATCGGTTTATGTAGGGGCTGATGACGTATCCAGGGTCGGTTGACCCTACAGGGTTGACTAAGAATACGGCCCTAAATTATTCAAGTCAAAAACAAAAAACGTTGAGGGCATGTTCCACTGTGACACTCAATTCATACGTAATATCATGACATAACGGCTTTACGCAATAGAGTGAAAAGCACGTTCATCAATTTTTTTCTTATAACTCAGCCAAATTATTGATATATCAATAAGGTGTGACTGCAGTTTCCCTTCGTAACCTTAAGAGAGGATGAAACACACAATATAATTACATTAAATCTGAATATCAATATCTAGTGCAAATGCGCAAAGTGGAGATCCTTCGCATGAATTAGGGCTCCTAATGGCGTATTTCATCGAAAGATTGTTTTTCATGATCGCGAATGATACCACTTCAGGATTACCTCTCGTTAAAGTTTCAATGATCCGGGATACATAAACATCTCCAAAGAGCTTTTATATCCAATATTATGCGCAATAAAATCTTCTAAAATCCATCACAATCGATGAAAATAATATCATTTTTATCTACCTATCTTTTATGGAAGATTTGTTTAGAAATCTTTCGACTGCAATCGTGTATTGGCAACAAGAAACAAGACAGGAACTACAGTCAAAAAGAAATATCTACAATTGCACTCATCCTCCATATTCTATTATTCACTGCCTTTGATGCACCAGATCACGGATAACATTGCATATTAAAAAGGATATTAACGGTGAAAGAACGTAAAAAAATTAAACGTTTTCGCTATCACTATCAATAAAAATAAAATCATTTTTACCTACCTGTCTTATATGGAAGGTTTATTTAGAAATTTTGCGACTGCAATCGTGTATCGGCAACAAGACAGGAACTACAGCCAACAGCACGAATCATCTTTTAAAAATGGCATTATGTGCACTTGTTAACTATTGAAGTAATGATAACCACACTTTAAATTTTGATAACACCGAAATTTCATACACAGAGTGTAATTCATCAAAAACAACAAGTAATTTCTTACCTTATATTTCTCCTCTTTTCGTTTGAATAAAAGTCTTTGGTGTTAACAAATTTTTGTTCTTATGGAAAGAAGCTTTTAAGAAATTGACTTTTCAAAAATTACTTTGTAAACTTCTTACCTTATCTTCATCATATTTTCGTTTTAATTCATTTATCTATATTTTAGTTTTAAATCCTTTACCTTCTTTTCAAATTTTGCTCCTTCTGCTTACACAAACAAATATGTTGCTATGATGTTTTGTTTGTATCTGATCGCCGCGCCGCCATTGGATTTTGGTGGCCATTTTATGAACTAATCCCCATACTTAATTTGAAATGAATAGACGGATATAAAATGGGAAATTTAGTGTTTTCATAATTTTTCCAGGAGTTTCAGACAATTTTAGAGGGGGTTATCATAAGATTTTTTGTCGTATCTCTTCTCGTTTACCCCAAACATTTGTATGTGTGAGTGAGTGAGTGGTCATAAGTGGGCTTTATAGTATACCGTAAACTGGGACAACTTTGCCACTTTTTTTCTTTTTCAACTGCATTCTTGTAAGTTCATGTACGACAATGATTTAAAACTATTTTCAGCCATTACTCTTGGTCTCTTCTTTCAAAATTTGAGAAAAATTACAACCTAAGTAAAAGTTTATACGTTAAAATAATTGAAAATATAGTTGGCAAAGATTCTCTGGAACTGGGGCAACTTTGCCAACGGAGTTATATCCAGTGGAAACCTCAATAAAACAACGGAATAAATAATTTTAACTTAGAAAACTCTTTAATATAGAATGGTACACACAGATACTCATAACACTGAACATAATATACTATGGTTATTCCCCTAATTTTTCTTCTATTTACAAGTTCCTCTAATATGATTCTGCTGATCTGATGTGAAGGTGCTTGGAAGTGATCAAGTGTGATTTTTCCGCGGTTTCTCCTGGGGTCACATCAATTTTCCGACTTCTTCTCTATGGCGAACTTTTGTTTGGATTACAACGACAGACTTGAAGATAATTAAAAAATGAAGCACTTACTCTTGTAGGAGTATCATTACGATCAGTTTTCTATGCATCCGGAATTGAAGACTAAACTTATTTGGGGTCGAGTAGCACCTTGCTATATTTTTCGAACCCTGATATGATGTTTGAGTTCATTTTACGTTATTCATCCAAACCACTGAGATATTTTTGCCTAAAGTGTTGGAAATGATCTATTTTCAAGACTTTTATTACTAGTAAAGTTCAACAATTTATGGCCTGTCAGTATGGCTCTCCATTTATTTTTTACAAGGTTTGAAGACTGAAACATCAAAAGGTTGTCATAAATGATTGGACGATGGCGTAAGAATACAAAATGAATCAATCATCAATCAATGCCATTAAAAGGCATTCCCTGGTCTGCATAAACAACCACATGTTTGAGGATCTCTTCTACCATATCCTTGCTCAATGCCGTCTGGCGCCCTTGATTCTTTGAATGGCGACACTTCACCTTACTGTCAATTGTCCTATGTGGAATATTATTTTTCAGAGCTGCTTTTCCACTTCTCATTTCATTATTAATTACTGCAGTGACAGCAAGTTGCAGCGTAGTATCATCATCATTTCGATACCTGCGGCCTCCCCACTTAGTATTAAAGCGTCTTGGCATCTGAACGGTCTATAAAACGAATATGAAAAACGCACCCTTACAATAAAGTGTTTTAGAAATTGAGAAATAACAATATTGTCAGTTGGCAAAGTTGTCCCATTTCCATCAAGCTTCCTGGTGCAACATTGCCAAGTTACATTATGAAACCGAAGTACTACATACATTTCACCATTTAAAGTGATTCTGAAAGTAAATTATATGCTCTATTGAACGATACCAGAAATTTTTACTAAGTTTGAGAAAATTGGCATGGGGAGACACTTAAATAGCCTACCAAAATATTCAGTTTGGTGCGACGAAAACAAAACACTAATAAATACCTGAAAAAAAACTCGCAAGACTACAAGTGTGTGGAAAGGCTATCACTTAATATCTTTTCTGTGTGATGAACAGATATGCCCTTTCTTGGATAATTAGGGAACCTAGTAGGGCACCAAAGATAATATTTTTCAAAACCTGGCAAAGTTGTCCCAGTTTACGGTATAGCGATAAAAAAATTCTGCATGAGTTTCCTTATTTATATTTCTACAATTTATAATTGTAAACACTACATATTTAAAAATTAATTTTATGGCACAAAATTCGAATAAGCTACTCAAATTGAATGTATTAAAAGAAATTGAGTTATGTTGTACTAACTTTCACTATTCTTATGTCGAGTACACTCTCATGCACGGATAGGGACTGGTGACGGTGATGCGAGTCTAATGGTTTGTACCCCTCCACAAGTACTGTGTATATAGCGAGTATACTGTGTATATGCAGAATATACACAATAGAGCAGGGGTCTCCAAAATACAGCCCGCGGAGGGCTTTCATCCGGCCCGCGCACTCGTTTCAAGTAGCGCGCGATTCTCGCTCGCTTAACTCTGTGAGACGCCGCTAGGAGCATTGCAGCGCTGTACTGCACGCCAAAGTCGCCTCCAACTGTTAAATAAGAAATACGCCACCGGATTCTTCAGTAGACGTTGGTATCGAATACTTCAGTCATCGGCAAATTTGCTATCCGGCCCGCGGGGCGATTCGGAACTTGGAATGTGGTCCTCGTGGCCTAGTAAATTGGAGACCCCTGCAATCGAGTATTTGCGCCCGGGAGGAATACGACTGAAATGCAGTTTATTCGATGAAGTGTATCATAAATACCATTAATTTCTATTAACAGCATTAATTGTTGCTTATTTGTGCAATAATTAATATTTAATATGCATTGTTTTCGCATCGATATTGAGCAGATGAAAACGCTTATCTATTGGCTCCTCTATATCTTACGTAATTCTGTTCTATCTCATCAGCGTGCGAGGTGTTTATGATACGAGTATCATAAACACCTCGTACAGTGAACTACGTGTGGATTGGAAAACGTTGGTGGATCTAATCTGTGTTAAGGGAAATACGTTTAAGTGCATATCATGGAATCAGGTTTCGTGAAGGTTTCTTAAAACAATATCCTGAAGGTGGATGCTTCAATGATTGGCCATGCTGACTATGTTGGACTATACCTACATGCCACGGCACGATGTTTTAATGTTGCACTAGAGCTTTTTGTTATGTTGCCTCATTAATAATAATTAGCAATCGACGGGAAACATCATCAGAAATTAGGCCAATGTGAAGAGTAAGAGTGTTTGTACAGTAGGTAATTGGGAAAAAGTTTGTAAGCACGATTCGAATATTTACGGAAGTAAAAGTGCCTGTGCGTAGATAACTATCGATGTTTGTGTCATTTTTTTCAAATACCGATCTTAATGTAACTTATCTATTTAACTATTTTCTCTTCCATTATTATTTAACCTACTGACTCGCGAAAAATAATTTTTCATATTGAGTTTTGGCCCATAGTGACTGAATGAATATCCATGGTTCATTATTTAATTTATGCAACTTCTGGGCTATTTAATGTTTGAAACGCAAGCAAAAATAACTGGAGTTACATTTTGGTCCAGTCTAAGCAGTAATCTAACCTTCATTTCTTTAACAAAACACAATTTTTATCGACGTATTTGTTCTTTCGTAGAATTAATGTATTCAAAAGCAGAGTTCTGACTATCTCAATGTTTCTACAAGTTATTTTCATTTCGCTGATAGAGATATGTCCGTCAGCTTTACATTTGCTTGGGTGAGGTTTATAAAGAGCATTTGTGAGGTATATCGTAAAATAATGTTATTGAGAACTTAGTCCAGATGTATGACCTGCTGATGGAACTCTCTCGGGCTGGAAATCAAATGTTTGATTGTAAGATCAGACGATTACTTTTCATTCATTCGGTTTTAATATGCTTCTCGAAGCATTTACCAGCACAATTTTATAATTTGTTAATTTAAATTTCTTCACAGCATGATTTTAGAGGTTTTCAAGGTACAAGTATCATGCAATGACTATCCATTAAGCGAGGAATTCCTGAGCGCGGTGCATTTCCAAAAAGTAGTCCCGACCTGTGATATGTGATAATGAGCTTATTTCACATTCGATTTTGACGATATTTGCATCACCGTGTTTGGCATTAAATTACTACTATTATTGACATTTTGAATACCCAAACTATCAATTTCTATCGAAAATTAATTTAATGTTTTTTAGTTAATAGTACGGGTACTGCTACTTACAATTAGTGACTTAGTTTTCACGATTTAAGTCGTAATATTAGCTAGGGTCATCACTGTTTAAGTTCCTCTATTAATGTTAATTTCAAAATAAATCTGCAAATGAACGCAAAACCAAGAGCCGGAGAGGGAGAAACACTATTAGGTAGTTCAAGGTAGAAATATTGATAGTCTTGTCGTCAGCGTAACCGAGAAATAAATGAATTAAAATATGTAGATTATGGCATGTACATGTTTAATCTAGTCCTTAAGCCATTCCATGGCTTCTTTCCAAACTCGGTATACGCTGTAGAGGTTCTCACCCTAAAGAACGAGGTATGCCTGAAAACACTTAGAACAAAATGACAGCTCTGGGAATATGGCCGCCTGGCGTTTCAGCGCATCATTAAATTTGCAAATTTTAATAATTAATATCTCATTTAAAAAGTATCTCACTATTCTCAGACTCGGAATTTAGCCTAATTGAGGTTTAATTTTTTTTAAGATCAATTCCCAAATATGTGCAAATACTCTATTATACATATATGTAGTAGCGGTGACGGTGACGGTGATACGAGTCTAATGGTTTGTACCCCTCCAAAAGTACTGTATATATAGCGCGTATACTGTGTATATACAGAATTTACACAATTATACATATGTATGGTACCGGTGACGGTGACGCGAGTCCAATGTCTGTTATCCATCTACAAAAGTTCTCAACGCGATATTTGAAGTTTTCACTTTTACCCATCCACAAAAGTGTATACATAGAATATACAATTACACATAGATTTAGTAGTGGTGATGGTGACGATGACGGTGACGCGAGTCCAATTGTTTGTCAAATAGTAGCGGTGACGGTGACGCGAGTCCAATGTCTTTTACCCATCTACAAAAGTGCTCAACGCGGCATAAGAAGTTTTCACTTCAAAAAATGGAACTGAAAAATATGAATATTCAAAAATAATTGTAGGTATCACAAAAATGTGAGTTTGATAACACACCTCCTTATTTAATAAAATGCTTGCTAGACGCAATTAATTTTTCAGATGAGAAATTTAAATTTTCAGAAAAATCGATTAATAAAAATGCAATTGCGATGGAATTAAGGTGAGCGGCAGAATTTGTAGGCTGTGATATTATTCACCTTCGCAACGCTTTAGGACGCTTCATTTAATATAGTTTCACTTATTCCATCATGAGAAACCAGCTCCCCGTATGAAAGTTAATGTTTTTTTTCCATTCATAAAGTCTACTTTCGTTATTATTCTCTATCTCGAATATATTTTTCAGTCCCTCAGTATGTTCCATCTTATTTAAAAAATCTGTGGTGACTCATGTCTTCAATATTTCACTTTGCTTTTCTCGCTTGTATTTGTCGCTGTTTCCATTTATCTGTTATCATTTTTTGCGCGTTGATTTCTATTATTTCAGGATCAAATCATATTCCATCAAATAGAAAAGGAAATATTATAAAACTATAAAGGCCGAAGGGATCAAATTTGACCGACCGGTGTTTCAAAACTGTTAACGATTCCTTCATTTTTTGCCGATTGGAATGAAAATGTGTGACTTTCATCTAACCGTGACAATGCGTAAACACGGTGAATATCAAAAAACGGTTGAACGATTAAGTTGGAATTTTAACTTTCACCTTCAAGGCCGGAGGGGTCAATTCTGACCCCGCGTTGTGATACAGTTTTCACCTCTTTCAGTTCCTTGCATCATTGCTACTTAACTATAAATTTGTCAACTGCAAAAAATGCCTAAATAAAATTAAATCTCTACTCCCTATGCCTTCCACGTCGCAAATGTCCACATGTCCTCATAATTTTTGCCGATTCTACGACTACTTACCATTCGGTAAATTTTTCAAAACGCAGTCGTTGATCAGCACAGTTGGAGGACGGAATCTTAGACTGTGAAGTTTTCTATCGTTGCCCGTGTTCTTTGCCGTGGATCGGAAATGATTACCTATATCTCGAGGAGCTTCTCGCTGCCCTGCTGGATACGTGAAAATGAATGGGGTTCTCATCGTGAATTAGGGAAGATAGTGATCCGAAAAGCTACGAAGAACCTATTTTGCTGACGAATCATCCCATCCCACCCTCTTAATCAGATGTCTCAGTTAGATAGTTAGAAGACTGCAGTGCACATTGAAGCGTTTAGCAGAAGCTCGATTGAAACTTGGGGCTAATAATTGGTTTATGATATTTGAAGAGTAATCATCACTGGCCCACAATCCTGAGATATTTTATTCGATGTCTTCCATTCCCGTTCTTGCCATCCACTTGTCCCTCGACAATTGTCCTCATCAGGTCTTCATTTCCAAAGATGTGGCCTATTAGGTTGTTTCGTCTTCTTGTTAAGGTTTTCATGAAGCTTCTCTCCCACTCTTCTTAGGACTTCCTCGTTACTAACTCGGTCGATCCATTTGATCCTCATCATACTTCTGTAGCACCACAATTCGAAGGCCTCCTTGCTTTCTCCGCTGCTGTCATTGTCCATGGCTCACTTCCATATAGGAGCATACTCCATATGTAGGTTCTTATGAATTGTTAAATTATAAATAGTGATTCTGCTTCCCAAATAACAGATTTCATCTTCCTCCAACAGTGTTTGCTTCCCTATTTTAATTTTAGTCTTGACTTTCTCTCCTCTGATGAATACTACTATCTTGGATAGATGATTTTCTTAGCAATTTTCTACTCGAGAGCAGTCTTAAAATCATTGTGGTCATTGTGAGAGGTAGGGCTTGGCCTTTTGCAAAGAATCAATGACTAGAGACAGTGTATTCAAGAAATTAATCATTGTCTTAATTTGGACATATAATCAACATGACCAAGTAGACTGGTTACTGAGTATTTTCATTGAAAATAGTAAGGCATGCTAAATTATAACGCCCTACGTAACAATGGTAGAATAACTTTTCCCCATGAAATCCCGTTGTCTATATTCGTAATTTACGTCATATAAGCCTGATAAGTAAGGGCCAAAATTTCGGCTATCTGTGGCTAAGGATAAAATTTATTTCATAAATACTTTTCCCTATCGTGGAAAATATGATTCCTGGCCCAAATGTATGCGTCCCGGAGATCATATGGTGATATAGTTGATTTCCTTCTATTCAGGAAAGGGAATGAACATAACTTTAGATAGTATCTTTATTCTCTTTTCCTCTCAAGACTCTAAGGAGTTGTATCACTAGTTAGGTTGGAACTATTAACGGATCAAGAAGGGAGATCCCTACTGAATCAAATTCCCTTTGATTTTTACAATTTAGCTTTTAATTATATACGATATTTTTATCGATGATGCATATATGTTATCAAAATTGCGAAGTATCTCTCTAAATATTTTTATTTAAATAAAATATGTTCAACTTGGAAAGAAATAAAGGGCCGTTATATATGCTACTATGATCTACCGAAATTATGTGCGCCAATTCTTGTCGCATCCGTGGTCATTTAAAATGATGATTAGTTTTGCAACTCTGGAGACTTTGTTTCAGCTAGGAGGGTTAGTCGTACAAGCTGCATTGAATTTCCGATACGATGGTCGTCCTATTTCAAAATGTGCAACCAAGTTCATGGTTGCACTTGGTTCACTTTGATTGGCAACTTTTTTCGAATAAAGATTGGACATCCTACGTGATTGAGCTTTGGTAAGGATTTTATGAAGAAAATCGCTTAATTCGTTTCTCAAGTGTCCAGAATATCTTTTGGCGGCTGGTATCTCTGAGACCAATTCATGTTTTTCCTAAAAATACGTTTTACGAAAAAGTCTGGCTAATTTTAAGTCGAGGCTTTGAGGATGTTAATATTATAAGGATTTTATCTCTCTTTTAGCACTAAATGTTTGATTTAAATGTTACATCAGTTCTATGTACGAACGGTAAGTAATCTTTATCTCTTTTGTGGAGTATTTTTTATTTAATTTAAGGAGGGCTTCACGCTCATAGCCGCGCGGAAATGCATATAGGGCGCCAGGCGGGTGAAGTGGGAGTAAATAAGAAGTAATACTGAAAAATTGTAGATATTACCATTGTTATAAATACTGAGGTAACTTTTTGGGTCAATGAGGTGTGATAGAAGAACTTTTTGTTTATATATTGACCTAAATCAACAAAATGTAGCCTGGCACACTATATAAGTGCCCTTTTACCAAACCACCCTCGTTTTTGAAAGCTGTACTTTCACCGGTCAAAGTTTTTTCTGACGTGTATAGTGACAATCTAGTAGTATCATTTTGCAGTGTATAAATCCAAAAAATAGGTGCAGAATAACATTTTCTTTGCTATCAAAGATGGGAGAAATAATTGCGTAATACTTTTATGCGTCGAGGAAGGTTACTCGGGATTTCCATCGGGTCTGGTTCTCCATTACGGCCGACGTTTTGATGAACGTCGCAATACACGACTCATAAATACTCCACACAGGATTCTCCACTCCCATGGTTCCATTGATTCCCACCGGTCGCAAAAAATAGCGGCGCTCCAGTCGCTAGAATACGTGTTAGCCCGCAAGAGATACGCTACGCGTTGAATGTAATCGTTTATTGCTCAAAATCATCCTGAAATAGTTATTATTGAGCTGATTTTAATATATAATGGTTAAAAAATGCAGATAAACATTTCCGAGTGAAATATACTTCCTTCAAAAAGACATGTATAAATTTGTTAATGTGGTCTAGTGGTTTCGGTGATGGAAGATGATTCTATAGGTTCGTGTTCGATTCCAATCTGTGGTATTTCTTTTTCATAATTTCCTTCTACTTTTTATGGTACAGAGACTTGCTATTCACAATTATATTCACGATTGTCACTGGAAACTTTAATTCCGTGCGAGGAAATGTATTTGTGCACTTGCGACGTCTGATGTTTTCCCATTTTTTCACACGGAAGCTTCCTTAGAATTATTTCATTTTCGTGCCGCAACCCGACGCATTATGAAGATGCCCATGTATTTGGTTTCTTTTCATGCTGCAATACGATATTAAGGACTCATTATTACCATTCATGCCTAGTTTTAGAATCCGATTTCGTTATTGGTTGAACTTTTAACACCCTGCGGATTGGAAAAAAACTTAACCGGAGAAGCTGCATTCTTTGATGATTAAAATTGATAATTCTCCCGATGGAAAAAGCAAAAATTTGCCAACAAGACGCTTCTCAGGAGCCTCTTCTTTGATGAGTGACAGCTTGCTGAGTGAAAATATGGTTGACCATTACCAACTCCGTAGGAAGAACCCATTCCCTTCTTGGCTCGCTCTTTCTGGATTTCAACGATTCTTTTCCATCGAATCGAAAACTAAGCTTGAATCGTAAGAGTCCACACACCCGTATTGCAGTATAAAAGGAATTCAAGTACATGTCTATGCTAAAAATGCGTTGTATTGCGAGAAGGAAATAATATAATTCAAGGACATAAATTGGGAAAACATCGCATGCCGCATGAGCGCAAGGAAATCCTCGCGCAGATAAGTGAAAATTTTAGTGAAAATCATGAATATAATTGTGAAAAAGAGGCTTCTGTAAAAGAAAAAGTAGAAAGAAATATTAAAAAAAAGTATCGCAGACGAGCCTCGATTTTAAAATCGTAGAGAAGAAGCCGAATAAATTAGCCACTAGGCCACGAGTGTGTTTGTGTTATACGGAGTTCTGAAGGGAGCTCAATGCCAAATACATTGACAGCTACCGAACCTTGCGCCACTAATGAATAAAGTTGTAGTACGAATTAATGCGCGGAGACCAGTTACACAGTAACGCGGCAACTGCCCTCAGTGGAGCCTCCTGTGGTAATATGAACTTTATCGGCCGTATTCATAGAGTTCCGCTAAAACACGCTAGTAGAGCGACTAACTTAGTCAGCTACTAAGACCCTTAAGTCGCCTACTAATGATATGGTAATCATGGACTCTTTTAAGTGAGCTACTAAGAGCAACTAACTTAGTATGCTACCAGCCAGCTCGGCAGCCGATAATCGGTAGTGCTGTGTTCAACCCGCTGGACTACGCTTTACAACACTGCATCCGACTCCTCCGCGGCACGGAAAATTCGTAAAACCATCAAACAGAAGAAACTGATTCAGCAAAATGCATCGAAACTTCTACTTCATAATGGATAATTCGATGTGATATCGCAACGCAGATATATTTTTTGATTGCTGTACACACAAATTATGCTATACCATTGGCAAAGGATACATTTGTGAGTACTACCGAAGCATTTGTACGTTTGAGATGCAGTTATTCATGTACAAACGGCCGTGTATTCGTTGATGATATACATTGCATGTTTTTTGCACTTCCGATATTTGTTTTCATAGGTGTATGCGTTATGAGTAAGGAAAAACATAACTAACAACGTCAGTAATACACACATTTATATTCGAAAAGCAGAAATACACCTCAATGTAGGAGTAGGAACGAAACATTTTACAATGCAGAAATGAATCGTAAAGAAAATAACGTTAAGTTAAATGTGTGAATGACACACATTAGTTACGTTACAAATACCTACGTGCGAGCAATTAGTAACATATGTTTGCAACTCCTAAAATTTTATAGTTCAGGATCCCACAGTCACAGTGGGCGGAAATCGAAAAAAGCTTGACAAAACTAATATCTCCGATATTATTCAACGTAGATCCACGATTTTTTCCATTTTTAATCATTTGTACCTCCTTTATCCGATTCTAATGTTAGTTTTGCTCTAGAACAATCAGGGGCCTCTCTAAAATAAAATGGCGGAAACAGTAAGAATTCCCTAATTTTAATATTAAAAGCGCTGCATGTTAGATGCTAATTATAATATTCATACAAGTACTATCACTGACTTAGAAACTTTGATACATAACCCTAAACAACTTAACCGTGATGTATCGATACATCATAGAATGTATAGATGCGTGGTATCTATGTAATATTAAGGATATGTATTTTAACAATGTATTCCACGGAAATTAATGCAAGTATTTTTCTATTATTTTCATTAGAAGTTAATATTTCTGTTTCTGAAATGAATGACTAATGAAATGGAAATGATGCATACCTGAGTAAATACAGTTATAGGTCTTCGTCACCTGAATCAATCTCGTCTCCATCTGACTCTGCGTTCTCGTCAATCAGAAGGAGGTTCCTAGCTCCCTTAGGTACCTTCACATTTCCGTGATTCGAATCGATTGATGAGGATACTATTGCGTCCGAAGATAGAAGAAGTCTTAGAAAAATAAAATTTTGCACTGGAAAATTTTCTGGAGTGCTGCTCTTTGAACCTCCTAATATCCTTGTGCCTCGATTCAAGGGCCTCCTTCGACAATTGTCCAATGGGTAGCACTGCTGCGTTTACAATACACGCTCCATGTATTAAAATCTTATGCACAGTTGGGGGTATATAATACCATTCAGAGTGCTCCACATAAAGGGCGGCAGTGGAAGAGCAATACTCGCGGAAACGATCTTCATCAATTAGAAGTCGCTAATTTCCCAAAAAATCCTTTATCTCTGCATCTCCCCCAATACTAAATTTTTCAATTGAAATTTGAATGCCAATAGTTTTTTCGACTCTACCGTCTACACCATTCCTTGGCACATAGCATCGTGCAGTTCTTTTCGAGTCACTTTCCTCCTCTTCATTTTCTCCCCTGTCGGAGATAAAAGCTTCTAAATCTACAAGCCACAAAAAATTGCTACATTTTCTAACGTTGCCTTATCGACATAAAATATTTCTACAACTAGTGGTGTTAATCATACCTGTGACCGATTAATGTATTCCCTCCGTCGTGTACGACCTCTCTGTATTAGAAAAAGTTCGACAACCGGTAACCAATCGATGGGCTCACCTAGGAGAACTCCTCTGTCAGTAGTCACTGTGGCTAAAAGACGTCGATGTTTCAACACTCACCAGATAACTTAGATTGACCGTATGAGTAAAACTGAGGAAGCAAGACATTATCTAAGACAATAGAACGTGTGAATTTTTGGGAAAACCGCCCGGTAAATAGCCAGCTAACTCGTTCACTAGCGTGTTCCAGAGAAGCGATCTTTTGGAGGGTATTAACCGATGCACGTGCGCTGCGGTGGTAAAACAAATAGCGGCGAGTTTCAAAGAAACAACCTAGCCCCAAACACCAAATTCAAGAGCCCCACATTTTGAAGGAACAATAAGCTGGAGTAGTCAAGAGGTGTTACTTAGAGAACTACTAGTTGTGGAAGCGGATTACCGCCCCAAGGAACAATTGCGGTCTGTCGATCGTGTGCACTGACTGCTTCGATTCTTTCCCTCTCCTCAAGTTCGGAGGGATTTCTAGTTTGAAGGGACCTTAAAGGCGGGAAATTCCCTGTAAATATGTATGTGAGAATAAGTACGAATAAGGGAACAAAGCACTCTGCCGACGTATGGTCACACGTCCTCATAGGGCTCATGGGTGACCGGCGGCAGCGGCGAATTTTCTACTTTCTATGTGCAACAAGAGAGTACGAAATTTTTTTGGACAAAATATTGCCTTTACTTTTAGATTTCACATCTTTCCTAACAATTGGGGTAAAAATAATAGTGGTGGAACCATTATTTGCTTTAAACTGGAGCAAAAACCAAATCAGGGTAATCCGCGGCTGGGCCGGGCGGCTGCGTTGATTTTATACATATCCCATCAACAAGCAAGGTAGCAAGTTGGAGCAAGATTTTTCTTTTGGATCATATAGTCAAGATTCAGGTCTTTATTTCCATATGAATTTTAAGATCGAGTCTCGTCGCCCTCATAAAGTTTTTTTCCACTTTATGTCAAAAATAGTCCAAAAACAATGCACTTTTGAATGTTTAATTATTATATGAAAAATTGATAAAATTAAATAAACTATCCCGTGTAATTCTTAGGAAAGATTTACTCTTTTACAAAATATGCGTTGAAATTTATGAAAACCCATATTAACGGCTCAATAGCGAAAGTAAATACTCGATTTTTGCAGAAATTCAGAATTGACATTTCTTATAATTTTTTCTCGTCTTTAACGTATTCTAATGATTTAATGGATGAACCAAATATTGAAACAGCCATAGTTCTTTAATCCTTGGATATTATTCTATCGGACTGTACCATTTTTGTTTACCAAAAAAATTGTGAAAATTTAGGGTTTTGTCACACTTTTTTCGATTTCCGCCCACTGTGGAACGCTACTTATGCCTTGTTTCCACTACGAGGGGTCTACAGTGGTTAGAGGATGATGGGTAATCTAACCAGCGTTCCAACAGAGAAGTTTGTCCGAATAGCCTGCCGGGAACAGAAGTATGGGGAAGGTAAATAGTTGAGTAACGAAATAGCTTGTGATGAAAATGGAGGTTCAAGTAGCTAGATTGTTGCCTTTAATCAACATTTATTTAATGCTGTGGCGAAATTGGATCCGCCTCCGGAGCTAAATAGAAGAAATGCGACGGAGGAGGAACCTGAGGGCCTATATTATAAATAGGTTACGAAGAAGGCCCAAGTATGCTTTAAGAAGAAGTTAGCGGTTTGTCAACAGCCAGGGGTTCTGGGATAGAGACGTTCCCACTTGGCCCGATGATGTTTTTCAAAAAACATATCGTATCCAGCGGGATACATTTCCAATGCTATGCGATGAAATAGGGCCTCATATCGTTAAAATATGTACTCGCATGCGTGAAGCTATTCCCCTCCCTAAAAGGATAGCGATTGCGCTGTACAAAGGTTCTTAGAGTAAAGGTTGCCTCATTCGCGACTCGGGCTCCCATTGGCTTGACGTCACTGTAGACCCAACTTCCAGCGCCATTTCAAATTCTAGCCTTCCCGCGGGCGTAACTGCTTACCGCAGCGAGTTCTTGAAGTTACCCTTTATCGAACACTGCAAGCAGAATTTTAAATTGAATGCCGATTTATGAAAATAATGACGTTAAGATTTAATAAAAGATAAATTCGTGTATTCAGACGCTATAATTTCCTGATGAAGTGATCAAATGGGAAGGTGTGCGAGTTAATTTCGTGTCCACACTTCCTTCCTGTAACTCTTAAAACACTGTTTTCCTTGCTCCTTCCGCAATATAATTTAAGCTTAGATTAATATGGCTGGGAGGAAAATACGCAAAAAACGAATTAGTTGCTTCAAATAATTACAATTCCGCCACTTTCTTAATAGAAATTATGCTCGTTTTCATTCCTCGTCGGGCTTTGAAAATATATAAGATAAAGAAAATAATACAGGAGGACCTTGAAATCCTTAACTTCAACGGGAAGAAAAAAATAAGCATATAGAGTGAAAAGAGTTGTAAATTTACCGTTATTACCATTTTCAAATAATTCGTAATAGGAATTCAAAGTGATCATACTTTAAGCAAAAATCATACAGATGAAATGGAACTAACTTCAATATTATGCCGAGAGAAATAAGAATTCCCCGGTGAAATAATTTTTAGAAATGGAAAATAAACCACCAACAATTGCCGTTATCAAAACAGCACCATAGTTGCCCGCTTGAGTGGAGAACAGCCTTCGAATCAGAGGACTCTTCTCTATCTTAAATCCCACAGAAAGTTTCCACTGTAGCCTTTGGTCAAAAAACGTAAAAGAAAAATGTTTCATGGCACCAAAAAGCACTGCAGGAAACAAATCCGGTAATTTTCAGTGACGATTACTGAAACAAAACTTACACTAATATATATAAGCTATTTGATCGATCATAAGTCTGTTTTAAAAATTTAACTCCACCGTCAAGGTTCATTTTGAAGAGGGTATAAATAATAAGACTCAATAATATATGTAAAAGGATTTAATGAACAATTTTTTAAATTTTTTTAGTTGCACTACCAAAATTGCTCTTCCTTTTTACAGTTTTTTGTTCAAATATTATATTCTTATGAAGACCCTCTGCTTGGCATAACATTTAATAATTGCTTTGTCCAAGTTGGAGACACAGCACAGAACATCGGTAATTTTTCGAATTAGTCCTAATTAGAGGGCAGAGTCTACTTCATTACAGTTTGCAGGTAAATATACACGCGAAAGAGTACATAAAAATATTATACGGTTTGACTCAAGTAAACATTTATAAGTTTATAAAGGCTATTCTTAACCAATTTACTAGTTCGAGAGAAAATATTATGATTAAAATTAACGTAAGATTCTTTTATGTGAACTATAATTTAACAATTGATTCCTGATAAATATTTTTATACAGTCTAAAACTTTTCTGTCCCTAAATTAATAAACAATTTTGCACTACCGCGGCCTCGAAAATTTCTCAATAGCTCTCAAAGGCATACGAAAGGACTAAAATTTACAGACTTATTACTAGAAATTTGTTTACCTGATATCTTACCAGTGGCACACGATATTAGTCATAGCATACGAGGTAAACGATGAATTTGCAAAATAGTCCCTGCATGAATGAGTGGGCAAAATATTAAATTCAATTTACCTTAAAAGGGAAGAATTCCTGATTTTCCAATGCAATAGGGGCATCTAAGTTCTTGATTACCGAATCTTTAGCATATCCACTTAGTTTGTCTGACTGATTCACTTTCACCACTTTTTTCACATGTGTGGGGGGTGAGACACGGTCAATGATTCGATTTGCTAATATATAAAATAAATTTTTTTTTCAATTTTAGCATCCGCCTGTGATATGAGATATTCCGTCCAGCTTTCTTCGTTTTCAACAAGCTGTTGGAGCACGTTGCCACAGTACAGCGGGAGCCTGGCATATCCGACGATTAAAGGCGCTCTTCACCCACAAAAAGTTCGTCTTACGAGTAGTGGATTTCAAAGACGATTTCCAGTGAAATTGCAGGAAATGTGTTCAGATTCGCGTTAAACACAAGGCGGCGCAAGGTCTCAGGAACTTATTCTCTCTCAATTTCTAGCGTGCAAACAATGTAATGGCGAGGATCAGCTAGGATACAGGGTCGTCAGTGACGTAGCGGGACTTCTGTTAGCGCATACGCAGCTACGAATGAGGCAACCTTACAGTCTAATAACCTTGGCGCTGTACTACCTCAAATCAGGGTTAGATCTTGCAGTGGGGGGAAATACTTTTGGTGTTGCCAAAACGTCAGTGTGGCGTATCGTGGAGGAATTCTGCGATGCCATCATAGGCCACATTTATCAGGGACGTAGCTAGGAATTAAGTCTGGGGGGGTTAAGGTGCAACTTATCCGGGGTGTGTGGTGGTATGGGAGATAGACCCAACAGGATAAGCGGTAGGTGCTAGATAAATAAATTGCGGAATTTTAAGATAAATGGTTCAAAATGGTGAGTTTTACGGCTTTCTGAGGGATATTTTATTAATCCTTACACCATTCTATTAGTAATATCAATCCAATTAAGTAAAATGGATCAAACTTAAAAATTTCTCTGAGCTTTGGGGGGAGTTTATCCCCCAAAACCCCCCCTCGCTGCGCCACTGGCTTTTATAGCCGGGCAGCGAAGTCTGCCCACACCTGTTTGTGGCCTTTAAATGTACCCCGAAACCTCCGTTGGATATTGTCCTCTTTATAAATCGAGAGCAATATCTCCGTCTCCTCGTCTAAAAAATTCTTTCCCTCAGGATTGGCCATCCCCGCTCTTATAAAAAAAAATAACTACTCACAACGTTTTTCCCGCCTTCAATAAAGGCCTGATATCGTGGTTGTTAGACGAAATACGTTCGTCAATTGCTCACTAGATGAGGAAACTAGCGTTCCCACTATGATTTCTAACCCGCGTTACCTGCTAACCGGCGTCAGCCAACCCGGGTTACAATTCTGACCGGGGTTGGCGCGAACTGCCGTTTCCACAACGATATGCAACCCGGGTCAGCACTAACCCGCGTAAGAAGATCGTTGTGGAACCAAGGTATTAGGTGTTAGTAGCTTACTAAAGAAACTATGAAAACGGCCGTATGACACAACCAATGCGCCGCGAAAGTCTGCGATCTTCCTTTTTTATGCGTGCGTGTATTTCAAGGGAACTGCGTAGAGGAGGCGCAATAGGGTGGTTTCTTATTACTTTTTTATTGCCTAAATCGAAAGATTATTACTCCTGGAGTACGTATTTGACGTTTCTTGATTTTTAAATGACGATATCTATTTTTCACGATTAAATGAAAAGTGAAAAATTTCAAGCGCGTGCAAACGCGACGGCTAAGTATGAATGCTGGGTAAACCCCGAGTGACGTCATTCTGGTTCCTGCTACCGCCGTGTGAGGTGACCTTGGAGCGAGGATATGTGCGCCGCAGGCTGCTAGCAGGTAGCGGAGTACCCTGCTAGCAGGTAGTGCTTGGCTTAAATAAGGATTATTAATATCTTATCCAGCGAAGAAAACTTTCAGACCATAGCCAGTTTTAATTAGTGATTATTAAGACATGTTTCCCTGAGCTCTGTGCCTCATAAACGATGTAAAACTGCTATATACTCGTATAGAAACTAGGTCCCTGTGACGTCACGTGGAGTGGCATCGCATGGGCGCCAATCTGGCCGTTTTCAAATGCGGTTAAAATAATTTGTGTATTATGTATACACTAATGGTGGGTAACGAATCGCAATCAATGCCTTTCGTTTTCTTTGATGAAGGAAACTACCCTATTCCATTCCATAGAAGGCTGATTTCTATTGCGACTTCGGTCGCTTTTTTTAATGGGTTTTCAAAAATGTCCGCAGCGCGGGGATGAGTGCAATGCGATCCATTTTTTCCCAATATTTTACAGTGTAATGTTTGTATTGCGAGGAAGAGCATTGAAAAGTAATGAATTTCATAGATCATGTCATCATGTGTATAAAATTCGGTTAATACTCCTAGTAACACCTAATTTTCTCGTGCAAATCGGATCACTTTGTCCGTCAGTGACGCGAGTGGCGACTTTTGTAAACCCATTTGAATATGCGGTGGATGGCAACACATTTAGAGGCCGTTTGAGGATCCTCTTTTTTAGTATTAGTGGTGTAATTCTTGGTGTCTCCTGTTTGTTTGGCTGCTGTCCTTCGGTTCACCCGATGAACCTCAGGAATGACATCCTGCTCTCTGCAGACTCGCTGCACAGCAATCCTCTTATCTCCCAGTCTAATGCGTGACCCAGAATAAAAATCTAAAGTATTTGACTGCACTTTTTGTATTTCAAGCTTCCGTTCATAAAGAGACTAACCCCAGCCGTAATTTGACATTCTTTCGTTAACCTATCTGATACTAGCGACCGAAGCGCATGCCTTAATATTGAGTCATGGATGCTTGAAGATTATCATGCGTCAAACTTTATGCAGACTTGAGTGACTAACACACCATTTCCGCTCCAATTTTCATCTCGGTTTCTCAGCAAATTTTATCACCTTATTTATTCCCAATGCCGCATGACTTTTGCCTGTCCTATACAGTTCCGTTCTTGTCTTCAAGTGAATGAAATATATTGTGATAGCCGAATGAGTGAATGATAACCCAGGGGAAAATGGTACTTTTTACTTGCGACAAGATGATTGACCATGCATAGGCATCAGTCATAACGGATGCAATGCGTGATAAATTGCTTTGACGGTAGTTCAAATCTCACCCCAACCGCTTATTGACAATAGAAATAATAAAAAATACTTTTCACGTGTTTTTCTGTTTTCTGTGTTAGGGTAATGATTACATGAAATAAGGAAGCATGTCAAAGCAATTGTGACAGATGGTGGCAAAAAAGAGAAACGGTGACGTAAAGATAAAATAAATATTTTACCTATCAAAGTAGGTTTCCATAGAATACTAAAGAAGCATTATGGGAGCCTCCCCGACCTTCAAACTTGTTCCTTCTAAAACAAAATGAAGGGCATTTTTTCTTTTTCATAACTTTTTCTTTTTTACACATTTTTCACAAAGATACCGCATAATACAAAACGAACGCAATGAAAACGTCACTGTATTAAAAATCTTGCATACTTTTTAAGGGTCTGGGGGGGGGGGCGCACGTGCCCCCGCAGCATGTTTTCTCTTTTTACACTTTTTTGCATGTGATTTGCCTGTTATCAATGAACAATGAATGCTGTATAAAATTTTAGGGGCTTACGAAAAGAAAAAATATAAGAAAGACTCACAGACGAGCGCTAAACATTAGCGGTGAGTTTTGTTTTGGACATAGGTAATCCTTTTATCTGTCCATTGCATACCCTTAACGTGATAGGACAGTGGAACGTCAATGTTTCAACCTTTTTCCACAATAAGCCTTGTAAAGTCATTGACTTCACTCACCGTTCCAGTTCCCTGGTCTAGAGGGCTGCTGACATATCCCCTAGGGCGGATCGCAAAAATCGATTTTTTTCAAATCCATCTGGCCCAATGAAAAAAAGTTGTGGGACCGATCAAAAATAAGGCCTGAAAAATTTGAGACCTGTACGTGAACCCCTGACCCTCGCTCAAATGCAATTTAGGGGGGGAGAGTCAAAATTCGAAAAATATAGTATTTTATGGTCATTACCTATAGATTTTGCCGAGTTACTGTCCTTTTAGGGCAAAAGTTTCGTGCGTTTTGACGTATCTGCCACCGTTTAGCCACAAAATGCCTAATTTGAGTCCGCGTCCGCGAAGAAAATATTCCAACGCCCACGCAGCGTCGCGGATACCAGAGCCGCAGGCCGATCCCTTCCCCTCCACGCTCGCTTCTCCCCCTCCCACGCCTCTAACACAGCAAAATTCATCCCGCGCATGCTGCTAGGAGGTCGTTTATCTTTGATAATATGAATCAGAAGATGGTAGAAGGTAAAAAGCGATGCGTAGTGAGACGACTTGTCCCTTATTTGGCGCCTCGTCGTCGTGAAACAAATCGATGTTACCAACTTTCAGAGATGTGATGAAATATTTTTAGACCTGCGCACGCAGGAAAGGAGACTACGGTCTATGAAGACGCCTCTCGAGTGGCTATGAAGGTTTGGGAACTTAGATTTATGCACTTCTATTCCGGTATTGTCCGACAGCTGTGATTAAATGGATGAATAAGGGTGAAGGCCGCCGGCGTACCCTCCCCGCTCCCCTCTCGAACGCCACAGATGCAACAAAATTCACACCAAGTGCGTCTTTCTTCGTTAGTCTTACTAACATTTGATGTATCAGCATCGTCCAGTGAGGAAAAATCACGAAGGAATTACTCAATTACCTGCTTTCCAGTCTTTATTTCTTATGTTAGTGTCATTCCTCGTCTTTTGCTGCTGTCAACAAAGTTATGGTAAATTCTTTCGCGAATCTCTCGTCCGTATGTATAACAAAATGAATATTGAAATTTAAATTTGAACTTTCATCAATAGATTTTTAAATTCCACAGCGCTAAGCTCAGATATAGCCGAAGGAACCGGAGTCTCTCTCCGATATATCATCAGCCTTTATGTCGATATTAAAATCCAGCAATTAAAAAAATCTCGGATTGGTCACCAAACGCATCCTTGCAGAGACGCAAATTGGGTCCCTAGGTTACCCTCACAACGTTTATGTCGCAAATCCAAGTCAACATAGTGCAATTAGCAAATAGACCACTGTAAGGGATGAAATACGATTTGATGCTTTCCCGGCGAATGATGTGGGTAAACTCTTTTCGGGGTTCAACAAAATTTATCCCTTAGGATGAGCCCCCAGTCGGAGCTTGAAATGTTGCCCATTATGGAAAAATTAACCCGGTGGGAATCCCGAGAAGAGTCTACCCACACTGCAAGGGATGTTGGAATTATGCTTATAGCAAAGGGATGATGCCTCCTTTTTGGGCGGTATTCGCTTGGTACCATCGTAATCAAATCCTTTTTAATTCTGTGTATATAA
Source organism: Ischnura elegans (assembly GCF_921293095.1). NCBI lineage: Eukaryota > Metazoa > Arthropoda > Insecta > Odonata > Coenagrionidae > Ischnura > Ischnura elegans. The sequence goes on from NC_060259.1 coordinate 98,943,447, forward strand.
TTTTCACTCGGAAAGGAATCGATATTCGCAGATTTTATAACTTTTGCTAATCCTCCGACGGGGGAGGCAAACCTCCAAAAGTGGGACCCTGTTTCTTCAACTAACACCACACATTCCCCTCTAAACTTGTATTGATAAGTCCTCTTCCCTTTTTTCATCAGACAAGAGTATAGTCTTTCATTCCAATAAAAAAAGGCCCTTTAATGACACCTCTCTTTTCTTATTCACAGTAATTAGCATCTTTTTCTGTCTACGTAAGTAATTCTGGTACACTAGCTTTGATATATCTTACGAAGTTATGACTTTTGCGTTTGCTAAAGCTGCGGGAACGATCATTGCTGTTGCTTGGTTCTTGCATATACCTCTATCACAGTTGGCAGACGCATTTTCCCCGAAGAAGTTCCAATTTGAGGTTATAGTCCTTAATGTTTATTTCATTAGGAAAGTAGAGATACAAATCGGCTAATTTCTCGCCAGTTTAATTTTCTTCGGATGAATTGATGAAGAAAATTTTTGATTCTATTTTCCCGTACAAGAATTGACGATGATGACTCAACGCTCTCCTACGATTCCCTTTTTTCCTTAGTTGTCGAGTTTCTATAGGGTTCAATCCAGCAGCCATCATCTTTCTTTTCGTCAGATTGTCTCTCAAAATACTTCTCATTGGGGGAACCTTATGCTCCTCCATGCGCTTACACGCAAAAATATCGCATAATTTAAAATGTTCCTTTAAAATTGTTTGAGTCTTATACTTCATCAAAACCCTACTTTTGGCCTATTACGATTTTCCGTAAGTTTTAGTACTTCCTGTGGTACCGCTAAATCCATTTAGTCACATTCATAATGGAAGAGAAGCGCGTCACCATAGTTCGCACACCTTCATAGCCACTCGAGAGGCGTCTTCATAGACCGTAGTCTCCTTTCCTGCGTGCGCAGGTCTAAAAATATTTCATCACATCTCTGAAAGTTGGAAACATCGATTTGTTTCACGACGACGAGGCGCCAAATAAGGGACAAGTCGTCTCACTACGCATCGCTTTTTACCTTCTACCATCTTCTGATTCATATTATCAAAGATAAACGACCTCCTAGCAGCATGCGCGGGATGAATTTTGCTGTGTTAGAGGCGTGGGAGGGGGAGAAGCGAGCGTGGAGGGGAAGAGATCGGCCTGCGGCTCTGGTATCCGCGACGCTGCGTGGGCGTTGGAATATTTTCTTCGCGGACGCGGACTCAAATTAGGCATTTTGTGGCTAAACGGTGGCAGATACGTCAAAACGCACGAAACTTTTGCCCTAAAAGGGCAGTAACTCGGCAAAATCTATAGGTAATGACCATAAAATACTATATTTTTCGAATTTTGACCCTCCCCCCCTAAATTGCATTTGAGCGAGGGTCAGGGGTTCACGTACAGGTCTCAAATTTTTCAGGCCTTATTTTTGATCGGTCCCACAACTTTTTTTCATTGGGCCAGATGGATTTGAAAAAAATCGATTTTTGCGATCCGCCCTAATATCCGCGCCGTCTGCTCAAGAGAGAAATTGGATACTGCGCTAGAGATCTCATAGCGCCACCAACTATCCAGGGACAGAGAACATTTCGCGCGGGTGATTTTTTTAATTTCCTAGTAAATGGCTGAATTTCCATTGATTTTTTATGGCAATCCGTCTTAATTATTCATTGACAACTCAGCAGTGCGTCTCGGCGTGAACGAGCCCGTCGCTCGATAAGGATCCCCTCAAATATCTCAAATGTAGGCGTGGAACACGATGCAGTGTATATATGGAAGAGGGATAATCGCCATTTGCTGTCACCATCAGCTGTGGTCATGTAATCCTTGATGGGATAACGACTGTGGTGTATAATATGTTAAAACAAACCCTGGAAACCAGCGTCATTTTGCAAAGAAAATTTCTTTTCCTGATTCAGATAGTCACATAACTAAACCTTCATGCTAGTTATCAACTGACGTACACTTATATGCATGATTATAAAACAAGTACTTGCTTTGTATTGAACAATCTATTGTTTAAAACTGACGAAATTATATTAGTCGAAGGGAGGTCGCCAGCCCTGAACGCCAGATTACTGGACCTATCGGATTACCGTAAGGCCGGATCACAGAGATTGTACTGTATTTACTCTGACGGCTTAATTACTCGTTAAATATTGATTTCCCAATCAGCCCTAGGTGCACTAACTTCAACTCGACTCTGTTAGAGCGACTTATATTAGTAGATAATTCCGCAAGTGGTCACCGCTCCATTAGGTTAATGACCTCTGCGCGTCCTTGCCTCCCTCATCGTTTTTTACGCCCTATTGCAATTCACTGCCGTACCCTTCGTCCCTTCGTCGTTTACCTGCGAATGGTTTCCTTTGTGTGAGCCGCTCGAATGGTTCAAGAGGAGAGCTCGACTCTCCGTGAGCTTTTATTTTAATTACCCTATTAGGTACGTAGTCTTTTGTATTTTATTTTGTACGACATAATGTTTTTCTGCTCTGGACCGATATTCGTCCACTGCCTGCGATTTGTTACGCGGGCCACGGTGGCTGTGGGGTTAAGTCCTTGGCTGCCTAATCGATGGTCGCAGCTTCGAGTCCCGCCGTGATGTTTCTATGTGTGTTGTTCAAATATATTTACATGATCGTAATTGGAGAACTCTGTGATCGTTACAGTTCTTATTATTGTTGTGAATTTTTGGTTTTAATTTAATCTGATGCTTTAGGAAAGTCGGTGCTTCGTTATATTAGATTTAGTCTTTCTAATTTAGTGTAAAATGCGCGCTCACTAGCAGCTCTGACTTAAATTTCTCCTTCTCTTGCACTCGAAAGGTTTACACATTTGTAAAATCACACATAAAATCATTTTCCTTTCCGTACCAAGTATTGTATTCTGAATTCATGAATACTGAAATGGTTGTACCGTTCGCAACGGAACAGTAGAGGGAACATCCGGGCCGAAAGGCCCAATCAATGAGTGCTGTGACTTTGTGAGCCTACTTATTGTTAGTATTTTTACGATTCCTTACTCTTATGTTTCTAAAATTTCTTTTACAAAGATTTATGTTGCTAGTTTATGGGTAAACATTTCTGTGATGAAAAAAATCTTTCCAGTCCAGCGGTATCATTTGAGGTAGTGCCGCTGCGATCGGAGTTTTAACTGCTCTTCTTGCAAAGGCTTCCTTGATGAATAGTTGATACGATCACGTTTTCCGGTCATCAACCGCGTTGTTTCGATGTCTGGTGACGACAATTTTGTCGGCATGCCTTCTTCATGAATATAGTCTTTCCAGACCAGTGTGGGCCCAGTAGGCCCATGTATAAGACATTATTAGGCTTTATCAGTCTTTCCTTCGGGATCATTACAGAGATGTGAAGTTGATGCGTATAAAATTGATCTGTTGGCTGTTTCGTGAATGCTTAGTGAGTCAGCGTACGCCTATAGATTTGGAAGCTGCATTTCCGTTATTATTCAGGATGTCTTGTGTCTGAGAAAACCGGGAAAATTGGGAATTATTGGTGAATTTTTAGTCCCTGAAGTTATGTATTAATTATTCATTCATTTTTGCTTCAACCTAAAATTTCCAATATTTTATTTTAAATTCACTTAACTTACTTACTTAAATGTTTGCCAGTTGAACGCCCATTGTATGGCCGATTTTACGTACTGTCGTTTTCAATGATATGTAGACACCCAAGAGTCCCACTTACCTGATTGGGCCGGGCCAGTGAAAACTTGCAAGGTTGGCACATGTAGCAACCTGCATTCTTTGCCGTCACGGCACCAAGAGCTGACGCGGGCGCGACCAACCTACTGAAGCTGGAGTCAAATTCCAAGGGTAAAAAGCTCAGCGGATTTCTAATTAGCAGATGGAATGCACTGAGGAAACTCGTCCACAACCCATCGGAGTATTTTTTTCTGAATTCGTGACGAAGTTTATCCTCCCTTTGCATTCACACATGGAATTACCATTTATTTCTCTGTAATACGTAGCTCCGTAGCATCGCTACAGACCTTGCCATTGTTGTAAATTTCTAGTTTTAGTTTAATTTGATGTTTAAGGTAAATCTGTGTTTCATTATATTAGTTTTAATCACCTTAACTTAGAGTAAGATGCGCGCGCTCACTTGCAGCTTTTATTTTAATCTCTCCTTTGATTAAACTTTAAATGGATATTTATGAAAAAAATTTCGTCTATATAACTCTTTAAATTATGACATAAGTCTTGATATGCAGAATGAGAGGTCCATAAATTAAGGGTAACATTTCATTATGTTTCGACGTGACACGTCATCATTCGGTTCATTTGCATCGAAGATAGAGAATAAATAGTCACACTGATATTTTTTTTTCAAAAACTCTAAGAAAATACAACGGTTTGGGTTGTGGGTTTAGGGGTGAGAGGCGGGGTTTGGCCAAGGAGGTGTGGTATGGGTTTAAGAGCATGGCTTTAGTCAAGGAGGAAGGAACATTTGGCTTGATAACAATTTCGTTCGCTCGGATAATTAAACCGTCAGTCCTTGCCGAGCATATCTATTGCTTGCAGGAAGAACTCGAAAGTAAAATATGTTATTACACTCTTTCCTGACTGACTGCTTTAAATCTGACAACCAAGGACTTGGCACTTCGCAGAAACCCTTTATTCTCGCCGCCATATTTCCGTTATGACCGCAAAGTCGTCAAAGAATTTCCATTGCTCTAGTTTAAGCTTTTGAGCGCCCATCTGCAAGCTGTGCACCAATTTTTCACTTCCTGTGAGTATAGAACTTTGGTCGCGTTATCCGTTTTTTCCCCTCGCTGTGCGCTGGCGTCGGAGGTTCTGGGAGGATGACGGTCGCCTTCTTTTCGGTGGCGTGATGCTCTCGCTTTCTTACTGGAAGATGGGTGGTCCACGCTACCGTGAGGAAAAAAGTGATCTTAAAAAATACGCAGGGATGCGTATGGCGTGTGAGGGTGTCGAGAGACGGCTAAGGTAAGAGCACTCTCCCTATTGCGGGAAGGAAACGGAAGGGTGGAGTCTGGAGGGAAACCCTTGGCTTCGCCGGCTTCAGCAGGCTCGTGATGCTCAAAAGCTCATCTGGACGTCTTAACCCTCTAGAACCCAGAACTGATTCTGGGACAAATCAAATTTCAAGATTTTTCATTTTGAAAACTTGAAAATGTTACATTCAATGATAATTATCGCGGCAGCTAACTATTTCATCATTAAAATTTACACTACAAAATAATGGGTATTTTAGATATTTCCTGAATAGAGCTAAAAGTTTAAACATTTTTGATGTTGCTTGGAAGCAACATTGGGTTATAAAGGGTTAAATGGAGGATGGAGTGCTTTTCTGAATTCGGGATCGGCTAGAAGTGGTGGCTGGAGTGCTGGCTTCCCACCAAGTTAAACCGGGCTCAAATCCCGGAGGTGGCAGAGAATTTTCCGAGGCTGCCCGATCCCTGCTTGAGTGATGTTTGGGGGACATTTCGAGCGCAGAACTCCGTCCGTCGGATGGGACGTTAAGCCGTGGTCCCCTTGGCGCCTGTCGTCAAGAGCAGGATAAAGTCGACGCCGGGTCTCTCTCCACCCTTCCGTCCATACCCTTATCTAGTGGCGTGAATGACCTCAGTTCTCGGCCGCCTCCTCCAAATACCATACCACCTTAAATTTAATTTTACTTACTAGCGAAATGCACGACCTTATGTCAGTTAAGCCTAAATTTCCTGTGTCGATACCTTATGATTGAATAATAACTGAATATTTCGTTACTGGAAATTAAGAAATTATTTAAGAAGTATACATTTAAAAATGCTGAAAAACGGATGTCTTGAGGCCTGCTTTGTTTGTTTGCATTCTTACATACGTACTACATCAATACTTATATTATTTGCATCTCAAGCAATTTCCATGATAAACAGGTGATACAAATTCTGCTGTAAAAAAAACTGTCAAAAAGAACATTAATGAGTGTGATTCCCAGCCTCAAGTCGTTACGAGCTGGAAGGGAACTTTTGATCTCCTTTTGATCGTATTTTTAACTTTCTGGCAGCTTCTTTTTACCTCTTAAGTACACATATTCAGAAATATCACACATCGTTTTCGAACTCGAATTTTAAAATATATTTTTGAAAAGCAGTGAACCATTAAATAGCTATTTGCAATAATTTGACCGAGAACTGATGTAGCCTTTCAAGGATGGTTATATTTTTGGAGTATGGATAGGGAAAAGAAAATTGGGTAAAAACCTGGCGTTTGCATTAACCAGATCGTAATGGCTACAACAAATAGGTAGACATTTAAACATCTTATCCGATGGCCTGTGAACTTAGTGCACTTTTGAATCATCCACATACCGCTGAAGTAATGGCGAAATTGATTTTTGGGACATGAGATTAGAGTATGAAAAGCCAAGAAAACATCTAACCTCTACATTTGCGTATTCATTTGTCATTCACATACTCATATTTTATATGAAATAATAGGGAACTGGACATGCGACTTTCTGAGTGATCGTAAGAAAAAAGTGTTTTTTGACGAAATAGCTCTGATGTATTCAACGAGACAACAATTTTCCCACGAGGCAGCATAATCGGCCCTTTGTTCATTATATTCATAAATGGCTATTTATCCCAAATTAGCAGTAGAAAATGTTTATTTTCTGACAACCAAGTCATTAATCGCGAAACTATTGATTATTTTGGTCTTGAAATTCTGTCAACGAATTTTATACACGTTCATGTGTGGAGCCAAGAGTGGGGACTAGAACTTAGTATGAGAAAATGCACGGCGGTGCATTTCTTACGTAGGTCGTCCAATTACCGCTGTGTCTGTTGCAAATAGTGTCAACATAAAGGCTGATTGATGAATTTAAGTATCTGGGAGTTACGATAACTTCGAGTCTAATTTGGGGCTCGCATTTATGAAATATTTGTAACAGAGCCCATGGCCGTATCCAATTAGGGGCAGGAGGGGGCAGCTGCCCCCCCCCTTTAAAAGCAAAATTCGCAAATTTCTTTAAGAAAAATAATATTCTTCAAGCAAATAATTTTAAAAACTAATAAAGAGCTGTTACGGTATCCTTAAAATGTTGATTTCATTCACCTTTTCCATGATTAACTCGTGCCTACAACTTGAACAATCATGGCTTGCCCCCATCCCCTAGTTTTGATCCTGAGTACGCCCTTGACAGAGCCTTGAAGAAGTTAGGATTTCTGTAGTGTTTTGTGATAAGATTTTCGGTTCAAAAAGTAAAAGGGATCTGCTATTTCGCACTCGTCCGGCCATACCTTGAAAGTTCAGCGAGAATATGGGATGCGGTGCTGAAAGACGTAATCCGTGAACTTGATATTTACGAAGGAGAGCTTCGCGATTCGTGAAAACTACTCGGGGTATACAGAAAGCGTTTTACCGATCTTAATGAAATTAGGCTGGAGCCGCTAGAGACTCAGATGATGCGCGCTAGGTGTACAATGTACATAGATTAAGAGATTGGAAAGGGGTGTCTTTGAGAGTGAAACGGAGAGCATAATAGTAGAACCTCTCTTTTCAATTCCTGGTCCAACATAAACCATAAATAAAATAAAATGATAAATTAAAAACCACCGAGAGTGCAGAGGGATAACTGCCAATTTTACGTATCGCCAATTCCCCGATTTCTTTTTGCGATGAAGTCAGAAACTTAGGATTAATTATTGATCCAAATCTCTTTTGGGGATCACATGTAAATAAAATCACTTTATCTGTTAATCAATCACTTTGTCCCGCATTAAAATTTAAATATGTCATCCCTACATCTCTTAAAGCGCAATTAGTATCTACTTTAATATTACCTATATTTGACTATTCTGACATTGTCTACCAGGACCTTTCTCAAGAACTTAGTCTTAAGCTTCAACGTTCCATGAACAGATGCATTATATCAACTTACAATTATCGCACCATATAACCGATTATATTAATAAACTATCATGGCTGAAACTCGATTCTCGACGCCGGCTGCATACTCTTTCTCTCCTATATCAAATTCTAAACACAAAAACACCTCCTTACCTGTCATGCGAGTTGAGGAGTCTTGACACTGTCCACCTGACAATCACAAGAGGGAATCACGATCTTGTTATACCTCACCACCGAACTGTCATTTATAACAAATCATTTACCGTTACTGCATGCGGGAAATGTAATAATCTTAACCTTTCAACTAGGAAATCATCATCATTGGCATCTCTTAAGAGGAGGCTACACAAAGCACTATTCACTTCACTACTAGCTGGTTAATATACATGGCACTGAGCAGCGCCTACGACAAAGTGATATATATATATATATTTTATGTCTTAATTGCATGTGTAATATTTGTGTATACTTTGTACCTCATTAACTTTGTTGTATTTTACATGTAACATGGCATTAGCTTTCACTCAGTAGGTTTTTCGCAGTTTCTTCACGCCCCCCATCTTGTGTGGGCGTTTTCCTGCAGTGGGGTTTTTCGCTGAGGGATATTACACTCTTGTTCTCATGTTTTCCCACAAACAGAAATCATTTTTGCACAAAATTTTCACTCATACTTGTTTATCTATTTTGACATTTCACAAATAGTGTATATTGTATATCTTTTGTATTTGAAAGGTTTACATACCATTTTTTTAAATATGTTTGCATTGCCGCTATCGAGGGGTTAGGTAGAAGAGGGGACTTTTTAGTCTCAACCTCGCCCCAATAAAGGTATATTGTTATTATTATAAATTAAGAGAAAGATTTAGTCGCACAGATATGTATGGCTTTTCGTTTTTCCCCCGAAAAATAAAACTGGTTTTGTAATATTAATGCTAGGTGGAACTTCGTGAGAGCCTTTCCTATTTATTTGCTAACAGCTGCTTTCCTAACACTAACCGCCACGTGACTATTAGCCCTTTCTAACCCAGAGGCGCTTCTGAGAGAAATTAAATTTCAAGGCTTCTCATTTGAAAAAAGGGAAAAGTTTCTACGGAATCATAATTATTGGGGCAGTCACATATTTCACTATCAAACTTTAGAACACAAATTATCACGTATTTTAATCTTTCCTGAATAGAGCTGAAAATATACGTTTTTGATGCTGCTTACAAGCAACATAGTGTTATAATGGATCAAGGCGGCTTGCGGGTAGGATATAGATGTGGATATCTCAGGATAGTAGATACGTTTTATCAACAGCCAAGGTTATTGAGAAGCAGAAGAACGAAAAAATGGAAAACGCCTGAAACATTCTTGTTACCGTGAAAAAAAACATCATTGTCCATTGTTTCGTGGTGTCGCCGAACCCAGCCATGGATTGGCTACCCTCTTACCACGCACGGATTTGATATTAAACCCTCAAAGCTACGGCGTCTCCTATTATTATACTTACAAATTCTAGATTTGGTGTTTGTATTGAATACTGGCGAATCCTAGGAAAAAATACAGTGTGGATTGTTAACTGATCAATCTAGCGATTTGATGGATGGATTTTTCTTCCTCATAGGAAAACCCACTAAAATCGCTGGTGCATTAATTGCGTAAGCTTGGTTTCGTTAGTAGCAGGACCCGCCCGCCTTTGTGACGGTGCGGGATTCCTCGTCCCTTCCCTTCCTTCCCTATCCCCTCCCAGGAGGCGTCGTCGGGCTCTCATCGCGGCGGCGCCTCCTTCCTTGTTCCTTCCCGTCCTTCTCCTTCTGGGTGCACAGGAGAAAAGCTCGCGCTTATAGTCCCTGCCCTAGGAGTGTATCCTTGCGAGCCCGCCCTGGAGTCTCGTTTCCACTGGTAACTGATCACCTTCAAGAGAAGTTTCCGTTGTCCGATTATTTAATTTATATGTAAAATTCATTCTCCTCATATATTTGCATAGCATCAAAAGTATCGTCATTTATTTGGTAAATCAAGTGATTACCACAAAAGCAGGGAAATAAAGTCGATATTATTTGGTAAAGTAATTAATATTTGTGGCATTGAAACACCGAAAATCTCTGTCCCTTGAACCCCTTACTTTTATTAGATTTTGTAATGAAAATAATTGTAATAGCAATAGAATTGTCTCTCATCATCTGCGGTGAAGGCGCCTCGAGAAAATTGTCAGTCGTTTTTACCAATCGATGGGAGAAGTCAGTTGCAAAAAATTCGTTACCCCGTCTTCCAAACCAACTTGGCTACGCTAGGCAAATATCATTTCGGCTGTTAACAGAGGCCTTTGTGGTAAATCCCTCATTTCCGGTCGGCAAAGACAAGAAGAGCGCACTCATTTTACGATTTGCATTACACAGCGTCAACCCTATTCCCGCTCATCTACAAGCTGTGTGCTAGGGACCCCAGGCCTTTGGTCACGTTTTCCCTTTTATTTCTCACTGAACCACATGGGGATGGAGGAAGGATGGATCTTGTCGGCATGTTGAGTGTCTCACTGGAAGACGGGCGCCCGCTGCCAGTGTGGGTAATATCTTTGGGGGCGTCCATTGATTTCGTTTGGCCACTTTCAGACGAGACTCTTCGCCGGTCGCCGTTCACGGCACCGCTCCGTGAAATGGAGTCTCTCATATCGCTTGAAAGCGCCAGAATTTCTCGGTGCCGTGCCGTGAACGGCGGCTGGTGAAAAGTCGTCGCGTCTGAAAGCGGCCTCAAGGAGGCACGGTATGTATTTCACGCCGTAGACGGCGTCGGGCCAGATTGAGATGGGCGCCGTGGTGACCACGGCGGCCGTTGACGCGTCGCTACGGCGCTATTCGACTTGTTTGAAGGCATCCATAGAGACCTATGGTTGTTTGAAAGCACGATGCGCCGTGCCGTGGACGGCGGCCGGCGAAACTTCGGCACGTCTGAAAGCGGCCTTAGGTCATTTTTAGCATTTTTTGGACCCCCCCTCTAGTACTTCTTCCCATTACCGTGAGATATCGTGAGATTTGGCTCTACCCTCTCCTGTAATCTCTTATGAGATTGTTCAAAATGCGCATTTTCGGTATTAATATGGTTCTATCTAAGCTTATCTATGCTTCATTGCGTAGGTATTATTAAAAACATTTTGCTTAGTTATTTTTGTTTAAGATTAGTTACTACTAGTTTTTAAGATTACTAAGATCGCAATTTTACTCTGTGTCTTGCGTAAAAAATTACGTGATACCTGCCAGAACCTCCTCTCTCCCCCACGTGAAATTCGGTGAGAAGCGGCTTGACCTCCCCCCCCTAAACGCCTCACTTAATTAATGCATGCCCCCTTTAGAAAATGTGTAGAGAAAATGGTACTTGGAGGGGTCAACTGACTGCGGAGGTCACTAATATCATTCACAGAAGGAGATGAAGGACGGACCGAAACTCAGTGTCGGCATTCATATAGTGATCCTTCCATTGCATGCATTTTTTCTTTTTTATCATTGCGCATTTCTCAGAGTTAAAGGAAATTCCATGGGGAATGATTTCCAGGGAGAATGGTTTTATGATCAAGGGTTCATGTATCCCGTTGGATAGGAGAATTTCAAGCATTTAAATATACCTTTGATTTAAGGATGAAGATATTTTTAATTGAGACAAGAAGCAGGAAATAATTTATTAATTCGTGAAATTGAGTTTTATTTACGGCTGCTCATATTTTTATTGTTCAGGCAAGTACTTCTTTCTATCCCAAATTGGCATTTTTGAAAATTAAAGGCCAAGGATACATTTTTGAGGAACTCTCTAAAAGACCAGGGCTGGGGTGGGCTTTACAAGTATATTCGAAGGAGACGAAAAGGGTGTAATGCTCTAGAAAATATTTCTCTCAAGTGTTAAGACCGTATTGTAAACGATAATTATTCAAAAGCCACAGCTTTTAAGAACTTTTTTTCCAAAGTGTACAGTGAAGATGGAGTATTATCACCAATAGTTGGGGAAGATCATTCGTTTGACTCTTTTGAAATCAAAGGCAGTGATATAAGAAATAGATTGAAAAAAATAAAAAGTCACGCGTCCTGTGGACCTGACGGTCTTCCGGGGGAACTAGTTAAAAGGTTGGGTAATTTTCTAGTTCCTTTTCTTAAACACTTGTTCACGGTAATAATTAACAATGGTGATTTACCCGATGATTGGAAACAGTCATACATAGCTCCCATCTACAAAAAAGGGCCTCGAGATAGTGTAAATTCCTATCGGCCGGTTAGTCTAACTTGCATCCTGTGTAAATTAATGGAGCATCTGATCGCGGACTATATCAAGGAGGTATTAAGAAAAAAGAACTGGTTTTGGGAAGGACAACATGGTTTCCGTAAGGGTTACTCCTGTGAAAGTCAATTAGCATCTCTTTATCAGGATTTGGTGGAGGGGCTTGACAACGGGAAGCAAATCGATGGGGTTCTGATTGATTTCTCAAAAGCTTTTGATAGGGTAGATCATGAGATTCTATTTAAAAAAATAAACGCGCTTGGCTTGGATGGTAGAGTCGTAAAATGGATAAATTCATTTACTGTAGGTAGATCACAACGTGTTAGAGTCGGCAATATTTTTTTCCGATGAATTCACTGCCACTTCAGGGGTACCGCAAGGAAGTGTGCTATGTCCTTTGCTATTTATTATCTACGTAAATGATATTAGTGGGAATATAAAGAGCACAATTAGAATGTTTGCAGATGATTGCATTATTTATAGAGTCATAGACAAAGTAGATGATTGTATCATCTTACAAAATGACCTAATTAATTTGGATAAATGGTCTAAAGAAAATAAAATGATCATCAATGCCAGCAAAACTAATCTAATTATATTTCGGAAAGGTAGGTGCTGTGTAAAAAATGATTACCATATTATGGGTGACTTACTGTCAGAAACCAAATGTTGTAATTACCTAGGAGTGACATTAAGCTGGGATTTGCAATGGGGACCTCATATCGAAAAAACTGCGACCAAAGCTTTCAGGGCGTTACATTTTTTGATGAGGACCCTTGGAAAAAGCTGTAAAAAAAACAAAGGAATTCGCGTATAAAACGTTTGTTAGGCCCATTCTAGAATACGGGGCATCAGTATGGGATCCTCATTTGAATCGGGAGATCAAGCAATTAGCAAAAGTTCAGCGATTAGCAGCTAGATTTGTTTTGGGAAATTTCAGAAGGAAGGCAAGCGTCACGGAAATGTTAAAAACGCTGGGATGGAATTCTTTAGAATCAAGGAGGAAGAAAGCACGCTTGTAGTGTGTATTTAAAACTTACAGTGGTGATCCTGCGTTGAGGGAGCTAACGAAGCGGTTAAAAGGACCAAGTTATCTAGGGAGGAGGGATCATAATTATAAGATTAAGGCCCCAAGGCAGCTGACAGATAGACTAAAAATTTCCTCCCTACATCGGGGGATAGAGGATTGGAATGGCTTACCAGAAGAAATTTTTTCTGAGCCATTTCCAACTCACGCCTCTATATTTACCAAAAGGATAGATAAAATTGAATTTTGAGGGCTTTGTAATTGTATATTTTTTAAATTTGGTGTTTCTTGTCTTTTTTTCTTTGGTCGTAGTATATTATTGTGTAAAAATGGATTTTGAGGGCAATGTAAATGTAGATATGTATTGTATTTTTGCTGATTTGGTGCTATGTATACGGGGACATGTATTGTGTAAAAATGGTTTTTTTTAGGGCTTTTTAAAAATTTTGTGGTGCTAAGTATTTTGTTTTGCATTTTGGTTTATGTATATTATAGTGTAATAACTTTATGTTACCACCCGACTTCATGGTCGACTTGAAACCAATTATTTAATAATAATAATAAAAATCAACAAATTTGTTGGCATTCCCTGTTGCGTTTACGAATCGATATTATTCAAAGATTTCATCTATGTTTATCGAACCCCACTTCAATAGTTTCTCTAGTTAGACAAACGAGTATTTATGTTAATCTGGAAAAAAGTGGATCTTATCCAGTTTAGTCATTGATTATCACCTTTCGCTCGTTGATCATGATTGTACTTCATAATGGTAATTTTAGCTTCTTTTTTCACGTGAATGTTAACATTATTTTACATCTTTCTTTCTTGGCCGCCAATTCTGTCAGTTTTTCAGATTTTTATAAGCACAGTCCCTAGTTAAAGCTCGTAATGTTTAATTCAGTAATCGCTGATACTAAGAAGACTTAGTAGCATTTCTGTCATATTTTCCGCAGGAACTTTATTCATTTTTCCATGGCCGCAATATGAGAATGCAGAATCGTTGCGTTCAAACTAATCCAGTCCCATTCGACAAGTAATATTTGAGTTTTCCGCAGAAAGGATGGTCTAACTCGTGTTTCCGCTGAACAAATGTATATTTTCTTTCTTTACTGGAATTTTATGTATACATTTATTTATGTTCCAAGTTATATTACTTTTCCCCGACCTTGATCAGTGCATCAAAATTGAGACACAAAATCAGCAAAAGTCTTATTTACTAAGCATAATATACTGTTCTAAGTATAATTTTACGGTCAAAGGTTGAGCTCAAGACTGATTCACCAACCTTGAAGTTGAGTTTAAAAATTGAGCTGGGACATTACTTATGCGGTACAGTAGGATTTATACTTATTTTTCGAAGTGTGCCAATCTGAAAAAATCAATTAACTTTATTTTTCTTTCGCTTAAAAAAACTCACCGAGTATGTTTGCATCACGCCACAGGACTGCACAAGTTGCCTCGTGTAATATTTCAAGTCGTGGTGGTAGTTTATTGGCATATTTTTTACAAATCTCTTTCACCTGCGTCATCTGTTACTTTTGCACATAAGGAGAAAAATTCACCATGTTAAATGTTTTCATAGTAATGATTTTAATGCCACTTCTATTAAGGTTTTCAAAAACGTATCTGCCTCGAAATCATAGCAGTTGTTCGTTGGCGGAGTTATAGCATTGGAATAGAAAATATTTATCCAAGTTTTCTTCATAGCTCTCCTAAATTTCTCGAACTAGTGAAATTTATTTGAATATCCTTCCCTGTCATCATCAATGCACCGGAGTGAATAAGGGGTCTCTGCGGGGACACGGATTTACCGTAATTTCGCTGCATTGTTTTACATTTTGCAGAATTATCCTAATCTCTGCTGCGGTTCAATGTGTATATCACCCAATCTCGAATACTCCATGCCTTAAAGCGAGTTAAGGCCCCCAGGTTTACCAACTGCGTGTCCAAATGGTAGACAAGACACCTTAGTTATTGATTGAGATAAGACCTCGTATTGAGTCTTCGAATGAAAAATTTGAAACTTAACAATATTTATAACTCCTAAACACTAGCTTCACATTAGTTTTAGTTTCCTTTCTCCATTCAAATATGTCATATTTTCGTTTTATTTTTCTCTATCTCGGATGTATTTTCCATTTTCTTCATTATTCCTTCCAATTCAAAATTTCTGTGGTGCCTCAAATCTTTAATAATTCACGTTTCCTTTTTCACATCGTATATTTCCCTGTTCCCTTTTATCTTTTATATTTTGTGTAACAGATAAAAGGGAACAAGAATTTCTTTCCTGGAAAAACAATAGATATACGCGTGTATATAATTTTTTTTGTTAGGATAATGGCAATGGCTAAATTTTTGTCCATTTGGATTGAGGGATGATCCTCCGATTTCATGAAAGTGGTCCTCTTTCCGCTGAAAATGTTGTCTCTTCTGAGACACAACCATTCAATATTTGCATTCCTATGGTTATCTTCCGTACTAGTCTCTTTTGCCGAAATACTAAAGTTTTATTCGTTTATTATCTATTTAAACATCACATTAAAGTTCGTTTTTCTGCTCTGCTGGATGTGAATTTGGTTGAAAAGAGGGATCTGTAAACATCGTCAATGGCTTGTTCAACCTTACAAACCCAAGGCTCGCTTGTTGTCCAGATGGTGCTGAATAAACCTCAGTACTATTTATGGTCACATGACTAGTTGAGGGCAACACAGGTGTGTGGAGTGTACCATTGTCTTGAGCATACTTGAACACTAATGTCCCGATACCTTGGTTGCCATGATTCTCTTTTACTACTCCGTTTGATATCGGTGGTGACTATTTCCGTTATTTAAGATTGCCAATTACGTGGCAAATATTATTTTCACCGAGAATATCAGACTTTTCTAAGATTAAGATTTAACATGGAAACCGCATAAAGCGAAATCATATTTTGCGTCCGGAGCCACGTTACGAAGTCAGAAGTTCAATTTCAAAATTTGGCTCGCATCCAACAAAATTTATAATATTTCCTAATATGCTAGCAAAGGCCATCAAAATCGCGCCGTTGTAAGTGCCTGTAATTAGCGACCGTTTCTTGCACCCGATCAATGGGATTGTCTCCATTAAATATTTTTGGCTTTTAAGTGACCGATCCTTCGAACGATGCAGAAAATGCTCGAGCTATGGATTTGTTGTTACCCGATTAGGCCATGTAACGTATTTATTTAATGCAATGTACAGTGTTTAAAATATCGTGTCGATCGAACATTTCCCCATTTGCTCTTAGAAATGGTATTTCGTAGAAATAATCCTTATGATTTGATTGATCTTTGATGAAAATCTGTCTTGGTCATCTCATGTAACTGAGATATGTAAAGCAGTGAATAAGTCATTGTTTCCATTAATTCGTTTCAGAAACATTATTCCTCTCCCGTTAAAGAAGCAAGTAATTTCGACTTTAATACTTCCCCATTTTGACTATACCGATGTTGCCTTTCAAGGCATATCTCAGGTGCTGTCGAATAAACTTCACCGCTCCTTCAACGCCTGCATTAGGTTTATATTTAATTTACAAATATCAAAACATATCACCATATTAACGATGTCAACTGGTTAAAACCTAATTCTCGACGCCGGCTGCATATCCTTTGTCTTCTCTATCAAATCTTACCGACAAATACACCAGCGTACCTCAGAGACGAATTTCAAACACTTAGTAGAGTACACGACTCAAATACGAGGGGAAATAAAAAACTCGTTATACCTCACCACCGGAGTCAGATTCAATAAATTATTCATTGTTACTGCATGCCCGAATGGAACAAAATTGACCTACCGCTACGTAAATCATCATCACTCGCCTCCTTCAAAAATGCACTACACGTAAAACTTCTTCGAGAACAACAACGAGACATGTAACAACATGGGAACAGTAGGAAAGATTCATCACTTATCTCCTCCGGCTTCATCTAATTTTCTTTTTCTTTACAGGTACTGGGTGATATTTTCCATGTAATTCATTGTATTTGTAGATACTCAGGTTTACATTAGCTCCCTCAGTAGGTTTTCGCAGGATTTTCACGCCCTCCTTCTTGTGTGGGTATTTTCCTGCAGTAGGTTTTTCCAATAAGTACGACAGTCAATATCCATACGTTTTTCCCACGTACAATTACATCTTTTTACACTTAGTCAATAGTAACTTTGTTAATTTATAATTTTATTTGTTGATTGAAAATGGAACTTCTATTTATTTTTATATAATTTCTGTGCATGTAATTTCATGAGCAACTTGACAATGTATTTAACTGCATATATTTCATGTTTGACGAGGGGTTAGATTGAAGATGGGACTTTCTAGTCCCAATCTCGCCCAATAAAGACGTTTCTTATTATTATGATTTGAGAAAATAAATTCATTACCCTTAATGATATGCTGCATGAACTATTTTTCAATCCAATTCATTGGGGAACGCGGATGATTTGCAGAATCAATACCACCAACCGTCGGCAGCGATTTTATATTTCATGAATGTGACTATCATCAATCGTGAACTAGTTTCATTGCTTAGCACGCGATTACAAATGAACAAATTTATTTGGTGCCACAAAGAGCAGAGAAAGTGAAAAACAATTTAAAACATTTTTGTTGATCAAATTGAGAAAATATATTATACCATTGCTTAGCTCGGATACCAAATAAATGGGAATTGGAGGACATTTGGGGCGACATCTAGCGAGCGAATTTTCGTTTAAGAATCTTCAGGACGAAGGTTTATTTTAAATCCATTCTCATTTACGCTGTCAAAGGAGTGTTTTAGGTAATCCTCTTATCGTTTTTTTGCTAAGCACTCTTTGATCAATTTATGCTCAATCTGATTGAGTTTCCAACCACTCGAAATGAAAAGCGATCGGAATAATTTCTATCAATATCAACCGGAAGTCCCCAGGATTCTGTCGGGGACTGGCTTTATGTGATTTCTAGAGTGCTAAATTGACACCCCGTGGCCTAGGGTTCAAGTACGGGCGGGAGCAGAGTTTTTTTTAGAGGTTTACGTATCCGTGCTTAGGTATTTGGTGGAGGAGACTTGCTGTGCAACACTCCGTCCATCGGATGGGACACTTAGCCGTGGTCCCCTTCCTTTCATTAAGTGCTGATGCCGCGTTTCCCTTTCCCTCCCTGCCCTTTTGCAACGCCGCAGAATACGTAACCTTGTCGGCAGCCTCCTGCAATACAACATCAGACAAGGGGACTGAAATGAGGAAGCCAATAGGAGGCGCTATTCCATCGCATTTCTCTTGCCACTTCGGTCTCATTTTAATCGACTTTCAAAAATGTCCGCTGCGCGGTGATGCAGACGGCGACGCTGCCAATATTTTGCAGTATAATGTTTGTTATTAAGAAGAATAGCATTGAAGAGGTATACATCTGATAAATAAATTCTTCATGTATGTAAATTTCGGTTGATGTCCCTGATTTTACGTTGTCTTCGTGATACTCGGATCAATTTGTCAGTCAGGGACGTGAGTGGCGACTTCTGTAAACTCATTTAAATGCATGGTGATCGACAACACATTATCCGTCCGACCTGAGGTTCCTCTATTGTTATATTCGTGGCATAGAGGATGCCCCATTCCATCCAATAGAAGGCTGATTTCTGTTGCCACTTCGTACGCAATTTAATTGGCTTTCAAAATATCCGCGGCGTGGTGATGAATATAATGCTATCCTCTTTTTTTTATTTAATATTTTGTATTATAATGTTTGTAATTGCGAGGAATGTCATTGAAAAGTTATTAATTTGATAAATCTCACAAACATGTAAATAGATTTCGGTTGACACCCCTAATTATACCTTATTTCCCCGTGATACTCGGGTCGATTCGTCCGTCTGCGACGCGAGTGGCGACTTTTGTAAACCCCTTTTAATGCGCGGTGGGTGACGACACATTTAGAGGAGGACTGAGAGATCCTCTTTTCTAATACTCGCGATATCAGACCTGGATTCTGTCTACAAGTCGGCTTCTTTCCCCAAAGGCAAATATCACCTTGTGTTTCATCCGCCTCCCGCAAATGCCCAGCCACAGCCTCTGCGCACTTTTTAAGTTAGCTTAGGTAGTGTGGTGGATTACCTAGCCTCCGTTAAGACTCCATCTCGTCACCGAGAAGGTGTCATCCACCGCCCTCTCAGAAGTTCCCCTCTTCACTGAAGGGATGCCACTGCAAAGGGAAGGGGAAAGGAAAGCGTGACAAATACTCTACACTCGAAGGAAGTAGGCTCTTAGCGAACGGCTTGCAGATGAGCAAGGTTATGCTTGACGTTAAGTAATGAAATTTTTTTATGCGAGTTCGTGGTTCTTCTCTCTACCGATCGGATTGCCTCCCTGATACCGACTCGGATACCGACGCAATTAAAGTATTAGTGCTGAGTGATAGCAGGGATTATTCAGGGTAGTCTCCAACCTGAAAAAAAACTCTCAGAAGATGGTGTAAGGAAGGTAATGAATCGGAGGAGGTTAAGAAGTGTTTTCGCGGAGGTACAATTTCCTTAAATATGGGGGAATGTGATCACTCCTGTGCTGTTGTTTCCTCATTTGCGAACGTCAGCCAAAGTTTAATGAAATATTTAGGTTTATTACACTTCATGTTATTGGAGTAACTTGTATGCATAGATAAGGTTTTATCTTCTCAAGGTGTTAAACACAGCATTATAATAACTCGACCACTATTCCCGAGGTCATTCATTGCTGTTATATGAGCAATCATTAGCCAAAAGTTCTTATTTTTTAACCAAATAATGTATGGCATAAGAAAGCATTTCCCCAGAAAACTTATAAATCTCATGGAATATTTGAAATCCTACCCAATGGTAACACTCCCAAGTTATTATGATTATATTTGCGAGGACGGTGAAATATCAATATTTAATGAAATCTATTTACAATAATTTCGTTTGCTAAATTCTACCATTTTCAACCACGAAAATTATGCGTTTGGGTTTTCAGTATTTCCTTCAATTTATTCCTCCTCAGTAGTTATTTTTTACGCCTTTTTTTACGAATTTTCTAGGACGATGGGAGTTATAAAGATTGAGTTATTTTCCACGCATCGCTTATTAACCCAACAGGTTTCGACACTTTAGTTGATATCAAGGGTATAACTCCTTGAATTGTACCTTTGTCGATGGGGTGAATTTTGAGTGGAAATTAAAAATTCATTGCTGCCAACGAAAAAATGTATTCATTCGGCTATTGCAGAAAGAGTAATACTTTATGGTGGAGAGACGTGGACTATAAATGAAAGAGAAAAAATGTGAACTAAGGGTCACAGAAATGGGCTTATCAAACCCTCTCGTATTCATTTCCTTGATTCCATCATGGACAGAAGGTCCGCTATGGATTCCATAACAGACTGGATAAGAAATGAATAAATTAGAAAAATCATAGATGTTAAGCAGGTGGTGGTGAATATCGGAGACCGAAGATTACGATGTTTGGTTTGGTTTAGACACGTGTAAAGAATTTGGGAAGGAAGATTTTTAAAAGCTATTTTCACATCGACAGCGGGAGACAGAAGGAAAGAAGGAAGACCCTAGATGTAATGCTTGGGTGGTGTAAGCAAGGAAATTAATACGAGAGGGTTTGATGAGTTTGAGCATGAGTCTCCGCGGGCCATAGTTTGGAGACCCCTGAGTTAGAGGGACGATAGGAATTCGTGGAGAATGGGGATTGGGTGAAAATAGGTGGAGATATGAAGGACTTTTTAATTTGGAAGACACAGTAAAACGCACTTATAACGATAAGGCATGCAACCAAATCCCGCCTATAACGAGGTGAGTTCCCGGTCCCTTGGACTTTCCTACGATCGCCAATGTTCATTTCCTCGCATTGTAACGAGTTCGTTGGATACGATATCCCTGCTATTACGTATCTATTCTCCGGTCCCTTGAGGAATTATTTCCTTTTTCATAAAGAAATTACGGCCCTCTTCGCTAATTAACCGTTCTTTACCTTATCATCAGTTGTTTTCACGTGTGATATTCACCTCTGTTGATCTGTAAATCCTTCCCTATACAGCTTTTTGATGGAAAGAATGCGACGATGTTTAATTGTTACGGATCTGGTAGTTAAATTAAAGACGATTTACGAAATATTATCCGGAAATCCTGTGATGTATGGGGCAAAATCCTCTATTATGCATATAAATAAATCACTTTTATGAAAAGGTAGAACGATGGTCCCCTGAAATTCTTGATAAGGAAGTTTTACTTTACGTATATTTTTATAATTTCTTCCTTAACAAGCATATAACAAACTTTAAAACGGTGCTGCCAACATCTACAATGCGCAATAAAAACACCCACGCCCTGAGTTGGGACCGCGTGCCCAGGCGGGACGCGAACCTGCGACTTTCGATTTGGGAGGCAATGGCTCAACCCACCGCCACTGATGCGGACATTATGTTAGTGAGTGGAAAACTAATGTTAAGTGAAATGCCATTAAAAAATATTACTACCAGCATCATGGCGAAATTCCACGAAGTTACGTCAACAGCCATTGAATATTTCCTCTGAGTTCGGCGAAAGGTGGGCTGACTACATGTCAGGCGCACCGGCTCATAATCAGCCCATCGCGATGCTCGGATCCTTCGGTAAGAACAGCACTTAAAATCGACTGCCTTCCCGGTATTTTACTCCAGTAAAGATGTTTATCGAAAGTTTTTGCTGTTGTTTTCTTTTTCCGTCCTCAGTGTATTTTGTGGTGCTGAGTCCGAATCTGAGGTTTGTTAACTAAATTTAGTGATGCAACATTTCAAGCCAAAAGAGGTATAAAATGCTTACTTTTTTTTAAAGCTTTTTTGTGTATGTATATGTATATATATATGTGTGAATTAACTTTTAGATAAACTTCTTAAATTTACGTGGGGGTGTGGAACTTCCTCTAACGCGGTCATGCGAAAGGTAGATTTCAATTTACGTGCATTACACCTCCATATTCTGCTTCGTTGACGGCAGCATGGTGCTCGCCTATTACGCAGTTTCCAAATAAAATACATGCAAATATGGGCGAAAGAAGATTTAAAATACCCTCGTGAGTAAACCTTATTTCAAAGCGGATTGACTCATGGTAATAACATCGTAGCGGATCGTAACTGCCATGAGGGTGACTTGTTAGATACTGCACCGAAATAGATCCCAAACGGAACATAAAAGGAGCTGCCTAGAAAAGAGCACGAGTGGTCCATTAAACTTTAAAACAGAATTTGTTGCAAACAATGTGAATTTTTCAACCGGCTGGGTGAAAAAGATGAGTGGTTTTCCAAAGAAAATTTATTTTATTTATCATCAATAAAATATAAAGATGCACCCAATGAAATGTCTAAAAGAGACACCAGCAATTCCAACTACATACAAACTGCCTAAATAAATTACTATGAGTCTGTTATATGTCTTTTCTCCTTGTGTAATTATTGCGTAAATTATGAATGTATTTATATTTAATGTTGCAATCTCATTTTTTTATTCCAAGAAGACCAAAAAATTTCAAATAACGAAAACTGCTACTTGTACCTAATCAAAATAATTATTTAAAAAATCAAATCAACAAAAAACTGAAAAATAAAAGAAAATAGTTATTAATCTGCTTTCAAAGTGTTTTTCTTTCTCAAAAACTTCTGCATAATTATTAGTTTTAAGTTTTTCCTAGCACAAACACAACGCTTAACCCACATCATTGACTAATGTTCATAAAATTAAATGTATTGTTAACTGACTGGTCAGGGTGAACTTGGTTTACCGGGACAGCTATAACGCGCCTGCGGTGCGGATGATTATGAAAACTGTAAAAATTGAAGCACACAACTTCAAATTTGCTTTGGAAAATGGAAACAAGCTGTAAAATACTTGTTAATGGATTCTTTTTGAAATTGCGATTCTTCTCCTTGTTTCGAGTGCTGAGTTTGATGGAAATGCAATGTTCGATATCAATATACATTATATTTACCAACACAACCATCGGAATCAGCCAATCACGTCCACCATTTATCATGTGATCTGGGATTTTGCCAATTCAAGCGTGGTTGCAGTCGAAAAAGCCGAAAAATACTCTTGTGTATTACTCCTCTGAGCCACTAATTGGCAGAAATGAACATTTTTGAATGGGGTCACACCTATGCCACAAATTTTGAGTGCTAAGGTAAATATTTAACGCAATATTCATTTCTTTTAGCGCTTTATTTAGGTTAAATCGGTTTTATCACAGCTATTTATCGTAAAATTGTCAGTAACGGTAACGCTAATTTTCAATGTAAGTTAAAAAATTCGTGAGTACGAATTTTGCCATTTCAATCTTGCTCCCAATGTATGTAATTCGTGGGGTGTGTGTCTTTCCTCAGGAGCAGACATTTACATACCACCCCGCAAGCCGCCTAAAAAGGCGTGTGAGAAGGGGTGTTAGGACACCAGGCGTCTGCAGAATAAAAACAAATGCTCCAACAAAGCGTACGTAGGCGAAAATGTGGAGCCTGACCAGATCGGAAGCGCGAGAAAGAATTTTCTAATTTGTTCACCGGGAAAACATCAAATCCTGATTCTGTCACCACCATTCGACATTCTGGAGAATAGTTGGACGCAACTCTTCATTCAACTCTCTTTTCTTATTATAAACGCATGTCTACTTATTAAGCCTTTCATCAATCGTGTAACAAGGGAACAAAAATAATCACGGTTATTTATAATACAGCGTTTATAATTGGTCAGAAATTGAAAGTCAAAGCCAATAAAAAAGTAATTAATATGTTTAATGAAATGCATGAAAAAATTATCCATTGGATTGAAAGATTGGAACTGATTTTGTTCAGTATTGTATGGCTTAGTGCGTGCCTACGCTAATTACCTTTTGATAGGGCTATTCACTTAGGTTGGAATAATTTTCGAGTGCCACTTCGCATGTAATGATGGTTTTGGCGATTAACGTCATATAATGGAATTTAAGAAATGTATAAAAAAGTACACTTCTGTAAAGCAGTCCATTTTGAGGCTAAATGAACCAATTGTAGAAGCTCGAGGAAACGATGTGATGGTAGCGATAAGAAAATAATGATAAGAATATTACAATGAAGAGGTGGTTCAACAGGGCAGAATATGGTAAGGGTTCTAGGATTCGTGACAAAGGAGATGACAGGAAGTTAACGGAGGGGCGAGAAATAGCTGAGCGAAGATAGGGCGTGGAGAAAGGCGGAGAGAGCAATATAGTCAGGGAACAGGGACGTGGGGCTATGAACAAAATTGACTGCATCACTGCTTCCGCACGTACTCTCGCTATAGCAAAGCTCTCCCTTCCTCCCTCCTTTCCTTTCCATGATGACGTATTTCTTCTCTTTTACATCCTTCATGACTCCTCGCATGTAACTCATTCGGCGCCGTTCCTTGCCCTTTTCCCACTCCACTTGACCTTCTACGATTGTTTTCGTCAAGCTCATCATGCGTCACAGTGTGGTCAACTAAGATGTCCCGTCTTCTTCTTAGAGTTTTGAGAAGATATCTCTATTCACCCGCGTATCATAGCACTTACTCTTTACTTACACGGTCAAGGAAAAGGGGCGTCCTTTAATTTCGTGTGGTGATTTTTCCGATTTTTTAACCACCACCCTTACCGAGATATGGTGAGATTCCTTGACCCCCTCCCTCCTTGCCTCTAATCTCACGTTATATTGTACAAAATGCGTATTGTCCGTGTAAATACGTTAATTTATGCTTCATTGCATTGGAGTTATTTAAAATTAACATTTGTATATTAATTTTTATTTAAAACTAGTATTTAGTATTACTAGCATCGCAATTTTACTGTTTCTTGTGGGAAAAAATATGTGATACTTACAAGGACCCCCCTCTCCCTCGCGTGAGATTGGGTGAGAATCGGCTCGAACCTACATCCCCCTGAACGCCTCACTCAATTAATGGATACCCCTAAGGTAAATAGTAAAGCGATTTTATTGATTTTTATTTTAACTTCATTTTGTTAGCAATTATGACCATCTTCATGTTAACTGTTCAACATGTCCTGTAACTTTAATCAATCGGATTTCGATTAATGCAATTAAATATAGCGTGTCGATTGTAGTTTAAAATTCTCGGGTTTTCTGAGCCATTACTCATGGTCTTTCTACAATTTCATGGGTGTACCTAATGTCATAGACTCAATTCTTCTTCGCTGAAAGCACCCTTATCTGAATACGATGCTCGAACTCCTCCTCAGCTACTTATTTACTCCATTTTTAATCCTGCAGGACTTCTGGTCACCGTTTGGAGGAAAATTAATCTGACGATGTGCTGCATCACTTCAAGATAAGAATGTATCTATTTCTTGGCAGTTGCGCAGTACTTACGGTAAGAATTTTTGAAAATACTATTTGGAGTGTTTAAGGCCATTGAAACAGCCTGTTATTCCGTAGAGATAATGCAGTTTGATAGTGAATGAAATATGTAGCCATATTGAAGTTATGAAACTGAATGCATGTAATTCACACACTTGTACTCTTGGGTGAGCTTTACCCTCATCTGACCCCTCTTTACCCTGAGCATGTTTAATTCATTTGCTCGTAGTTTAGTATGGAGTAATTACATCCTCATCCATCCAAACGGCTGAAGCATCGATTTGGTGATTCTTTATTTTGCTTGAAATGGTAGATAACCTCGAGTGACAATTATATTTTTTATAATAAATTAAGGGCTGTTGATGATCATAGAATTATGCTACGATTTCATTAGTTAAACTGTGGTTAGGAAATTATACTGATTGATTAGGTCTCACCTTGGTGAGGAGTCGTGGTGCGGTCGGCACCAAGCCCAAATACGGCTCCCTGCGACCGCCGCTCCCCCACACCACCTATGACACATCCGCGGTGTGCATCGCGAGCAGATTCAAACGGTTGAGGCGCGCGCGCACCGAGTCTTCCGGCAACAGGATTGGGAGGCCCCGCCTCCGGTGGGGGAGGACGGGCCAATGAGGAGGCGGCTGGCGGGGCGCGTCCCTCCCGCCACGGCGTGGGGCAGCCGCCACCTTATATAAGCTCCCGGCAGCCCGGTGGCCTCGTGTCTTTGTGCCGCGAATGTCAAAGGCTGTCCATCCAAGTGGTCCATCGTTCCCGGCTCTCGTGTTTCCCTAGTGTTTGTGTGCGTGTGGAGGGTAAGAGCCGGCTTTGCCGCTTTCCCCTGTGGTCCCCAGCCGCTCGGACATCCATCGTGACCCCGGTCGCCAGTGATCGCCCATGGCTCCGGCTCTCGTGGGCCCGCTGAGGCCCTCCGTGGCGCTGGCCGCTTTGGCTCTCGCCGCATCCGCCGTCCTGCTGGCCGAGATGTGCCGAGCCGCCCCCGGACTCGGCCGCCCTACCGGCCTCATGGTGGTCATCGAGGCCCCCGCCACGCCACAGCCCGCCAACTCGAGCAAGCCCTCCGACACTGCGGAGGCGTCCGGCCTGCAGATCAGCGAGGAGGACCGCGCGGCCATGATGAAGAGGGTTCTGCAAGGGATGGGACTGTCCAAGATGCCTGACGTGTCCAGGGTGAGTGTTACTTCCCTAACCTCGTGCTCTCGGTCCCCTTTCGGTGATGCTGGGTTGTGAAAAAATCGACTGCTAAGTAGCTTTAAGGATAACGTAATACTGATATTGGCAATGATTTGTTGTTGGCTGAAAAGTTTTAGCCGTGTGCATCAGAATGATGTTTTTCTCTCATTAAGTGTTGCAAATATTAACTGATAATTATCTTAGAATGCAGTGCGCCGTTGTGTACCGTGGTCTAACTTGGTGTGAAATTGTCGCAAAATTTGCGAAAGGGTTCTGAATCGGGCCAGGGGCTACAATTTCAATGACGGATTGGAGCCCAACTCGCTGTCCATCCTGAAGATCTAAGCCTTCTCCGGACGAAAAGATCTGAGGAAGGACAGCGGTTGCAATTCCAAAGCGCCGATGAAAATATTGCCTTCAACATTTTTGGAAATTCCGTACGCTTTAATCGATATTTTATAGGTTAGGGCAAAGTGGAATCAAAGCAAGCAGCGATGCAATTTGGTGCAAGGAAAACGAAGTAAAGTTACACTTCATGGTGGATGTCGGGACAAAGATAGGATTTTTCATCATGGAATTATTTAACAGAATCCATTCTAATACATTTGAGGATTAACTGGCATTAAACGTCAATAACTTTTCCATTCTAAGTGGCATTTTTAATATTAAAGTCTGAAAAATATTCACGTATCGATAAGGCATTAAGTTATTGCGCTTTCAAGTGCCTGCCATAGATGTATCAACCACTTTTCGATAAAATAAAAGTTCTATTCATCGGAACAAATGTTTTGTGTGCGTTATTAATAGTCTTGAAGTGGTCGTGGAGCGAATAAGGGTCGTTAATATTTGTTCTGCTGAAGTGATTAGTGCTCAAAGTTGTCATATTAGCTAGCCATTTCTGTCCATTCCGATGTAGAAAATTCTTTCAAGCATCGCGTGCGTTATGAAAAGAATACTGCTACTTCCCGTGAGGATAGGGTTTGCGTGTGTGATAGATGAGGAATTTGCCCCGCGATAATGGTTTTCGGGAGCACTCAAGCCGGACGCTAGTTGATCATGTGTTAAGTTCTGAGTGGACTTGACGTTGGCAGTTTTTTTTCGTGTTTCTGCGGGCCGAGGCTCGCGCGAGGCATTCCTCCGGCCCGGTGAGATGAGACGGCGAGATGCGGCTCGTTAATCGTCGTGAGTGGCCCGTTCCAGTGTCCGGCCGGTTGGCAGTCGCCGGCGCGCGAGCCCTCCCCTCGTGCCACGCCGGATTCGAAAACACTTCCACCGCTCACGAGTTAATGGCTGTGATTTTTACTTTCCCAACTCATCTCGCCTCGCCGGAATATCTGTTTTGATTTTTCCACTAGTCCCAGCCTACTTGGCTGTCTCCAGTGCATTTTAATATGGTAAATTCATGTAAAAAGTCATTGGTCACAGTATGGCAGGAGAAATTTTAAGGGGAAAGGGTGTGGTTGGGAAGGGAAGCGGAGTTTGGGTTCTGTGCCTCGCTATTGGATTTGGCGTATAGTTCCATAGGTTTTCTCTTTTGCTTTTTTCAGTGAGGGGAAGTGATTTTTGGAAGATGTGTAGGTTTGCTATCAGATCTTGCCGGATCGAGGTGATACGGAGGTCTTTACGGAGGTCTCTGTTGCAGATGAATCATTACTTTCCCAACTCTGGAAGTGTTTTTATTGCGTTTCTTCTTCAGTTTTCTACGTGGATTGCCAAATTCATGCCATGGTGCTGCGTGCGACCCCTAGCGATGATGCGCGTTGGAAACATTCCAATGATTCGATTCGCGGGAAAAAACTACTATATTCCTCACTTTCCGCGTTTGCGGAATCGGGAGCTTCTGCACGAATTTTGTGAAAGAGGATTCTCCAGTCTAAATGTGATGTCAGCGATCGCGCATTTAAATACGTTCGCATAAGTCACTATTCGCGACGCTTACGGCGAAGCAATCCGTTTTCACGGAGGAATAAATATAATTACATTTAGTGACTGAAATTCTGATGTAATTTATCGAATTAATAATTGTCCAATGCCATACCTTGCGAATGCAAATACCCTATTGCATATAAGAGAGGTTTTCTGAATTTTGTAAATTTTAGAAAAACTGTTGCCATTCACGCCAAGTGGAAAGAGGTCACCGACTCAAATATTACTTACCCTGGGAACAATAAAATTTAAATATATGAATCGTTTGCCCCCCCTATCTCAATAAAGCGATAACGCACATCAGGAAAGATGAAATATTAATTACAGATAAGTAAATTAAATAATTATCCAAGCTGCGAATTTTTTTAGCACTAGTAGTAGTCATTTAGAATGTCTTTAACGTATAATTTTCGTTCTTTTTGCCAAATAACCATAATCTAAATTGTTAACATTGAATGAAGCTTTTGCGGGATGATTTTTTTTCTCTGTAGTCCAATATAGATAGGTATCTGTTTCCAATGTGATGTGTGCGCCTTCAAAGGGTGCTTTGGGTGCTTTGATGCTATAATACTCCGCTGGGCAGCGTGCACCCTCGCCTCTTTCGCATTGTGTCGCACATTCATTGGCAACCATTCCTTCAATTTTTTCAGCCTACATTTCGAGAATGCGATTCCGTTACTTTTAGCCTCAAAGAGGACATATCACTCCCTCTCGACCAGTCTTGTGTTGCCTTCATTCGTCGCGTGTTGCTCGTTTAATAATTTCCAAAGAGTAGACTTAAATCTACATTTACTGTAATCTCATAAATAAGAATTTTACATATGAGAAAATTCGGCGGCAAAATTTTGAAATTCGAAGTACAGGCAAATGTTAGCAACGATTAATTTACTTTACGAGGCCTTAAAATTTTAATGTGATGGCGTAGGTTTTATGAGATTAATAACAGAGGTAAAACAACCGAGAAGGTGTGTTGCGCCCTCTTAAGCCGATTACAATTTAGTTTGTACATTTATCGGCTCATGAATTGTGGGAATTTATAAAATAAGTGTTTTTCTATGCAGTCGTGTAAAAATCATCCCGGAAAAATACCCTGAGCACGGTATTCATATTATTTGCATTAAAATTTCCGATGACCTAATCGTAGTAATGCTTGACATTCTTAATTTGCGTTGTAATGTATGATACTTTTAATTTGCTGTTTTTCCTAATTCCGGTCTTAGTTTTTAGAACAAATTTTAGTTGTAGTAATTTTGGCCGGGCATGCAATATGGTAAAATACTTCCTTTTTATTGTACTTCTCGCATGAAGCTTAAGTATTTGATTTCAATTTTGGATCTTTATTTACGTAGAAAAAATAGTGCGCAAATTTATTGGAGAAGTCTTGTGATTATACCGACATGTTATTTGAGCAAATTATGCCTTGAAACGAGGTGTCTCGATGGGAACAATTTCCGTTTTTGAAATTACCGACTCAAATAATTCAATAGTAATACAGCATAAAACTTATGAAAAGTTTTCCCTCAAACTCAAAAACGCAATACCCCAATGTGGGAAAGTTTAAACGTATACAATATTAAGTAAAGATAAATAAATTAAATGATAAGTGTAGCCACACAATTTTTAGCTTCGCTAATTATTCATTTAGGATGATTTTAGTAAATAACTCACGCCCTTTTTGCGAAATAAACATTTAAAGTACTAAAACATTTTTACAATGAGAAGATTTGGAAACTTATTTAGGTATACATAAGTAGACGCGTCAGAATTTAAAACTCTATGCTTCGTTGATTCAGTTTTTGTTCTGCTGTTTCGACTATTATGTTCATCCTCTTACGAATTAATGTAGATTGTGGTGAATATTTTGTGTCACTGTACGTGTAGTTTTGTTTGAATTTACAGCATACTAGTAGTGCAAACTATTTTTTATTATGGAGTTTCTGTTTGATAATGGATTTTAAAAACTTATTTTGTTTGCGGATAAGATTTAATAATGAGTAAATGTTGTGAGACAGTTCTATGCCTGAATCATCGAAGGGTTTTTTACATTCTCATCTTGATTTCTTCCCGGAAAATTTGGGAGCCGTAAGCGATGAGCATGGTGAGCCTGTAAGCCAGCATGGGTTATTAATTTAACCACCGAAAAATGACTTAGAAATCAATTCAATCCCTTTCAAAGGGCACTTGCGTGGACTTACAACATGTAAATGGCGTATTGAATCTTGGAGTAAAATACAGTCGTAAAATTTATGTCCTTACGTTTATTTTCCTAAGTACATGTTCCATGAATGTTGGTATATCGATAGATATAAGAATACATTGGACACAGATAAATATCTTAAATGAAAATAGATCCATCCATATTATTTTCTGAACTCGAGGTGCTATTTAGTCCTGTTGATATCACGTTGCCAACGGAATAAGTGATAGCTCTCCCTGGTTTTTTACGCTTCCCATTGGAAAGTTTTTCGATCCCTTCGTAACACTTTTCCTCGCCGCAGCAGTTTTCTCCAGCCTATGACACTCCTTTCAGCTCGATCTCGATTGATTCCATTGATATTGCCCCCAATAACTAGCGTCGAGTGACGCACTCTAGGGGATGAAACAGCCGATTGAGTTTTCTGTGAGAGTTAGCATCCACCTGGTGAATAGGCATGAAATTTTGAGCTTCAAAATAAAGGATACATTTAGTTGGATCTTGAATGCTTGAATCATTCCTTCCATTTTGTTTATAGTCGAGTAGGATTGGGGTGACGTCGTTGCTCATAGACTGGAGCGCAGGGCACTGATCGGAGGTTCCTGGCTTTGAGTCCCTGTTGAAGCCTTTTATAATATTTGCGCTCATAAAGGTGGCCCAGGGTGAAAAACAGCCTCCCCCTCATGCGGATATGCACAGTGGACCCAAACGCTAATCCAGCGGGATATAAGTCAATTTTGCTACTTTTTAAAACAAAGTCACCGTAGGTGTAGCTATACCCGCAATTGTATGCTTCATCATGATTGGCAACTTTGACAAGGTTAATATAAGTTATTACAATGTTACACGGCTGCAAAGTCACGCGTCGAGATTACCTACCCTCCGACTACACCCAGACGGTGGCTGACTCGCTAGCACTAACACATACCTGCAAGACAGCAAACACGCAAGGAACCACAATTTCTAACAGGATATTGTAGCTAACGGTATGTAGCATTATTTAGAGTGATATTTCTTCAAATATAATTACTGTCAAACACTTTATTTTAAATGCCAATAACTCAGTCTTTAAAACTTTGTTTTATTTCCGACTTTAAATATTTAAATTAACTCATAAAAATATACGTCGAGGTAAGATTGTAAAACCTTCAAAGGCATGTAGAAACGTCCTTTAACTTATACATATTTTTATGAGATTTTGCGCCTACTTGCGCCTTTTGACAATAATGTCCTTTTTGTTCCATGAAGTTAACAAACGACGCGACGCCGTTGAGACGCGGTCCAGGGACAGACCCTTGGACGAAGCCTGGAATATCGGGATAAAAATATTATATTGCTGAAAATTTATTACATGTTTATATCGTTAGGGAGAATCGTGTCGCATGCAGAGAGATTCAAGCTACCGGCAGTAACTCTCATGGAATTGTTGGAATTATTGCGGAAGAAAAAGACTAGATGATTTATGTAAATATGTAATGAAGATACGTCAAAGGAAATCAGGAAAATTGTGATGCTATTTAAAAGTATTTTGATAAAAAGTGGAAACAATACTTTTTAAAATACGACAAATTTCTGTCAAAGCATTCCAAAGGGGTAAACTGTGAACTTAAATGCCCCGACACCGTCACTCAGAAGGTAGCACCACTTGATATTCTATTGTTAGCACAAATTCGTCAAATTGAAGAGTAGGAAGACCTCGGAAATCTTTTTCTGAGAGAAGCCTGAAAGCTAAACGTAGATTTGTACAGTCTCTTGTGAAGGAAATATGGAAGGAAGGACTTTGTTTTGCTAGCCAGCTTTCATTGTGGAGCTCTTTGAAAAAAGATGCGGCTGCAAATATAAAAGACCTCAATGAAAGCACCCCAAAAATAGCAACGAAGTATAAGAAGGCTTACTAGTTCTTTATTTCATATGTTTTTCCTATTTCTGATTTTTTAATGTTTTTATTTCTTTTTAGTCAGATGAAAATGGAAAGATAGTAACAAGGGGATTTTGGCAGGTTGTGTGTTCTGTACGAATATTGGAATAATTTTTAACAAATTTTATTACCATTAAATTTAGTAAAAATAAAAAATGCCAAAAATTAATGCAACCTACAAATAATGGTGTATCAGAGAAATAGGCTTCAGTAATAGCAAAAATCATTGCTCCTCGGTGATTAAAAGGGTAAATATAAGAAATCATGCAATTCAAGTCACGAACGTTTGCTGTGGGAAAAAAATATCAGAAATAGCAAAATAAATATTTCTTATGATGTGATTTTAGAGATGATTTAACTATCATTAACAGTTTTTGATAATTCTGATACCGCAATGTGATTGATTGTTGAATTAAGGTTGAATGACCTTTTCTCAATTTGATTTATATAGTTCTCGTGTAATACATTCATAATTTAAAAAAAGTGGAACCTTGAGGTTGATAACCTGCGGTCAAAATGGCAGCATTAAGGGTTTGCAGGTAGGCAGGGATGTTTAGGAGCTCTTAGAGTTAAATGTAACATTTGTGTCATTCTGACCAAGTAACATGCACTGAAAGCCCCATTTTCGGCTTTTATTAATGCTTTCGCAAAATAAGAAGTCCCAGAAGGTATATTTTATCAGAAAAAGTCCAGGAACCCCTAAACGGACGTAAAATTCCAAAAGGTCTCTTGGAAAACTTATTAAAAATATTTTATTGAATGAAATTAATGGAGATTTATATTAAAAAGTACATAAGACCCACTTAAAAAACGTCAAAACATTTTTTTTCGCCCTCTGAAGTGTATTTTTTAAGGGAAGATTAAAGGTTGTTGTTTTCGGATTGTTACAATTGTTTTTTAAATTTATTAAAATTTAATGATTTCCAAATCATTGCATTATTTTGATCTCCTTATGCAAGGATTACATAATTTTTAAGCAGGTTCAGCAATATAAGTCGTATTTTTGTGAGGAATCTGAATTATTTTTTCATCGGTGTTGAAAATGGTTAGGGTTCGTTCAATATTTCCTCACACCATCTCTCTGTAGAAGCGACATCTATTAGTTTTTAAACATTAGTTTAGGTTTTCAATGATTTTATCATTTACCGAATGAACATTTACATCACAACAGGAAGTGCTGATGTGGGCAGAATAGTCTTGAATACACCATGCCTCCTATTCCTTGCGGTTTTAATACTGGGTTGAAGCGTGCGCATGTATTGAGATTTTCTCATTTGCACCGTGAGACTTCGCTGAAACCCGTCGCTTTGTTTTTGAAGGAGGGAATATGGAAGCAGTATCCGATATTATTGTTTTATTATTTATGACCCATCACAGTAGAATGCTCGTGATTTGCCTCATTTTGCGAAGGAAGGCAGATGCAGTCGTAGGATTTTTGAGGGCGACTTCTGGCGTGGGAAATTTTCATTGTTGTTATTCTAACTTGGGACGTCGAACCCATCAGGGGTAGTGTAGAGTGCTATATTATTTAGTGCCGTAATATTTTTGTGTGCTATTTTCAAAGGTGAATTATTATTATTTCAACCTTTTTTATGTTTTTAATAAAGAAATAGAGTTGTGTTTACCTTGATTACTTTAACGACTTGTATTATATTGACTTAAAAATACATTTCCATTTTGTGCATAAGAATATGTGGGAATGATTGATTAACTTTAGCGTTAAAAGCGTTCAACTCCAAGCGTGACTGAAAAACGATGCGATTATATTTCCTTGCAGAAACATTTCAAAACATCTTGAATCTACTTCGCTGCGCTTTTATGGATGTTAAGATTGTTTCCAGTCGAGAATTTTATTGATGTTAGTTTAGTAACTTGAAGACATATGTAATTGAACCTCTCTTTGGAATTTTCCTCGATTTCCGTAATGCCGACTAAACTCTTTTCTGCGAAGTAATATTATTGGGCTTTTGGCATCATTTTCCAAAGTAGATCGTAGGGCGAAAAGGTGTAAAGGTTAAATAATAAAAATACGTTTAAGAAAAACACTGTTATCGCATCTGATGTATCAAATCTCAATTACCTGTGTTTTCCCTCCCTGGTTTAACTGGTGTACAAACCTCAATATTCCTAATTTTAGCCTCGAGAAAATTTTTCCGCATTTTCCTCCGATCCTGTGAATTTGAAGGAATGAAAATGTTTGCCGTTCACGCCCGATCCGGTTACTCTTTGTTTATTTTCGCTGTCCCACTGCTTGCTTGCTCTCGCCCTCAAAGCGCCTACTAGCTGGGCCGTGTATCTTGCTTTCGTGTAGCACCATGCCAACATTGTTCCCATTGAGGCAGTCACTTCTCATCAAATTTTATTTTTTCTAGGAAAAGACTTCATGAAAATGCTTAGAGATCATTTACCTTATCTTAGGAGACGTATATCATAGTGAATTGATAAATATGATTTAAATTTTCAATCTATTGAATTATCAACGACTTCGAGGATTTTTCTTTTGGATTTTGGAAGGTTTAACCTGGGATTCGAATGTGGGACCCATCGATCAATAGCCAAGTGTTTTTCCTTCTACGCTTCTACTCCCCTTTTATGGTCCACCAAATTCGTGTCATGCACTCTAGATATTGCAGAGAGACCTTAGGTGCCAAGGAAACCAAACTTCGTGGTTCATTTGAATAGGTAAGGGTAGAACTGACCCTAGACCAAGTCGTGGGCGCGTGAATAGCAGTATAGGGGGCCAGTTGCTTTCCTTAGGCCACCTTGCACTCCATGGATTCTAGTTCGGGGGTTTACAAAGATTTCAAGTGGGATACTATTGTATTTTCACCTGGTGATATTGAGAAACTAATTCTATATGACCTTTGCTTTCCGGTTATTGAAGGTTATCTTAGTAGGTGTTTTAAATTGGTATGGAGGAGAATATTTTGTCATAACGGCATTTTATAAAATCTTGAAGTGATTTCTATGCAACTACTGTGTGAGAAAAATAGTGCTTAAGACATTATAAATTTTATGAAATGCTCTAATTCCTTGAATAAATCATTCCTCAGCGTTAGTAAAAGCGTTGCCGGAAGCAGGCCTTTTTTACGGAGGGAAAAAAGATGAGGTAGCTGTGACCAGAGGCGTTTATGGTGGCACGGTTAATAAGATTATTTTGCTGCCGAGCTAATATTCTTCAAAGTTTATCGATTACTAAACACGTGGGCATTTTAATGGAGCAAAAATATGTATTTCTGCGAAATTTTTATTTGAATTTTTTATTACTTCCATATTTTTACAATGTACCAAGGTTATTTACCAATATATTTCAGGTATCGGGCTGGTTTGATAGTTGGAGCATCGAATTTTCAATCTGAGGGACCATGAGCTCCCATGCAGTTTTTCCTGAGGAATACCGATTCCTAGTTTTGCGCTTTTTCTGCTTTATTTCGAGAAAATAAATCAAATGTCGGGACGTCGGGTTTTTCTGTTTGGCGCTTTTCAGCAGGAACTTGATGAGATCGATAGTTTCTCTCCGCACTTCGTTACTTTCCTTTTCTGAATAGCGAAAGAAGCTAGAGCCTTTTGTGGACGCAACACTGCCGCACTTCTAATACTTTTTCGCGACGGATTGCTCGTTTCAAACTTTCGGTATCATATGGAAAATTTTAGATTATCCATGGTAGACTCTTGTCAACAATTACGAAACTAGGAAAAATTAACTAAGTATTTTCTGGAGTGTAAAACTTTTCAATTTGAGATATATTTCAAGAAAAGAAATTAAATTGACGCATGAATATTCACACGTGAATGTTGCGTATTACTCTTATGATGGCTAATTTTGGCAACACGATGAATCTCCTAAAGCGTATTCCCTCCACTCAGTAAACTTCAAATCCACGCAGAATATTGACATTATTCTACTATATTTTCCGTTAAAATTTCAAGATGGTAAGTTCAGTTTTACCCAAATAATTTGTCGCGAAAAAATTAAGAGCTGCCGTTCGAGAGAGGAAGGTTGCGCCTGGTATTCTACAGATTGCGCACCATTTATTTATTTGCCTTTGAATACGCATTCACTTGCAAGGGTGGCATATCCAACCATTGAACCTTGAACCAATCAAAAAGAACTTGTTAATGAGTTGTGATGTTTTTGCTTAGTTTAAATGCATGCATGCTTCAATTTTGTTAATCGTGCGTGCATATTTAATATTTGCATGGTTATTTTTCACAAGTGGACTGAAGCTTATATCTCCCACTCGGTCAGCTTCAAATGTGCGCAGAACCAAATGCTTGCAAGTATTTGAGGAGAAGCGGACAGCTAGCTGGTGGGCGAGGAGATGCCGGAGTGCGGGTATCGTTCTTTCAATGCGATGGCGATTTCACCCCCTCCGCTTCGGGTTGCAGTTTGTATGGACAGTGTCTTTGCGGATTTTATGACAGCGATCGTGTGAGGCGGTTTGCCACCCATCAATCCTTCACTTTAAATAGTTTATTCTTGTGACTTTATTTTCATTGTGCGTTATGAATTTATTGTTCACTTAATTTTTATTTCTGTAAAAATTTTTATCATGGTCCGTGGGAATTATTGTACTTGCTGCTATGGCAACTTAACTCGCTTATTTTATGGCTAGTACTGGATCTTGAATTTATTTATTTTATTTTTTACTTATTCTAGAACTACTGAAAACAGCAACATTGGCCTTATACATCGGGGCTTTTAACTTGGCAATTACGGGGTGCATGGACATATATGCCCTGGATAGGGGCAACTTATCCAGGCGGGCCTGGAACCCGCGAAATCTTGATGAGCTTGATGAAAATACTTGTAGAAGGACAAGTGGAGTGGGAGGAGGGTAAGGGACGGCGCCCAATGAGTTACATGGTCATGAAGGATGTAAAAGAGAAGAAATAGTCACTGTGAAAAGGCTAGCGGATAGGAGGGAGGAATGGAGAGCTACGTCGAATTGGATTGGGACGATTGTTGACTAATGATGATGAGGATTACTCTTTACTGTAGGACTCAATTCATTTTCTTGAATTTGGAACGTTTTGGGGTTTTAAGTAAAACATTCAACCCGTGATCAATTCCCTCAATGAGCTTGTAGTGATATCCGAGTCGTAAGAGAAAATAATGAATCCACATCTCTGAGTGACGTATAATTCGTGTTCTTTGCCAGTGGCGCAGCGAGGGGGGGGGGATAAACCCCCCCCCCCAGAGTTCAGAGAAATTTTTTAGATTAATCCATTTTACTTATTTTGGATCAGTATTACTTATAGAATAGTGCTAGGACATCCCTTAGAAAGCCGTAAAACTCGCCATTTTGAACCATTATTCTCCAATTTTTTCTGGAGAAGGGCACCCGAAACTCCTTCTTACCCTGGTGGGTATGCAATTCCCCCACTCCCGTAAGTATTAGTTGGGCCTAAAACCCTCCCTAGCCTTAATTCTTAGCTGCGCCCTTGTTCTTTGCAATGGGAAAATTTATCAGCAGAGGCATATCGGAAAGGACTAATAATTTTCCTAGACCTTAGACCTTGCTCTTCTATCAAGGGGTTACTTTAGCACCCGAGCTGCCTTTCTTCCTGCCATGGCAATACCACGTAGGAGAAAATAAGCACCTATCCCACTCCCTATTTTGACCAGCATGTTTTTCTGGATAGATGATGATATCAGGTTAAGGTACAAGCGAGTGAATTTCACACCTTCAGCGTAGGAGAAAATTAGTCTTATCTGGTTTACCTCGCAACGGGAGGACTTTCGCCGGGGCAATGTGGAGGATTCCCCCAGGATTTTATCCCGAGATTCATCGGCCAGTAACCTAACGCTCTAGACACTTGGTCTCCACACTTCTAATGGAAACGGGGTGTTTAAACTACAAGGTTTCTTGGATAGTTTACTTATACCACTACTTCTACCTTTATACTACTTAGAAACGGTATAATTTAAAGTGAACTCCAAAAAACCTTATGCTGGAATACCACTCAGTTAATAATGAGTTAATTGATTTTGCTTGAACTACGAATTAATTAATTAATTTTGCATAGCTTTTTGAGGAAAGAGGAAAGCACGTCGTTGGGGATGGTCGACTCTCAAAAATACCGCTTAAGTGGACTCATTACTCCCGATAAAAGTCTTTTTTCGCGGCCAATTCCTCATTTAAAACATAAGGCATCATTTTGAAATTATTAGGGTATATAGAGGAGAGCCTTATCAAAATTCGCCTGCCTATCGAATTCGGAGTTTTCGCTCAATATTTCCTCAGATGATAAATTTTTACAGTTAAAATGATGTCAAATGTTGACAAGTCTTCTCTGGGTTCCCTGAAAATTTCATGGTGGTAGCGTAAGTTTTGTGTTTCCTTAAGCCTCTAATCGCAAGGGATCGATGCGTTTTCTTCCAATGATCTCTCGACCGTTCGTATTGCGTTTTTTTTGTGATATGCTACTCATTACAACTCACGCTATCACCTTGAAATATTCAGAGTACATAGAGGATACTTTTCTAAATAATTGACCGCACTTCAAATCTTCAAAACTTCAAGGTATTTACCTGAGAAAATATTGAGATATAATTATCATATTTCATGTGCAGAAATATGCTGACCATAGTTCACTTTATAAATACTGAAGTCCCTAAAAGTGAATTGAAAGTCGTAGCAGCGAATTGTAATGCATGGGATGAAAATTAAAAACAAAAAATGCTACCAGCGTGGTTAAAAGAATCATTGGAATTGGAAAAGGAATTAAAAAAATATAATTTCTTTGCATTATTGATTTAATTGTTGAATTGTCTCTAATTTGAGAAAAATGAATTATTTTGAAAGTTTCCTTTCTCACACAAATATCACATTACACTGTCAAAGGTACACCTGCGACATTCTGTTAATATGCTTCTGTAAACTTGCTGGTTGGGGTGAAATTTACTCTCTGGTACTCTCTGGTACAGCCCTCTGAGACGCGTCGTCGGGTCGGTCTCTACCGGGATTGATTGAGATGAAAGCTCAGGTTTTAGACGAATAAAGCGTCGCCTTAGTAGAAATCTAGCAGGTGAGGGTTGCCTCCTCTTAAACGTCACATTAGACGGTCGGTGTCTCGGAGCTCGTCGGAGTCCCACTCATCCCATTGGCACATTACTCATCCTCAGCCCAAATAGTCTCCCGGCGTGGGCCTAACCCAATATTCGCTCCGAATGAAAACGCGTGGACTCCGCTCCCTTCAAACGTTCCCTGTCAACGCGCCATCGCCACTGCACCCCCACTTGAGGCTCGGATCCCGTTCCGCACCCGGATGACTGTTCTGCGCCCTTTAGAGCCGCTCCTCTGCCCACGCCCCCATCCCACGCCTCTTCCTATTGTTGACTGCTATTTTCGGGTGCGGGCCTGCTCTTCCGGTGCGCTCCCGTTAATTTACCTCGCGTCCATCACTCCGCGACTCCTATACGAGGCGGATTTTCCTTCACCTCGAGCCAAGAGAAGCTTCTAACCTAATTTGTCTAACAGAGTGAAGGAAGACAAGCTCTAGATAAATGAACAATTGAAGCGGCAGGAGCGCAACAAAAACTGTTTGCTGTTAGAGCTACCTTCTCTGCCTTTATGAATGGTGCTTATCGTTGCCACCAGGTGCATTTCCGTGCATGCCTATCCGATATCCCGTATCCAAAAGTATTCTTTTTATTTCATGTGCCATTCCATATCTTAGATTTCTCTGCGGCATCTCCTCTCTTATGATATTAATGATTCCTTTTTAAAAAGTTTTCATTCAGTCTGTTTTCTTTAGAATGACATACGTAGCGCTTATAGCCAATGTTAGTCCTTCGAAGATGCAACATAGGCACCCTCGTCGGAGGCAAAAATCTATTTTTGTGTTTTCTCGTGAATTTCGATGCCGGCAACTTAAAACGATTCCTCTGTCTTGGTTTTCAACGACATCAATCATCAAAAAACGTCAATTGATGAATATCGATGGTGACCAATGGCTGATTAATGATAGCTATTGCACAAATTGACATCGTATGATGGAGATGTATGTTTTCGACAGAGTGACACCCTATTGCCGCCAGATATCGACGCAATACACACTTAGCTTTTCGAAGTTGGCCGCTATAGTTGTTGACACTTTGGCTCGACTCGAACGTGAGGACAGGGACTGCCAAGTACTGTGAGTAGCTCATCTCTTGAACGCAGTGCGAGTCGATGACTTTGGATTCATCGATAGCGACAAGTGTTGATTGAACTCCGCGGGTAAAGAATATAATTAGAGATTGCTTTTTTGATTTCATTGCTTATTAGGGATTTTAAAAATTTTTATTTAATTTTATGAATAAGAAGATGAAAATAAATAATTTCTCCCTCGCACCCGTCACTTCTTTTGTTTCTCTACCTCCTCCATCGCGATGCGTATTGACACTCTTGGGATACCTCTGTAAATATAATAGTTGTGAGAGGTCATTCTTTAGCCACTGTTAGCTATATATAAACTGCTATAGCCACTGTAGCAGTTTACTTCAACGTGTAAACGTGCATCCGCTTAAGGGATATCCATAAATAACGAGTGGCGTTTAAGAGGGGGATGGGGTCAAGCCGATTCTCACCCAATTTTACGAGTGGGAGTGAGGTCCTTGCAAGTTATCGCGTAATTAGTTTTCCGCAAGAAACGGTTTAAAATAGTGATCTTAGCAATATTAAATGAAATAAAAAATATCAACTAATCTCAAATAAATATCATTGGGGCGCATCAGCAACTTGTTTAGACAATCTAGGCAGATCTTTAATCTCGTGAGAATCTATTATCGCCGTGTAACGAGGCTAAGCGAATATTCAATATGCTATCCCTCGAAAAATATTGCCGTATTCATTCTCTGGTCTCATATGAAACGCACACGCCGTGAATTCTTACTATGATCACCAATTAGGGAGATTTGATGTTGCAGTGTGCTTATTATGATCATGCATGCGTGAATCTTTCGTACCAATCACAGTTGAACGTCTCTTAAATGAAAGGATTCGTTCTTTAGGCCGTTTTGCACGGTACACGGAATTGCGCAATCTGACGTATGTGCGAAGGCGTAATCAAAATTGCGTCGTGTAAAGCGGTGAATTGCTAGAACACATGCGAGAATGCGTGGATGCGAGACGGCAAAATAGCCCCTGTTCTAATTTCGTTCATGCATTCGCGCAAATCCACGCGATTTTAGGAAAATTAATGCAGCTCTAACCTGCGCAATTCCGTGCCCCGTGTAAAATGGCCTTTAGAGGAGGTCTTCCGGAGCATGAGACCGAATGGTATAAATATGTCAAACATATTCCTTCTAAATTTTGTGTTTCTAAATTTTATGTTTAAAATGGCTGATACTTGCGTACATGTATGGTTACATTCCTTTGGATAATTTTGGAACTCCAAACCGACATAAATGAGGAATCACCAGAACCAGAATAGATTGTTTTCTCAGAGGCCATAAAATGTTCTCCAGAGTGCAGCGTCTATTTTCAAAGGAATGCATCAATTTTTAAACGTCGTCATCAGACTTTTCCAGCGTGGGTCGGCCAAAGCATTCGAAGAAAAGCGCGCAACTCGAGACTGATGACTAACCGAACGAAGCTGTCAATTGGGCTGGGGTGATGAAGCATCACAGAAAGAGCGACTGGTATCCTTTGCGGCCCACGTGCGGATGTCAGTCACGAGAATATTTAGTGGTCGAGTCCGATGCAAGAGCAACGTGCTCCGAACGCCAGGATTATTTTGGCTCTTTTAAGCCAAAACTGTATACTTATGGACCACAGTCTCTAGGGCAATAAATGAATGGAGATTATTTTGAACCTTTTCATGGGCTTAAAAGGTGCGCAGTTACATGGAAAATCGGTGGGGGAGGCCGAACCTTTGATGGCGATACATAAGGCCTGGGTTAAAATTAGTTTATGGTTGCCAACTTATCGTTAACCTGTAGTTATTTAATATTGCTTCCTTAAAAATGTTTAAACGATGGATAAAGGATTATGAGACAGTTGTCTCTTGTGTTATGAAAGTCTAGGAATCAGAGTGATATCAGCTGTGAAATGAATAGTTATCTATAGAATATTATTCAATAATCCATGTTAAATTTTTGAAGCCCTTTTTCAACAATATTATTCTGAAACCGCTACAACGACATATAAAAAACATAACTCCATTCCGTTGCAATTTTGCCGTAGGCAATTTTTTTACTATGGATTGGGCATTTAATAATTTTCAACCAGACGTTTCCTAGTCGTATTGCATTCTTTTAATTATTTTGAGATAATCTTAATTTTCTGGTTAATTAGTGAGGTTCAATTATTTTGAACGTATTTACGGAAGCCTCGCGGCTGAGCTTAAAGCCACCGAGTGCGTCCACCGGGTTGCGGATGGTGGGTCGACCTTTAGATATAGAGGTTAGCTGCGAGATGAGCGAGTTTTCTCGTCGAATAAGCAGTCATGGACAAAAAGCGGCGGTATTCTGAGGGGGTATTGGACTACGCTTGGGTAAGATACATTCTAAGGTTCCTAAGACCTCGCGATGTCATTTTTTAAATATTATCTATTTGCCCCGAAAACAGCAAATCTTTGACCTTTTTCTACGATGATTATTCGACAGTTTAAGTATGAACGATCACAAACACTGGATGGAGGCTACCTATCCAGGTGGGACTCGAACCCGCGACCTTTGTTTTTGCAGTCGAGTACTCAACCCCGCCGCCGACTTAAGAAAAGCAAAAAGTTTTTTCTCAAACTTCGACGCCTTCGAAGAGGAGTGCGCCTCTTCCACGGTTATATACAAAGTCATTTATCGCTGATAAATGCGTCGTCTCTTTTCAATGTTCCGCTAAGCATGGTCTCTTCCGCGGTACTCAATGTGTTTATGTGCTGTCACGAATTGTGCGCGGAGATTCGCCTCAGGTGAAGGAAGAAGACATTCACTGTCTGTGGACCGCTCCTCCCGGATCTGCCCCCTCTCCCCCGCCCCCAAACACCTCCACCCCACCCTCCGCCCC
Organism: Ischnura elegans; assembly: GCF_921293095.1. Lineage (NCBI taxonomy): Eukaryota > Metazoa > Arthropoda > Insecta > Odonata > Coenagrionidae > Ischnura > Ischnura elegans. Next base: position 98,987,170 of record NC_060259.1, read on the forward strand.
CGACCTCCGGAGGCAGCGTCAATGCTTCGCCGAGATGCCGCTCTGCAAGTTCCGGTCACAGCGAATGAGCAGCCCAGCAAAAAACTCCCCTCTCGCTTTGATCGCCTCTCCTCGGAGTTCCCGTATGAATCTATTACAATCAATTTAAGTGCGGACTGGGAATCCGGGTACGGAGCGATTGACTGGCGCAGGGTTTTCCCGGCTGCGGTTCTGCTCGAGTCACGCGGCATTGAGTTTTTTTTGTGAGTGGTCATTTGAGGAAGGGCACCCACCCCCGACGGATCTATCCATTCAATGAATTTCGTACACGATATCGATGAATCAGATTCGAATTGATCGTTCGAATATATTATGCCTCGTTCACATTACGATTGTCCAAGCGATCGCCCTAACGATAGTTGGCCGAACTAGCCGTGTGAATGCCTGTCCTGGCATTAGTTAACGTAGTTCCGAACGTTGCCACTTTACGATGGTTAGGCGCTGGGAGACCGGAGACGGAAGTGACAAGAGAAAGACGAAAAGTTCGTGAAGCTCTCTTCGTTCTATTTTTTTCATTGATTTGTCCTAGGAAGGAAGAATATGGGCGGAAGAAACATTATTCGTTAAATACACGTTTAACACAGTAGTATCTTGTCCCTGCATACCTCAACAGCTATGCTAACCGTCAATTTCCCGTTCACTTTAGATGTCAGCACTAGAGTGCAGCACAGGTTTTAACTATCGTCGTGTGAATTCACGATAGTTCCGATAATCGCTGGAACAATCGTAATGTGAATGAGGCATTACATTCCATGGTCGATTCCACGAAGCATAAAATGGAGGATTCTTCATTCCGGCTCTAGATGTCTTTTCATCCACTGCGAATTTAAGTTGATTAACAAAAGTCGCTCATGGCCTCGCTGACCAGCAGCACGAGCCAGATTTCACAAATGAGGAAGCTATGATTAGAGCTGTTACCCGAAATTTATATTTGTAATGATATGATATCCAAATCATACCTTTTAATGGCTATCCTTCATAATTGTAGTCTGTGATAATAAATGGATCGCTCTGGACACATCGCCGTACTGCGGACATTCTTAATGCGACCTTTTATAAAATGCTACAGATATCTTGCGTCTGCGTTGCGAACCGTGGCCCCATCTATACAGTCTCCCTGATTAATTCTATCAATGGATCTTGTACTTTAGAGAAGGTGGGTAGTTATTTAGCGACGTCTGGAAGGGAGGGAATTGTGGGCAGAAACCTCACGTCGAAATTATCCTGTTCTTGACCAAGGGCGTACCCAGGATCAAAACTGGGGGAGTGGAGGCAAGCCATGGTTGTTCAAGTTGTAGGTAATATTTAAGCATGGAAAAGGTGAATGAAATCAACATTTTAAGGTAACTGTAACAGCTCTTTATTAGTTTTTAAAGGTATTTCCTTGAAAAATAATATTTTCCATAAAGAAATTTGCGATTTTTGCTTCTAAGGGGGGCAGCTGCCCCCTCCTGCTCCTCGCTGGGTACGCCCATGATCTTGACTAAATATTTCCAGGGGATGTCCAGGCTTAGCGTCTCATCCGACGGACAGATTGCTGTTCATGAATCACCGCTCTACAAAATACTCAAACAGGGAATAGGTCTCTAAAAAAATATGCTTCCCTGCCAGGATTCGAATCCGGTCCTTCGGGGTGGGAAGGTAAAACAATCTCCCCTCCCACCAATCTGAACCCTGATTGATAGAATCAGCTAAAAATATTGCTAAAGAGGATTCCCTTGTCCGCCCCTAAATTTGCTATCACGCATGTAATTGACTATAAAAGAGTTACTTCTGGTGACTCTGACGATAGGGGATGACAAATCATGGTTAACTATTCTTGCCATTTTTAGTTTGTATGTGCACCCTTTTTTATCCAATTGCTACCACTAATAATCAATAGGCAGTTGGTAGAATATTAGTGTTACTTGCATTATGTTCCCATGTATGTCCTGAAGTGAATTGATTATTTCTGTGTCGTCATGCAATGAATATGATAGATTTATGCGTGAATTTTTTTTGAAATCATTAATGGTTAGCAAATTTTAACAAATTCGTGTATACAACACTTGAGAAACTCAGAATACAGCTTCACCTAACCTATTTCGGCTACACTTTGCTATTTAATATTGTTATTTATTTTGAGTAGCAAATCGCTTTGGATTGTTTGCAATAATTATTGCGGGAGTATAATCGGTCTCCAAGTTGAAGCTTCATTAACAAAGGTTTCCAATCAATTTTTTACCTGTGTGTGATGCTGAAGGTATAGCGGAGATAGTCAAGCATTTCCGCTTGCATTCTCTCGAACTGGTCACTTTCAACACCCTAATGCGTCAGTACTCCTTTTCAAAACATTCCCTACCTTAACTAAACATATTTTGTGCAGGAGTGATGACGTTTAACGTCAAATTCAATTAAATTCAATGGCTCTTATAAATGTGTGAGCAACCTTTTCGCCTTAATAATGAGCTTAAAACTCTTCGAGGATTTTTCCACGATAGTTGATATTTGTACCGACAATTCGTGGTATACAGACAATTATATCTGCAAAAAGTCTTAGTTTCAGTAATTTCTGTTTTGACATACCTCTGCTGAAGAGAGAGCCCTGTAAAATTCATATTTATCGGCCTTGTGTACTGCTCTAAGTTCGCGGCGTTCTTAGAGAAGGTGTGATGAACTCGGGTGTGGTTCCTAGAAAGCTCTGTTCTTCGTGCTCGTTGATTGACTGACTGCGGAGGTTTGCCGAGTATTCATAGTATTCTGAGTGAAATAGGGTTGATTCACGAACCTAATGGTCTCAAGAAACCCCGAAGGTCTTGGAGGGAAGGAGAACGTGGAAAATTCCCTCGTATGATGCATCAGTCTTCTTCGAATACTTGATTCTCTCCGTTAGAGATTCAGAGGCTGGGCGCTAGGCTTAGATAGTTTGAGCAATTCTGAATGAATAGATTTCAGAGCTACACGGAGAAATCAAATTAGAACCATCAAATTATATTTCCAGGTCCAAAAGAAACGAGAAATTAAGGGAGAGATTTTGTGGCATGGATATGTGTGCGAGTTCGGTTTTCCCCAGAACAATAAAGGACTTCAATAAATGTTAGGTTCTAGGGTGTCAACACTCTAGGGCGTCAAAACTCACGGGTAAATCGGCTTTTATATGGGCCTAGGGGTGAAAATTGCTTTGCCCTTGTTTTTTAATGTATATTAGTTGATATATTTTAGTTTAAAGGATTTTATTCTGCTGTCGGCATTATTTTACTGCAACAATTAATTTTAATTTATTTTTAACAAATCTTATGGATCATTGGCAAAATGTAATTCACTTATATTCGTTCTGGAAATATCCAGACTCCGGTGTTGGAAGTGTTTCACCCGCTGGTTCAAGACGAAAAGTGTGGTTGGAGTGCTACCAATCAGTATTTACTTTCTTCTAAGAGAAAGGAATTACATCAGTTCCATGGAGTTAATCATGTAATATGATTCTTCAAATTTAATTTTTCTTTTCTCATGAATCTCAGGATCACCATGGCGAGGTCCGAAGTTTTGTCTAAAAATGAAAGTCCGATTATATTTAGTCATCCGCGAATTTTTTCTCTGGAATTTTGGTGGACGTTCATTTTTAATTGTTTTATGACCTAATGGAATCTCGCCCATGACGTGACTAAAACGTCGTTTCACGTTACGTGTACGAAGTCACGCTCGTCGGAACACTTCTTCAGCAATGGATATGTCTGGTTGGGATGCAAAGCGACGTGAAAGTATTTAGCGGCAGCTTTTTTCGTCATTGCCTATTCTCGGAAAGGGACCATTTAAAAATTATTGACGATGTGCAGTCGCAAATAACATAGTAGAATTATTTGAGGCGATATTTCTATCGAATATTGACGTAGTGATACGTTTCAGTAATGCATTTTCTGCTTAACCTATACAGAACCATACCCATTTTCACCCTTATATTTTTATCAAGGGGTACGTTTTTATTGTGGAGTGATGTGATCGAAACCGGTAGAATTATTAATTGGTATATTGTGTGGAAAATCTGTTCCTGATTTTTTTGAATGCTATGAATGAAAAAAATCAAGGGACTTCTACATATACGCCACTACTTTCTTAATATATACGGTGAAAACGATGAAGCAATTGAGTCGAAAATCATATACGTCCTGTTTAAGGAAGATGATTTGACTGAGCAGATTCTGTGTATGGATAGCTTTCATTGAAAATTTAGTTACCAAACAATTACCATGAATTGAAGATCACGACGAAATGTTTCTTAATGTTCCGTCTTAATTTACGCTAATACCAAGAAATCCCGTCCTGAATCTGGTAGTACATTGTAAATTGTTTCCAATAGTGATTTTGTTCGCGATTTCTCCACCAAAATATAAAAGGTTTCAGCTTCACTAAATCCAACCACTTCACTACGCCTCGTCAATTTAACGGCCTTAAATATGAGATAGCTATTGATTGAAGCTCGAGGCCCTATAAATGCGAGTTATTACTTTGCATCTACATATAACGCAGCGTCGCTTGAATAGGCGTGTGCTCGGAGGTAAAGGACAGCGTCCTGTGTGTGAATATTAAAAATTCCATTCGGCTCGTGAGAGATCTATTCGCCTGAGTGCGAACAAGCGTGTATTTTAGTACTCGATTGATCGAGACAAAAACGAATTCCTACACCTTTCTGTTAGACTGGGTATTCCTTTAAATTTTTTTTTATTTTTGCGGGCCTTGAAGTACATTGCTGTTTTAAGATGATATTTTTCGCGTCACTCCGAGATTTGTCTATCCTTAAATCCTAAAGATATCTTATACTTTTATTTGCTGCATATGAGTCTCTAAATGCCCAAAAGCCTATTCAAAGTAACGCTTTGTGCTCACCCGCTACAGTTTTTGACGGTTCGCGCCGTTCTCTCTTTGATTTTACTTAGTGCACGGAATAAATCATACGTTGCCGAGTCCCATATACTTGACTAAGGATCGGCCTGATGAGTTTATGGGAGACCCCTCCATTGTACTTCTTTATTTTAAGCCCTTGCCCAAACAAGCTTTAAGAATCCGAGCTTTGTAAGGACTCTGCCGCAAACATTTCTAACTATACGTTCTTTGCTATATTTTATTATGCCATGATAGGTTTGTAGTTGTAGTAACTCCGAGACATGTGACTTTATGTGATGCCTTCATGTTAACTCTATTCACAACATATAGATGGGGATAGTTGCTTCCTATGAAAGTGATGTACTGCCGCGCATTATCTGGAATTTATTTCTTGAATTGAACAACTTTTTCTGCTAATTCGTCTGACAAGGACTTCTCGAGCAGCGGAGCTATTAAGGCGGTTTTACGCGGGTCACGTAATTGCGCAGGTTAGAACTGCATTCATTTCTCATTGTGGCGTGCAATTGCGCGAATGTACGCATGAAAATAGAACAGGGGCTATTTTGCCATCTCACGTCCACGCATTCTCGCATGTTTTCTGGCAATTCACCACTTTACAGAATGCAATTTTCACTGCGCCTTCGTACACACGTCAGATTTTGTAACTGCGTACCCCGTATAAAACGGCCTTTAGAATAAAAATTCCGATGCCTGTCCACTTATTAGTGGTATGTTCTTACTGATGTTCAGCATTTGATGGACTTGTATTTTCTTTAACTTTGCCCACCAATCAATCCATCTCTCTATTATTCTTGCGTATTTGTCGATCCTCTTCTCTGTATTTACCCTTGTCAATATTTTTGAACTTCCACTCGTTTACGCTACTCTTGATTTTACTTTATTATAGACTTTTCCATGGAATAGTTTTATCGACAAATCACTAGACACAATTCATCAATCTTGATTCTAGCTATGTTCGAAATGCGTGATTTGTGGCTTCTTTGTTGGTCCGTATTTTTCCAGTGTAGCTTTTTCTCCTTTCTTCATTCTTTTTCGTGGCCAGATTGTCGTGCATTTGTCGAGCAATTTTGCGTAGCTACATACGTTTTTCCTTTTTTTAATTTCGGTGGCTTGCAGTGGCCGGAAGCCCTTCCAAAGTCGCTCATAGCCGCATGAATGGGCCGTGGGTGGGCCCGTCCCCCGGCTGACTCTTCTTTGAACCTCTCCTCCTCTCCTCATCCTCTCCTCCCCCACTCCCTGACAAGCCATCTGCCGGCCGGCGCACCTGCCTGCCTCAAGCCATCCTCGTGAAATTGCGAGAATCATTATCACCGTAAACGTTTGGCCAAATATTTTGTACGTACCTAGATGGATCAAGTTGATTTCTCAATCACTGTTTCCTCTTTAATTCTCTTCGGATTTTTCCGAAACCGCTTGAGGTGCCTGCATGGTTCCAATTATTTTCGATCCTGTATCTTCTCCTTTGACGCATTTGTGGATGTACTTTAGTATTTATTTTTCAGAACTTTAAGATTATTTATTGCTTCACTGTGCCAATTAAAATCCTGGGTATGCTTCTCTTAAACACGTAAGTATATGTGGCTTTATTTTACTTGTTATTGATTTACTCCGTAGTTGTTCTCCATTTCCATTTATAACACCTTCTTTCAGGTTCCCAAAACACATGTTTTTCTCTAAAAGGATTGATTGGGTCATTATTACATCCTTATAGACAACTTAGTAGATGCTCATTCCCTTAACTACCTGGAGTAATATTTCAGTAGTTAATCTTTCTATTGTATCTATTCCAATTAATTTTTCTCTTGGGTAATTTTATGTTGATTCTACGTTGCCTAATTAACAGGGTTCGTAATTAAAAATAAAAGTTTCTTGAATATGTTGTTCCCGTGCGTTACTCTTCGGATTATGTGATGCTAAATTTTTCAGGGAGTTTGCTTTTATCTCCATGGGGTGAATTCCACCGCTCGTCTTCTGTTTGTGTTGGCGCAATTGCACGTTTCAAAAGTGTGAGTGGGCGACGCATCTAAATAGGCGCAATCCAATGCAGGTGAAAGGAACTTATTTCGGGGCCTTTCTCATCCTTCCGGACTCTGAAAATTTCTCGGCAGCGCTTGTTATCTCAGGTGGCATCATGTTGACCCACTTGGTCCCATGTTCGATTATATGTTTTTTCATTCCCTTGAAAGAATGAAAAATGTAAATGAAATGAAAAATGAAAATGAGTCTATTACTTAATATTTTTCCGCATTACTTGGCAAACTGCATGGATTTTAAAACCGTTCTATCCAATCGATTTTCGAAAATTAACCGAATTGACGGCATAGCTCACCAAATAAAGCGACCTATACTTAATGACCGCTTAAATCTCACATCATGGATACTTAACATCTCTAAAACAGCGTATGCGATTTTTTCGTGGTAGAAGGCCGCCGTAAAAGGAACAAATTAATTCCACCGGGTGATTACTACCGTTTTTTTTATTTGCAGCTATGGAATAAAAACTTTAAGCTTCTGAACATTTTTATCGCGTCTCAGAGCATGCATTGAATAAAAATGCAAATGAGTTACTTGATTTTAATGAGGTTATGATGGCAAGAGTTAAAAGTATTTTTTTTGTCTAAAATATACCATTTGATTTAAATTGTGGGCTCTCCTTGTGGTTTGGTTACTTATAGATACGACTAGTTTCGGCACAGCGACGCAGGTAGCTCGGCATTACGCCGCTGCGTAGAAACTAGCGTATGAACTTTAAATAAATTGATGGATTTTTTTCATTTCACTAGCAATATTGGTTGACAAATGTTACGCATATTTTTATCGGGGCGTCCACTTTTCTGACTCCTGTGCAAGTGGCGTGCCTACCCCTCTTTCCCGCCGTCGCCTTGCCATCTTGACTTTCCGCTTGTGCACGAAACCTCCTCGGATACTCAAACTGCCGAGTTCCTGTGTGGTGCAACAGTTAAGCTGCTTGGTTTGCGACGGGGCCGCGTGGGTAGCTGCTGCGGTGAGCTCCATTTGAGGTCTTCTCGCGTCTGCGAGTTACGTGGCTCATGTTCTCGGAGCTGGAAGGCAAATGGCTTGTGGTTTGGTGGCATCCCTCAAAACTCTCACCGAACAAAATGATCTCGTGGCCAGGAAAACTACCAAAAATCCCTTTGTCTCCCGCCCCCTAAGGATGATTTGGACGTGGTCAGTTACGTTGCTCCTCCTGGAAATAAATCTGGAGAATAACTGTGTAGTGAAGTTTATGAGATGGTAAAAAATGATTTGGGTTTATGTAAAAAGTGCTACAAGTTGCTATCTTTTCGTTAAAGTTCAGTTTCATTATAAAATTTTAAGCTCCGATGAATATCCTCAAGTATAATTAGAAGTCTCTTTTTATCGTTTCGAAATCTTCATACTTTGCGTCCTTAGATTGTTTTTAGTAAGTTAATCAGTACCTTGTGTACCACTCTCAATGCAATGATCCATAACTATAAACTTAGATACCAATGCGAGTAATCGACATTGAAGTTTGCCGAAGTGTCAATTTCAAGTATGAAAATATATCATCCGTGGATTATCAGGAAAATTGTTAAGTATCATTTATGTCCGCATGGAATATTAAGGATATCGCCTTTTACTTTTAATTTGAATGACGTGTGTTATTATTAACATTATATTTCACAGTAAATCACTTATGCAAATTACGCGTGGTCTCAACTAGCGGTTTCCAGGAAGCTTAATCACATGTTGATTCGGTTATAAAATTAAAACACTTCTTTGGTTCTAATGGAAAAAATTATCCATGAGGCCGTCGTAAGATGTCTGTATTTATTCAATCACTGGACCGATGAACTCAAAATTTGTAGAATTCTGAAATGTGCATTACTTTTATTTGTAATTTATAAATTTTATTTCATGTATTTTCCGATAAATGTATCTGAAGTGATTGTTAGAATACAAATATGGGAAGGGAATGCAGCAGTTGAGTTTAATCGCATTTTATTAGTGCGAGGGTCGTTCATTAAGTAATTCCCCTTATTTTTTTCTCAGAGCATATGCATAGTTAAGAGTCAGCATTTGATGACAATATGCATCAGCATGTCTTGTCCATGCCTTATTTTTCTTCGTTGTACCCATAAAGTTCTAAAGCCATGCACCAACATTTTGGGGGAGCATATATTCCCTGGAGGTAAAAGCTCTTGTTTTGTAGGTGTAGGCATACCGTGCGTGACTGATCATGTATCTGTGATTCTGCATCTCCTGAAGCTGTAACTTTCTTTACCCATCACCCAACTGTACTTCTACCAACAGCGGTATCATCATACACTGCACACAAACGTTTATGGATATTAACCACCGTTTTTTTTTCTGGCCACAAGAATACAATAACAAACCACTGCTTTTAACGTGATTGGTATGTAATACCATTTTGATGCTGTACTACGGTTCTGTCATCTGATAGAACGGTGTCAAACTTCATCAGCACAGAGAACAAACATCACTTGTGAAGTACCGACAAGGACATCGATTAATGTATATTAATAGCTTTTTAAAAAATTTTGGGGCATTACTTATTGAACGACCCTAGTAATAACGAACTAATCGTTGGGTCGAAGTATCTTATCGTGCTTTAGATAGACCAGAGCTTTTAGATGTGCCCTGCTAATATTTATTAATTAAATCGGCGAATCTTTTTACTTCTTCATTCTAATTCACCCACTAACATACACCCCTTGAAGAAGTGCATGCATAATCAGTTATTCGTTTATTGTTCTTAGGGAAGGACTCAAAGGTGCGATAGTCACGAAACTATTGGATAGGTTTACTTACATACTTCAACGTAGAGCTCTCAGCATTAATTTACGAAGATGTCCTTGAGTACGCTAGCCAATACATTTAAATTTGTGTTACATAATTACTTCTGTTTCAAAAAAGTAGGATACTCCAAAAATTCATGCGAGAGATCCCCGCCTTGCCGTAGTATGGTCGTTCATTTTATCCGAGTGCTCCATTAAGTGAGAGAGTTGCATTTCAAAGTATCGTAAGGGGAGAATCGGTTTTCCTGCCGTGCTATAGTTTGTGGACTGGTTTGTAAACATGGGCAACTTCGCGTACTCCGCCTCCTGAATTTCCATTCACGTTTTACACCGTGTCAACCACAGCAAGCAGTGTTGAAACACACCCGCCGTTATTTATTCGTCCCCCGTGCGTTGCGTTGGCTGTCGAGGAGTGGTTCTTTTATAACCAGTATTTGACTCACAGGTGCGAAAGAAAGTCACGTTGAGACTTTTATTAATTTGTGTAGATCCAAAGAGGCTAGAAAAAAGAAATTATCTCTGTGACATTTTTTAATTTTGCAATAGTGAGCGTTATTGTTGGGTGTGGTATTGCAATGCTTCCTTCTTTAGTTAAACAAATTGTGGCCTTTTAGTAATGTTTGAGTCATTAGTCTGCTGTTGTCCACTCTTCTTAGGTGAAAAAATACCGTTAAAATTGTCGGAGGTTACATAATATTTCAATAATTTCTTACCTTAAATAACGATACTTGTTTGTAACTTCAGCTTCTCGGTCCACGAAAGGTGTTTACGGTTGTATGGGTGAAGATGCGATTCGGAAATTTTGATCTACCTCTCTCACATAGCATTTTTTTTTCGGAAATATCCAACGGCCCTGGTGATTGTGGGTCTTCGGCCTGCCGTGACTTTCTTTTGCTGCTGGAAAGGTGAAAGGCTGAAAATAATGGAGTCTTCTCAAATCCCACTTTTTATGGCCTCCTTTCCGCTGGAGGGGTAGCGTATTACTTAGCCCTACTATAATGTTACTCATTTTTATTGCTGCCGCTTTTTCTCATAAGGAAGACTATCCAGTTTTATTCTGTGCGATAAAAGTTACACTTTGGCATATTATGCATCAATTTTTGACTCCAGACTTGGTAAAAGTAGTATTGTGCACTGAATTTGAACCATAAATACGTATGTAGCTGAGTTAAAGGGAAAATGAAAATGATTTTACTGCGCAGTTATTAAATGGAAAGGTCTCACGTATGATTGGTTTCATTTTCAGTGAATTGGGCCACGAGATTGGTCTTAAATATAAGCTGAGGCAGGGGCATCGTTATGCCTTGTTAGCATATTAGCCAAGACAATCGTTTAGCTACTTGAATTTTTTTTGGTGTCGATACGAGATCTGTGCTTACTTCCAGCCAGACTATTTGCCATCGGTCATTCACGTCGGCTTTCAGCTGTCTGATCTTCACTTTTCTTCTCTCCTCAAAATTGAGTTACGATACCTCGTCGAAAAATTCAACATTCTTCTTCTTCTTCGTCGAAGAACCATGTTCAATGATTTGTAGAAACATCTAAGACGTCTTCAGTTCATCTAGGTTGCGTTTTTAATCTAAAATATCAAGTGCCTGGTATGGAAGGTTTTACGTGGGACCGAATATAAGGGCTAGCTTTTTGTAACAACAATAGTTGCGGCTCTCTTCTTCCCTAACAATTGATACTCATCCTCGCTCCCATATATTAGACGCTTTTTTCATTCCCACCAACAAATCTTCTCGACCTGTGTAGAGCTTCTGCCTCAATATCCAATGCTCCCATCTGTCTATGTCCCGCTTCCCAAACGACGTCTTATCCGAGGTCCCCTTCCATCAGCCTTCCTTTCTATTTCCTACCTCAGCTAAAATCCCTCCTTTCCTTTCTTAGAGCATCTTCATCTCACCTATTCTGTATGAATGCTGATGTGGGTATTTAATTTCTTAATTCTACTTTTTTTTGGAAGTCAATATTTTCTCCCATGCTGGAAATTTGTTTACATATATTGCTCTGTAGAACGAAATAAGCCCTAACTATAAAATAACATTTAATAAAATTGAAGAACATGCAGCAAAAACCTGTTATAATTGGCCGATGTATATTGGGTCAACTGGAAGTTTTGTACATGCATGAATTTCATTAACGTGAATTTGTGTAATGTACTGACAATGAGTAAATAGGAAGCTGGTCTTTGGGGTTAATATACGCTTGGTCTTCTCTTTGAACATATATTTCGACTTGACTCCAGTTTTATTCTTTACCTTTTTCATCCTTAATGCTTTCATAAGAAGATCAATAGAACGTTGTCGTGCAACGTGGGAGAGAGCCCGGAAGACCAAATTCCTCCAAACCGTGTGCGGAAGCCCTGCTTACAATGTAGACCGTGTGCACGTCTCGTCTCGAGAACCGGCATTCGGAATGAAGTTGTGATCGAAGGAGTCTTGGGCAACTCCCTTCGGATCGCGATCGGTTAGAAGGTGGGTGGGGGGTGTGACGTGTGGGGAGTGGGAGGGACGGGGGCGGGGGGCGGAAGGACGGGGGGCGGCGGCGGTTCGCGGAAGCTACCCCCTCGGGCGATCCGCTCGGGAAAACCGCGCTCCGTCATCTCATCTCCACTAGAGCATTTCGAAGCGACGGAACGGGTCCACGGCACTTCTTATGCGTGCGCGCGCTCCAAGGACTCCCGCCGCCAATTGTGCTCACCTCGGCGCATGCGCGCGGGGCAGACGCCGCGACGCTGGTGGAGCGCGTCGCGGGAAATCCCTCGTGGCCGAGGAAGATGAGGTCCGGGTTTGGTGGGTGTTAAGGGGGGGTTGGAGGTGGGGTGGGAGGTACGCGAATTGAAAGTTGGCTGTGCTGGAATGCGGAGTGACGGGTGGGGGGGGGAGGAGGAAGGGGAGAACTTCCACCCGCCAGCCCCATTCCATTCCGCTTTTTCGACTCACTCCGCCTTGCCGTCTCATTCAACTCGAGCTGGCGGGAAGAGATGAGCCTCCCCCCGCGAAGTTTCGATGGAGCAGCCCCTCGCGCAAACAAAACCTACCTTGTGACTGGCAACTTTCCTGGTGATTTTCAGTAGTTCTGGAGCTTCTGAGAGCAAAGCAAAGCTTTCAAGTCCCACTCTCATAATCATCTCCTCCTATTGAAGCGTGTTTGTGTGATACCAGAAGGGAGAGGTAGATGTTTTTATAATTTCGATTTGTGAAACAGAATGATCTTTTGACGGTGTAGTAATTGAAATGAGTTGCCGCCACTCTCGTTTAGGTATACTCTAGGATTTGAGGAAGGTAATCATTAGAGCCCTGGAAAGTAAAATAAATTTGATTTCGTACGTAATTGATTATGAGAAGTTGAAACCCTCGTCTTTTGAAACCGTCCTTGTTGTTATAATTTTACAAGACCTCTAAGTTTCATAATGAATCGATCACATGTTGGCACGCGTAAAGCCACTCGTTCTTTCGATGCAATAATTGACTGTTTTGTATTTGAAGAAATAGGAGCGAATTGCTCGATAGTTCAAAATAGTTTGGAGGAAAATAATATTATTTTTCCTATGCTTTGTTCATTCGCGCCAGCCAAAAATTGGCGGTCTTTATTGTATCAAGCTTCCAAAATGTACTCAATCTGTGCTGTCATGCCAAGCTATCACGATATGATGAAGAAATATGTCTTAAATATTGCCAACATTGCAAGTTCACAGTAGGGCAGAGAAATAACTGATCACATCTTAAGGCTTTTAAACAGGATTCAATTGCTCCTTTAGTACGATGGTTTAAATTCGGTTGAAGCTTAGGAGAGATGGATATCGTTTTAGCTATTTTTATCGTGACGCGTCAGCCAAAAGAAACGAAAGCTTGTTGTTTATAGTAAAACAGCGTTTTTCAGTGTATTCAGATCAATAAATTCTCCACCTAACAAATGGAGCTTACTTGAACCACCGCTACTTGGGATGAGTAAAAATACAGACTGAGCTATCGCGTAGATATTAAGTAAATGTCACCTGAAATTTTCTATATTGGATTCTCGAATAAATAAACTCGGAGTTCAGTTACCTGATCATAGAGATGTAGACAAAAGGGCCCTCACGCGTACAATCTAACGTTTAGTATATGTCAAGTCGGTTAATTCCTTAATTTTCGATTGAATTTCTCGATATTACGTAACTGGAATGCCCCAGAAATTTTCCTAATTGTCCTCCATGTCTCATAAAACTTCGGGCTGCTCCATGAATTTTAAAACATTTTTGCTATGCAGAATCGTAGTTAAATATATCCCTTCACTAATATCGAAGTACAAAATATCGACTCTTGTTAACCGTAGTTCGAAATTGTTTCCATATTTTCCCTCTAATCCTGGCGTTAGAAATACGTAAAAATGTATAAATCATTAGTGTTAGAGTTATCTCAATTTACTGATATGTGCGTCATGAAAAGGATGTGTAAATGATTGAAACAAAAGAGGTTCTGCTCTCAGATAATATAAAAGAACTCCTTCCGGGAAGAGTGTATGTGGAGAGCGTAAATATCTCGATGGGCCGTGTATACACGGCAATTACACTCCCTCCAACACTATTGAACTCTACTCCCGTAATAAGATGTGATGAGTCAGCTCATTAGCATGCTCGAGTCGGACGAATTTCCAGTGACGTAATTGGCCTCCAATAGTAGAGGATCACCTTCTGACTCTCATTCGCCTATTTTTAATTTAAATTTCGAAAGAACGGAGACACAAAACTGCTTAAGGATCCATTAAAAGAACTGTGGGATATCATTAAAAGAACTCTGCTTAGTAGCTAAGATGTCGATTTTTGAATCGAGTTCAAAGCGTGGATTGCCCATCATTTATTTGGACTGAGTGGTAATGGTTTTTAGAACTCGTGACTTGATTCAGCCTTCACTCCTACAGCGTTGATGAAAAATACGATTTGAAAGTGAAACAACTTGATTATATTTAAACCAAATTATTTTCGGGGTTTATTATAGTTTTAATTGTATATGAGGACATAGCTCTAAGGGATAATTCAGAGTTAATTGGTGCAGTACTATAATTTCTTCAAAGAACTTCTTCGGTTATTTATCGTGAATATTACCACAGATCGGTAATAAAAGTGGCATGTGTATGTTAAATATAGCGTTTAGAGCTAATTCGGAATTTAATTTACACTCATTATAGAGTCTTATATATTTATGAGAATTAGAGGACTGCATGCATGCATATTGTTTCATTTGCAACTAGATTGTGAAAAAAGTGAATATTTATCGTCATTTCCATATGCTACTAGTATTCCGTGGTCAAAAAGTTGCACGAGAGAAGGCTGGCGGAAAGAACAGAAGACTGTGCTTATCTTGTCGATTGCATCGTTCCTTGCAGCGCCGTGATTACTGGTTATATGGCGTGTATTCAATTTGCGAAACTGCTGGAAAGCATACTTTCTTGAGGTATATTTCAGATCAACGATCACTCGCCTCTATTTGCCACACGCCATTTATTTCGTACTTGGTTTCTCCCGTAATATGATAATGATGAATCTTAAATTAGTCGTTATTGCAATAATAATTTTCAAAGATTTTATCGCTTCCTCTTCCAATCGCTATTTATAAATTTCAATTCCTCCCCATGAAGGTTGTAACATGAGAGCAGTTACCAATTGGTTTATTGAATGTTCAGCTTATGGTCGAAGAGACCTCAGGGATATAATCATTCGCATAGAGATGAGAGAGGTAAAAATCTCTATCAGAAATGTTTGTCCCGATTCAAAAATGTGTTTCGGGCCGCATTTGAAGATAATCATTGTGCCACTCGATATGCTTGTCAATTGTTGACTCGAGTGTTTTTTCTGTCTTGCCGGGCGGATTGGTATCAATGCCGGGTTTCCCTCCATTATTCATGAATATCTGTAATGATTCCATTAATGTGTACATACTCCATTTTCCATTATTGCTTGTATTTTTTCTGCAATATTATTCTAACAACTTCTTTCGCCTTAAAAATTCTGGGCGCATAAGTCCTCTCTTGCAATTAATTACTAATCGCAAACAGAAAAAACACAACAAGGTGGAATTCGAACTCGCAACCTCTGGTTTAGCATGAGCAGACTTACTCCTGAGTACTTACTCCTACTTACTTACTCCTACGTATAAGTAATGAATATTGTTCTTGAATTGAATTGAATATTGTCCACTTTGATAAAGGTTTACCTAAATTTAACCTTGCAGGTATTGCAGATATTTGGCTGCAGGTTACCACTGAAATTCGAAATTCATTACTTCATCTCTACTGGATTAAATCATCGGAAGTCTTCAAGTTACCGTGAAAGTTAGCAGAACATTATCTTGTACGCAGCTGAAATGACTTAACTCATGACCAGAGAACAGAATGAAATCCATTTTCATCCGCATTATTTAATTTTTACCATCTTAATATTAGATTTGGCATAAGAAACAAGGTTTTTTTTTTAGCGGAGTATATCCCCGGAATATACTTATTTCCTGTCTTACCCTTTTCACAAAGAAAATTTTTTCGAGCTGAAGTTACTGTGATGCTTTTTATTTAATTCAGTTTTATACACGCACTTTGTAAGCGTTGTAAGATATAACGCTTCTCCAGATTTATCTAGATTTATAGTAATAAATATACGTCCGATTCTTCCAAAAAGAATCGGTGACAATATTTTGGAATAGAGTTCTTACGTTGAAGGTCTCACAATAAAGGGGATGCTTGACTGTGCAAACAACAAGAGTAAATCCATGCGAAAAATATGGACTTAATTAATTGAAATCGAGTCCTTTCCTCTCATAAAGATATTGCAAAGAACAGAATGTGAAATTGACTGCGGCATTGAAGAAACTTAATTCATTCAAAATCTCGACTCCGGCGGGATCAAGAGAAATTAAGGTTTTAAATAATAGTTCAGAAGTCTCTTGATGGGCTCTGACAGAGACATTGTTGTTCTTAGTGACATTTTTAATCTTGAAACTCCTGTACGAGGAAGGGGTCAGTGCAAAAACAAGGAATTAATACCGCTCGCGAAGGTAGCGGTTGGCATATACTTACTCCATAATTGATGACCGAGAATCGGATTAGTCGTTACAGTTTTCTATTCTCTCGTAAGTTTGTTAGATTTTTATCAATCAAAGATTCAATTTCTTGCTTTACCCGCCGATCTTATGGGTTGAATCTAAGTAATGCATAAGTGCTCTTATGAGCCCTAATTTTCAATATTTGACCAATGAACGGAAGAAGTGAAGGAACTAAATTCATTGCAGTGATTGCTTTCCAGAAAGTATCGATTGGATACAGCATCATTAGTGACCAATTGATTTCATATCTAATTTTTACCGCACCACGAATATCGCTACTCGGGCGTCGTAATGTCATAATCGATGGAATTTCAGTTTGATGAGCGATTAAAAATGTGTATACCAACGCTGACGCGTCTCATTTGTGTGTCAGTTGTCGGGTGTAGAAGTTGAATTTTACCATGCTAACCCAATCCCTATATGAATATTTGTCCCTAAAATTAAAGTTGTCATGCATAGTAATAATTGTTCATATAATATCCTTAGAAAGTTTCAGGTCTTGGTGGCGGCGGGGTAAAGTCCTCGCCTGTCAAGCTGGAGGTCGCGGGTTTGAGTCCCGCCTGGGTAAGGCATTCCCATCCAGGGCATTGTTGTTTGTGTACGTTAAACTGTTGACATGTTAATAACCCCTATGTAAAAGGGCGTATAAATCTGTGTTCAGTGGTATGGATATAAGTAAATAAATGCCCGTTTATTCCTTTTTTACAATGCTATTGCGTTTACGTAAGTTATCCTAACCCAAGAAATGTTCTTTCCTCGCACCTATTGCGACGTACGATGAGATCAAAGCTTCACTGGTGTTTTGTACCTTGAAAATGATGGTTGCCCGTCGAAACGTAGGTCATTGTAGATTTAATTGAAGTGTGGCGGGTTTCTCAGGAAGTGTTCTTCCCCCGTCATAAAGATGTCCATTTCTATCGAAAAGGCGATTGTAGGTCACAGTGCGTGGCTATCGTATAATTGATATCGTAACGTAAGTTTACCTTAATTATAATACGCAGCGTACGCATTTGTGGGAGCAGTCATGCAGTACACAATAGAGAAAAATATAAATAAATGTTATGAGAGAATTACGTTATAGGAAATTTTGCGGAAAGCTGTAAAAAAAAAGATTCCATATTGACTGGGAAAATAGCTGATCAAGGATACGATTTAGAGTAAAGCTTGGGAGCTGCGAGGAGTCCCCAAGGTTCATCATCGAAATAAACAAGCTAGTGTATTGTATGCATTTATCTATATTGCCTGGGTATGTCAAAGAATTGACTGAAAGAGAAAGTGGAATATAATAGAAAACTGATGTGTTAGGTACTTGAATGAGGATACATGTGGATGATGTGAAAGTGTTCTATGTGTTGGATTAATTTGATGATCAAAATCGCCATTTGTATGAAAAGCTAGCCAGTACCCATTATTAATTAATACTCGCTTACGTTCGTTATAGCTGTATTTACCTCGAGGTAGACATAATGCTCTAAGAAATTTCAATGTTTAATGTGAATGGGATTGCATACAATACAGTAATTTGAAAAGTATAGATTTATTTCCTGTACATCTATGTATTTGTATAGATATTTCCTCAAAGTCGAATTGATGAGTTTTGCTGATCAGGAATTATCGTGAAGGGTATAGAATGGGGAATGGTTTTATGAGAAAACCCGCCCTTGAGGAAACAGGACTTGGATTCGCCAGCATAAGACCCGGTCGCTTTTTATATTAGCCGCCAATCAACTCCGCCCCGAAATGAAAAAAAGACCTTCCTCCCCCCGCCCCCCCCACTGCGTCCCGTTATCCGTCGGCGTCCGTGTTGCTTTCCGCCTCTCGACCAACAGGTCCTATTTATATGAGAAGCGAGCCAAGGGTCACTTTTTCCGCGTGGCCTTGGGAGGCGGCGGCGGGCCGGGGGCGAAGGTCCGCAGACGGCGAATCGCAGGTGTGTTTTCACACTGAAAGGGGTGTGCCAGTTGGAGGCAGCGCACAAAGAAGCACCAATCAAGTCACCTGTTGACGATCAATTTTTTGTTGCCGATTATGTTCGAGTTTGGGGTAGTTTTTAAATAGCATCCGATAAAGAGCCCTCCTCCTCGACGGGTCTTGTTTGGTGATGTATTAATCGTTTGAAACTTATTTGACCATCTTCAAATTGTCAGGGAAGAAATGGTCCCAAATAGAATTTCAACCTATTTCTTAGTGACCTATTGAGCTTAATTTCGGCCAAAATGCACTGGAAATCAATATAAGTAAGCGAGCCATTTAGTTATAAAATTACCTCGACACTTTCGAGTTCATCGATTGATAATCTAGAGGATTTAAAGGTCGATTAATACATAATGGCGAAAATTTCATCCATCCCGAATTTTAGCTCAATCAATTATAAAGAAGTTGATTGGTCTTACATTCCAATTTTTAATTTAAACAAAAAACGATGGAGTTAAAACGAGCGTGAGAAGTAAGCTTTTTCATTTCCAGGTATTATAACGAGGACAAAATTAAGTAGAGGAAGTAACTAGTCGAAAGACAATTCTAATATTTATGTATTTCTAACAGTACTGGTAAAATTCACCGTGGTAAATATTTACCTGCACTCTACTGAAATTTTGTGTATTTTAGATGGAGACTTATATTGGCACAGATGAACCCCATGTACCCGGAAAATGTCAAGGTGGTAACTTAGGTTATGCAGGAGTCATGCATCACTAGAAATGACAATGCATACAGTTGAAAGGGAGTGATGTATTTTCTCATAAATCATTATTACTTCCTCTACTTAATTTTGTCCTCGCCATAATGCCTGGAAATGAAAAATCTTTCTTCTCACGCTCGTTTTAACTACATCTTTTTTTGTTTAAATTAAAAATTGGAATGTAAGACCAATCAACTTCTTTATAACTGATTGAGCTGGAATTCGGGATGATTGAAATGTTTACCATTATATATTAATCAACCTTTAAATCCTAAAATTACCTCCATACTTTCGTATTCACCGAGTAATAAATGTTTTACACTGAGAAAAAATAAATAATGACCATGATAATGTGTAAGTATGATAGATAACGATCAAAAATATGTTTTATTCATGCGTAAAAGTTGCCGGATAAAATTTCATAACCCCTCCTCTAAATGGAGACACTTTTTGAAAAGATTTTATTTGCTTTCATTTTTCGACTTGATAAAAATTATTATTTTCTTTCTGTAAACTTGAATATGAGAAATCTCATGGCATGCCTTTCCCATGCCTTGCCCATGAAAGGCATGCCATTTTGCCTTTCCCATCGCATGGCACCCTTTCCATGCCCTAATTAGATGCCATTGAATTTTAATTTTTAATTTTCCTTTATGTTCAATGATATTTATTTTTACGGAAAATATTGTGCTTCTATGTCATTGTCTTAACGAACTTTATGCTTGTCTTATATAGTACTCCATTCAGCGAAGTATACGAAATATTCCACTGGGCTACGCTTTCATTAATTCAATTGTTGAAACAGTACGCGTTTTTAATACCATAGGGGCGCCAGGTATATAATGTATTTTATATTTTTTCATACTCATTCCCAGCGGATGCATCATACAGGGTTTGTCCCAAAAGTAATGAGCTTCATTTTTTTTGCAACGCGACTGTACAACGCCACCTGTGCGACTGGTTGGAAGTGGTGGAAGGGACTCTAAGCTTGTCAGCAACGCCTCTTTCAGTTGCATACGAGCTTACAGAACGGTAGGACTTCATTTTTAGTAAACCTCCGCGCAGTGCCTCGTCGTGGTTAGGATGGAGAGAACTTCGGAACAACGCTATGCGATAAAGTTTTGCGTCAAACTTCAAATGACGGCGAAGGATACATTTTATACGCTCAATGAGGTCTTCAAGGATGATTGCTTGTCGTACTCGCAGGTCAAAAAGTGGCACAAGTCGTTCAAGGAAGGCCGGGAAGAAGTGGCCGATGAGGCCCGTTCTGGGCGTCCATCAACATCGCGAACGGACGATAATGACACTCGTGTGCGAGATTTGCTGGACAAAGACCACCGAATGAGTATTCGTTTGATGATAGAACAATTAAATTTGCCGAAAACAGATGTTCATCGAATTGTTCACAGAGTTACCCGCGTCCGGCCAGAGATTCGGTCGTCATGGAGACTCCACCATGACAACGCGCCGAGTCACACCGCCTTTGTAGTCAACTACTATCTGACCCGGATCGGTGTTTCAACGGTGCCACAGCCCCCCTATAGCCCCGGCAGACTCCTTCTTGTTTCCTAGGGTAAAAAGGGAGCTGAAAGGAAAGCATCTGGAGACCCTGGACAACATTTAAAAAACCACGACGAGGTGCCTTAACAGCATTCCGCAAAGCGAGTTCCAGAGGGCCTACAATGCATCGAAAACACGTTGACAAAGGCGTATAGATGCGGGAGGAGACTATTTTGAAGTTTATTAAGTTATATTATATGTTTGATCAATAAATCTATTTTTTTGAAAAAAGGCTCATTACTTTTGGGACAAACCCTGTATGTTGCGAGCGCTCTATATCACCTTTGCTTCAAAATCATGAAATACTTATTTGTAGGCTTTTTTATCCAATGAGTTTCTCTGAAAGTTTGTACTAAACTTGTTGTAATAAACTATGTACCTCTGAGAATGGTATTCGGTGAACTGAAAACTTATATAATTGTTCCATCCAATCTGAGATGTTACTTATTTTCATTCAAATGCATACCACATCCTTTATGCTCATGAAATGCATCTTTGTAATAAGAAAAAAGCAAATGGCCTTCTCTAAGAACCTCACTCCTACGTAATAGAAGCTTATCGTTCTGTCTGGTTCATTGCATTCAAATGACCTAATATACTGAATTGACTCGTCTGACATTTTCATGAATAAAATTAAATATTTCATATCTTTACCTCTACTGGTTTCAATAGTAATGTTGCGTCCCCCTTTTTTATGTCTGAAAGTTATTCCTTGATTTCTAGACGAAATCGCCGAGTCATTCCTATGATGTTGCTCATCTGACTTTGTCACTTCAACTTTCTTGCGCGGGAATTCTCCCTGAATTCTTGATAATATTGAGAATGTTTTCTATCTATTGAATTCAAGTGCACGAATAACTCTTTTCACAAAGAAAGATATTTTTGGTTCAGCCTTTTGTTCTTTCGCATAGTGATATAATGTCTTTTTTTACGGCCTTTAGCTAAGATATACTATGTTTTTAAAACGACTTTGTTCATTTTTAGTGCTTTGGTTGTTAATTGGTATCGTTTTATGCTGATATTCGAGCTGCTTTATGATTCTAAATAAAAATAAAAATCCTTGTATCTAAGGCATTAGACGAGCGTGATTTTTGTAAATCAAGCGTGATTTATCATACAGTTTCAGCCGTATCAATATTAGAATCCACCGGAAATACCTTTCCACATCTCTGAGTTGTGCGATTTCTCCTCCCATTTGACGCAATCTTTCTACGGTACCATAGAAGACGTAGTTGTCGTTCGCAGAGATTTTGATCCCGAAATCATGGAGATGTCTTTGAGGATTCTTTCATTTTTAAATTTTGTCAACCTCTGTCCGGAATTAGCCTTCTTACATGTAAAAGGTAAAAGCATAAGTTAACTTGCGTTTAACTTCATCGTAATGAGCCTCAAAAAATTATTAAGCGCGAGTAGTTGCATTTTTCTCATTCTTCACATTCATTTTCACCTGTCGGGTAGCGTTTTTGTTTTACTTTGGAGAATAATATCAGTTAGATTTGGATGACAATGAAAATCCACTCATTTCTTTCACCGACTTTGGTTTCATTATAACTTGTAGTTCGATTTCATTCTCAAAGTTACTTAGTTATTAGTATAGATATTGTATTGTCATCATTACCTTGGTGGTGGTATTGTATTGTTAAAAGCGTAATCGGGAAAAAAATATTAGTATGGAACATTCAAAGTGAATTTTCAATGCCTGATGTGTGAGTGATTGTCACCAGAACGGCGTCTGCTGTCAGCGAGTTAGCAGCTCCTATGCGTGTGTAGCAAAAACAAATGAACGCTCCGATATTGGTAAATGGACTGCTTTGGACTTTTAATTTAATTTCAATAGACTTTTGAAAAATGACCGGGTTTAATTTAAAAGTATAAATGGATAATATACTGTAAATAAAAAAAATATTTTGTTCAGACCTTATTTTTCTTTACAGACATTTTGAAATCTTACTGATTTTCTACTTATTTTTGTGTAATTTTTCAGCAGGGAAATGCTTATCTATATTATGCATATTTTATGTGTATACTAAGGCACAGGCAATAGTTTCCATCCCTGGCCAGAGCAAACTTTGAAGTTAAAATCTGAAGGAAGGCTGAGGCTTTTAAAAAAGCTAAAATCCGCTTCCCGGTGTGTTCGTGTGCGTGCAATCAGTGGAAATCTCGAAAGTTATGCCGTGAAAATATGAGCACCAAGAAGGAAAAACCCGAGAGGAAGCCAACTCGATAGCCTTGGGGAAAACTCCCCTCTTTCCGGCCTCTCTGCCCCCCCCGCAGCCCCCAACCCGAATGAGGCAACCCTCACATTCATAAATATCCTCTCGTCCAGCCAGCGCGAAAATGAACCCATTAACCGGGATGACAAATTAATTAATCGAAAGCGACGTGTTAATTTATCTTAATTGTCTTCATCAGGCGATGTCATGGGACATTCAATCATAATCGTGCTCGGTATAGTGGTGCTTTCGAATCTCTTTAGCACTTTGGTCTGAAAGGTCAGCAATCCGCACGTTTTGTTTCTATTTTCATCCAAGATCTCCCCTAAAGGGAGCCCAGTATTCTAACTTGACGTATTCTCTAATTTATTTTCTCGTATCATTTAGCCATTTAGTTACTCGTCTTTCAGGCAACAAAATGATAGCTGCATAGGTGTGGCGACTTATAGCTCTTTTCCTAAAAATATATCTGCATATTATAGTGTTTAATCGTCGTCCTAAAATGAAAAGAAGAAAAAAGTTAAACGAAATCAGTCGATAAATGTTGTGAGCGAGTTAATTTATCTCGATTGTGTTCATCACCAGCATTTTTCAATCATGATCTGGCCTACTGTGCTGACGGGCTCATGGAGTATTTGTTTAAAATCTCTTTTGCACCTGTCTAAATGGTCATTAAGTCATTTGATTCGGATTTACTTTCGTGTGATACCTTACCTATTATTCATTATCGCTAAAAGCTAAGGTTTTCCGACTAGAGCATATGTTCAATTTCTTAGTTGCTTACTTATTTTTTACTCAATGGATCTCTAAGCTGCGCTTCCTGGTTTTTA
The DNA here is from genome assembly GCF_921293095.1 of Ischnura elegans. Taxonomy (NCBI): domain Eukaryota; kingdom Metazoa; phylum Arthropoda; class Insecta; order Odonata; family Coenagrionidae; genus Ischnura; species Ischnura elegans. Next base: position 99,011,251 of record NC_060259.1, read on the forward strand.
TACATAGCTGAACTATACTCCTGAGATTGCTAATGCCGGCTAAAAAAGTTTCCAAGAAATCTAATTGATATTATGACTGACTTTACAGCCAAGTATTCCCCTTCTTCATAATAAAATATTACAGCTGTGTAATTACTTCTTCAGTAATGTGAATAAGACGAAAGAAAGAATGATATGAAAGTAATCAATCGAATGTGACGCATTAATAGACCTGGATTTTGTTCACGCAATATGAAGTGAAACTCATGCCAACTTCGTCGATGGTACAAACACCTGTGACTCACAGATTGAGTGTTGAAATCTATTGTGCGCTCTTCCCAAAGTCAGAACTCTCATTATTTGTAATAACGTTTATGTTACATTTGTGTTGAAGCTATATTGTCATTCAAACTTAAGTTATCGATAATGTTTTTATATTTTCTAATATTATTCATAGCTAAATATGTTATGGGCCTGTGGCGTCTTTATCTCTTATGCGGCGTTATGTCTTTTTCTCCTCTAGCATAGCAACTAATGTAAATACAAGGCAACAAGGTTCATTAGTTTTTGGCTGAACGCTGATGAATTAAGCACTAAATTAATTATAAAATGCTATAAAGCATGTGAATGATAGACGCCAGTGTGTACTAACCAGAAGCATAAATTCTCTCTCCTTGCGAAAAATTATGCAGATAGTAGTAATAAATATTACTTAATATAGTACGGCGTTAAATTTACATCCCTTTCATTCATCAGGAGCGATGCGAGGAATATTTATGCCTCCATGCCATCTTATTTATCCTTTTTTCCGTGGATCGAGACTATGATCCTCTGTGCAGGGGAAGATTGACATCGCTAGCCTACTGAATGGCGAATTAATGAACAGAATGAAACTAATACCTATCCATTTTTCATCATGACTCGTGTTATAGGCTATTCCATCAAGATATCGCTAGATATTCATCTGGCTTTGTGCCTTCTTGGACTTGATTTGAATCAGATACACAGTCATGAATAAAATACGCATACCTCAGTCCATTCGCATAGAAATAATAATTTTATTATTATTATTAATAGCGCTAAAAGGCTAAAGAATCTAAAAGAATCAACTCTTATATAACTATATACAATCGCTGATCGTGTGACTCGGACGTAGGAGTCATTGAGTGTCGAAGCTCTTCGAAAACGTTTGGGCTGAAACCTTTTGGGGAGCGCTAACTTTTATGCAGTCATTTTTCACCCGGGCGGCCCCGCTCACAACATAAATGTTGATACTTTTGATAGAGAACGCATCGTGATATATGAGCTAAGCTATCCTGAAATCATTGTTTCCCTTCCAAACTAATTAACCGTCCGGGAGTTATAAATGTTTTTTCTTTCCAGACGTTCATTTCTCTCGGTCAAAATAAGTTTCGCAGGTGCAGGTTTTAAACCTCTCGAGAAAACATTTACCCCACGAACTTTAAAAATGTTGTAACCATATTTCTTTTTAGTGCATTTTTGCTAAATTTCATTTATAGTCATCATTTTAATTAAGAAAATGGCAACTATGAAGGGTTTGAGTCTCTGAAGAAACTTTGTCTTAGCTTAATTTGAAAATTTCTCCTATTTATTGGGAAAAGCTATTTTTTAAAGGAATTGAGTCAAAATGTAATAATTTGGCTTCTGATGCCCATTTTTCTTCTGTTTCCTCGAGCATGTATGGGCTCTTACTTTTTAGTTCTGCTATAATGAGGAAACAGTACCCTAGTATATTATCCTACGTTTGAGCAGTAACCCTCTTCCCATTTGCGATTCTCGAGCTTAAGCAGTTATACTCTCTGTTATAGTAACAATTGAAAAAAACCTTGTTCTAGTGTATGTAATTTATCAAAAGTGGTACGGTGTTTGGTATTTTTGGGCCCTTTTCTCATTTTTTGTGACCATTTCAATATTTTGGAATGAAATGGAAGGTTTTTCATGTACTATCGCTATCCTACGGAGTTAATTGTGCTTTCATTACGTCCGTACGCTAGATAACCCTCCTGCTGACCCTCTCTCTATATTGGAACCCCTATTTGTTCGTCTCTTTGTTTAACAAACTTGTTGCTCACCCGGCATACACCCCTCTTATTTCCTCGAGGACCGGAGTCCGGATCCCATTAATCATCTCTCCACGCTTTTACTATTGATCACCCTCAATCAATCCGGCGGTGAGAGCTCCTCCGGGCGCTGACATTCTTTTTCTCATGTCTCTATACACTCGTGTGGGGTTAATGATGACGAAGTTTCGAGTTGACGATGACTTGACAGCAGCGCTCCCCGTCGATGCCGCCGTGCTAAATCAATGAACTCGCCCTCCGTTGGAGAGCCCTCCGCCTCGCACGAGCAAAAAGGTGAAAAAGAGGAGAAACTCGTCAAGCGGCCGGCAGATTCCTCGGAGGCGGGGGCGGATTCCAGTCTCGCTTTCGGCGGGTGGGGGCGGGCGGGCGGGGGTGGCGGTCGCCCCCGGGGGCCGGTCGCGAGGCATGCACCCGGGACGGTGCACGACTCGGCGGCCGGTGTCTGCCAGGCCGATCCAGTGGCGAGGCCGAGGCTGCTACTTTCCACTCGATCCGCTGGCGGGGATGCTGTTTGCTGCGGCGCTCACGGAAGATGTCGAGAAGAAGCGCGCAGTGTGGCCGAGCAGGAACCGACTCCTGGAGCCAGCGTCGAAACCACGTGGCTTCGGATATCAGCCGATGTTTTACTAACAGTTGAATGCACAGTCTGAAACCACTTATTTGTGTGATTTTAAATAGTAAATGCCGAAGTGAAATATGGTGATAGCGTTTTGTTATTTTATCTGCGAAACAATCGTTACTTTTCAATTTTTTCTCTAAGTCATAGGTAAATTTTGATATTAAAAAGGAACGAATTCCACAAGATTTGCTATAATATTTCTTATACTTTGCCGGATGAAATTCCTACTAGGCTATAAAGTTTAAGTTACACTTTTTCATATTATTTAAAGCATGATATGCAATTCTTTTCTCCATCTTTATCTTTATACAGCACATGGTCTTACAATTTATTTGGTGAGCCGTCGTATTTCTTCTTTCTCATGAATTCATGGAATTGTAGTTCTCAATGGGTACCTATGAATGAATGTCCGTGAGCCTCCGTGAAGTTGGCTCCATGCTGCATCTTAGGGGAAACATTTTAACTGCCGTGACCCTTAAAAATGCTTATTGAAAGTTCATCTTCTGTTGAATCAGTTTTTTTAGAATAGGCGTTCATTTCTAACATTTTGTAATGCAGACCTTGGAAAACTGTTATTTATATGTATATTACAAAAATTCTATGGTTATATCGTTTACCTTTAGGCATTTTAAGCACTAAGCCTATTCAGGTACAACATGCCAAAACTGTAGCTTTATCAATTTTTAAGGTTTTGCGCTTGAAAGAAATAAGCAAAGGAAATCGCATCGAGAATTTTTGGAAAAACACTTATTTTTCGTGGAAATGCTTTCATAGACATGGCGAAAATATTAGTACTTTTAAATCTTTTTAATTGGCGCTGAGAAAAAAAATATTTTAAAAATAAATTTGTAAGAAGCACAAGGTTTTGTGGAAGCGATGTTTGACGAAGATCTAAGAGCATTAGTTAGATGTGCTTTTCTAATGGTATTTAGCGTGTTTCTTGGAAATTACTTACAGGAAACTAAATACTCTTATACATCAAGGATGAAATTCGCCAAGTCAGCCCCCACACGCCGAAAGCGAGAATGGAATTCAATTCATCTTGCAAGGTGAATCTCAGAATGGTTTTACTGAACAAGGTGTTGCTGTCACAAGTCCAAACTGTGGCACAAGAGATTGAGATCGTGCTTGATAAGCCACTGTAAGAGAAATAAACCCTACTTGCACTCGTGTGAATAGCTGCGAACAATTTTACTCGTTTTATGCAGTGATTTGATTTTTTTGCCATTCATAAATAGTAATCTGCTTAACGCCTTCATCAGGCCTGTGATATCAACGCTAGGCGCGGAGACCCAGTTCGTTGAATTTAATGGGTTATTTCTTTTCACATAGCAGTTATCCGTTTCCTGCATTTGCTAAAGCGGAACAATATATTCCCCATCATTTCATCTAGTGCATTGAAATCCGTCACTGAAATTCTGATTTAATTGTGTAATTTACTACGTCAATGTTTTCTATTATTTATAGTTGCTGGTGTAATTCTTCCCCCTTTATCTACGATTTTACAGGTCTTCTGAATTAAATTTAATATTTAATGAGTTGAGGAATAATTCTTGAATGCTATGTTTATAATATGAAAAATCTTCAAATTAGCGATTGATTTTGTCGATTAATGCCATCATTTTACACTCATTTTCTTTTATTTTACGTCGTGCAGAAATCATACTATCAATGACCAATAGTGCCCACTCCTGAGAAGCGAAGAATCTGACCCCGTCAAGATTTCGTGACAAGCTCTCTTCATGCACTCATGCTTAAGTATCTACCTAAGATAATCCTGAAAGCAGGGGACGTATAAATGACTGCGCGCGTGTGGTAGCCATTTTCAGTGGAATATATTTTGCGAACAAAAAAGCTTCACAGATGCCGGGGCTTGAGTACTTATATGAGCCATGCATGCAATAAATGCTAATCGGGATGAGAGCCTGCGGGGCCTTCTTGAGCGGAGCCGGCAGCGTGAGGGGGACTTAAGTGAGTGAGAAGGCGAGTGATGGCTCTCCCGGGGCGAGGCGTGGTGTGGGATTGGCGGAGAGCTGGATTTGGCGGGAGAGCTGGCCATCGGCGGCCAACGAGGATGAAGGTGGCCTGGCGGATGGAGAAAGGAATGATAATTGCGGCAATTGCTTATCCAACGAAAGGAGGCCAGGAGATAGGTTTCTGTTTTGACAGTTGCTCTTTCTGATTTTTTTTTACAAAGAAGTTGTTCTTAGAGGGGATTGAGAGTGGGTGATGGCAGATATTCACGATGGTTCTGTCGTCGGTGATAAGAACAGTAGATAAGTTTCTGTAACCGTTAAATTTTGCCTTTTTACTCAGCGAATCCAGATGCTATAAACAGCTCGTTCTACCTTTAGGCTGAGAATGCTTGCTTGGTAATGTAAGCATTGTAAAGTTGACATTTAGATCGAGTTATTCTATGTACTTGTTAATGCGGCTCATTAATTTTTATCTTGTGAAGAATAGGAGCGACTCGCTGTTTTTAAACTTCTACTGAAAGTTCTTGACTCGCATCATTTTCTGGCTTTTTGCGAGTGCAATTATTCTCATCCATGATGCTCATCATGGATAATCATATAGTTTCATTGATAGTAGGTACTAACTTATTTTCGAAATTATTTCTTTAGAATGAATATTGGCAAGGAAAGGATACAGCAATGCATAAATAAAACGTAAGGGCCCACATCGAGTTTATAAGTTGTTTATTGGCTGGTATTTCCATTAATATTTCAGCAGAATCGTCTTCGGTCGAAGTAGAGAAATAATTCAACCAGTTGAACGTAGTGACTGACGAGAATTTGAGGTTTCCATAGTTACCACCGCCAGCGGGTAACAAGTATTTGTAGGCGGGCGGTGGGTCCCGGCTTGTATGAAGCGACGAGTTATGGAATGTCTGCCGACGGAAAGCGGCGTCTTCCCTTCGAGTTTTTTTTGCCGCCGGCGGGAGCGCCACGTGCGGCGAGGGAGTGAGGCACACTGGGAAACAGATGAATCGAACTGAGCGGACGCATCGGCCGCTGCCGCCGAGGCGGAACTGGCCGTTCCTCGGCCGCAACAAGGTCAAATACCTGTCTCCCCTCTCCCGTTATCTTCTTGTTGGTTATATTTACGCAGATGTGTACGTCATCCGAAATATACTTTCTGATAGGGTGTTGATCGCCAATGGCCAGCCAATTACCGTGACAGGAGCTACTATTGGCGTAGACAAATCAACGGTAGACCTACGAGACCGTTCCTTCCCCCAGTGTTGGTATTCCTCATAGTTTTTTTAAGCCTTTTTGTTCACTTGTCTCGCTCTGCTTATTGTAGGTTTAGTTTTTTCAGAAACTAGTAAAACATCAAGCTATTTTTATCGCGAATGTGCAGAGTTATTGCTTTAGCGAGAGCCAACCGAGTAAAATCCGGCTTGTCATATTTATTTCTTATTCTGTGTATAATTTATGCATGCACTTTCTGCATGAATTTAGCTCAATACAACGGAATTGTTTAATAAGTCTTTTGGCATAGATGATCATTCGATAAATACCATCCATAAATATCATGTACCCGTATATTATTCCATTTATGCTCAGATTACGGTGGTTTGATTTTTGTGTTGCAGAAACAGGAAAAGAATAAGCTTGGAAGGAACTTGGAAGAAGAAGCATGAAGCGCTGTCTCTAAAAAGGAATCAGCCCCGCGGGCTATTATTTGTGGTAGTATCCGAATATTGAGTGAATTTTATCGTCGTTTTTTGTAATTATTTTGGAGTCGCTGTCGTTTTTGTAATTATTTTGCAGTCGTTTCCACGGAAATATTTAGTGAAATTTCATACTGCTTTTCCTATTTTCTCTTTTGGCCATTCTGTTTATCCGAGTCCAAATTGTTCCCAATAAACAGGGAATTGCAAGTTCTTCATTCGCTTGCCATTCCTGCCATTCTTATGACGTCACTAAAATTCTTTTTCTTAGATGATAGATTTAAGAACAAATTATTAAATTTATTTGGCTCTAATTTTTTTACCTGTCCGAAAGCAGTATTGAAAAAAAATCTTTTCCGTGTTGCAATTAAATTATTTAATTGAGTCATAAATATTGATACATGTTTTATTTTCATCATCAACATTAGTTTTCGCCGTCTGAGTAATTTTTTTGTTCATCATGATTTTATCGCTTGATTTAGAAAATTGTCTTCAACCGTAAAGTATTATGTTATACCCAAATGTACTAGATCCTCGGCAAATTTTCTTTTAGCAAAACGCGTGAGAGTTAAGTATCTGTTTGCGGTCAGCTTTGAATGTGTTCTTGGCGTTAACAAGCCTGTTTGCGGTGTGTATGTTTTATGACGTAATTCAATATATTCTTATCATTTTTACAGTGAAATTGCCGTTAGACACTTGGATCTTTTTCATGGATGCATTGTTTTGGAATTAATGCATAAATAAAAGTAAGGGCCCACAGGGTGGTTATGAGTTGTTTATTGGGTGGTATTTCCTATAATATTTCAGTAGAATCGTCTTCGGTCGAAGTAGAAAAATAATTCAAGCAGTTGAACGTAATGACTGACGAGAATTTCAGGTTTCCATAGCTACCACCGCCAACGAGAAACAAGTATTTGTAGGCGGGCGGTGGATTCCGGCTTTTATGAAGCGACGAGTGAAGGAGATAAGCATTAGCATCAATACATACAGTGAATACCTACCCTAGGAAAAGGTTTTTTGCTAGATATTGAAATCGTTTGAATTATTGAAGAAAGTACCCCGCTGCTTTACGTATACCTTTAATCATTTAAGAATGTATTTTACTATTAATCTCAAGGGTTAGTATATTTTATGCGAATTTATTTAATAACTCAGCAATTCGTGATTGATTTCCCTGCTCCGCTCTCCATAGTTATCTCTAGCCTGTACAAAAAGCCTCCCATAATGCGTGAAGTTGTGGTTATATTTGGTGGGATAACATAGCGCTATATTAACGAGCAACAGCTAGTAGCAAAATTAATAACATAAAGAACGTATTCCTCTCATCTCGGACGACAAAATAAAACAATGAATGCGGTTGTAATCACGTTTTCACTATTCCCCGTAGTGCTTGTGGTTGACATTCGTCGGCCAACATCATTGAATTACTGAAGAAGTTTTTCTTCACGAATAGGACATATTTTAGCTCTCTCTCTTCAATTATAATTTACGGTTATTTAGTGCTCCTAATGAAAAGAAAACCCCCTCAAGTAGATGGGAAAAGTTTTGCAAATAAGGTAGAAGACACCGCTCATCCTAGATTATTTTACGTCCATTGAAACCAAACTAGCCCATGTAAGGGTAGCTGGTAATGTTAAGTGTCACGTGTGTCACGTTGTATAATTACAGGCATCAGTTCGTATGATCCCCAGATTTCTATGAACCGAAGCCGGTTATTATAAATTGTATCAATACCTCGTTATGCAATGACATAGTTTGTCAAAGCTTTGGTCGGTTTATGAAAACCAATGGACCGTACAAACTTTTCTATGTTATTATGGTACAAATCCTTACTTATTATGTGTAAATAGATACTTCCGGGCGGAAAATTGACACAAATCCAATATTCCGTTTGATATAAAATATTTCGCTAAAAAATAACGGTAAATATTTCCATGGAGCGGTTTTGAGTGTCTTTTTATTTGCTAACTTACTTTCTGTCGAATGAATCGCTACTTGAGTCCTGCATCTACACACCACTCTGCGAGCCACCTGACTGAAAGAGAGGCGAGGGCTGCTAGTGCATCAGTCGATGATTGATACATTATACAATTCGTTGGTGAATAACCTTACATCATTTACTAATATTGTCAATATGAATTTTTACTTGCATTTATAGCTTATTTTATTTTTATTTTTATTTATTTTATACTCAAACCACCGGATACAGCTCTTATTGGCCATTTTACACCGGGGTGTTCAACAAATGTAACAAGTACGCGGGACTCGAACCCGCGACCTCTTGTTTGGCAGGCGAGAACGTTACCCCGCCGCCACCGAGGCTGGCAATGGCTTGCATTGAATTCAAATGTAACCGATGTTATTTTAATTCCCATGGTGAGCTCTTGTCTCGAAAAAACCTTTAATTGGTCGAGACTTGTATCCTGAGTATACGTGGCTCCCCGCTAGTATGCAGGTTCGAAATAGATTTCATCAGTGACGAACCTGGTGGGGAAACACGTAAATTCTCCATGCTTTGTTACGGTAATTTATCATTTTAGTCCCATTTTCAAATTTTTTTAATAGATATTTTCGGAATATGGTTTATGAAAGTAAAATTAGATGTGCACTGAAATGTAAGCATACTTCAAAATTTTATGTACACGTGCCTGTGTTAGCCTGATTGACGAATTTATCCTAAATTCACTGCAGACGGTTTACATGAGAGGAGCACTCGTAGTGAAAGCATAAGAAATCAAAATTTTGCAATTATCATGTAAAACACAATTATCTAATATCCAATTCGCAGAGGAATAGATTTCATCACTATTAAGGCTGCTGAAAGAATATTTTACCAATCATCAAAGTTAGTAAATGAATAGTTCATGAGTAACAAGGGTAGAATTGGGCTGAAGGGTTTACAACTCGCTTGTCTACAGCAGCGTGAGAATGATTGAGGAATTATATATGAATGTATGACCTTAGACATTCAATACCATGAATAATAAGACTCATTTTAGAATTTTTAGAAGATATTTGAAAAGAAAAATTAGAATCCATAGATAAAAGACAGACAAGCAGCCACAGAAATGAACGAATATCAGCGTTATTGTTAAGAGGTCTTATTACTTCCACTAGACCGGGCATTTTTCATGACGTATTAATCATTTCAAATTTACCCTAATATCTTGAATAAATCACGAATATATCGAAACCATAATTTACCATAATATCTTGAATAAATCACGAATATATAACGAAAATCTTGAATATATACACGCGATGATTAATGAGGCTCGCGTAAATATAGCCGGTGGAGGAATGCTTCATAATTTCCACTCGTTATGCTTCGAATCCCAATTAAAGGTAAAGTTAAGTTTAATTGTTTAAATTCTTCGGAGTACGTAAATTATGACTCCTTGGATTTTTATGGCTCAAGAGCTTCATCGAATATCGTAGTCAATCGTCTTAATGCCGCAGCTATGTTTCATCAATTCTGCTGCTATTATGTTTCAAAATTGTCTTCATTTCATTCGTAACTCAATGCACTAAATGTTAGTGATAGTAGAGTTAGTCTTTGCAAATTGTAAAACACAAAACGCTTTCTGTTCACTGGTCGCCATCTTTGCTACTACCGCTTTCTAGCGGATGGCGAACACATGTGCATTTTTGCTTAAAAACATAACAGCTTGAGTTGCTATTTCATTTGACATATAATTTACAACTGTAAGTATAATGTAATATATATTATCAAGCGTTAAAACCCCGATATTCATTTATAAACACCCGATATTTTTGTTCTATAATGTATGCATTACACGTGGTTTTTAAGCCTAATTTATATCTCTATTGGCGGAAATAGATACTTTATTTCTCTCAGTATATTTTCGTTCCTTTTGATTGAACAATGGGTTTCTTTTGGGTAAGTATATGCGAATCGACAGATGCGTTACGGAACGTAAATGGTGAAGGGGATCATGGTGCAGCCAGCAATGTATCATTAAATGATTGTATTGAGAAATGTGCTGATGCCCGATTGATGAACGAAGCATTGAAAAGGCTTATTAGTTTTGAGTATATGAGGTTTGTAATTGCTTAGAGTTTCCGATGCTTGACTAAAACATGTGAGATTTTATAATTAGTCTTGATTTTCGCTCCCGAGGTGGATTTTGATGAAGAATCATGTAAGTCTGAGGTAATCGTTTCATCATGACGCCACTGCTATTAACATGTGTCAATCTTTTTTTTTCATAATACAGTCGACAAATGCAGTTCACTAGCGAGCACAGCTGTCTGGTCCCATCAGCTTTTATCCGCTTAATCCTATCGTCCCCAGAACCTGAAACCTCAGTACGTGATTGATCCTGCGTATGTTTTTTTGATTTCCAAGAATTGTAATTGATAACTTTCAGTTTCTATTTTATTTTTTGAAAATTTGGAAATCCCAATATCAGTGATCCCTAGTGCTTTTGCATGCTTCATTAATTTTTATGTCCATATTTTCAACGTTATTTCTGGGTAAAAATGGCATTACTATATTCGATTGCAGCAAGTAGTCATTTCGATTTAACTTTTATGTTCATATTATCTGTTTCGTAGTGCTTGTTGGTCTTTCGATCAGATTTATTGCCTTGAAGCAGCGGGTGCAGTTCATAAAACGGATGGACCATACACGCCATATCACCATTGCGCTGTTCGTGGGAGGCCCAATAGACTTTTTATCACGCGATTAAAAGTTTGTCTCATCCATTCCGAATCTGCTGTCCGACTTCAATCGTTTCACTGTCTCTGTGAGTATCTGTTCGGGGTGAAGAAAGCCAATTCTCTCAAATTGCCTATAAATATCTGGCAAGAATTATTACCCTTGGTCGGTCAGGCTGTGATTGCTAAAGCCGTTATGAAGTTTGATTTAGGGCTGGGTGCAATAAGCAAAGGCAACTTAACGGCGTGAATAGCAGTGATGGGAAACGAGATTTCTCGTAGAACACTTTGGTGTTAACGGTGTTGACATTTTATTGTCATTCAGTAGCCGACTTCTGACCCTAACGATTTAATCCGCATCTCACGCGGTTAACGTCGAAATGAGTATCTTGTTCAGTGATAATATTCAACTAATTATGATGATTAGGATTTATTTACATTTAAGAGTTATTTCCTTGTGTTTATGTATTTAAGTGGTAGATTAAAGTCGTACATATAATTTTGGTGCAAATAATTAATCGATTATCTTTTATGAGGAGGCCGTCTTCAATTCAATGCCAGATGTGATTTTCGTGAAATGGATTCGAATCAATTTATGTACCGTAAATGGAAATGGTGAGCGCGGTGGTCTAGTGGGTAGAGCGCTGATCCAAGGGTCCCGGGTTCAAATCTGAGTAATGTCTTCGTGCGGCACCGCCAAAAATCCTCGCTGCGAGAGGTGACCCAGTGAAAAGGAAGTGGCCCCCGGAACGCGTGAGGTGAGCGGGCCATTGGCTGACTCTGGGCCGATCGGCCTTTGGAGTGAAGCGATGAGTGAGGCTGCGAATAAAATGAGCAATGAAGTCTTAAGTGTAACTCGTTGAAAAGGTATTCGACAGAATTGACTGATTTGTTAAAAATACGGGTTTCTTCCATTTTTCGGGTACTTAAAACATGGACGAACAGCCTTATAATAGCTATTTTCTCCGTAAAATTCGGACCACTATGCCCCTCAGTGACGCGAGTGGCGGGTTTTGGAACTCCAATCAAATGTGCGGTGGGTGACAGTTCGTGGAGGGGGCGACCGAAGATTCCTCAAGACGGCCTCTATGTGTTGTCACCCACCGAGCACATAAATGGGTTTACACAAGTCGCCACTCGCGTCGCTGACGAACAAAGTGATCCGAGTCTCACGGGGAAGTTTCTAGCGATTTGATCGTTGGATCATTCTTCCCCATAGAATGATCCTCCAAGATCGTTAGAACATTAATTGCGTATGCTTGGTTTCGCTAATAGTAGGACCCGCCCGCCTTTGTGATGGTGCGAGATTCCTCGTCCCTTCCCTTCCTTCCCTATCCCCTCCCAGGAGGCGTCGTCGGGCTCCTATCGCGGCGGCGCCTCCTTCCTTGTTCCTTCCCGTCCTTCCCCTTCTGGGTGCAGAGGAGAAAAGCTCGCGCTAACAGTCCCTGCCCCAGGAGTGTAACCTTGCGAGCCCGCCCTGGAGTCTTGTTTCCACTGTCACGGGGAAGTAAGACGTAATTAGTGATGTGAACCGAAATTTATAGAAAAGTTGATGTGATATATCAAATTTACAACCTTTCAATGCTATTCCTCACAATTACAAACATTATTATACACAACATTGGAAAAAATGGATCGCACTGCACTCATCACCGCGCTGCGGACATTTTTTTAAACCGATTAAAATGCGACCGAGGTGGCAACAGAAATCAATCTTCTATGGGATGGAATGGAGCATCCTCTATGCCACGAATATTACAATAGAGGAACATCAGGTCGGCCGGATAGTGTGTTGTCGATCACCATGCATTTGAATGGGTTTACAGAAGTCGCCACTCGCGTCGCTGACGGACAAATTGATCCGAGTATCACGAAGACACAACGTAAAATTAGGGGCGTCAACCGAAATTTACATACATGAGGAATTTATTCATCAGATTCATACCTCGTCAATGCTATTCTTCGCAATAACAAACATTATTCTGCAAAATATTGGGAAAAAATGGATCGCATTGCGCTCATCACCGCGCCGCGGATATTTTTGAAAGCCGATTAAAATGAGACCGAAGTGGCAAGAGAAATGGGATGGAATAGCGCCTCCTCTTGGATCTAGCAGTCAGGAGGAATAGAAGGATGAACAACTTTGCTATTTCCATATGTCAATTATTGAGACCGACCATGGTTTCGTTACTGAGTAACATTATCAAGGTGATAATGTTACTCTGATCTGAACACTATCACCTTGATAATGTTACCAGACGGCAGCTTAGTTGGCATTCCGTGACTCTCCAATTTTTAATTCATAGATAATCACCTTCCCTCAGTCTTGTAATTGGATTTATTATGTTAAGTGAAACCATGAGAACGAAACCATGGTCGGTCTCAATAAATTGACATGTGGAAATAGCAAAGTTTCTATTCCTGCGATAATGGATTTCCACCAAGTTACGCCCGCTACTATTAATTATATCTAGCAGTCAGCTTCGACGCTTGAAGAAAGGCCTTGTGCATGCAGCATCTTGAGTCGGGAGCATTCTCCTCTGTCCGCCGCGGCGTCCAACAGTCTGTCATAGCAGTTCCCCCTCCACTCGCGAGGTACCCCATCCCACCCTCCCCTCCCCTGCCTTCCGGATTTCGGCCCCCGCGGTCGCCCTCCCCCTCCGCCAACCCCCTCCCCCGGTTGGATGGGGTGGGGAGTCTGTCCGTGCCGCTCATCCGAGTGACGTGACTCCTCGTGCATAGGAAACAATCAACTCGGCTGTGACGTACCGTCGCCGATAATATGCGATAATTTATTTCAATTTCTGTCTGGGTGGTTCGAGTGACGGAAGAACATTGGTCGATTTATTGGCTAGTGTTTTTCCGCTCGCAGAATCTTTGGCGCGGCGCGTGTTATTGGCGGGAGCTTCGGACGCCCATGGCGCGCAGCCCCTCGCCGGGTTATCGCTCCATCCGCATGTGCTCTTCCAGAGGGACACGTTTCTCAACGAGCCAATGGGGTCGTTCACTCGGGCCCAAAATTGCAATTCCGCGAAAGAATTTGGCAGGCGGAAAAGAAAGATAAGTGGAAGAAAAGAGAAAAAACGAGACCAGTGAGACGAGTGCAAGAGAGCAATGCCCCAATTGCGATAAATAGTCGAGGCGCGGTGACACGATAGGAATGGAAAAAGATGCGATGCATTTCCGGCGTGTGGTGGTGGTGAGGGCTGCTTGGCTGGTCCTCCTCCATGGCTGCTGGCTTTACAGGGTGCGAATCGTCCTCAGGGCTGAATAAATCAATGAATTCAGCCCTGATGTTGGAGTATGACTCGTAGCCCGAAACGCCGGCAGTCATTACCCGGAAATTACCCGATAGAGCACCCGAGCAGCCTTCACGATAGGCATTATTTTGTGACGCCTTCAACTTATCTAAGATAGGATTACCTTTATTTTTCTCACCCGAGAAGTAGGCATCGGTAAAACTGATAATACTGGTCTCCTTAATTTTCAAATTCTCAAACTCTGCTCCTGGACAAATCACCGAGAATTTTATGCAGGGAAACAGGACGCTCCCACGTAAAGAAGAATCCACCTTTCCAGCGCAAATAAGCATTTTTTTAGAAACCAACAAGCAATGGGAACATGGCAAATGGAGTGGAGGGAACCACTGTACCCTCAGTCTTATATTGACGAAGAACATTGAAGACGTATAGTGAGAGCGTGCATTTCATACTAAATCTAAGAGAACTCAGTCTACACGACAAAGTGGAAGCGTAAAGTTTCCGCGTCGACAAATTACACGCATAACTAACAGCTACAGTCACCTGAGCAAAAAGAATATTTTCCCTTGAGTTACATATCATTTTTAATTTTATTGCCTTATTTATGTTTATATATTTCTTCCATCTTTTTAATCCTTTTCATTTCCCTAAAGAACGCAATATGACTTAATAGATATAGAATGAGTATAGAACCTAAATGGAATTATGACTCAAAGTTTGCAATTTTCTAAATTCGCCTGCAGTGAGCAGACAAAAAACCCTTTGAGTTAATCAGTTTCAATTGGCAATTGATAGCGATAACCATATTTTTTCCTCTTGGAAATTTGTTTTTTTACAATTTTTTCTGTAAAATGCGAAGGCCAACCGATATGATTTCAAACATAGACATAAATAATATTTCATTTAAAAATGTCAGTAAGAAATATCGGAAATCAAAGACAGGAATAACTTCGGAGTTGCCGAAAAAATATTTCTTGTGGAAGTGTATAACTTTTATAGCGTTTATAATGAGCTGAGTAATCTCCAATAGACTTTCGAATTTAGAATAATTGATGAACGAGCCCATTGATGAGAGGCGGTGTGACCCTCTTTTTGGAGAACAGACCACCACAACTGCCGAGGTGAAAGGTCGTGCCTCAACGTCTTTGAGCCAGGATGGCTCTCAGCCAGGAATGCAGAACATATTGCTTGGGAAGGAAGTTTACCTTCAGGTGACCTTTTTGATGATATTGGGGGGCAGCAGCGTCCCCAAGGCAAGGGTCTGTCTTCAATGAAGACAGAGATGGTTTATAAATGAGCTTCTTTTTTCTCATGAAAATTCTTAGCACTGTCCTCGAATCTTTTCGTGAAGGGATCTTCTCCTCCGACAAATTGTCGCCTTCCCTACGAACTTCGGAGTCTTCGTGATTTGGCGTAGGGTGTACCGATCAGTCTTCACTGGTGTCCACTCTGTTCTTGTATGTACATTGGATATACATTTATAGCTCTCAGTTGCCTATTGAAGCGGATTTACTCTTTGGGGATTTTTTTCTCCTCAATGTCGGTTAACTCATAAAATTGCAATATAGAAAATCATAATTGCAGTTATATTTTATCCAATCTCTATGACATAGCATTGTTTGTAATATATATGTAAATGTTAATGCTGTTTTCTAGCCTCCACAAAATTGTAGAAAAAAATCCTCTATTCCGCGCTAAGCTTTGCCATATTTCTCTCATTGAAAATTTGACCACAGTGCCAGCTTCTCGAAATAACCTGTGAATGCCGTTTTACACGGGGCACTTGATTTCTATGGTTATACCTGCATTCCTTTCTCATGATTACGTGCCATTGCGCGAATGCACGCACGAATTTCGAGCAGGGGTAATTTGCCGTCTCACGTCTATGAATTCTCGCATGCGTTCTAGCAATTCACCGCTTTACAGAATGCAATTTTGACCACGCCTTCGTACTCGCGTCAGATTGTGCAAGTACGTGCCCCGTGTAAAACGGCCTCAAAATATGAAAACTACAATGCCAATCTTCCTGGTGGACTTGAATCACAGGTGGAGGTGGCCGTGATTGGCTTAGCCGAGCAAAATGTTTATGTACTTGTCGAAAAGGGGGTGAAAAAGACGGGCTATGAAGATTTTTTCCAGGGACGTATTCAACATTGAATTCAGGGACAATAGTAAGGAACGTATTGTGCGGAAGTCTTTTATCAACCCTGATAGGGCGATTTTTGGATTGTCCGCATTTTGAGCAGATTGAAATCTCTCATCCGAACTCCAACCTTTCAATGGCCGCCCATTGGCTCATTTTCCAGTATTTTTTTTGATTTGTAGCAGCTGGATCTCGCAATCTCTGGATCATTTTCTTTATAGCATGATTTTTCATTTCTCAAGGAACTGTAAATCTGATGATTCCTCCGGGTTTCTATCCACGTTGTTCATTTTCTGAGCAATATCTTTATCTGGCCAATATTCTTGTATCCTCAAATTTCTTATTAAAAATATTGTGGAAACCAATTGGTAAGTTGGCGAAATTTTGCCCAGAAAATGGATAAACGTGGTAGGAAACCCGGAAGAATCACTGCCTAGAGTCAAAATCTCCTCAGAATCCTAAATAATTTTACTATTGTTTGACCGCGTCGCCCTAGTGACGGCCCGGGATTCACCCATTCTTTTCCAAACTGTTTCTCTTCCTACCTCAAAGGCGACACGTGGTCGGGTTCGTTAATCGCCCCGACTTCTTCCTTTTCCCCTTTGCTTCTTCCCCTTGAGGTCAAGGTGTTAAAATATCACCGCGTCACCCTTCAAGAGTCTCGATCCAATAGGGTGGTTTCCTTTTGTTTTTTATTGCCTAAATCGAAAGATTATTACTCATGGAGTACGCACTTCACGCTCTTAGATTTTTGAATGACGATATCTATTTTTCGCGATTAAACGAAAAGTGAAAAATTTCAAGCGCGCGAAAACGCGACGGCTAAGGAGGAATGCTCGGACAAGCCCGTGTGGCGTTATTCTGGTTCCAGCTGTCGTCGTGTGAGGTGACCTTGGAGCGAGGCTTTGAGCGCTGATAGGATGCAGGCTGCTAGCAGGTAGCAGAGTACCCTACTAGCAGGTAGCGCTTGGCTTAAATAAGGATTATTATTACCCTATCAAACGAAGGAAACTTTCCAACCTCTGGCAGTTTTAATGAGTGATTATTAAGAGATGTTTCCCTGAGCTCTGTGCCTCATTCGTGTAATGATAACCTCAGACAATGTAAAAATCCTATCTACTCGTATAGAAACTAGGTCCCTGTGACGTCACGTGGAGTGGCATCGCATGGGCGCCAATCTGGCCTTTTTCAAATGAGGTTAAAATTGACCATTGACATCCGTCTGAACCGGCATTTCTAAAACCAAATAATTTGTATATTATGAATACCCTAATGGTGGGTAAGGAATAGCAGTCAATGCCTATCGTTCTCTTTGATGAAGAAAACTGCCCTATTGTGATTAGTAGTAATGACTTGTTTATTTAGTTCGAAAAATGTTTTACGTTCATATAAAGACCCGCGAACAATAAGAGTCTTTAAATTGAAACGAATTTTGGGACAAATTCAAGGAAATAACTTTGGAATACCCAGCAGTAAATCTTTGCGGGGTCACCCACGATTCTCCCAGAGTGAGAAATTTCAAAGGAAGAAAAATCGTTTATACACCCTCAATTTGAGGTTAGATCCTGCAGCATTAATCAGCAGAAAATTATAAACTCATTTTAGCTGGTAAGGCGCCTTCTTTGTCTGTGGAATGGTTACAGCAAATGTCATAAATGCGGTGGATCGTGGTTCAACTCTTAAGGTGAGCATATCAACGTGGTGGGTGGATCACTTAGCTGCTCACCTAAGGGTCCGAGATTCAATTTTGGGGTGAAGCCTTTCTGCCGCCCAAAACTAAATGCTGCTCGGAGAGCGAGGCAGCGATGGGAAAGAAACTGCTCCCTGCTCTGAAAATGTGTGATTCATGCGCCCGTGGCTTAGTCCCGCTCCGGGGTGAGCTCTACCCTCACCTATCCATATCACACACTTGGTTAAATCAGTGGCTCACTTACTGGTCACGCCTAAGGAGTTGCCTTAAGCAAAATTTTTGTTTTACATTTGAGGCCATAATTTAGTAACTTTCCAGTTTCCCTATTAACACTGGCAGTTATAACGGGATAATTCGCATTCACATATACCATGTTAATTTCTCACAGTGAAATAATTATGTAATAGCCGTTTATCATGATTGCCTAACCCTTTTATTTCTGCGCGGCGGGATGTAGTTTACATTTGCTGAGGTGCAGCCTTCGCATCAGGAAGGGAGGGAGCGGGGGTGGGTGGGGGGGCGAGGGAGACGGAAGGCCACCCAAGAGCAAGGAGGGAGGCGGGGGCCAAAAAATATGAAAGACCTTCGCCCCCCTCCCGCTCCCTTCTCCTGGTTGTAAAGTTCCCTCGCCCGGACCTCAAACGCATTCACCTACTGCTCAGCGACGCAACTTAAACGACGGCCATATACTACCGTATCAAATCCCCTTTAATCCTCACAATGCCGAACCGTGTGTATCTACGTACTCCTTTTCCAAAGCATTGCATGAACAAATTACTACCTGCGCACAAAGTCACTACTTAAGGTGGAAATTTACTGGCATTAAGGGTGGAATTCTCCTAAAAGGTTATTTTACTTGACCGGAGTCTAATCAAGTTATCGCAATAGCCGATATTCTACCAACTTATTTCAATTTTTACGGCGACGTAGTGGTGAAGCTGTAAGCGCACTCGTATCGCAACGTTTAGGTTCAGAATCAGATTCTCTGTCAATGCTCGCATTTTTTTGGAAAACCTTCAACAAGTTGAGAATTCAAATCTCAACCATCAGGGTTAACACCATCAAACACCATCAGGGTTAACACCACCAAACACCATCAGATTTTTCATGAAAAAAGGAAAAAATGTGGTGTTAATTTTGGACGCTATTCCGTTGAGAAAAGACTGAAGGCATTCGAGATGTGGGTAAGGCGAAGAATGAAGAAGGTGAAGTTGATAGAGAAGAGAAGGAACAAGGAAGTGCTGGGTATGATGGGTGAGGAGAGGCAGCTTTTACATGAGATGCGAAGGAGGCAGAAGGTATCGGTGGAGATAGTACTTAACGGGGGGGGATGTCGAAAACAGTGTTAGAGAGTAGAATGTTAGGTAAACAAGGGAGGGGAAGGAAAAGGAATAGGATTTTGGGATAGAGTGAAAGGGATTAGGACTAATTGTGATTTAAAGAGGGGAGGCTCCCAAAATGCTTCTTAAGTACTCCATGGAAACCTACCTTAATCGGTTGAATTCTATAATAATAACCAGATTCCGCAGGGGAAAGATACTTGTTGAGATTATCTACCCATCATCTGAACTGCAAGGCCAAAAAGTGAAATCTTTCAATAATTCGAAGTATTTAAGAAAATTAGGGCAATCACCGAGGCAGTGCTTGTAAATTTTTGACTTGATTCGCAGAAATGATTTATATCGTGACCTCAAATGGGAAGAAAGCTAAATGCCTTCCTTATCATGCCAAAGTGCTGACCTTCACCTCACTGGGTACGAGCCATATAAAATAATTCTATCGCTATCGATATTTTGGTTTATTCTCCTTCGCCAATATTATTTTTATGTGGCTCCGACCATCGGTCACGCATGGCTTTTATTGTGTCTCAAATACGAAGCCATATAAATGGATTCACGATGAAGTAAAATTCAAACTGAAATGAGGTCCAGTTTTGAGTTATGAGGGGATTTAAGATAAACACCGGAAACAGAAAGTACTTGGAAATACGGGGAAATGATTGGCAGTGAGCTACGAAATAATGAGCCTTTGAGTGATCCAGACAGTAATTACCCAGTTGATAACAATATTTTTTTTACATATAAGTAGCAACGACTCATCTCGCTTTATGCTCTGATATAGGAAATAATTCATAGTTTTGTTCGTTTATTCCATAAATAACTGTGAAAAAACAAACTCAACGTAGCAGAATCATTTATATCATGTTCTTTGCATGGAATGCACATTTTAACGGAATTTGGAAATTAATGATGTTTTTAATATTATTTTCATATTTTATATAGATACATCGATTTAGCCATTTTTACAGAATTTTTTAGTAAATGAACTGCCAATAGATATATTATCAGCCAAAGATTGCGTCAAATTTTGAGTCAAATATTACTTTGAAATAAAAAAAATAAATATAATTTTAGGGTAACGCCGCGTGTTTAGCTAAGAGTTACAATAGTTTTCAAGAGTTTAGGCGCGAGTTTCAAAGGTTAAATGTTCTTTTCACGATTTATTTATTGCAAACGCTGAAAAATGACAGCTGGTGTGGAAAGGTATAATTGGCCTTAGACTATAGACATTTACAAATTTATTTCTTAGAAATTTAGTACAATTGCTGAAGGAATAGTGCAATAGTGGACTCAAACTTCTGGAAAAAGTTTTGATGGAAGTATTTATGGAGTGACTACTCTGAATTACTCTATGGCCTAACTTTGGCTATTTTATGGAAGGTTGTCAATATCTTCAATACCTTAATTTCCATTTTGGCATTTTCTGTGTAACAGGTATCACGAAAAGTTTATATATCGTTACATTAAGCGCTGTGGAAATCCGAAACAGTGAAAAATGATTGCGTAAAGTGCAGTTGCGCTGATCAAGGCTTATAGTTTGAATATGATCTTTTAAAACCCAACTGAGCACAATTATTTTTAATATAATTCCCCTCGTGTTTCGCTTACTTTCATCTTTAATGATTGTTTGGTTGGTTGTGAACTATTTTAATATCCCGTATTCAGCTGCAATATTTTTTATGGAATGTGTCCTAAAGAAACATTAATTTTATTTCAGATAAGTAGAACATAATAAATTGTGAATATACCTCTTACACCTTCCTTTGTTAATGTTAATGGCCTGGCCTTCATATTTTATGATTTTATAATGAATTATTTTAATAATATAATTGGTACCATGATATTTTGAGTCCCCATGTTGTCAAGAAGTAGTTCTAGAAACCTTGCTGAGTAGGATTCATTACTCATATTCATCTGATATGAGGTAATTATTAGTATCTTACTATTTCATCGAAACGCATTTCTACCCTTTTGATATGCTCGTGACAATCACACAGAAACCCTCTTGTATTCTTTAAATGTACTTTAAATGTAAAAAGATAACAAAATAGCCACTTTTCTTATTTCGTCTTTTCTTGAGATATTATTGAGAGCAATGTTAGGAAACACGCCATTCTTAGGTTACTTTTTGAAATTATCTCGACTGACTTTCATCTATTCAAATATCGGAACACGTATACTAATTGGGTAACTGGTATATTTTTATGACTTTTTGACGATTATCTATTATAGGTAGGCTTAGTAAACAACTAATACCTTGAAAATTTTATTTAAGTCATAGAAAATTCAATTTAGGCTGGATGCTTTGTTTTTTGGTACTCTCATATTTATGATCTAAAATTTTTAGCTGGTTTTTGAGGAGTAATGAACTGGAGGAAAATCGATCAAACGTCGTCATAAACCTTATTAGTAATGTTTTCTTTCTGCTAAGTTTATCCTGGTAGGTTTCCATGGAGGCTTTGCGAATTTCGGCAGCCGTCTCCCCTCCTCTCATGGACCTCCCTCTTAACGTCTTAATTAGACCTGTATGGGGGAGGGGGGTAAGAGTACGCACCTAGTGGATTATGGTTTATATCTTGTGATTAAATGAAGATATCAACCCAAAAAAATTCGTAGCTTCACTCTTCAATTATGGTTCACCAGCTAGTCACAGTTTGGTAAGCTTAAATAAAAAGGTTTTCTTGTTGAACAAAAAATAATGAAACAAGTCATTTGCGTACCCTTAGGCTCCATGGCGTCAAAGAGTAGGTATGCATAACAGTAAGCTAAGATTATGCGCCAGAAATAACTCAACAATGATCACAAGTGAAAGGCCCGTTGCCTTTCATATGCTGAACACGCTCCCTGCCACCATTCCTTATTAAGTCCACAATGAATCCAGTTGTCATTAAAGGATTGTCCACATCCTGGGCATACTGTTTCTTCGTCTTCCTCATATTTTTCAAGGGGTATGCTAAATCACTGGTCAGAGCTCATAGATGGCTGAGGATTGTTAGTGTCGAATGTCAGTTTTGCTTTTACCTTCATATATTTATTTTGTCTATTTTTGTCTTTTTCATTTCCTTTCAGTGACATATTTTTAATTTTTTATGCGATCCTTTCAGCCTTTACTGCCTCTTTATCCTCCTTAACTCAGTCTTTTTGTTCGATCATTTTTTGAATGGTAAAGATGTGACAAAGAAAAGTGATCCTTAAAGTGAAAATAAATCACTTTCATAGCAACATAATTACTTATGTATTTTCTCATGATTGAGAAATAGTATTGAACGAAATTGGAAATAGCTTTCTAGTTGATTTCTTTCTAGGCAACGGGCCTTTCACTTGCGATCATTGTTGAGTTATTTCTGGCGCATAATCTTAGCTTACTGTTATGCATACCTACTCTTTGACGCCATGGAGCCTCCTAAAAACATTAAGCAAAAGAAGGGACAACTTAGTTGGCCACATTTTGAGGCACGATGGTCTGATGAAGACAATCGTTGAAGGACAAGTGGAAGGGAAAAAGGGCAAGGGACGGCCCCGAATGAGTTATATCGGACAGGTTATAAAGGATGTAAAAGAGAATAAATATGTAGCTATGAAGAGATTAGCGGATAGGAGAGAGAAATGGAGAGCTGCGTCAAACCAATCTTAGGATTGTTGACTAATGATGATGATGATGATGAACTTATCGGTATAAGTTATGGAAGGTAAATGAGATTAATCGGAGACACCATTATAGATTCACGATTGATTCTTGTACTATGGGGGAAAAAGTATTCCAACAGAGTTTGAGCCGCCACCATCGCTTCATAGGAGAATGGATTCCCTTTCTAACGGTATATAATCCTTAGAATAAGACAAGGGAAATTCAAATACGGTCTTTTTTCAGCCACCAAGGTGGTGACAGTGAATTTTCTTGCCTCGAACCGAGGCTCGAACGTATTTCGTACTCCTATCTAGAACGTTGGCGCATTCGATATCCTTAGGAATCGTGCCTTCCTTTTACCCGCTATCTCCCTCTAACCCTTAGTGAAGAGTTCTCGGGTTCGCCACCGGGTCAGGAACTCCATAACTGCCGACGTTTCGGTGACCGACTCGGCCATCGAAACGTCGGCAGTTACGGAGCTCCTGACCCGATGGCGATCCGGAGAACTCTTATCTAAGTCTATTCGCTGGGAAAGCACGAAATCTTTCTTCCCTCTAACCCTTCTTTCCGTTCCTTCTTCGCACCTACTCTGACACTCGTAATAAAATTCACTTAAAGCCCATCTCCGCTTCTTCATTTTATCGTCTCTGAAAATTTACGGGATAAATATTCGCTAGACGTAATCTGCAAGGCAGCAATGGCGAGGAGCGATTTTGAGCATTAGGAATTACTACTCTAAATACACCGGTCAACAAAGACTTTTTTTCTTTCCTAGAGACGTTGTTGGGTGATCCTAGAGGTGCTTCTCATTCTGATTCCAAATCTGGGATCATATGTTTTCTATCACGGCTAGTTTCTTTAGGAAAACCGAATTAAATAAGGGTTCAAGGATATTTAAGCATATAAATCGTGATTTAAAAAATGTGAGAAAATAGGTACTTTCATTGGATTTTCTCGTATATTTTGCATCTGGTAAGTCCCTATTCAGTTTCCATCAGTAATCTGCCAGCATGTTTCTGAGATTTCCTTGCCACTGAGATTTCCTTGGTACTACTTTTCCAAATGTAAAATATCTTGCTCAAAACGCTCACTGTGTTCATCTCTAACATCGCTGAGTGGAAAAAGGCAAGGTGTGAGTCGAGAAAATAAATTTTTAAATTCATATTGCAGCCCATTTTTTGGTACGATTTAATTAGGTTAGCCATCAGGTCGTGATAATTTTCAGCCATGATAAAAAAATGTTTACATACATTTCCGAATGCGTTCCAGGCGCTTTTTTCCTTTGACCTCAGTTGCTGTTGAAATTCCGAATCCTTCAGCGCTTACCTAATATGTGGCCCAATACAAATTCATTCTTTGATCTTTGCCTCACTTTATTGAAGGACTTTTTGTTTCAAATAAGTAAAACCAGCACCATTTTTGTCCATGGCTTTCATAAAATTAAAAAAAGTCCTTATTTAATATGCAGAGGGGTGAAAGAATATTTTTGGATCGACCAAAGGCTGACAAAGGACATTTTTGGATCCAGAAACAAGTTCTTTACGTTTTGGACAATTTATCTTTCAAGTAATAATTTTTCTGTCTCTGATATGCCACTCAAAGATGGAGCAACAACAATTCGTATAGCCAAGCCGTAAGCCTAGTAAAATTGCAATTACTTTTAAGTGTCCAAAAATTTTCCATCTATATTTTTGGTGGTGATGTTTTTTTATAAAAGTATTCTTTCATTTCAGTTTCGTGAGTTAACAGTATTGATGGGAGCTCATCGCCATTATGTAAGAGATTATCCTTTAAAATAACTTAGGAGGAGTAAATGAACAAACGCAAATCATCTGTGTTGAATTCAAAATTAAGAGTATCCATAACAGAGAGAAAATCATTGCAAAAAGCAAATGGTTTTCTGGAGAAAAAAATCAAATCAAATTCGTCAAGGCGAGATCGAGACATCAAAAGTTTCGTATTTGGATTCAGCAATTTCCAACCCTTTAATCGTGGTCCTAAGATTTCACCCTGCTTTTGGGATAAAATTTAAATCGTGAACTAGATCATTTAAATCCTCATGCGTTATAAAATGAGGTCCATCAGATGCACTCCGTTCAAAATTTGGGTCCTCCGAGTTTCCGAATCCTTCCTTATCACGTTCTTGATTACTTTCTGAATCTTCACTAAGATTAACATGCTCCATTGGTTCCGGGACTTGTAAAATTTCGGAGTGAGAGAACGGTAGTATCGCTGATTCAAAGTTGTCTGTAACTTTACTGTGTGTTTCGACTTCGGTGTAATTCCTTCCATTTTTCAACAAAAATAACAGCCTGAAGAAGGATCTGCCAAAAATTGGGGATGGCAAATTCCTTATGACGTTTTCCCTTAGTCCAACCAGTGAGCAGCCCTACACTGGTGCCACACAGCACACTGGGAGCATATACTTTATCTCGACCACCCAACAGGCAGTCAAAATATAGCTTAGCTGTCTGAAAAAGGGAATAATTTTCCACATTTGAGCCTTAAAAGTAATTTCATGAAATACATAACAAAAGTCATGAGGATGGTTTACGCACTATCTGGGCCTGATTAAAGCTAAGCCACTTCTCAACGATTGCATTGTAATTTCCTGCGAGCAACAAAATTCTCAAACTATCTTCAGAGAAAACAAACGTCTTCACGCACCGACAGCTGGTCACATGCTGATGTGAAGTGGCAGGTGAGTCAGCATTGCTTTGAACAAAACGATGGGATAGTAGAATTTTAAACATATTTTGGCAGGATAGGAAGGCGTGACACTGTAGGACAACATGTTTTAGCAGGAAAGTTTAATTTTCTCTTGCTCATGCTATTACGATGTAAAATGTATTAAATTACTACTTTCGTAAAAGTAAAAACATGCATTAAGCTTTCCTAAAGAAACGAGATATGATAGAAAAATCTAATCACAGATTG
The DNA here is from genome assembly GCF_921293095.1 of Ischnura elegans. Lineage (NCBI taxonomy): Eukaryota > Metazoa > Arthropoda > Insecta > Odonata > Coenagrionidae > Ischnura > Ischnura elegans. The sequence goes on from NC_060259.1 coordinate 99,037,305, forward strand.
GGAATCAGCGCAAAAAATACGTCTAAGATCGCTCAACAATGTCTCTACAACAAAATTTATTTTGACCAGTGATACCTAAACAATTATCACTCTAAAAGGTTTTAGTGCGTCAATTGTGACCGAAAATTTCCTCAATGAAATGCACATAATTGCTACAAATTTAATTGACCACACACAATCTTTTGAGATAAATTCCAGAAAATCGTAAAACAAAATTAACATTTTATCTTTTCCATGCCAGTGGCAAAAAACTTTTATTTCCTGCAGTTTGATACCTCACTTTTTTCAATTAATTTTAAAATCAATTTTATAAAATTAAAACAATTTACGACATTTTGCTGTCAAATTACTTTTGACAATATATAAGGGCAAAATAAAATATCTAAATTAATGTGGACAAAAAATGAAAAACGAAAAATATACTCCAATGAATTCACACTTCACTTGGGACAGTATATCTCATTTTATTAAATGCGAAATATCAGCAGCACTTAGATATATTTTATGTCAGCATGAACATCTCCGGTTGTACAACTAGGTCCTAATCGGTCACTTCTCAGGTGGAGGTCAAGTGGGGGTCTTCTCCGATTTTGCAATGCCTCATTACCCTCCCTGTTGGGTTTCTCCGAGTAGTACACGGCACTTCAATTTTATTCATCCTTTGCTATGTTTCCGCTAGTGTTAAGCCTGCCTCCAACAAGCTGACTACTTTTCCACCTTTCGCCTGCTGTCAAAGGCATCTTAAATCAAGATAGGAACATATCCTTCTCGATCGAAAGAAAAACGCGTTCTGGTAATGTGCTCGTCAGTCCTTCCGGAAAAGCTAAAACTTCTTCAAAATCAACTGCATTCAAATACGTGGACCATCGAATCTTCTCGCTGTCTCGTTTACCTTAAGAGAAAGCTTGCTATCGCCCCTAGTGATTTTTGCCGTTTCGTTTAGATAGGTGACAGAAAATTCAGAGGAGCGTTCCCAATGTGAGCACATGATGCCGCCGAATGTGTCTCTATTCTACGGAGTTCATCTTGAGTCATGCTCTGGGTTGCGGAAGACTCAGTAGTCGGTCGCGTATTTGGACGACGAAGATAGGAAATGGTTTCCCTTGTTTCAATTTCCCTCATAGACCAAAGAATAACAACCCACTGGAAAGGAAACCCATTATCCCACGGAGGTGAAATTAAAGCATACCCAGTCCCAGATTCGCATACCTTATATATTCCATGAAAAGCAAGTGCTAATTGAAACAGCTATTCGAGTCACCAAGTTCCGTTCCATTTCCAAGTGGCGGCTCAAATTTTGTTGGAATACTTTTCCCCCCATAGTACATGTACTGCAACTGTTTAAAAAATTCCATTTTCTTTATATTTTTTTAGTCAGTATTATGTGCCTATGATGGGGAATACAGGTCTTAATTATGTACTTTTCAATTTGCCATAAGAGAATAATTATGCGCTGGTCATTGATGACGTCAGCTGCAGTGTATAAGTTTTATATATTTTGTATGTCATTGACACTTTAATAAGGGAATTAATAAAATACTTGCTTTTTATTCTTTTGAGTAACGAGCGTTGGACCCGGGGGATCCGGGCCTCCCCCGGGCAACGCCACTGTGTTGTAGTAACACTTATTCATCCCATTAGTTATTAATTATAAATATCCGAGAAATGTATAGTTATGGGAATATATTTTAAACATTTCCATGAAATACTTTTTTAACGACAAAAGAGATGTAGCATTTTCTGGAAAAATGTAATATTTAATATTTCATGGACTTGAAATGGCTGAAACACCCATGAGAATAAGAGATTTTTTAATGAATTAGCTAATGCGTTCCTGAAACTTGGAAGGAGAAGTGAAAAAAGAATGATAACTCAATTTCAAGATGACAAGCAGTGAAGCATCGTAAACATATGAAATCTGTCAAAATCAGTGACATGCAAGTTGAGTTTAGTGGAGTTGCCTTGAGTTGAATTTTGAATTAGCATGGCTGACCTTCGAAGAGCTTGGTAGCAATGCTTAGCAATGGAGTAGGGTAAAGGTCGAATATTGCGAAAACCTTAAGTTAAGAGTTTTCAATGGCCATTTGATCAATAATTAGAAAAAATAACTTGGAAGGATTGCCTAGTCAAAGTCTAGATTTTCCTGTATTTTAGCTCGTAAGTTAAAGTCTAGGCTTTTAATTTTATACTGAAGTCAGTGTCAGAAAATAGTCATTTATCGGAATTTTACTTTTGTCCTCTGATAGCGTTTGGAATATTGTATCATACCTCGGATGAACCAAGTTGAAATAAACCTCCCCAGAAAATTATATCCCTTTGACATAGTTGGAAATGCCCAGGAATTCGCATAAATGACTCAGTGGATCTCAGTGGACTCATTATTTTGACTTTGGGTGTGGTAAATAATAGCAATTTCAACTGTGAATGGCATCTCTTAAATTGTTGTGTGTCCATGCTTTGGATATGCGACTCAAGTGAGTTCTCTTTTTTATTTGCAGATGAACGTGAGCCAAGAGGAGTACGACCGCATGTTCTCCGTGTACCTGGAGGCCGTGGCCGAGGGTCGTCGCCGTCACAAGCAGTACTACGCGGCCCTCCGTGACGACAGTGCGGAGGAGGAGCGCGAGCCCCCGTGGGTCGTGAACCCTTGGCTGCCCTCCCGACGACGACACTACCTCATCGCCGCTGAGATGGACGGTGAGTGCCACTCAACACCCTTTCACCAATAGTTCGGTAGTTTCCTTCATCAAAGAAAACAAAAGGCATTGATTGCGATTCGTTACCCACCATTAGTGTATTCATAATATACAAATTATTTTGTTTTAGAAATCCCAGTTTACACGAATGTTAATGTTCAATTTTAACCTCCTTTGAAAAAAGGCCAGATTGGCGCCCATGCGATTCCACTCCACGTGACGTCACAGGGACCTAGTTTCTATACGAGTAGATAGGAGTTTTACATCGTCGGAGATTACCAATGCATGCACGAGGCACAGAGCTTATGGAAACATCTCTTAATAATCACCTATTAAAATTGCCTATGGTCGGAAAGTTTCCTTCGTTTGATAAGGTATTAATAATCCTTATTTAAGCCAAGCGCTACCTGCTAGCAGGGTACTCAACTACCTGCTAGCAGCCTGCGTCGCATCAGCGCTCAAAGCCTCGCCCCAAGGTCACCTCACTTTGCGGCAGCGGGAACCAGAAATACGTCACACGGGCTTTTCCCATCATTCCTACTTAGCCGTCGCGTTTTCACGTGCATGAAAATCTTCACTTTTTGTGTAATCGCGAAAAATAGATATCGTCATTTAAAAATCGAAGAGCGTGAAATGCGTACTCCAGGAGTAATAATCTTTCGATTTAAGCAATGAAAAAAAAAATGGAAACCACCCTATTTGCATTTCCGTGTCCATTTTTATAGAGCTGGAAGAATAAAGGGAAATCGGGTTCGTGTGATGGCTTCCCACCCCATGGGCTTGGGTTCAAATCGTGGCGGTGGCAGAGAATTTACAGAGACCTACTCATCCCTGGTGGACATTTCAGGCGCAACACTCCGTCCGTCGAATGGGACGTTAATCCGTGGTACCTTTCGATGAGAGCAGGCTAATGTCGACGCCAGTTTTCTCTCCACCCTTCCATACCTACACTTCCCCATGGCACAAGTGACCTCAGCTGTCGGTCAACTTCCTCCAAATACCATGACAAAAATTTATGGACACGTATCCGTTTTCCGATCCGTCGCCTACTCCTGCAACTATTCAAGACGAAAAATGGACGGCCACGACCCTTTCATAGATAAGCTGATGAGAACATGGGTTCACACTGCATGCTCTTGATCGCAAAAAACGACCTTAGTCGTCTTTCACCCTCTCTGGAAGAATCAACCAATCAAAAATTAGCATTAGTTGTCCATTTCGTTTGCCAGCAAGTTTTCTCTTTTCCGCAACCGTAATAAAAATACTCGTGGTGGCATAACTAAGAGGAGTAGCGTTGGATATGCTTTCGCTGTGATATTACTTATTGATCCTTGACAAAGACAACGAAGAGGCACAGGGCCCCACGAAATCAAATGGCCTTCCTCAGAATAGCTGTTCAATGTTATTCGCCAATTTTTAATTTTTGTCCATTATAATAGAGGTGGAAAAATACAAAGACACGAATTATATCTGATTTTGATCTTTTACCTATTACTCGAGCTATTTGCCACGAAAAATCGACGACTACAACCCTTTCAGTTTTACGACGTCATGGACTCATGTATGTGGATCACCCCTTGTCGGTTACCCGTCGTCTCTGTGCATCGGCATCACTCGGTTTATTGTTGTTTGAACTCTTGCGAGTGGTTCTTTGGTTCAAAGAGCGGGTCTTCCATGACGAGTAAATGAACCAATAGTGTAATGACTTTACTAACTTTCAAATTAAGAGTTTTCAAAATTATCTCCATTACAGGCATTTAAGTACTCAGGTGGTAAACGAATAAGATATGTATTCAAATGCATACAATAAAGAGGTACTCGTGAACTTACGTAGAGGCCTGGGTACCCGACAACGTAGGCGAGTACATTTATTACATACGAGGTAAATAAAGATGGGCCTAGCAATTTGGGGTTAGAGGAGGAGCTCCTGGATTTGACTCCTAATCCGAGCGGCCTTGCTATATCCATTTTTCAGGGTGAAGTGGGAAGGAAACTCGTAAAGAAAAGATCACGCTGAACTACACTGTTTAGCGGATGTAAATGTCCATCCAATGCTGCTCTGGCTCAGAACCAAAACAAATGGAAGTAAAGCTGCAAGCCAACCCTTGGATTTTGACCTTGTAAAATGGAGAATCAAGTGAGGTTGAGCATTACTTTTTAGGTCGCGACTGTGACTATGCGATTCAAAGCAAATTGTTCTCGTAAATGCTATCGAAAACATTTTGTCATCGGAGACTACATACATGGGTATTACTTAGCAATATTAGTTTACACTGAATGGGGATGGTTCAACCGTTAGATTTTTAAGCTTTTTTATATTTTAATACTAAAGCCAGCTATTTGAGCCGAGCGTTGCTCCATTAAGATCCACTCTTTTCACTATTCTTTATCGCAGGGTTGTGACCTTTGTTTTGTTGTAGCACGAATTGGTGGCAAAGTTGTCGAAAGTTTCTTGAGGCAAAATTAGTGTGCACAGAATGCGAATGATTTAACCATTATATTTGTAAGCTTTGAAAAAATATTTTAAGCTTAAAAATATATTACTGCTTAAGCCAGCCAATTTACCCGAGCATTTAATTTTAAATTTTAAATATCAGTTATCGCGAATCAATGCAAGCGGATTAATGCAAATAAACGATACATGGTTTCCAAATTCCAAAAATATGTTTGCTTTACTGTGTGGTAAAGAGGGTACGTGGCTCACTTAAACAAAATGGGAGATCTGAAGACTTGGTAACGGTGTAAAGAGTGGCAGTAGGTTGGCATAGTGTTACGCGAGCGCTGTCGATTTCATCTTTGATCGCTTGGGTACATTGGAGGGGGCCACGGCCCCCACGCTCTTTCTTCCCGCCTTCAACCCCGGCGGCTGACCCTGAGGCACGTCTCTGCCCCCACACATCGCCTTACATGCTCCGTGCACCTATTTACCGCCGTCAGCCGCGCTTTAGATGCTCAAGGAGCAGTTTTAACCCGACCCCTAAGACAAATAAGGATCTCGTAAGGCCTCAATGGATGGGCAGCTTTATGGAAGGAAGCACTGCTTAAACGAACTTTATGGGTTATTATCGTCACTGGTGTGTGTTGTTGAATGTACAAAATATTACACAGGGGCGTGACAGGCAAACGGTCTTCTAATATCTTACATTAAAAACAACATACTTACAACAATTGCTGTACGAATTGTTCTCTTCATTTTAATATGAAAGTTATTAATATGAAATTAAATGATCGAGGATCCATAATATTACACTAAAAACGCACGTAATTATAACCGTAATAAAAATCTTGTCTATATTTTAAGCTTTTGGAGGGGGGGGGGGCGTGCCTCCCTAATTCCGCCCATGCTTGGCTGGCATTGATTGAAGTTTTAAACACACTTTTTATTTATCGTTAAGTTTTTTAGACGAAAGCTGAAGCCTGATTTTTCGTGAACTAATAACAAATATATTACGTTATGAATGGACCGTTTTCTTAATCGAAACACAATACATTACCCTCGTTCAACTATTCCGCGGTCACTTGAAACTTAGAAATTCGAGTGTAGAGGCGTGTGCAAAATATTCAAAAGCTTGCATTAAGCAGTGGTCTTCCACGTTTGAACTTACTTATTTCCCGAAGTTATGCTTGTATAGAAAGTTTGTTAACTATTAGCTATTGCGACTGTATGCCGTGAAATGACACACTTTTTCCTTTTCTTAGTTATTAGTTATCCCTGCCAAATTTTCTCGCCAAAATAGTGGTCGTTAAAAAGGTTTTCGTTTTTTTTAACGTGGAATTCCATTTTTGAAGAACCCAGAAATCTTCTTCTCGATATTTTTTGCAAAGCTTAGTATATTATACATATAGTTTTTGTTAATCACAAACCATTCTTTCGATAGAAAACGTTCATTTACTAAATTTTCATCTTGGAAAACTCTTCCCATTTACTTTCGTTTATTCAGGAGATGTCCAAATTTTACTTTAACTCCGCTGCCGAACCTCTTGATTGCAGTTTTTTGTAGTTTATATCTATCCGATATTTAGTCACAGCATTTGGCATTCATTGGTGTCTTATACATTTCCATTGGCCTTCGTGCGTATAATTATTGCGATTTACTTTTAAGAATGATTTACATGTTCAGGTTAATACTATTGAATGTGTGTATTCGGCTAGATAACAGAAGTGGGTTCATCCAACGGAGATTGAAATGGCAAAATCTGGAATTGCGTAAAGTATCTATTGGTCCTATTTGGCTAATTCCGTCTACAGCGTTTTCCTACATGTCGTTGTTGTGATTGCAAATATTATTTTCATAATTTATAATGCTCACGAAAGAGAAGAAATGTCAGGATTTAAAGTTACCAATCAATATTAATGTATCTAATATATTTTTATTTTTTATTTTAGTAAAGTGATACGCACACAGCAAGACTGCCGATTTAAAGTGCACTTATTACAAAAAATATAAAATAATAAAATAAATAATTATTCATAGCAAATTTTAATGAAACAAAAAACGAAAACGACAAACATTTATCATGCTATCTAGTCATCCATGCGTTAAATATGTTGATGCCAGATGAGTAAAATATTTAATTGCCAGATGAAACGGATCAATATGACAATAAAATAGGGAGGCGTCTTAATAACTAATTTTGTTGACTTTTTCTTTGCCCAATAGTTATATTGAAAATGGGGCTTTAATGTCAGCATCAGCTCATGGTTATTGCGCAGCCATATTGAGCACTCTTACTTATTTTTCAGGGGCAAATATCAGGTGGGGGGGGGGGAAGACCCACCCTCCCGAAATGAGTAAAATAAAGGAAAATGAGTACTGTATTCTAAATTAATTTAATCACTCGCCAAATTCTGGAATAAATGATTTTCTTCCTAATTGCACATTTATGTTTATATTTTTTTGGAAAATACCATGGGATGTCTATATTTAAAAACAATGCTGGAAAAAATTTCATTAATCTATTTCCCCCGAAGATTTAATCCACGATCTCCGTTGTTCCATTTACTCTGTCGCACTGCCATCTCGTGGGCCACCCATGCACTGCGATGCCTCGTCGCGTTAGATTCGTCGCACCCACCGACCGCCGTCGGCGGGCCGCCGCGGTCAATGAGAAGACGCCTCCCTGTCCGCCCGGATGCTCCCAGTCTATCCTTGCGTCACGCGAGGCACGGCTGATCACGCAACCCCCTGGATGCTCAAAGGGCAGAGGATGCACGGCCAGTGAGGGTAGGCCGGAACGATACATCCAAATATTATCGGAAAATATCATCATGTTTAAACATACCGGAAACCCTATTTTATTAAATAAAAGTTTGTGAAATAGTACTGAGTTTTGTTTCACCATGAACATTTCATCGTTCCACCAAGTAACGCCCAAATCAGTTGATTTTAACCCTATTTTAGTTTTACGTAGACGATTTATGCTTGTCCGATAGAGATCGTGGTGTAATGGCCTATTGCAAAAATTAAAATTTTGAGCCCAATAAAATTATCACGACAAATATCACTATAATAGATCGTGATGAATCATCCGTATATCATGGATTCTTGGTTGATCCCAATGGGACAGTAGTTTTAATCCCGATATCAGTTATCATTCGTCATTTATCAATGTTTAAACAGTATAATAATTCGACAATTAACTTTTAATATCACCCAGGGCGTGGTGGGAGTATTCAGCGACAGCTGCGGTTCGGATACTCTAATAAAAGAATTGTGAATGGCATGCGGTTGAAAAAAGCTCAGCCATTATTTTATAGCATCATTGTTCCCCTTCTTAATCAATAAGATGTGTTAAGCTAGAGCCTGAAAGGCTTTTTTCTCTGACTATGTGTCAGGGCCGGATTAAGGATTTGGGTAGCCCGGGGCTCATTTTGGTGGGAGGCCTAAATACACCAAGAGCCTAGTGCGCCACTCGTGTTTCCGACGACACCACTTGGCGTGCCACTGGTGGTGATCAGAGATACATTAATAACGCCAACGGATAAAGTGTTAAATTAACTGCAGCGTTAACCATTTAGTAACGTCAATACTGACGACTGCATGTTAACCAAAGAACAACCCAACTTCACTTCGAATCCCTTCATATATGATGATTAGAGATACGTGAAAATCGCACTTTCATTTTTATTTTATCGCACTTTCAATAGCAGTTTATCGCAATTTGTAGCGGGGGATCGGGTTGGTGTGATGGCTAGGGTGTTGGCTTCCCACCCGGCGGGCTCGGGTTCAAATCTCGGCAGTGGTAGAGAATTTTGAGAGACTACCCGATCCCTGCTTGGGTGTTGTGTGTGGGGGACATTTCAAGCGCAACACTCCGTCAGTCGGATGGGACGTAAAGCCGTGGTCCCCTTGGCGCCTTTCATTAAGAGCAGGCTTATGCCGACGCCGGGTTTCTCTCCACCCTTCCTTCCATACCCTTCTCTCATGGCGCAAATGACCTCAGTTGTCGGTCGCCTCCCCAAAAGAAAGCATTTTGTAGCGTCTATTTTTTATTTTCATAATGAGGTGGATGACGAAAAAATGTAGTGAAACACAGGGAAATACAGAATATTTTAAATAATTATGTTGCAGAACAATAATAAATTAAGGAATAATGCGCATAGTAGCGAAGGTGCAGATTGCCCGCGCCCACCTGTAGTTCGCGGCCACTTAGATTCCCAGCCAACTAGCAGCTGGCCAGTCGCTCACATGGTTTAAGCGGTGAGTGTCGGCGGAGCATTTAAACTGCGCTCGGCACAAAATGTATGAGTTTTGCCGTCAAAAAGGCAAATTTGCGTAAAAATATTATAAAAGTCTAGTCATCGCATCTATGTCGCATTTATTGGCGCACATCGCATCTATGTTTCATTTTTCGAATTTGCGATTTTCACGCATCTCTAATGATGATTTTTTTTTTCAGTTTTTTTTTCCGATTTAATGAGACTTAGCCCTAAATTGGCTGAAGGCTCGCGGTTTGTGGGTGGGCCTGGGTTGGTGGATGGCCAAGGGCGTGGGACCATTGGCCCCCCCTTTGATCCGGCCCTGCTGCCGGTCACTCATGGCAATAATAATAATTTTAAATCATATCCACCGGTCCCCCCATCCGAACGAAACTGGCCAGCTTACTCCCTTTGCAATGCTCACACTGTGTTTGCAGCTTGGAGATGTAATCGAAAGTCAGAGGGATACTGTGACAAATGCAGTGGTGTGGGAATCAGTTTTTTCGTGCACTATAATGGGCATTCATAAAAAATAGGATTTAATCTATGCGCGACGCGAATGAAGTGATCAGGTGATTAATTACCATCTGGAAACAAAATGCTGTTTGAAGTTTTTGAAGAGTTTTAAGTTAGCTAACACTAGAAATACGGATGGAAAATTTTATCCCATTCGAATATTGTTTTCCTTGCCTTATTATATATTTTACTAATGGAAGGGGCGAGGCGTTTTAATTGTAGTACTCTATTCTTCTGGAAATAATCGTGACGAATGAGCCCTTGGTGTACAAATAAGTATAAGATGCACCTAAAGCTATGGTTGGTGCATTTTTCTCTCGTGTTGATCACTCGTCAGATAATAATCCTTTACGCTATGTTGTCTGATTTCTCATCGTAAAATTGGTAGAAATTTGCTTAAACCTTATAGTCAAATTATATTGTAAATTTAATACGCCTTGCATATTCACTGCCAAAATACGGGTATTACGGCAAAGTTTTCTGGTTTTGATGGATGATAATTCAGATTCCAGCTGGAACAATATCATGCAGTCTTGAAGATTTATTTTAAAAAAGCCTTTAACGTGAATCGTACAAATAACTCGGTAAAAATTGGCATCATACATAGCATGTAGCGAAGTCGGAGTAGTAAACCATGAGAGCTATATATTACAGTCAGGCCACTAAGAATCTGGAAATAAATCACATTTTTATTTGAATCTCCGTTTGCTCATAAGAAATCACATCTAATCTAGAAACATAATGCGAAACGAATTTTCGCGATTTGTAAACTTGCTACAACTCCGGGGTTTCGTCAAATATCAGTGGCGTAGCCAGGATTTTTAAATGGGGGGTTTTACCGGAGATTTGAGGGACCTTTCGGGGAGTATGGAAAACACCACAGGGCAAATGGGGGTCCCCCCCAAAAAATTTTGGGTTATTTGATGTTGAAAACGTGATTTTTAGGGCTCAAAAACAGAAATTATGGAGGAGTATTTATTAAAAGTTATTCATTGAGGCCATCTTACCCGTTTTTGGCTTCTCTTTTAAAGGCTCATTGTAACCCAGAAAAATCCCCCCTCGTGGCTACGTCACTGTCAAGCAATGAAGCGTTTTGGGGTTTGTAGCCTGTACTATAAGCAGCATTTCCACTGATTTAAAATGCCTTCACGGGGCTCTGCAAATGACAATTGGCATTTTGTGGCTGAAATAGGGAAGATTTTGCCTAAATATCGTTGTATGGCAGTCCATATTGTTTAAGAAACTACATGTGTGAGCTTTTATTCACGAAGTGTCAAAAAGTGATCACAATTCCTTCTCTCATTTGCCTGGAAATGTTTCTTCTCTCTCTCTCTCTCTCCCATCAAAATCATAACAATATCAGCAATTATCTCTAAATCCATATCTACCACCGTTAAAACACTCCTCCCTCAAGACATCAACCTAAAAATACCGAAAAAATGTAACGTATGGAATGTACTTGAAGAATGAATAATTTTTGAAGTTATTCAGTCACTCTCACCTACCCAGTGATACAACCCGAAGGTTGGTTTGGATGGGTTTGGGTAAATCTCTCTCTATACTCAGACATTGGAGTGTGAACTTCACACATTGATGGTAGAGGTAAATTACTTTCTCTTGGCCTCCTCTCATTTCGAGGCCCCCCCTTGCGCCCTATCAAGAGAAATATTTGGTATTCCTAAAAATGTTAACGTCTATTTACTCCAATCATGTTATTAGGTATTTAGCTAAGCCCCGCGATTCTTGCGCTGATGTGGCCCATATTTTGTTTCAGCCGATATCGTAACGTAATGTCGTACCATAATTACCGTCCCAAACTTTGGTTCGAAAAAGAAATACCATGCATATTTACTATATGCTGCGCTGCAATGATATCATAAGTTTCATTTTTTTCTAATTAATAACGATCATTAGTGGACTTACTTTGTTATATACTTACCTCTTTACCTTTGTCAAATACATCCTCCATGAAGAGCGTCTTATTCTTTGGTGTTGTTCCTTTTATTCCCTATTTCTTGCCCTCCTTTTCCTAATGTATCGTGAGTGTAGTAAGTACCCTATTGTATGTGTGTAATACGGCCGACCCTTTCAGGCACGGTCCTTCCGACCACGTGGAATGCTTTCTTTCACGTTGCCGCGGAGCACGTCCTCCATTCATCGTTCCCATGCTCGTAATAAGCGATCTCTGCTCTCCCACGCCTTCCACCTGCCTCAGTCCACACCTCACATCAACACTCTCATATCCGCTTCATTTGGCCGCAATCCGTGCTTATCTTGGCGCGCTAAATTTTCGCTTCCATTCAGTGAAGAGAATCCAAGTACGCTTCCCTTGCCGATATTTTTACCCCCTCGATAAACATTTACTTTACGTTGCATAGCACGCGCCGCCTCCCGACCATCGCTCTTCAACACTCGGTAGTCCTTAAGTCAGAGGTCATTTTCCGTAGTATCTGCATGCGGAGTGCGTAAGGATTTCACGTGAACTTTCGTAACGCACTCTCCGCACTAGTAAGATATGCAGGTACGACATGAAGTTACCTCTGCTCCTTCCCGAAATTATCTTGATCCGTGTTTATGGTGACTTGAAGCTGGTGAAAATAAACGTAGTTTAAATATATAGTGGATTTATCAAATTCAGAAGAAATATTTGATGCAGAAAAAGAAATAAGTGGTGAAAGATTTTGAGCATTTAGGCATTTCTTGCCCTTTAAAAAAATTAAAGTATTTAAATGTTTAGTTCAAAAATTTGATGGAAAATTTTGTAAATCCTACTAATAATAAATGTAGAGGAGGTTCTGATTAACTTTCAATCTGATTGTTTGTTCAGTCCCTATTAATTTAAATTAACTAATAAACAATCAATTTTCGCTTAGAACCTGAATTCGAAGAAATAATTTTTTCCGTTATTCTTGATTTCATAATATCTCAGCGTCAGCAGAAATTTCTCCGTCTAAATTACTGGAAAGGCCTATTCTACAGCTACCGCAAGCGCTGGTGATTCCCATTCAAGTTCTCGTGTTGGGCTCGTGACTGAAATAAAATTATCATAACGTCCTTAAGCAACTCTTGCCGACCTTCACTGAGCACGTTCTAATTTGACTCTCATACCTGTCTCAGAAGGGTCCCATATAATAGCGGCGGACCGTATGAGAAAGTTTGCCATTTTTCTTGGATATGTATTGGAATCACTTGACCCTCATCCGGTCTCATCTTGGTTATGAATTTTCGCCACTTCTCTGCATTTCCAATTTCCTTCATTCCATACATTATCGGACGGCTAATCTGCTTTTCTCTCTCTTGCAACTGTATAATCTCGGAACTCTGCGAAATATTATTCGGCGTCTGCATGGAATGCATGCTGTTGCTTTCCATTGTGTCATTTAGTTATCACGCAAAAAAGTGATCTTGTTTTGGATTTTAGCTGAAAACTGATTTTTATTGCATAGACCCACGTAGTTTCGATAGTGATAGGGTTTATGACCGATTATTTATGAATGTTGTTGTCTCGTTATTTCCCGAAAATTTAGATTTAGGCGATTTAAACGAGATAACATATTTATTTTTTGAAAATTTTGTTACTAGTAAAAGCGAAATCGTTACTATAAGGGAGGGCAACTTTTTCAATTCCGTGAAAATATGTTATACAAAGTTGGCATCAGAATAAAAAGTTTCTCATACCGATGAAAAGTGATCAACACACTTCCACTATACTTTGATTGGAAACCCTGTATTTTTTTTAGTATCCACCGATTCCTAAAAACCTGTGAAAGCGAAAGAAAATCCTCGAAAAATCCAAATATATATTTACAATGCGGAAGAATGTTTTCTGATTATATCATTACGAATATATTTTTCTTTTAAGAATAACGTACATGCTCTGGTTCCTTATTTCATCAAGAAGGGCAAGTACCGTTTCTTAGCGATTGCTCCCTCGTAGTATTCCTTACACTTATTTCTATCTCTATTGCTTCCAGCCTTATTTATCATAACTGAGTTTCATCTCCGCCTAATCAGTAATCATAGGTATTTGGTCCTAGTATTTCAGTATCAAATATACTCGCAGTATAGCCTTGAGTCACATTGTGAAATGGCATAATTGCCAACTATTCCCAACATTTTCATCACCCTTAACTATGTTCATGACCTATCCCTCTTCAGAACAAGGGTTTTAGGAAAGTTTTTCAATGACTAATATAAATACGTGGTAATTTTAGAGTTTTTTATGAGGTTACATTGCGAGAAGTGTTGTTATTTTTATAAGGCATCACTCTTCACCTAATACCAATGGTAAGGATAAGATTTTTGTCAAAGATGTTTGACACCAGTCCATAACGTTTACAAATAATTCCCAATATGACATAAAAATTTTGTGTTCGACTCCGATGCACCTAAGTATCCATCATTATTATGACGAAAGCCATTAGCGTCAGAGTGAATGGTTTAGAGTCGCCGTTTAGTTAATCGGTGAGGTTTGCGTTGTTGGCTGGATGTAGTCCTGACGAAAGCCATTCCACCTCCTATTGTCAAGAATAGAATGGAGAGTGAAAATGTGTGGAAAATTATCAGGTGTAAATTAAGATGGCCTTTAAATGATTTTAATTTTTCCTGGTGAATACTATTCAAGAATTCTACTCGAGTTCTACACCTGGTTAATCCGTTAGAAATGGCTTCATTGCCAATATTAATATGTAATACCTATTATTAATATGTAATGGCTGTTCAATACGACTGAATTAATATGGTGTAGAACCCGCGTAGCATTTATGAATAAGAAGACCTACTTAGTAATAAAATCCCGAATCGTATGAAACGATTGAGCTCGTCGTGGAGAATGAAGCAGACACTTGGCGAACCTTCCTCGCTCTCCCTTCGCTACGTCGTCTACGGAAGAGACTAATTTAAAATCATTAGAAAGTGAAAATATTTTCAAAAACCAACTGTTTTCCATTAAATTTACTAATTTTGGGAAAAGAGACATAGGAAGAATGTGTCCCGCTCATATAACTATGGTTTTACTCTTCGTCAAAAAAATACTCTCTGTAATCATATGGCAAAACACATCATGTGGTTTTCTGGTGATATCTTCCTGGAATTGCTTACTCTGTTTTCCCCACGTATTGCTCCATGTACATCAAAATTATATTTCATGTCCTACTAATTATTTAGCTTTACTATTTGCCCGGCTTAATTAGCTACGGCGATACTGGATCCAATCCAATGCATTGAAGGCGTGTGAAAATTGTCATAATTGGCAAGTAAAATCGTAAACATAATCACTCTGGTGCTAACCGCCTGCGACGCGACGATCGGTTCTCGGAATATGTACTCTTCGAGTCCCAAAATAATTTATGGCCGTAAGTTTTGGTCGTTCGAGTGCTCGTCGGTGATACATTGTTCTGTCGATCTGATTTGATGACCGCTGTGGTGAGCTCTTTGATTGCATAGCTTTTCCCGTCGGGAGAGAGAACAGACGTTAGAGGAGCGAGGGAGATTTCCTCGAAGAGCGCTGCAAACGGACGAGTTTCACTTTGCACTTCGCCGGCTCCATTCTTCCGTTGCCAAACCACTGCGCTGCCTGCATGCTCTTGATCGCGAAAACGACCTTAGTCGTCTTTCACCCTCGTGAAGAATCAACCAATCAAGTATTAGCATTAGTTGCCCGTTTCATTAGCCAGCAAGTTTTCTCTTTTCCGTAACCGTAAAAAAATTCTCGTAGCGGCATAACCAAGAGGAGTAGCCTTGGATATACTTTCACTCTGATATTACTTCTTGATTAAGACAATAAAAAGGCACAGGGCCCCACGTAATCACATGGCCTTCCTCAGAATTATCATGCTGTTCTCCGCCCTCTCTCGCCTTCCTCACTCTTTCCGGACCTAGCCGTCACTCCGCGTCCATCAAGAAGGTATGTTCGAGACAGCGATTTGAAGCTCGTCGCATATGCTGATACAAAATAAATTTTCCTATCGTAGACGAAATTAAATCTAAATTACAAAGCGAAATATGGATGCTGAGAATGTGGGTCATTCAATCCTTATACATTTAAATTAAAAATGTATCAAGCTTTGAGCTGATCGCAGCGCCATTTTCATGTAACTAACGTGATTTGACTTCAATTAAAGCGTTCCTTTGCAGGTGGGCAAGTCCAAAATTTGTCCGGTGATGGTCCTAATTTTATAATGGTCATTAATGTATAGTGAACATATTATTAGTTCTGTGGCAGAAGGAAGTGTTATTCAAGAATTAATAAACTCTTCTCGTTTGCTTAGCCTAGTAGTAGCCATGAGAGCCTGTGAAAATGTCGAGTTCAAACGCAATTACAGAAAATATAGCACGGGAAGGTATTGTTTGTGGTTGTGTTTAATTTTCGTGCATTTAGAAAGGAATGTTTGTTAGCATTAGTAAATGACATACGCATCAATTGACCAACCTCTCAAATATCTACCGTCGACAAACAATGGAAATGACATTTTTTTTAATTCAAAACTACAATGTTCATTTATTGTTAGTTATTCCTTAACCAGTAATAATTGAACGGGAAATTTCCACGCTTAATCTTTTAGATAATTATGGTATTATTAAGAGTTTTGCACATCCTACTATGGCGATGCTAGTATATTCATAGGGAAAAGGTTGATTCCAAGTAGAAACGACGCGTCGTGGCGAATAATGTGAAGCATATTGTACCATCAGAGTCATGATAAAAAAGGTATATAGTCACGCTGCCGTACTACTTTCGATCAACGAGTGCATGCTGTTATTGAAGCTAAACCATGCTGTTCCGTGACAATGGGCCACCTTTTAGCTCCTGAATCTTTAGATTGGGTGTTCTATAGCCATGTACTTCAACATATAAATGTATTTATAAAGTATTACCTTTGCTTACTTTTTCCATCATAATGCTGTCGTTGAGGTTTCAATGTTGGTTCCGTGGAGCCACCTTGAGCGACCTTGTATACGTATTTACTCCGAGCTTCCCACAAGTGTGTGGAATTCAATTCCCTCCCATTCCTCCGGCAGGCGGTGGCGTCGGTCAGAACCCCTTCGCAATTTATGCTTCCCGCGGGGCGTCCAGGGGTGGCGGGTGGAATGCCAACGCCTCGACCGGATGCTCCCCTCGATGAGCATGCATCTCTCGCTATTTGCCTTGAATATCGCGGAGGGCGCTTTCCAATGATCGAGCATAAGCTGCCGGTGAAACCATGTGAGCCGTGAGATAGGCGGCAAAAAATGTGAAGGCGATCAAAACCTTGAATCCGTAGATGCTACATTCCTACTCGCCCGATCTTTTTCCTTGACCTGTTACTCGTTTAATACACTGCTATCATCTTGAAATTTTCAGGGTTGTTTGAACCCGGACAATATTTTCCTGTGAGTCAGGTTTAAAAAATGTTCCTCGACATTTTCTCTGATTTAAAATTCCAGTGTGTGAGATACAGTTAAATGTAGGCAAACGTGTTTCCAATGTTCAATGATACCTATTATGAGGTATGAAAATTTCTATTCTATATTGTAAAATATTTAGAAGTCATAGATTCTCAATTTTATTCCTCGCGAATGCAAATACTCTATTGCAAACATCGGAAGTAAATGCATTCCTCTGCATTCATCGCTGCGCTTCCGAAATTTTCCAAAAGCGTGTTAAAAGAGGCAGCAAGCATACAGCCATGGCAAACTGAGGCCTCATTCATGCACCCCCCTTGTAGTTGGCATCGTATATCTGCTGAATATTGACGCCTTTTTTGTAAAGGAGGTCATTGATATGTCTGCTGCTCTATACTTTATGTAAATTACTCCTTGAAGCCGATAAGAAGCTTTTAAAGGAACTGAATCGTTTCATATTCCATTTAAATCAAGATTCGGGTGAAGGAATGGCCGAAAAATGTTGCCTTCTGTGAATAATTTTTCTCTTTACCGCAAATACTGACAAACAATTGAACCCGCCATCGAAATGCGCTCTCGAGTGTGTGTATAAATAGACCACAATACGTACACCCTTACCTTGCTATGACTATGGCTCAAATTTTCGAATGAAGAAACCACCTAAAGGGGAATTGCTGGCTGTGGTGGCAAGAGTGCCGGCTTCACACCCTGTGCGCCGTGGTGGATTTTTCGGAGACTGCCCCAACCCCGCGTGAGTATTGTGTGGAGGGTACTTCAGTTCAACAATCCGTCCGTCGTATTGGACGTTAACCCGTGGTCTCATTGACGCCTTTCGTTAAGGCAGGCTAATGCTTCTCTCCACCCTTCCTTCCATACCCTTCCCACATGGCCCAAATTACTTCAACTTTCAGTCGCCTCTTCCAAATACCATACCATAAAAGTATAAGGATACTGTTAAATTTTTCAAAATGTGTTGATATCGTGAGTATAGGTTGAAATTTCATTTTCCTGCTAGGTTATTGAGGCTCGGTGCGGGAGGTCTTCTTGCAGCCGAGTACCGGGTGTCTCTCCTGAACTTTTGAGCTTTTTGCAAAACTACCGAAACAAACATTTTTATCCTCATGTTTAATTTTCGCACGCTTGATCAGCCAAGGTCTTCCGTGATCAACCGAAGACGGAAATGCTTCCAAAGTTTTTTTTTGTATTTCTCATTTTATATTCAAAATCGAAATGGGTTTCCAAATTTTAAAAGGAAGTCATATTATTAATTATGCATAATCACGGCTCAGTGGCGGATACATTTGGGGGGCGCCCGCCCCCGTCGAGGGGCTGCCCGCATTGCCGAACATTGCAGAACCACAATTGAAACTTTTTCATATCATTAGATATCACTGACTTGTATACCCGTAAAAAAGTTTAAATAATCTTAAAATTTGCATGTAACTTGATTTTTTCATTACGAAAAAATTTTACGCAGCTCAAAATACCTTTTGCACCCCCTCCTTGAGTTTTATCTGTATCCGTTACTGGAACGCCTGCTGCATAGGTCCATGGGTGTCCATAGGAAAATAATGCTAGTTGCACTTCATGATAAAATGGAGTTGAGTCTTTAGCCTTGCGTTTTTTACGCCGAAATTTCTGGATTGTGTGGGGCACAAGTTCAACCAATTTGGTTGTCTCCAGTGCATTTCAGGGGCATAACTTTTCATTTACACGCGGTATGGCAGTAGGTATAGTTTAAGCGGGAGGGTATATGTTAGGAGAGAAAAGTGGAGTTGGCATTTAGGTGATTAGCAGTTGGATTAGGATTTTAATTTCAGAGGTTAATTAGTAATTATTTATCATTGCCTGTGAGGGACTCCAGGAAAACGGGAGGTTGGCCTTTAGTTCGTGTAGAATTGGGTCAATTTTTGGGTTCTTTCGGAGGTCTCCGACTCTGAAGAACAATGGTGCGTAGGTAATCTTGCATATCCGCTGCTTTTTGGTGCTCTGCATTGTTTTGCAGATGAGACATGGCTTGCCGTTGTCCCTTGCTAGTATTACTTACACTCTCGCGGTCAAGCTTACGGTTGAATGCATGGCTCGCACGACCAGAGAGCCACTGGCTGCCTCCTGTTGTTCGATCGCGGTCTTCTCGCCCTGATGACCGTCATTATTGCAAAAGGCAGCCACCTTGGATGCGAGAAAGTGCTTGGGCAGGAGGCGGGGAGAGGCGAGGGGGTAGCTTACAGATGTTGTGCTGGAGGAGGGGAAGGTGCAGGGCGGAAGGGGAGAGGGGGGTGGGGATTTGGAGAGAATCGCCGAACGGCAGTTTCAGCGAAGCGATTGGGATGCTGTCGCGGGCTGTTGAGGGCGTCTTTTTCCTCTCCTCTTTCGGGGAGTGTGACAGTTGCACTCGTGTGTTATTCCACGGGCACGCTGTTGGTGCTAGGAAAGTAAAAAGTCAATTTTTAGGATTGAGTGCATTAAGTATATGTGCATCAAGCTGTCAATGTGACACTCGATGCCAGAATCTGAATTCAAGGCTGAAACCCTAATATTAGTATTATTATGGGAAATATATGAAGTTGTCAAATGCAATATCCTTTCCGGTACTTCCCTTATGTCAGTACGTATTTCGTGGAAATGAAATTTCGAATTGAAATCCATTATTTGAAAACGAGGTCACCCACGTTATAGGCTAATGAGAACCATCGCGTGATGTCGAATTTTACTTTTTCAAACTTAGTCGGATGTTAGAACTAGTTAGATGAAGCCGGATTGTGTTGATCAATATCATGAGATTTCTTCACAGATTAATTTATATTCAACGCATAGATGAGCTAAGACTTACTACTAATGCTATTACATTTCCTTTTAAATCCGTTGTATTCGTCGCTTAAAATAATGCAACGCATTATTCTTAACCCCAAAATGTTAAGTTAAATTCATTTCCATCCTTGTCTGCATCGATTACGGTGGTGTTAAGTCCTCATCTGCCTGGTCGCGGGTTTGAGTCCTGCCTATACAGGTTGCACACATCCATGGCATGGGTGTTTGAGGTTGTTCCTTGCGGTGAATTCCCCTGGTGAAAAAGGCCACGTTGTGCTGTTTTCAGGGCGGTTGAGGCATATAAATAAATAAATAAATAAAAGAATAAAGTACGCTTAGGTCTATAGGAAATGTATTTTGTAGGAACTTTATTCATAATTCGAAATTTCTGACCACCTTCTGCAACTACTCGCCGAAGTAAAGTTTTCTTAATGACTAAATTGTGGTGAAAAGGAAATAACTACATTGCTAAAAGGCTTCCTTAGTATGAACATGAAATATCAGACCACTGTAACTAGCTCAGAATGTAGGTTTCAAAGTAGTCGGTGTCTAAAATCGCATTCACCTTTAATGACAACGTATTTTTAAAATCAGATTGTCAATTGACTCAGGCTCTAAAATATGTGGAATCACACGAAGTGGCATCAAACTCGCTATTGATTACAGTTCGATGCATATAAAACTAAGTGAATTTGGCTATACTTGGCTTTCAATTTTGGCAAATTGAGCACCTTAAATTAATTTTATGGTAAAACTAGAGGAAAGAATCCAATATGAATAGAAGCTATCATTTTCAAGTTGATCTAATATTCACCGACGAATCTTTGTTCATTCAGATTGAGTCCAACTTAGTTTAAATGCACGGTTTTTTTAAATTTCAGATTACAAATTACTGAAAAGGCTGAAATTCTAATCCAACTAAATCAGAATTTTCTCCCCCGTTAACATAGAAGAAACTCGCATGACACTTCAAACTCTCCTAAAATTCTCTTCCCGTTTGGCCTATATGCAGTACTACAAATTCGTAACATTCATGCTTGAACACATCGATTTCTTGGAATATTTGTTTTTCGGCGTCCAGCCCTTTCGTCATCGTTTGATTCCGCCGTGGCTTCGCCCTTCTGGGGTCGTGGACCGACGCACTGCCCGTGTTGCAGTCCTCTGCCTCGAGCAGTGAAAGCTCGATGGCACGCGTGGAAGGGGAGCACGCAAAAAACGCACGGAATCGTCCAAACAGCCGACTAGTCGGAATGGGAGTGGTGGGAGTCTATCTCCCGGCGAGACGTCGAAACTGCGAGTGGAGGCGCCGAATCTCACGCCTTTCACCGCAGCACACAGTCACTAGAGACAAACAAGAACGATCAAGGAGGCTGCCGTAGTGTTCAAAAGCTTAGGCCACCATTGAGGATTTCTGCATTATTATTGGGAATTGTAAAGGCCTGTTTACGCGATACATTAAACGTACGAGTTAATGTCTGTTTGCATGAATGATTTTTGTGGACCGGAACGGAACATGTACGAATGCATGAACCAAATTGGAGCAGGTTCTATTTTCTGTGCATGCATTCGCACAAGTTGGGTGATTACACGGTTCATTTTGGCGTTCATTCTCGCATTCAAACATAGTCATTAACGCGTACGAGTTAATGTACCGTGTAAACAGGCCTTAAGAAAGTTAACTAGTGACTGAGTATTGATAGATTTTATTCAAATCATTACACTCATCCTTTAACGCTTAGGCTTCGTGGCAATATGCATTTACCCGCACGAGCGGACGATTTTCCCGGAATGGAACGGAAAATGCAGGAATGTATGAATAAAATTAGAATTGATTCTATCTTCTGTTCATACTTAAGTGCCTTGAAAGTCGGTTGGCCACGTGGTCCATTTTCACGTCCATAAATGTACTCATTCACTTGAACTTGTAAATGAATCATCTAATAAGGCCTAAGTGGGAATCGGCCAATCAGGCTCAACGAACCATCAAGTGATCCCGGATTTTGCCATTTAAACCTTTGCCGCATGCTCACAAGCCGAAGAGAAATTCATGAGCCTCTTCCAAAAACCATACCACGCCATTCATTTCATAACTAGTACAGAATGGACTTAGCTGTAAAATCATCCCCACCAAACTCTCGAGTAATGTTATAATTTCTTGTAGCTTGAAAAATAATCACTGTCAAACGTTGTTATGGACCAAAGATTATTATTATCCGACCCACGTTACGAAAACCTATGTCACCTTTCAAGTTTAAATAACCCATGATGTGAGGTAATTTCCTGATACATTTTTCTGGGGAAGGATGGGGTTCATTAGAATCAAAAAAGCTTGTACCCGCAACAGGAGCAACTCAAATTGCTCCAAAAATGCAAACTTTTTCCCTTCACGTTTTTGTTGAGACTCGTGACAATGTAACCACAATCGTTCAGCTACACACTGGAAAATCCCTTTGAGCGTTCCCGTACAAGCGTTCTCCTCTCCATTCGATGCATTTTGTGCGATGAATGGACTTTCTTCCCTTGGGTCGTGTTGCGCATTCATTCGAGTGAACGCAGCCTCGCCGGGAATCCGAATAAATGAGGAAATTCATCGTCCTCCTCCGTGGACAGATGTGCTTCTCGTGAGCCGAGGCATGGCCGCAATAACCTCGCCTCGCTTCACGCCACTAACGAACTTCCGGATCCGCACTAACGGATTCCGAGAGGGGCTGTTGATCGGCGGTCTTATTACCGATCGCGGACCGAAACAATATTTTCCTTCGACGGCGTCACGATGCAGTAGACGTGGCTATCGTGCAAAAATCAGGATGAGGACGATTCAGTTAGTCGTACTGTGTGATTTAAGGCAGAGCGGATTATCTTGGGGGGAGAGTGCATAGCCATCATCTCTCTAAGGGTTGACTAAGTGCGCCTTCGTGTTTTTAAGAGTTCTCAAAAAATGTTTTTATCCAGTTGGGATTGAGGCATAAGAAAAGTCTTTCGAGTCACTTTTAAATTTATAAGTGTGTTACTTAATTGGTAATGTATCTATTTATTATTTATTAAGTCAGCGGTTAATCTCAGCTGCTCCAACCCGATGATTGATTGGGATAGTTGAGGGAAGAGCTCACCATGCGCTAAACTTGAGGAATTTTATTTGTCACATTAAAGGTAAACTAGATAGTTACTTTTCCTTGGCTAACTAGTCCTAAGAGGATTTTTGTTCGGAGTTCTCATAGGTTTCTACCGTAGTTCGAACCTGGAACACTTCGGTGCGAAGCTGCACGTTGGAACCACTGGCCTTCCACGGAAGGAAATTTTGGATAGTGGGAAGAAAGTGATCAATATAAAAGAAGGATCACTTCCATTGAAATGTTATATGCTTGAACTTTTGGTGCAATATCAACAAAGTGCCAACAATTTGCCAAGGTGAAGAAAATACCAATAATTAGGAGGTGTTAATTACTTTAAAATTTGTGATTTTTAGAGTCACCTGTCCAGATATACCAGCAATATTTTTAACTTATCTCATGCAGGATTTCTTGTTCAAAACTTAAGGTAAATTTTTTAAAATTTCAGGGAAATTAGAGCCTTTATGAAGCCTAAATATATCATCCGATACAGTTGATATTTGACTGCTTCTGCTCTGAAAATTCTAAGGTTACAGAGTTTAGGCAAAGGCGTTAAATGCAAGTTTTGCTTTTGCATGAATCTGGGCGTATAATTCGTCGGTATTCGTAACCTTTTTATGGGCGTGTGGTGTGCAAATGATCACTTTGCATTGATCACACCCTGCCAAACACCTTAGAGGTGTTTCGCTGGGTATTACATAAATACAGATGTATATTTTAAGGTAGTAATTCGTCAAGAAATGGGAATAAAATACGACTGGTCGAGCAGGAGAGATGCGTTCTCATAAGTGCTAGTCACTCTTCACGCTCTAGTGGTGTAGTGATTTCTGGATTATCCTCCTTAGGGAAATGTTAGCTCTGTCTGGGTTTTGCGTGACTGCCGACCTAATGAATGGGATAATTTCGCGGGAGTCTTCGCAAGGTGCACCGCAACACGAACCCAACTACTGAACGAAATATTGGCGATATGAATGTCCCTATGAATCATAAGAGGTGTTTACCATACAGTAGCATTGGAGTTTTTCTGAAGAGATCGTAAACAGCAGGTGTTTTATTTTTAAACGTTAAATAGGGAGTGCAGGTTAAATGTATCTATTTTCATATGAATTAACTGCCTGTTTATCAAATGAACGTTCCTGGTGTCTTTATGCTGTCATATGCGTGACGCAATGAATTTAAAATTCTCCAGTCTTGGAAGAAGGCCAATAATAGAGGTAATTTTGCCACGCGATGTGGTATAAATTTATGAAAAGGGGAAATATTTCATGCAGGCCTATCCTAAGAAAGGTGAGACCAGTTAACTGAATTGTATTGGCCGCTCAGTAGTCAACTCTTGATTTGCATGAGTATTTGGATAAGTACTTCGAATAACAAACCAAGATGCACGTTTTTTGTCTTCGAATTGGTTAGGTTGCAGTCAAATCAGTCCCGAGTTCATAGAGATATCGGTGACTGCAGTAAAATCTTCGTATGTACTACTCCAAAACAATTAGGGGACTGATAAAAAGATTCTATGATTATTAATTGCTCTGTAAATGGCTATTCACTATCAGTGACGTATGCAAATCCTATTATTATTTACAATTGCCCTTTGTTTTAGTTTATCTAACTGATCAAATGTGGATGGTTGAAGCAACGGTGTCTCTTTGGTACTTTTTTACCATCGAACTCGCTGATGTATGATTTAACCTTTTCTCTGGTGACTTTAGGGTACATGTCCTAACTCTTTGGACCAATTTAGGACACAATACTGCAGTTGGAAGTTCAATCACTAGGCGTATTATTTTTTCCACTGCAAATTTCTACGATGCACTTTGCATTATCATTGCACTTGTGAGTGCGACTTCGTAGAAACAATTTCTCCTTCGAATGCGTCTGCTTCTGTGGTGCTCTTCAGGTATCGGATCTAAATATTTTATTGCCAAGGAAGCGTAAGCGGCCTTCATAATATGGGCCTTAATAGTAAATACAGTTTCTCGCTAAAATTCTCAACATTTACCTAAAAGAAGTATAGATTCAGAAAATTCTCACTATCAACGGTGTAAATCAAACAGCTGTCACAATCAACTTGATGAAGCTCGAGTTCCTGATTTGTATGACAGATAGAAAATAATTCGTAAAAATAGGACATTTTGTCAAAATGTATCTCCATAACTAGAATTCGAGGTAGTTGGAAAGAAACACATTAAGTGTTGATGAAGCTTCAGGCCGGATAGCTTTTCCCTGACGGAAGTGGTTGAATACGTTATAATTAAGTATGGAAAATAACCGATTACCTAATTCATCAACATCCATATTGCCCTTTTCTGGGCAAGTATTTGATTGAAAATGTTTCATGTTTTTTATGTTAATGTTATATTTTATTTCAAATGACGGCAAATTGAGACACCTAACGAATATTAGCGAGATAACGCTTATATTCATCTGAATGAACTAATTGAAACGACTGCTTCACTCTATTCTTCTGCATTAATTAGTTCCTCGCCTGGTTACAATTGAAGCCTTAAATTGGCCATTTTTAGGTTGATCAATCAATTAGTGGGCTTGTTTCTTGCTGGGAGACTTGTCTTAACCCGTTTCTTCATCTGTCCCTCCTGTAAGTATTAGTCTTCACCTCGAATTCTTCTGGAGATCCCAACGGCTCCAGCCAGTTACATGATTCGGTCAGAGCTAATAATCAAAACAAACCGGTCCGGAGGCGGGGATAACTCCGCACGGACTTACGTAATAGCTCCCCCTCAAGCAATTTGTGCCCGCATCATATCTTGGTATGTTCTTGCGGAGGAAATATAAGATTCGAGGGAGTCGGAATGCTGTTGAAAGACAAATCCCTGTGGTTGAGTTCCTGTCGTGATGAAAGAGCTTTGATCTTTTTGAGGACCTTTTGAGGAAGAGGGAATCCAACCAGTTGTTAGAGTTGAAAACAAAAACGATATGGTGAAGCGAAGGATAGAGATTGAAAATAGAATAGAATATTTAAAGAGGAGATGAGTGGCTCTTGAAGGGAATTGTATGCATTACATAATGAGGCTAATTACATAATGAGGCTCATGTATCTATTTTCAGTTTTTGTTCATTTTTCCCTCTCACTAACTATATTTTAGCTTAGTTATTGATTCTTAATTCAGTGAAATAGGAAATTCAGCTCTTGACAACATTTAGTTGTAATCGTGACCAAATATCGGTGCAGTTCCTGAGATGGTAAGCATCACTATTAGTGCTATTGTTGTACGTATAATATATATAGTCATATTGTTGTATCCATAAATTTTAGTTTAAAAGAAGAATCAATATGCTTGACCGAGTTGGTAATAGAGAGGATTTTGTAGAGTTATGAAAGAGAAAATGCTTCTTTGAGCCTTTTAAGATGCGAAGTAGAATTGAATATGAAATTTAAGAACAGTTTAAAATTGATTGTGAGATGTTATGGATAAGAGAGAGAGGAAGTGAGAGAGAAAGCAAAACAAAATAAAACATTGGAGGAAATAAATGGATGAATGCTGTCGGCCTGTAGGATGAACTTGGGATGACTGTGGAGGCAACATTTCATCGCGCTTTTCGCTGCTCTTCACTTGCACTGTCATATATTGAATGAACTGCGATCTCTTGGGAATTCAAAAGAAAGGAATCGTACGAAGAATTAACAAACATACCCACAAAGTCTACTCGCTTCCTTGGCATTTGTCTTTTGCGAGCTGATTAAATTCACAGCTTTTATAATTCATGGATGTAAAGTCATATATGGCACGCGAAGGGCACATGCTAGAGTTAAATTATTAAAGCACTTTAGAATAGGAATTTGTAATTGTGACTTTGTGTGAGATTGAATGAATTTTATGACGTGAATATCGATAGAAGTCAATTTTAATATTCTATGAACTTGTATTAAATCTAGAGGTACCCGTGTTCCCGTTTCATGTTTGCGGCTTCATATTGTGGAACCACGAAATAGGAAATGAAAAATCACTTTGTGCGGTGCACGTTGACGCATAGGATCACGTTTTGTGTGTGTCACACATTTTTGTCAGAGCAGAAAGTCATAGAGAATTTTATTCTTTCCCACTAATGTTGTACCTATCTTTTATTGGTATTTTGTACATACATATCGTAAATTATAGATCAGGAGAAGCACCGTAATTTCTCTTACCTCTTGTTTCCTTTTCTACACCTTCCACTGCCAACTTACCTTTCCATTTGTTGTCATATAATCCCGAGTAGCCAATGAGCTGGATGTCAGTCCTCGCGTTTGGTGAGCTTTCGTATTAGATATCAGGTTCCTTATCCTGAACATTCATGGAGCCCCTCAAGGCTGGATTAGTTCTCATGAAGTAAATAAAAATTCGCAGATATATTGTTTATAGAATAAGCTTTAATTTACGTGGAGTTATTTATTTATTCCACTAAATATCCTCCGTTTATCAACCGTATTTCCTATGTATGAATCTGCTATTAATATTTTTTTAGCCAATTTCCCTGAATAAATCATTTAGCCTCTAGGTGAGATCCGTATTATAATTAATTTATAGTGCTGGAGAAATGTTAGACTTCAGATTTCCTTCACTGAGAGGTTGAGAGGGCGAGGCGATGGGAACTATGATGGATTTTCATTCTCCCTGGCTCCGTTTAATTAATACCCCTTTCTTAACGAGCCTACTTGTCCTGCCTTAAAATTTTCCTTGTGAACGGCTTGTGTTTTGTTTTCTGTGCATGGTGGGGAGTATATGCAATAGGATACTCGCATTCTGAAGGATAGCCTTACTTTGCTCTATTTATAGCCAGAGGATCTGCTTCGAGATCAAAGGAACTGGTCTACTCAAAACCGTTTTGCTCTGTTACAGAACATGGGTTTACAAACCTTCAGCAGTAAACCAGTCGGCGAGTGATAAGTTACCCGATTAGGTATTCGAGGTGAACGGGCATTAGTAAAGCCTGTAATACAATTACTTTGCTAGGTAGCAAACATTGGCTGACGCTAGAAAAACAGAATATCCCTTTAATAAACATTTATCTTTACAAACTTTGATCCCATTGAAATGTGGTTACTTAGCTAATAACTTATTTAGCTAATAACATCTAGATTTCTACGCCTTAAAATAACGCGTCGGCAAATGGGGAACCCAATATTTTGGGATCGTGTCTGATCGCAATGGGAATGAAATTAGGACTGTCGCAGTATTATTTCATCCGTGCAAACTTGAATGATGATTTGTTTTTAACGCACTCACTTTAATTCATTCGTAACGAATACAAGGTACAAGGTAAACGCAAAAAATTCTATTAGTAAGAAAAATTTACGCATTTTTTCTGACTGTTTATCGTACATCCCTCCCAGACTTTAAAATGATTCCTTTGCGAGTCGTTAAAAAAAGCAGAAATATCAAGATAAGGTAAAAGAAAGTGGTATAACTTTAAAATGTCTGCTTTTGTTGGTTATATAGAAGTAAAAAAATCAATTCTGTTAAAATCTCTCAGCATCTGTTGATGTTTCCTGTTTTGCAGCGCTTATCTACGTGCCGTTATACATTTAATGGAATTTACATTAAAATATAAATTAATGACTCCCTCCAGCATGATGGCCCGCCTGGTTGTTGGACATCCGTTGGCTGGAATGTGGAGCCTTCAGTCAATAGCAGCGCTGCCTCAAACTCGAGCATAAATTGATAATGAATCCCCTCCCTTCTTGGAAAACTGTGCCGTCTTATATGGGGTCTGATAAACATTTGTCAGAGGAGTTAATTTGTCGTAAAAATAAAAATAGATATTCTTTCTAATCCAAAAATGTCTATTTTGACTCGCTGAAAGGGTTGAAATATTTTGGTGAAATCATGCATGGCATGCGATAGATTTTGGTGACGCAAAGAAGTTATTCTTGGATGGGTGGGAATCGGAGCCATAAATACAAGTTTAACGGTCGCACTCCGCGAGGCTCAGGTCTCCGTGAGGAGATTGAGGGCCAGCGCGATATGAGGAGGTCCTGAGAATTCATATGCCCAGAAAAAAATCCCAAAATTGATGCGGCCGGCTTAAAGGCAACCCAAAGGCCTGGGACTAAAAATGACCTGTATGTTCACGCTTACCTTGCAATCAGCACTAATTACTATGACATCCTTGACGTTTTAAACACCTTTTCAGATTTCACATAGCTTTCTATTTAATCATTTTCTTTCTCTTTTCTCTTTTGTATCACAGTTACTAAGCTATTCGATCTAAGTTGAATTGGGAAGAAGGGAGTGTCGACGGCAAGTTCATTTTTCACCACTACCCAATCACTTAATTGAAATAATAAATAGATAATTTTAAAAGCAAATAATATGATAAGTAGTGTACACTTCAACTACATATAATAGGCGGGTATGAGTTAATTATGTTACCTACTCATGGTAACGGCAATTTTTAAAAGTATTATCTCGGTAAACCTACAAGAAATCAATCTTGTTTTATTGTGGAGAATGTTGAGTACTTTTGGAATGTCCTCTAGTAAGTAGTGACACCTTCTTTACCTCCGTAAGGAGTCGTCTTGTATCCTCTTTTAGCGTGTGGTATTCACCACATCCAATTTTTCCTTGGAAATAGAACGGATTTTCCTCGATACTCTCGCTGTTTACTTCGTTGATCTCAATATATTCATCCTGTACCGATCTTTCACTCTTCTTTGAGTATTCTTTTAGTGACTGAAGCCTTTAAATAATTTTTAATACGGGACAATTGAATTACCAAGCTATTTTGGTCCAGAATAAAAATTTTAAAATATGTAATAATTATTTTGCGCAATTAATCAGCCTAAAATGTAACTTTTTGAGGAACTATGTATGAAGATGATTAATTGTAGAGGTGACACCTCTATTTTTGCAATGGTTAACCCAGATTTTCT
Organism: Ischnura elegans; assembly: GCF_921293095.1. Lineage (NCBI taxonomy): Eukaryota > Metazoa > Arthropoda > Insecta > Odonata > Coenagrionidae > Ischnura > Ischnura elegans. Next base: position 99,067,392 of record NC_060259.1, read on the forward strand.
GCATTTGTAATAATTAAGTTGTCATAAACTTCGTAAGGAATGAATTCAAACGTTCATAAAGTTATTTATGTATTTCAAAGTGCTTTATTGCTACCGCTTATTTATATAGTTTAGTACTAAAGATATTGTCCGCTTTTAAAGCATTCCTTGTGGATCTTACCCCTTATAAGGAAGTAAATCGAGGAAGCATCGGGAATCTCTCGATTCAAGATTTTTTCGTGGGAACAATTTTCATCTTCCCTTTACCCCTCAGCATTAATAATTTGATAATTTCCTACTAATTCTCATATTATGATCTCGTTTTTCTGAAAGTAAAACCCCCTTTTTATCAATCAAATTATCCCCATAGAAGTATCTCGTCAACCTTTTCCTTGATGAATACGGGGAAAATGGGATCCAGTCATGGAGATATTCATCAGTAGTTATGAAGAATGGCAGTTGCCTGAACCGCATAGATTAATCTGAAAAGCGATCGTGCTAGATGTAGCGAGTAAGAATCCAACCTCCCTTCCTGGAACTTCAACCCCCATATTTGGTAAAATCGAAAATTTCAGCGCTATATTAACTCCCACTTCTTTGCTCCTTCGTTGAACCAATAAAACGATATACTCATCGTTTAAATGAGATAATGAATTTTGAACTTATATGCCCATACTCCACGTGCGGAATTTAAAGTGCTCAAAAACTGCTCTGAAATGATTCAAGCCGTAGTTGCCAAAAATACCTGAGTATTGGTTTATACAAATTGCCTTCCAAAGAGCAACAAATTCTACAATTAGAATTAGTGTAGAGAAGACGAGAAGGGCGCCAATAGTCACTTGGCTATTGGCGGAACATGCCTGCGAGGGGAGGGATGCAAGGGAGGGCGGCGGAAACGTAAACTCTATCATCCTGGAGGCTTCGTTCGAGTTAAATGTTTTATTTTATTTTAGTGTTCAAAAAAAACTTGAACACATGTTTGGCCAGGGAGGCAATTGAAATCCGAAAACAGCGGGCTACTTTATACCGAGACCACGGCCTGATGCTCAGCGACATATGGAGACCCGTAATTTCAAAATGTAGACCGTCACTTGTAACCACAGCAACTGGATAATCATTAAACTGTTACGAAAGCATGAGCGGATTTGGGGGGGGGGGGGGTCACAGGGATCTTGACCTCCCCTAAATTTGACAATGAATCCGCCCCTGGACGGAACCTTCGACGTGAGAGAAAGGTTAGTAAAAATAATAAAATACGCAGTAATTTACCCAACGAAAGAAGTGTAGTACTAGTACAATACAATCTCGTATTAGATACACACTTGAATGTATGCAAAATTTTATTCCATACACTCTCTGAGTTTCAAGATGATAGCGTGAGTTTTGCACTAGTAATTCGAAAGGAAAAATAGTTCGAGTGGGGAAAGTGAGGTATTCGAAGGCGGGCAATGGTGGAGGGCTGCCGCATCGCTGGCTCTACTCTGGCTGTTGAGGATGCACCGGCGGAATTGAGTCGGATGCTGGGGGCGTTGTTAGCGGGCGGCGGGGAGCAAGGTCGCTTCGGGAAGGCAACAACCGGTCCCGAGCGGTGGCGAGGGCCCCGCGCACAATGCGGCCCACTGCATTTCGTCACGCGCCTCTTCCACGCCACTTGTCTTTCCTTCGGAACGCCTTTGATTTCGCCGAAACAAGTTAGTGGCGCACTTGTCGCACCGCACCTCACAGATCCGCGAAAAACACTTAAATGTTCCGGCCGTGACTCATCCTCAGTTCCACGGAAATGTTCCGAGATTGACGTGGTCAGTGAGGGGAGGATTAAGGTCTTTTTCGGGAGGGGTGGGAGAAGGTTACCCTTTTTTCACGGCGCGTTGGTGGTAAGCAATAACTTATGATGCGAAAGATTCGCAGAGAAAAAAAATCATCCGACTTGACCGGGATTCAAACCCGGATCCCCCGATTACCGGTCGAGTGCTTTAGCCAGTTAAGCAAACGAGGCGTCATTCTTCCCTTTCGATATTTTTTCCACCGGGAATAATAACGCCTCGTTAGCTTAATTGGCTAAAGCACTCGACCGGTGATTTGGGTATCCGGGTTCGAATCCCGGTCAAGTCGGATGATTTTTTTCTCTGTGGATCTTTTGCACGATTTTGCATTGCGGGTGACTCCCGTAAAAAGTTATCACCGTGGCTAGTCCCGGCATACTTTAAACAATAACTTAACAGTAAAATTGCGTCTAAAGGCTGTTTTACACGGGGCATGTCATTGCTCAGGCTAGCGGGGAAAACGTTTGCTGAAATTGCGAGAATGCAAACTCGGGATTAGAATAGGGGCTATTTTTCCGTCTCGAAGCCACGCTTTCTCGCATGTGTTCTAGCAATTCACCGCTTTACACGACGCAAATTTGAATTGAATTGAAATCGACTGCGCCTTCGTAATGCGTCAGATTGCGTAATGTCATGCCTCGTGTTAAACAGCCTGAAAGGTTTATATGCATTGACAAATGACTTTTAGATATTTTTTAACATTTTATTTAAACTTGTGAAATAAAATTATTTCACAGGATAGTCATCTGAAACGTTGACATCCTTCCAACTTTTTACCCCCACTTAATCCGCCATTCAAGGCAGTGATATTTTTCAATCAAGTCTGCATAAGTGTTACTAGGGTCTGGAAGTAATAAAAACTGCTGCACTCGCTAATTCTGCGTAATGGATCATGCATTTATAGCCTTACGAATTAAAATGGTAATTGAGTTATCGGTTGATTAATTGAGCGCATGTAGTTAAGGAGACTCCAAGGAGGGGAAAAGGTTAAGATAAGCTTAAGGGTTTATTTCCTGAAATTTATCGTAAAAGATTTTGGACAGTTATTCACGTTATATTTTGTTACTTTTTGCCTCAAGAATTGGTGGTTATAGGTAATCTTGATACGGAAATCAAATCGTCCCCTGTGAACAGGAATTCATAAAAATGTGGATTCTTAAATTCCGGATTGTGGTAATAAAAGTAAAATTGTCTATAAATACGTAAAATTTTAACTCAGGATCGACGAGTTAATGATAATTCCCAGATAAGTATTTTTCATCAAAAAAGTCCTGGCTCGCCAAGAATAACGAAAAAATCACATCTGGTCTCTTGGAAAAATATTAAAAATGTTTTATTTGAGAAAATGATGGAGATTTATTTAAAAAAAACGCAGAAGACCCTCTTTAATAAGTCGAAATACTTCTTTCCGCCCACTACTGGCAATGGTTTTGTAGAGGATTGAAGCCTTGTCAAACTCGGTTTCTTATGACTGTTTTTGAAAATTATTTAAATTTAATAATTAACATATAATTTCTTTATGATCAATTCCTTATGCAATAATAATAGATTTTTTGAAGCAGGTTCATCCATGTAATTCGCATTATTTTGAGAACTTGAATTATTTTTATATGTATAAAATTGGTTGGGATTCGTTAAATATTTACTTATAATGTCTCTTAAGAAGCGACATTTATCAGTTCTTACGCATTGGTTTAGGTTTGCGATTATCATACACCACGTGAAATTTACATCACAGAAAGAGATGATGATGGGTGCGGATTTCATTTTGAGCGTAAAATACTCATGAGTTTCTTGCTGTTTTAATACAGGATTGATGCGTACACTTACGGAGATTGTCTTATTTGGGCCATGCGACTTAGCTATAACCCGTCGTTTTGTGTTTGACGGAAGGAAATTTCCGGTATTATTTTCTTATTATTTCTGTTCCATCGCAGTAGAATGCAAGGACTTCGGCTTATTTTGGAAATGAAGGCAGATGCTGGTGGAGGATTCTAGAAGGGGACATCTATCGTGGGAAATGTGATTCATGCTCTTTTAGCGTGGAAGATCGTACCCATCAGGAATAGTGTGGGGTAACATATTATTTAGTGCTAAAGTCTTGTTTTTATGATATTTCTAAGTATATTATTTTAATTTTTTCTCTCTTTTTAAGTGTAACTATAAATATAGACCGTGTTTACTTTAGCATTTCATGTTATGTTGCCTTAAAAATTCATGTTCACTTGGTGCATGAGAAACTGTTATGGATAGGGATGTGCGAGTACTTGACAATTCGAGTGGAGTCGAGTACATAGTTGGTACTTGACTCGAGTGTTTTGAGTCGCATTTCGAAGGTCGTTCCGAGTCTAGTAGTTTTTGTTACAGAGCTGTCGAGGCCAGGAAGTTCAGAAATCTGCCTACAGGAGGCGCTATCATGAAATCAAGTAATAATATTAATAATATCGTTTTTAAAGTCAATAAGTCGTTCTAATGCCTTTGCCTGGTAGTTTCAGCTTGCCCTATGCACTATAGCAGTCGACGTAGTCGCTGAATACCTTTCCGTCAGTCGCGGCGGCCGATCGTCTTCCGACCTGGGGCCGTATTCTGTAACTCCAAACCGATCGGTGCGGCACCGATTCGTCGGGTGCGACGTCACACCGACTCCCGGTAAGAAGTCGTGCGATTCTGTACGAACCCGATCGGTGCAGCACCGACGAGAGGACGGGAGATCGTCGGTAGCCGTACCGACAGCAAAAAGGTGTCGGTACGGCCACCGACAAGTGGGTTTCATGAACTCCCCGGTGCGCATTGTACGTTTTATTTTGTTTTTATCTCATCACCGAGTAAATAATGAGGTTTGCTGCAATGTTATCTTTTTCTGCCCCTTCGAATAGGCCACTATAATTCACTGTGTCATCATCTATATTGATTACCTTGACATAAATATAAGATATTGGTTAATAAACATGAGTTATGTATGATCTTAGATTTTCCCGGCGTATCAGTTGCAGAAAGGTTTCTCGGGTTTTCCACCGGTTGATGTCGTCCATGTCTCCCGACGTTTCGATCTGCGACTTGCTGATCATCCTCAGGGGATCTTCCGAATGCCGTTCTTCAAAAATTTCAGTATATATATATATATGTCTCATATATATCAATATATAGTATATATATCAATATGTCTCATATATATCAATATATAGTATATATATCAATATGTCTCCACAATATCCGGAAAGATACAACGCATTCTAGGCAGATACAATATTAAGACAATTCATTTACCACCTCCAAAGCTCAGGGATCAACTGGTGAGAGTAAAGGATCCCCTCGGACTGAAGACACCAGGAGTCTACGAAATTCCATGCGAGTGCGGAAAGAAATACATTGGAGAGACCAGTCGGACTATTGAAACCAGAACGAAGGAACATCAGAGGTACTTACGGCTGGCCCAACCGGAAAAGTCTGCAGTGGCGGAGCATAGCATCAATGAAGATCATGCCATACAATGGAAGGAGACGAAACTGCTATGCCGAGCACATGGCTACTGGGACCGCCTTGTCAAGGAAGCCATTCAGATCCGCGTCAACCGCAACAACTTCAACAGGGACACTGGTTTCCAAATCAGCAATGCTTGGAGACCAATAATGAAGTCTATCATATACGACAAAAATGGCGGGAAAACCTCAACAAGCGTGAACCAATCAGGTTACACCTGAACTCGGATGGAGTGTATATATACTGAAATTTTTGAAGAACGGCATTCGGAAGATCCCCTGAGGATGATCAGCAAGTCGCAGATCGAAACGTCGGGAGACATGGACGACATCAACCGGTGGAAAACCCGAGAAACCTTTCTGCAATAAACATGAGGTTTGCCATTATATAATGACTTTCTCTCATTTATGTTACTACTTTCACTCGCTTGTAATAGGATTTCTTTCACTCTATCATGCATTTATTTGCTCCTTTGACATAAAAAAGATATTTTTGATTAAATATGAGTTTTGCCGCAATGTTATCACTTTATCTCACTTTGAATAGGCAACTATTATTTCACTCGATCATCATTTGGCGTTTCTCTCGACATAGAAATAAGATCTTTTTATTTAAATATGAAGTTTGCCGTAACGGTATTAGTTTCTTTCATTTGTAATAGGCAACTATATTTCATTTTATCGTCAGCCATTGATTCCCTTAACGATAAAAGAAGATATTTGTTAATAAGGATGAGGTTTGCCGCTATATTATCATTTTCTCTCACTTGGAATGCGCTCTACTTATACATATGTATTTCACCCTATCACAATTTCTTTACTTCCTCGTCATTACACTTCTTTTAATTACACCCAGCTCCATATTTTTATAGCAATTTCCTAACTTGTTCCTCTAATATAACATTTACATTTGCTTTTGAATCCTACGTTCACGTTCCATGGTATGTGATTTTCGTCTGCTACGGTGCCAATGGCATAACCTTCCGTTGATAACATTTAGACGGAACTTACTTAATGACAACTATATTACTAAATCATGAATAAATAGCATTATACGGAACCAATATTTAAAAAAAGAAACTAAGACCTCAAGGATAGTTTCAATAATTCATTCCAGCAACAACAATCTCCATCACATACAAACTTTACTGTGATGTTGTAATATTGTTTCCTTCGATTCTGTAGGTACAGCATTACTACCAGACATTATATAAGCATTGTTAACAACTTATCCAATATCGATTATCTTAATCTAGCAATAAGTCGTAATTTCCGCAAATAAAAAGATTGAGAATGACGACAACAAACTGTGCCAATGAGTCTTCACTTGTTTTTACCCTTCTCATTGGTGGAGACACGTTAGATGACTTCCAACTTCGGATATATTCGGATTTTCCCTGTTTGGGAAGGAGAGGGAACCGTACCGACTGGATTGATACCGACGACCATACTGAATCGCTGAATTTGCCGTCGTCGGTATGGAAACCGTCGTCGGTACGGAATGATGTGCTGTCGGTGGGCTGGGAAGGGAAACCGACCGGTGCGGTACTGACGAAATACAGAATACGGCCCCTGGCGGTGTAGTGGTAGTGGACCGCTGCATTGCTCATAATTTCTTATGCGATACTTTTATACCCTTATCTACTTTCCTTACTAAAACGCCGAGAGAATACGTAAAATTGTTAAGATCTGTAAGAAAATATGTGTAAATTTTAGATTTTAGCGGACTATGCCGATTTCATCCTTTGTTTTACGTGTTCACAAGTCACGTCTTTTAACTTCCTTCAGTACTACGTGCACCCTATATTAGCTTCCGATTATTCCTTTGGTGCCTTCAGTTTTCTTCTTGAACTTACAAGAGTTTCTAATCTTGATAATACGAAGTGGGAAATATAGAAAAACATTTTTGATCTACAAAGCTAAAGCTAAGTTCTATAGTTCGCTCGCTTCGTCCGCTTACATTCCATTAATATTCAAAATCCATAAAAATCCTCATCCTGATGTTTTTTCGTTTTATTCCAAGTTTATAGCTTATGATATGTCGTTCTATTATTACCGAGAGTCTCGGAATGCGAAAACTAAGGAGGAGTAATGAAGTACTAGTGCTCTTGTGGCAACTACTGTAAGAAACCTTGATTGAAATATGCATTCTGATAATCCTTATTGACATATTATGAATTGAATTTTTTTTTCATTTAAAAATAATTAAGAGTACAAGAAATCGTTTTCAGTAGTCAAATATTTATTCCTTTTGTGAATTTAATGTAGAAATTAGAAATCATAAATTATTTCTTTTATAAATGGCTTTATTGCGTGACATACTTGACTTTACTTGTTTTTTTTTCGTTGTAGATGTTGCTTCATTGGTTTTTAAAATGTTTACTGTTATTTGCTTAGTAAACAAGTGTTATCATTATGAAGCACTGATTTTAGAAATGATTAATAATCTCATTTTATACTTTTAAAGGTTTTTAATATGGTGAATAAGCTAACCTCATCAATGCTTTTTTGTTCTATATGTATGCACGTGTCTAGGCTAGTTTATTTTGTCGTTCTTTTATTACCGAGAGTTTCGGAATGCGAATGGCCGGTGGGACGAATGAAGCACAAATGCTATGAGGACGACTCGAAAGAAACAACTTGGCGACACGAGCGAAAATCAAGTTTATGGGAATGCCTGTCTCGTGTGACGAGATGATCGCGGAGCGGTTCGCTACTTGCCCGGAGGGTCCCTCCCGTCTCCCATTAATATGTCGAACGGGCCGAGTGGGAGGCGATTAGACGCTCAGCCACCACTCATCCCCCCCCTACCCCCCGCCCAAAGAATATTCGCGTGGCCACCGAGATGGTGCTCCTCCCACGTGGGAGTTCGCGCCGCCCCCGGAGGTGGGAAGGGAGCGTGGGAAGGGGGCGAGCTGGACTGGGGGTGGGAGGGAGGCGCCGGCGCCACCTTGCGGCGCCGAGAGGAAATTAAGAGTTGAGAAATTCCGGGTACAAAACGTTGACGAAAATATGTTCAGTCTCATTTCATGGACTCAAGGCTATTTCCAATGATAGCGTGTAATACCACAGATATTCTCACCCGGATGGTCTCCAGAAGGTTTAATTAAGCGGTACAAAGCGTTTATTAAGTATGCTCAGTTTTGTTTCATGAGCACAAGGCTATTATTAATGATAAAGTGCAATAAAACGGATATCCGGATGGTTTCCACAAGACTTAATGTAATTGATTCGTAAGGTAGTTCATGGTATGAGAATCCAGGAAATACTTAACATGAGCACCTCACATTACTGATGTGCAAATTAAATTTTTGCTGTAACTGAAACTCAAGTCAAATTACGATGGTGGTATAAGAACGGTTTGCTGAAACAGCTGCCAAAATCATCAATTTTATAGCGGTAAATATTTTCTAGAATATTACTATTGTCTTGGATAAGTTATCATAGCAGTAGGCAGCGATATTTTTCATGTCATGAGAAATCGATACAAGGCTATACAAATTCACCAAAGCATTTAAATAGTCCTTTAAATTCTTATCCATAGACATATGTTACCATTTTCCCTTTTTTGGAATTTTGTTGGTATTTGTTCAGATACTAAAGTGAATCCTCTAAAATTGCATTTGATCTCAGTCCGTAATTATTTTTAGCCATTATCATATTTTTTCTCATGCTAGCTATTGATTATATTCACAAATGATTGAACGGATTCTTATTCACAAAATGAGGACTAGTACTCCTCAACTTATGCCTTGGTTAAATGCGAATGAAAATTTAGTTGGCAAAAAAGGGTTAATTATAGAGCAATATTGACGGCGACCAATTTACATTAGAATCGACTTCGGAGGAGAAATGAACGAGGGCCTATTAATGGAGAATAATGGAAGGATCTATCGGAATGTATGTATTAAGAACCATTAATCCTCTTTGGAATAAATTGATGTAAATTTTTATCTTTTCCCTTCCGTTGAAAATTAATACTTTTCTGTTAGTTTTCCAGAAATATCTGCCCAAAAGTGGACTATTTGCGTAAAAGGAGTGGTCTCTCCCCGATTCTGCTTGGTCACGTAAATTTATTCTTTCATATCGCGCCAACTTTAATTTTCAAGAGAAACAATTTATGCCTTCATTAGCGTTATTTGCTCTCTGAGCCTACGTACGAGCATAAACGTCGTCCGTTTTCGATTAAATCCTAATTCATTATTAGTTACACAAAGCGTGAGAGCTATTTATTATTTCCTTTTGGCAGGAGTTCTCGAGGACTCCATTAATTTAATTGCATTAATTTCCTCCAAATTAGTTTACGACGGGTGCGCATCGGATGAGAAACGGCGTTATACATCACCGGCCGAGAAAATATTTTGGCATGGATCCCTCGCGACCCGCCTTCAAAGTGGCTTACTTTCACAAATACCCCTGTTTATAAGCATTTAGCGGCTCTGTCACTTCGACATAATTATCTCTCTTGGGAAAATAATGGCTCACTTCCGAAAATAGTTCCGATGATCGTGTATTTTTGGAAAGGCACGGCGGAAGAGAATCATGCGGTTTTATTTGAGTGGCGCGGAGGTCGTCATATATTTGGAAGGCGTTAAATTGTGGGAGCCTGGAGTGGGTGGGGGGGGGTTCAGGGCAGGGTGGGGGAGATCTTTGGAATTCAGCGTGCGAACAGAAGGCTCAATGAATTGCGGGCACAAATGCCAAGCATTGCGAATGAAGACGTGATGACACGCCGCATAAATAGCCCCACGGTGGGAAAAAAACGTGGTAAGGTATTTAAGGCCGTGTGTATTTTTGGCCCCTGCGGAGTGGTCCCTCCACTATTTTGATCGGAGTGGGTGGGGGAGGAGAACTAAACGGAGCCGATGGCAATTTGCATTCCAGCCCACCCACCCCCACCCCCTCCCACGCCCCTCCCCCACACTTCCCCCACCCACCCCCACGGACGTCAGACGCGATGCTCGGCCCGTTGAAGTCTGTCCGTGTTTGGTGATGGGAACGTCTTTGGAGTCCACCCTCACTGTGCGACGCGCCTGTCTATCAGCCCCTGCATTTCTTGCAAGCATACAACGCGCTGTTATTTTAACTATTACAGTAGAGGGTTGGTAATTTTTAGTATTCAAGTGAAAATCAAACTGTCAATAATAAGCTGCAAATATTTTTTGTGACCATCAGCATAAAATAACGGAAAAAATCGTCTTGGGAAGCCTCTTTTACTCAGTTGGAAGAGAAGTAATTAGATTACAGCTTAGGAATTGAAATTTAAAAAAACTTTGTAATTCCACATATATTTAATACTGTACGATCTATATATTTGATAATATATATGCTTGTATCCGAATAATAAATATAGCAAATCCATGTTACTTCGAACCCATTTCTAAAGTGAGGGTCCACTGTAATATAATTCGTTATTTCGGGCGTGATTTTAAGAAACCATCTTAACGCAATGAAATGTTAAAAATTGTAATTCCACACATATTTAATTCTCTACGATCTAGGTTTCGGCGTGGCTCGTCGATTCGCCTTCCATGCAAATAATTATGCTTGGCGATCCACGTTTAAACCTAGGTCATACATTTTAAAGTTATGTGGAATTACCATTTTTAACATTTCATTTTGTTAAGTTGGTGTCTAAACCCGTAGAGTGCCGGGGAGCGCTATCGCGATCCTTCTATCTCTTGCGAAAAGTGCCAGCTATCGCTCTCCTCATGCAATATAACTCTTAGATGCTGATAATTAACTAATCATACAATTGTCAATATTCATTTTATTTTAAAATTAACTATTTTTTTTAAATTATAAAAATGAACTCACATTACCAAAAATTCGTCAAATAATATAACAAAAAGGTGAAACCACATATAATAAAGATTTCCTAAAGTTTTTGAACATTTACTTTTACTTGTTTTTGAGACCTAATTATTTTCCCTAGCCTACTCCAAAATAATCAAAAATGCCTCGGCACTTATAGCATCATACCCAGAATCTCTGTTGGCACTCAAAGGGTTAAAATCACGCCCGAAACGACGAATTAAATTACAGTGGACCCTCGTTTTAGAAATGGAGTAACATGGATTCGGCTCAGGATTTGGTCCAATTTTGTGGGGGACTTTTTAAATTTCAAATTCCGCTAATTTTTTTGTGCCTCTCACCCATGCGTCATCAGTTATGCAATTTTACGCCTTATTTCATACCAAAGTACATTTCTACAATAACAGCATTGACGTGAGCTGATGATCTCCTAGCTGAACCACGTCTGGAAGTATTGCCGTTTCATCATATGATGGAATTCGGTCTACGATCGATCCTTCGGATCGGATTAAGATCATCTTTTGTGAATAATTTTTCATATAACGCTACGACCGTGACAACGAATCTCACTCACTATTTTCAGGAATTCATTTACATTTGCAATTGAGCTACTTACTCACTCTGAGATTCAGCCCGAAGGTTGTTATGGATAGGTGGGGGTAGAGCTCACACAAGGCCATGCCACAGCGGTGTAAATGTCTCATATTCATAGCAGTGGGGCAAGTTCTTTCCCTTGACCGCCTCGTAATTCCACGATTATTGTTTGGGAGGTCCGTGGGCTTGACTCGAGATCTGAACCTGGGACCCCATGGTCAGTTGTCCACCGGAGAATTCCATGAATCAATGCTTTCAAGGATCTTGTTTTTATCTCGCTGTTATGTCATTGTGATATCTCATTTTGCGAGAGTCGCCTATGCTACGTATACAATCGGTTCATACAAATTATGCATCATAATACAATAATCTGTAGCAACCGGAAAATAAATATATAGAATTGTATAATAGACCCATTGGATGTGGTGTTGGGTGCTCGGAAAAATGTGTAAGTATAAATATTTCTTTACTGCTAATTTAAGTATACCGGGACATAGCCACGGTGATAGCTTTACGCAGTCACCCGCAATGCACAAATTGTGCGCAAAATCCACGGAGGAAAAGTTATGCCACAGGGGAGAATGACGCCTCGGTAGCTAGGCCTAGCCTCTGGCTAAAGCACTCGGCCGGTAATCGAGGGGGTCCGGGTACGGATCCCGGTCAAGGCGAATGATTTTCCTCTGTGGGTCTTTCGCATAATTTATTACGAATTTTATATACCTATTTATGACCAGTTTTTTTATTTTTATAGTAAGGTTAGCATGGAAAGATAGTAACGAACGCATTGGTGCTGGATCTGTTTTCTGTGGGAGCATAGGAATAATTTTCAACCAATTTTATTAACATAAAATTTAATAAAAATAAAAAATGGAAAAAATCTAATTCAACTTACAGTTTCATTTATGAGAGGAAAAGGTTTAAGTCTGAGGAAAACTCATTGCTCCACGACGGTTACAAAATAAAATATAAGAAATAATGTTTATTTAAGTCACTTTTTGCTGCCGGAAAAGAAAAATTAAAATAGAAAATAGCGAAATATTTTTTTCCCTAAAATGGTCTTCTGTGAATTTACTAGATATTAATAGAGACATTAAAAATTTGATCAATTTCTGACACTATTTTATTTAAAAAAGTATTCATCACATCAAACTTTAACTTAGGCGTGGCGATTATATAAAAAGCACCAGAAAAGTATTTTCATAGGAAAATGTCTCGATACGTCGAGAAGGTTGTAATACCTACAGGTCTCTTTCAATACTTATTTTTTTAAATTTAAATAAAATCGATGGATATTTATATCTGAAAGCACTTATATCTCATTTCTAAAAAAATGGAGACACTTTTTTCCACAAGCTCGATAATAAAAAACTTGTCCATCTCAGTTTCTCAGAGCTATTTTTGGATTTAATTAGTTTCCAAATCATTGCATTCTCATCTATTCTTTACGCAAGGATTACATATTTTTAAGCAGTATAATCCATGTAATTCTTATTGTTTTGTGGGTCTGAATAATTTTTATCGGCGTAATAATGTTTGGGGTTCGTTAAATATCTTCTTAGAGCATGTTTCTTGAGAAGTTACATTTATTAGTTTTCACACATTGGTTTTGGTTTGCCAAGTTTTTATCACATGAAACTTCACATCACAGCAAGAGGTGATGATGTGCGCTGATTTTATTTTTGAGCATAGCACAAACAAACAACTAGGTATTTTCTGCTGAGCTTCGTTCAGCATTTATCTGTTCATCACTCTTGAGCTCTTCAGACGATGATAATCCTCGGACTGCTCTTCGTGAAGGGACTTAATCCCTTATTTTAGCCTCCTGAGTTGAGGCCGATGACTCCTTTTTGGAACCGCTGCATCCTGCTCCCTCGGAGTGAGGTTCTCCCGATCTCTGGTCCCGGCGCAGGGGCGACGGTAACCATCCCAGGGCCGAACAGGAAACTCTGCTATCCTCCTCAGCTCCTGGTAGCGGGATTCGGAGACGTCCCCGAAGAACTTCTTCGTGCGGGATCTGAGCAGGTCTTCCAGCGGCTCCATACGTGCAATTGGCCAAAGTGCGCGTTTTTTGGAGTCCATCCGAGTCGAAGAGCAACCCAAAGTGATTTCCGGTCTGCCAGTGCATGAATATGCTGAACAGACTTGTTGGTTAATCCGATCCAGGCCGGTGCTGCATGTATGATGATCGGCCGTAGAATTGCTTTGTGAAGATGAACTCTTCGGTGTTGCGGGAGACTCCTGTTGCCAAACATTGGTGACAATTGGTGGCGTCCTTCTTATGAGGCGTCATGAGGCGTGTTAGCGTCGAAACGAAACGTCTGAATGAAAAATTTACTACGGTTTTTTATATTCTTTCCATGTGAATTTTCACCAAGTGAAAGCCAAATCTGTCGATTACTATCGTAGTGCTTAGTATTTTTGCATAAAATATTCTCCAAATATGTCCGATTACTTTCTTCCTCAATAAAATGGAGTTTTCAGTATAAGCGTGAGAACTACATATCAGATGTCTTTATCGAAATACATAAGTGACACTTTTTTTAGTGAATATAATGAAATGTTTTACTGATTTTACTTTGATATTTATGATATCTTATCTATGTATACATATAAAAGAGGATGTCTGCTTCTCTGCCCACATTGCGTTTCTATACGGCTGCATGGATTGCTACCAAAGTTTGTGCATAGGTGCTTCTCATGCTCCGGAACCCCGTTGTGCTACTTTCGGTTGCGTCCGACGCATTATTTGCATCGTTACCTCATTGCCGAACCCTGCAAGTACACTCAGCGCCACCTGGCACCCATTCCCCAACCTCTGCTTACTCTCCCACCTTCCGATAACATCCCCATTCACTCTACCATGCATGTATATCCTTGTGCGCGATTTGCGCGAGGTGAAGGCCACTTTGGTGACCTCTAGTTCCACTACTACATCTTCCCGCAACCTTAGCGTTCACTGGTAAATGGTCCGCAAATATCCTTGCTGCCCTTTCAACCGTGCATTCCGGCAAAATTGGTTGCTTCTTACGTTTTTTTTCAATGTTATTTTTATTATCTCATTACCGTTCTTTACGTCACGTCATACAACATTTGTGGTTGGCCAACTTGCAGGGTAGTCACACCTCTTGACACGCCCAAAGGGAAACATTACTTTAAGGATTCCTCATTTAACTATGTATTTATCCTCTCGGTACAAACTTTTTTGTCAGGGTATACGTTCACACAACATTTTCGGTCTGCGCACGTATGAGTACACATAACGATCAATTTTGTAGAGCGGGATATGAGGTGATCCCGTGCGCGATATACGGAGATAGTTTTTTCAATTGCTTGCTGTTACAAATGCGTACCATCATCAAACCTGCTCTGTCCCTTTACCTAAAAATCCTGCCGCAGGACCATGAATTTCAAGTTCCAAGATTCCCACTGCTC
The DNA here is from genome assembly GCF_921293095.1 of Ischnura elegans. Classification (NCBI taxonomy): domain Eukaryota; kingdom Metazoa; phylum Arthropoda; class Insecta; order Odonata; family Coenagrionidae; genus Ischnura; species Ischnura elegans. The sequence continues at coordinate 99,082,513 of NC_060259.1, forward strand.
TGGGTATATACTATCGTTCCAATCAACGCCGGATGGCCTGCTAGGGCCTTAATAAAATGAAACTAATTACAAGTTTCGATCTGCGGATCCATCCATTCAACCTCCTCCTCATTATCATAAATATCTGTTATCCACGTAGCCATGTTTTAACCGCAAGTTTGGCACCAGAAATCAGGGGTGCAGCTAGAAATTGAGGCTAGGGGGGGTTTTAGGTACAACTAATACTGGGGAGTTGGAGGGTATGGAATACCCACCAGGGGAAGTGGGTGGTGCGGGGGCCCTCCCCCAGAAAATTTTTAGATAAATGTTTCAAAATGGTAAGTTTTACGGCCTTCTGAGGGATATTTTTATAATCCTTACATTATTCTATAAGTAATATTAGTCCAATTAAGTAAAATGGATTAAACTTTAAAAACTCTCTGAGCTCTGAGGGGGGTTTTATCTCCCAAAACCCGCCCTCGATGTGCCTCTGGCAGGAATCACCATCACCCCATATGTGTTCAAAGTTTTTAATTGCGGAATATACATTTACAAATGGGGAATTGATTGAACGTGATTATAAAATTTATTTTTTACTCATGAAGGCTTTAAAGACCATTTTCATATTTTTTAGAGGAATCATTAATGAGAGAGTTATTTAAGGCAAATTCAGAAGCACTCTTTACCGGGAGAGTGTTACTGTCTTTGTGGTGTACATTTTACGTGATTTTTTTCTGTCTTCCGACGGATGCAATAAATTATCTTGGTATGAAGTTATCGCCTATATTTTAAGTAAATCATGTTATACGCGGTGGCATTATTATATTTGGTGTCAGCATAATGAGGTAGGTCAACAGAATATTAAAAGTATTCCCATTTTTTTAGCCGACTGTTATATGATTGCATTCTTGACCACAGGAGCATTTTTTTCCATGCTTAAATAAAGATTGAGGATTCCTAACGGTGTCTTTTTTTACTGCATGAACGTTTCAAGAGTTAAAATTTAAGTGGTAATATTTTAAGACTATTGAATATGTGATGTCAGGAATTCTTGTATTCAACAGATACCCTGATACATTTTAGCATGGAAAAGTGGCTGAAAATGGAAATTTGTAGTTAGTTTCAGCAATATGCGTGGCATTTCATCGGGAGAGAGACGGCATTCATACCTTTCCAGCGGTCTCGATGTCCAGGAAAGTGTGACTGGTGGAAATTATTTTCCTACCCACAGGAGGTCATTTGTGCCGGCCATTCCGAACAATGGTCATTCTCGGAATTCATTGAGCTCGGCTGATTCTTGCCTCTCACTCTCTGTATCTTTTTTCCAATTTGCTTTCGATTTGCTGTTCCCAGTTGTTCCCAGTACTCGCAGTTGTCCATCCAATGCTTATTATATTTGGTCTTGATGTCAATGTGATCCACTTCATTGAATATTTAGTTTAACTGAAAGCCATTGGCATAAACTCATTACATGCCAATTTTCTTTCCTTGGGACGCGAATTAAAGTTGCAAGGAAATATTAATTTTCCTTGCTATTCTCTTCATTTCTTTTATGAAATTTAATCTCATCGGGATCCTTTTGGGATTCTACCTATAAAAATAAATACGTTTACATGCTTGTATTTTCTGCTTGGTAGCTTAGAGAGTTATTTTTTCAATGCCAGCTCGCTACTTGGTCATAGATTTAATAATATATGGTGGTTAATTGCGCTCCACGGAAAATAACCTTTTTTTTGCATTCTTCTGGCTCTGAGTCCATATTATGGAACCATAAATAATGTCTTTATCAAAGTAATTAATTACCCGATATCGTTTATCATTTATTAGAAGACCACCCGGCGTAGCTCGTGAAGGATAGTACCCAGAGAAGTTGGAATCTTGGGAACCCCCCACTTAATGTAATCCACGGTTAACTCAAAAGTGAAGTAAGACGGTGAGCGGAAAACGCTAAAACGCTAAAAGGAAAAAATGGTAAAGACGATTTTATACTGTGCACGGGATCAGCTTATACCCCACTCCACAACATTGATCGTTATGCGTGCATACTTGTGTGGACCAAAGGCATCTTTTGAACGCATACTCAGCAAAAAGGTTTGCACCGTGAAGATTAATGGACGAGTGTTATGCCCTTTAAGTTATGTTTTCCCTTTGAGCGTGTCAAAAGCTGTTCCCACCCGGTAGGATGTCCAATTCTTGCCCACCGCAGAAGTTGTGTGATGTGACGTAAAAAATGGTAATGAGGAAACGACGCAAAGGACGCATCTTACGCAATTGAAAGTAGCACTACGGGGTTTGGCAGCATGAGATGCACTTATGTACTAACTAAGGTTACAATCCGTGCAACCGTATGGAAACGCATATCGGACATACAAACAGACATCCTCTTCTACGTAAATAGATTTTGGGGTATGAGCGCGCTGAACGTTCGATTAATGAAACTTACCCTCGCGAATGAATGTCTCGCGGGAAGTCGATCACGGGGCGTGTACAGATGGGAACGCAGGCGTGGGTAATTGTGTGTATATTGACTGTGCGTATGAGCCACCGCCCACCCCCGCCCCCTCCCGTGGACCCTGGCTGCGTGGGCCGAAGAGAAGCGAGCCCACGTGTTTTGCTCGCCTCCCACGCAACGCAGAGCATCTGGAATCCCAAAGCCCCCCTTCCTCCCCGGCCACCTCCAAGCAGACACATCTCGCGGCGGCGGCCGATGCGAAAGTAGTGATTACACCTCTCCCCTCGTCGAATGCCGCACCAGCCGGCGTGAGATATCGCCAAGGAGCAGCGTTCCCACTCTCTTACGCGCCGAAAAATAACAACAATCGAAGGGAATAGCGGCGGGCCTGCGCTCGTTGGCGTGAGATCAAGTATCACCCACGGATTGCACAGCATCTACACGGATTAGGCTGGGAAGCGATGGAGATCTCGTACTAGGCTTATATTCCTCGATCAATTGAAGCGGTGAATTCCGAAACAGTGTAAGTACATTCCGCTAAGTTTTCGAGACAAACCTCTTTTTCTGAACATCCCTGAAGCTACAAAATACGTGGCTCTTACCCGTGAATAGATTTTCCACTGAATTTATTGTCCGTTCATAGGAAAAATATCTAGGCAACGACTCCTGTAGTTCCAGGAATATACGTAGAAACTGTTCATTCCACATTTAGGTCAAGTGGACTTGTTCCGTTTTGGCATTCATGGCTCCAATTAAGAACCGGCATCGTTCAGTGTGACACGGAGGGCATCGTCTTAAAACTAAGCTTCAATTATTTTTAACTCTCCACCTCACTCGAGTGGACGTGGTTTGCGGGGTATTATATAGGTGTAGGCGAAGGACATTGAAGAAAATGGTCTTTCAGGAAAAAATAATGAGCACAACGGACACTCCCCAAATGACCCTCGATCATGCCAGCGGTAGGAAATGCGCATAGAAGGCCAAATATGAGTAGAAGTAAACCAGAAATTGCAGCCTTTTTATGAGGAGCACGACCCAGGTTGTTTTACCTGACGTCGACGTCGGGTTTCGTCCTATTAAAGGAGACATATTATATTCTGGAAAAGAATGTAGGTAAATGCTCAAAGGATTTTTCAAAACTTTTAAGTATAAATTGAATGCCATGGAATGGCTATTAGGTAAAAGACTCTTGGTTTTTTATATTCTCTGCGTTTAAACCACAGGTATATATTAAAATACCGTGTTTGCCAATATGAAAATGTAACTACAACATTAAATTTGTGAGTATCAAAGCAATAAAAAAAATTTCGTATTCCCCTCTAATGAATCAATTATCTTTTTTGATCCTGATGTCAATTGAAAAAATGCATTGGAATCATTTTAAAAATGATTCATGAGCGTTGAAATTGAATTTACGTGAATTTACTCCAGATTACAAGTAAATTTTGATTTGTAAGCCTGGGTAGAATATTTTTTGTTTCGTCATGAATAATAAATCATTCAGATCTTTCCTTTATATTGATGATTCTGATTTCGTAGACTGATAATTTCGTAGACTTCCTGAAGTGATTTCGTTAGTAATTTGATAAGAAGTCTCGCCTGTGTGGTCTGTAAGGTCTGTGTGGTCCATTCAAGTCAACGTCCACTTCTCTACACGCAGGCTTTATCGCTCTAGTGGATGGGAATGGTATTTTTCCATCGACGTCTTCGGGCTCTCCAGCATAGTAGCTCGCTTCATTCTTTCGGGTGTGTTTGTCCACGTGGCCCATCGGGTGGCCCTTATCTGCATTGCATCCGAGTCTATCTCAGGGCTGGTGGACTGATCTCCAGGTGCTGACCCGCCATCATTAAGGACCAGGGGGTCGTGAAACGTGCTCTTTTCTCTTTCGGCATAGGCATCTGTATCTTGTGAGGAGTTCCTTTCTTTGATACCCTCTCAATGGTCACCTCGGTTTCTGACTTCTCTTCCAAGCGAAGTTTGTTGGAAGGCAATCTATGCTGTAGCCATGAATATCGCATAGGACATTTTATGCAACAAATCGGCTCTATATACGAAAGACATTTTGTTTTGCGAATACATTTTATATCGGGGAATCCGAAGAACTCAGCCGTATATGAACCTAGGACCCTTGAATCAATATCCCAACGCTCCTCCCACCTGGTCATTGTGCTTCCATTTATCGAATATGAAGTAAAGGTACTTCGTATTTTCCACGTAAATATTTATTTAAAAATGGATCGACATGTTTCTCTGACCTGCAGCGTCATCAGACTAACATAGACGTTAACCATGCCAGAAAAAATAGTCACGTAAGGAAGGTGGGATTCGAAGGAATTTATCCTATTCTGTGATAGTCCTGATGATGATGCAGTGAAGTAAAACATGTTGACCCATTTTAAAATAAATATTTATGTGGAAAAGTTCATAGTGTATTTACTTCATATCCTGAAATGCACTTCCACCAAGCATCAGCCTGCACCATTCATTCAACTTCCATTTATCGCTATTAAATATCTATAAGCCGGATAGCTGATGATAAAAATTAATCATTTATTGTCCTAATGATTGCTATCCTTGATTTTTAAAATTGATTTACACTAATAGTGCTGAATGAACAAGGGTAGCGTTGAAGTCTAATAGTAGAGCGATGAACGATTTTGTGTTTTCCCGGCGTATAAAACTAATAACTTCCACCGGGTTCTCCAACGGGTAATACAGTTAGCTGCTGCCAACATTGCGACGCCAAACTTTGATATTGTCATGCTCACTCCGAGGACAAGGCTAGAGTTAGGCGTCGAAATTCCAGCTGCCGCTATCTCTATTACCCGGTGGAGAGCCTGCGAAGACCTCATCAGAACCATCAACCAGTAGAGCGCTCGGATCCTGACCGGAGGGTCTTGGATTCAAATTCCCGGTGAAGTCGTCCATAGCAACCGAATCATAATCATAAGTACGAAGAGTTACTTTGATGTCTGAGTCCCAAATATTAAAATTTAATCGCTATTAAATCTCTATAATCCGGATAGCTAATGATAAAAATTAATCGTTTAATGTCCTAATGACTGCTATCCTTGATTTTTTAAATCGAAATACACTGATAGTGCTGAATGAACAAGAGTAGTGTTCAAGTCTAATAGTAGAGCGATGAACGATTTTGTGTTTTCCCGGTGTATAAAACTAATAAATTCACTAATAAATGCAGTATGTTCTCGGAGGTTAAAGTTTCGTACCTATGCATAATTAAAAACGAAAAAGCGTGTACAACTATGTTACATAATAATTTCAAATAGTGTAAATCCATAATGTCTTACGCGATGAAAAAAGACTAAATACAAGGGCGACGAAAAATATTAATTCGCCGTATCACTCGTGCTCAACTGAAGTATATTCGAGATGCGTAACGTGAGGAAAAAGGTCTGGCCTGAGAGTGATCCACGGGCCTATGTCTGGGTCTGATAAGAGTTTTACCCTCACCTATCCGAGATAACGTTCGGGTTGAGACGCTGAGTGTGTGAATGGTCTGATGCCATGCGAATCTGAGGGCCTTTGTTTCAGACGGCCGAACAGTGGCCGGTGGATTAAGAATCGCCAGATGGCCCTCTCCGCACGGAGAATTTTGTGATATCGAGATAGGTCATGCCCCTGCAAGAAATCAGCCAAGAGGCTTTGATGTACCCTCATCTCTTCACGGAATGGGAGATAAAAATGCCACACGCAAGACGATGCCCTATCAACACTTCCTAACGATAAAGAAAGAGATGTAGTGAGTTTTTTGGCGAACATTTTCGCTAAATTTAGAATTACTTTGGGACTATTACATGGAAAAGAGCTGCCGATAACATATACTAATGTCGCTTTCAGTACAGAAGTGTTTTTATCAAAGACGTGTTATTTCAACAAATGAAATGTATGGTCAGCGATGAGGAAGTTACATTCCTACCTGTCATAACACTAAATCTTACGCATTTTAGTCAGTTAATAATGGAATGGAAAGTTTGAAGAAGAATTGCTGGGACAGAAAACAAATTCATGGGATAAAAAGGTCGATTTCTATGCTTCGGACTTCGGGAAAAGTCGGAGAAAAATGGTATCGTACTTCAGAAAAGGAGAATGCTTCGTTTCCGAGGAATAGAGTGTGAGAATTTGCAGTCACATTCCATAAATTAGAGTTATGAAGATATAACTTTGCTTCAAGCCTCACGTTGAACCACATTTTCTTACCGTGTTATGCTCCCGACGACCTTAACCGTATTCCATAGACGAGGAAGGCTTAAATGAACCTCCTACTTTATTTGATATATAGAGACTTGGATCGTATCGGCGTACTTTGATGATGAATATCGGGAGGTGACAACGATAAAAAATCCTAAACTATCATCGTTTATTTGCAACCAACCACAATAAAGCAAAAAGGAAAATTGACCATGATTTCCCACAGTTATTATACATCACTTTTAGTTAAGCATAGTAGTTTACCGGCGGCCGTAAATTGTATGCGCGGAATAACTTGCAGCCCGATCCTCAGATCACGGAATCCTGCACCCGAAGTGAGTAGAATTACTGTGGAGAAAAAATAAAAGGAATGGTTCGTGGCCGGACCTTGCCGAGAACCGGAACGAATTCCGGGAAGTCTGAATCGCTGGTTAGTTTAGGTTTTGATTAAGCTGTCAGATTCGTCGAGTCGGCCGGCCCGAGGGAACGAAAGCATGCTAACCGCTCCCATTTGTGTGATCAAGGAGAAAGGGTGGACTTGCAACACACTCCGCTTCGCCAAGGTGGGAGGGAGAGTGAGGGGGGGGGCGGGGCCCTTCCGGTCTCGCTCTCCGATGGAATTCGAACGGCGCGTGGATTCCTCTCACGCCCGGACGATGAGCCGATCACGAACCCAACGGAAAGGAGTTCTCCGACGATCCCCGCGCATCATTCCCGTATCACCGGTCGTTACTCGTGACGTATTGCTTGGTTAAAATTTATAGTATCACTTTGAAATTCGCAAAGAAGATAGAATGGACTCTTGACAACATTATAATAACAATAATATTATAAAAATAATGGCAAATAAAATATCATATATAATATGTAATTATATGTACTTAATTTCATTAAGTGCAATATATAATGATTATTACAAAATAGTAAAATATAATAATAACAGTAATAATGATATTTATTTGTCCTGATACTTTTAAGGTGTAAAATACAGGATAACTCATAAATAAAAAGAAAAATGGTTTAACCCGAGAATAACACAACACAGGAACACAAAACTGTATTCAGGTAAAGAGATCAGGATCCATTAGACTTGAAAGTGTTGAATATTGGAGAAGGCTTTCATTATCAGAAAGTCTTTAAGTTTTCTTTTAAAGGAGGCTCTAGGAGTAGAATTTGTAATGAAAGAAGGTAATTGGGTGAAAACTGCAATAGCTGCAGGTAAAGGGATTATTATTATGTATTGATGTAATGTGATGAAGTAAATGCACAACAGTTTCTCTACCCAGTGTTGTGCCCATGTATTTGAGCATTTGTAGTGAATTATTAACTAAAATTTAAATACATGGGTGATAAATGTATAAGCTTTGCAGAGTTAAAATTGTTTACTCTTTAAATAATGTGAGGTTAACAGTATTTTAGTGCCGGCTTTTTAGCTGTGTGTCTAATGCCTCTCTTTTGCACATGTCTCAAATATGAAAATTTAATCGCAGTATATTCTAGGTGGATGAATTTTTGTTCCTATAAAAAGTAAAATATAAAAAGGCATATACTACTATTTTTCCTAATAATTTCAAGATACTTGTGTAAATTCATAATGTATTTACACGACAACAAAGACTAAATACATAAACGAGGACAAATCTTAAGACGCCTCATCACTCCTGCTCAACTGAACTGTATTCGAAATGTTTAACTTATTTATTATTCTACCTTTTTGAAATTTTCAGGGTGCAAGGCAGCTTGTCAACATTTACTTGTATCTCAAATGTAAACACGTTATAGCAGTGCCTTCTTCGTGGTAAAATTTTCATACCAGTGATGTAATGAGATATGAAAAGGCGCCTATACTCTACGTTCCCTGAGAATATTTTAGATGTCGGTCTCGCTGGCGGCGGAGTCAAGTCCTCGCCTGCCATACGGGCTCGCGCCCCGCCTGGGTAGGTTTCCAAGGAATAGTTATTCGTTTGCATGTAATAGGGTGGTTTCCTATTATTTTTTATTGCCTAAATCGAAATATTATTGCCCCTAGATTACGAATTTCACAATTTTAGATTTTTAAATGACGATATATATTTTTCGCGGTTAAATGAAAAGTGAAAATTTTCAAGCGCGCGAAAGCGCGACGGCTAAGTATGAATGCTGGGAAAACCCTGTGTGACGTCATTCTGGTTCCCGATGTCGCCGTGTGAGTTGACCTTGGGGCGAGGATGTGTGCGCTACTGCAATGCAGGCTGCTAGCAGGTAGCAGAGTACCCTGCTTACAGGTTGCGCTTGGCTTAAATAAGGATTAATAATACCTTATCAAACAAAGGAAACTTTCCGGCAATAGGCAGTTTTAATAGGTGATTGTTAAGACATAATGATGTTTCCCTGAGCTCTTTGCCCCATGCATGCATTCGCAATATCAGACGATGTAAAGCTCCTATCTACTCGTATAGAAATAAGGTCCCTGTGACGTCACGTGGAGTGGCATGGCATGGGCGCCAATCGGGCCTTTTTCAAATGCGGTTAAAATTGACCATTGCCATTCGTCTAAACTGGGATTTCTAAAACCAAATGATTTGTATATAATGAATACACTAATGGTGGGTAACGAATCGTAATCAATGCCTTTCGTTTTCTTTGATGAAGGAAACTACCCTATTGTCTTATGGCCTTTTCAACTATACTCGACCGATCGTTATTCAAGATGTAGGTATTACTCGTTAAAACTATCATCGCTATCAAATTGAAATTTTAAAAATAGGTATGTGGGGTGGATTTTTTCCAACCTACGCGTCGGGCATAAAATTTTACCCCATTAATTTCCGAGAGGTGACCTTCATATTTGAATGGAGTTAAAATGGATAAGCGTATATTCTGTTCACGCAGAGAATTTCATAGCATTACGAAATGAAAAGAAAGAATGTGAAATTAACCTAAAATAAACTTTGTGCTAGTAAATTGTAGTAAGTTACTCATTTGTTTTCATTTCCATAGGTTCTGATTGTCACAAAATATTTCCGGGGACTTCCGTTTGTATCATTGCGTGAATATGAAATTAAATATGCGAAAATGAGACAAAATACAACCCGTGGAGTGGGAATGTTGAGTCTCCTTAAGAAGGCGTATCACCCCTGCTCGACCGTTCTTCATTCGTGAAGCTTTCCTAGTTTTAGTAGCCCCCTCTAAGAAAGTTATTGATGCCATGAGATATCTCCTTTAGTATGCAATTCTCTCACTAGTTAGAGGAAGGGTGCTATTATGTTCTCTCCCTTACCAAAGTCAAAGCTAATTTCCATTGGCAAATTTAAATTATTGTTTTATAATTCGCTATTTTCACTTAAAAATTCGTTTTAAAAGTTAATTAATCTCATGGTTGGTTAACAACTAGTTTTTTTTCCTTTGAGGATTTTTTTAATGATGAGTCATTTTCCTTGGGGGGCGTGGTCGGTGGAGCGCTTGTGTTAGGATTCCCGGCTTCAAACCCCGGGTGAAGCCCGGGTGAGAGTGAGGTCTGACGTCCGCAAACGTAAAATCTCGGAGGGCGAGATGGCTCAGGGAAGGGAAATTTAATCTCCCGTGGCCTAGCCCAGGTCTAACCTCTTACCTTACTTTACCCTACCCTCACCTTACTATGCCAATCTTCCTTTCGGTTTGAATGGCTTTGTCTTAGTGAGTGAGAGATTGCCTAGAGATATTATTTTAGAGCTGGCCTAGAAAATTACTATGTATTTAATTAAATGTTTTATATTAAGAATCTGTTTCTATTTTAATTATTTAATCATTATTATGTTATAATATGCATGTAAATAATAATTAGCTCTTGTTATATAATTATGTACAGAAATTGGATTGAAATTTTAAGAAAAAATTTATAATTATATATTAATATTTATGTGTTAAATTTGTAATTAATTTAAATTAATTATTATAAATATATAAATTATTAATATGTTAATATTAGTATAAATTGATAAAAATATCTGTACTGATTGATTGTCATTGATTGTAATTGATTAAATCAATGATCTTTCATGAACTGATGCCCCGAAATTAATCTCGTCATATAAGGTTAATAGGTTCGGTGTCCCTCACGGAGGTGCATCCCAGTGTGTTGCTCAAACGGTTTCTAAATTTCTTTACGACATAGAAAATGCAGGTCGATGATTGCTCAAACCATGGAGTATTGTGTAAAAATCTTTTGAAGCAATGACTCAATATCCTTCTAAGTAGGAATTATTCCACTGTCAAAACTCACGTGGAATGTATAATACAGAGTGGATAGGATAAAAAGTTTAGGATAAAATCCTCAGGATTATAAGTTTACAGAAGATTATTATAACTTTATACTGCGTATTATTTTCTATGCTTACATTGTTCGAAATCTACCAATACCTATTTAGAGAGTACCCTCGTTCAAATATTATCATCATACCCATCATAAGTGGGTAAAAATGTTTTCACGCACCTCTCCTTTCAACCTTTCACCTTTTCGTAATGACGTATTTCTTCTGTATTACATTCATATTTATGTGACTTTTGTAACTGATTTGGAGTTTGAATTTCGACGACGACTGACGTGGAAGTGAAAAGGGATCAAATAGTATTTTTATAGGGCTGTGGAGGTGAAAGCTTCCTCCCTTGAAAATTGCGAGGATGCATCTATTGTCTCTATAACTAATCTGGGATCATTGTTGGATTTTCTGGAAATAATTTAATCGTCCTCCAAGTTAATGCTGGGCCTTGGTTCAGACATATTGTGTTCCATCGCAGCTGAAAGATAAAGATGTTTTTCACAGCTCTTCCATGCCCAATGATGCGGCACTTCGCAGCTCTTTCTCTATTGGGTCTCCTACTCAATGCGTGCATTGAAAGATAGGTCCTCTTACGACGTACGGCTTGCTTCTCCTGCATAAATTGTAGAGGGGACGCTTTTTGGCTCTCTCATGACTTGCATCTTAAATTCATGGTAGAATGGGCATTTTGGCTCAGTATAGATAAATTCCCATGAGGCAGATAAGGTGTTTCGGGACTTTAACATAGAATGACTTACGTATTCTACCGTGGGCATAAGAGAGCCAAAATACTCTTTCTTCAATGAATTTAAGACGCGTTTGGTCCCTTAGCGTCATGCTGTTTGAATTGCACTTCGATTGTGAATACTGACTCTTTTAAGACTAACGGTTTACGCCCATTGCAGGATAGTGATTTGAATATCTTGGATTGCATCTTTCATCCATTGCAGAAAAAGCATTTCGGCTCTTTCATGCCTTGTGCCGTGTATCTGTAGTGAGGTGAATATGTTGGCCCTGTGGAAATATTAGCTGATTGGAGCACTAAGTGGGGAGGTGTGTCAAACCAGTCTTAGGATTGTTGATCAATGATGATGATGACATTTTGAACCCTTGCGCCTCACGTCCATATTGGAATAAACATTTTGTCTTTCTTACGCCTAGCTTCCATTGTAGAATGAGCATTTTATGACGCAATTCCCTTGTATTAAGGCGTTTTTCACGGGGGACTTAACTGCGTAGGTCTAAACTGTATTTCTTTCTCAATATGGCGTGGAATGCACGAACGAAATTAGAACAGTGGCTATTTTATTATCTCTCGTCCATGAATTCTAGCATGCGTTCTAACAATTCATCGCTTTAAGACCATTTTACACGGGGCACGTAATTGCGCACTCTATTGCGTATGTATGGTGGTGCAGTCAACAATGCGTTGTGTAAGGCGGTGAATTGCTAGAACGCATGCGTTAATGCATGAATGCGAGATGGCGAAATAGCCCCTGCTCTAATTCCGAGCTCGCATTGTCGCATTTTGAACGCAACTCAATTTCTACTGCACCTTCGTACACACGTCAGATTGTTCTAGTTCATTCCCCGTGTAAAACAGCCTTTACGAGGCATTGGCCGTTCGCGCCGCCGCAATTCTTTCCGCGATTCGTGGCCTTCGAGGCGACTTCGATGCTTGACCCAGGGCTGGCAGGAGACCACCGCCATGGCCATAAAACGCGTGGTTGCCGGAGTCCCAGCTGGTGGGATGGCGACCTATGACCCCTTCGCGGCTTCAGAGGACGCCGACAATCTCTCGCGGGGCTGACGCTGATCGTGTGAAATTATGCCACGGAAGAAGAGAATGAGGAACGGGGTCATCAAACGGTGAAGCCTTCGGATGCGAATACATAAACAAGTCGTGGTTATCTCGAGCGAGAGTTTGATGTCATCGTTGGGGATGATAACAGTGAATTAATGATTTCAATTGCTTGGTTTCCAGCCACACGGATGCTCGCTGGGGTTCGTAATCAGGATCCAATAAATCGTTCAAAACCAGTGAGCTGTAGTGAAGAGGAACTGGTGCATCAGACTCATATTTTATCAACTAGCGCAGACATTGATTTGGGAGGTGGTTGGCATCATTTATTTTGGTGGTTGTGATGCAATGAATCGATAGACTGCTCCATGTGGCAAACGTTTACATGAAAAAGGGAAATTTTATTTTATTGGGTTATGAACGCCTAATTGCTGAATGTCATTTTTCGTATCGCAGTCCCGTAAAATGATATCTAAAGGCTACTTTTATCCTCCGGTGCACATTTCTACGTATCTGTTCATTTCATAGCCATAGAATTGTTCATTCAGTGGTGCAAAAAAACAACAATAAATTATGCTTCGAAGCTTGTGCATACAAACCCCTTGTCTACTTGTATTCGTAGTGTCTGGCCCATTGAAGGGCCTCCTCGAGTAGTTCTAGTGATTGCTGCCCGTAGCGAGAGGGAGCACATACATTTATGATAGCTTCGTTACTTACGATAGCTTACGCTTAATAGTCACCTATTCTCAACTTGACTTTCATTTACATTGAATAAGTGTAATGGTCCCCTTGCACTTTTACCGTCGTTCCCCACTTGTGCTCTTGCACGCGTTAAAACGCTAAAGATATGGTATTTACTCACCGCTACAGTAGGTATGAAGAGATGGCAAAATATCAGAAAAAGATCCTGTCTGGTGAAACAATATTACCAACTTAATATTACTTTGCCGAAATACGAGGGAATTTGAAAAATGCGCCCTTATCTCACTGAAGGATTGATTATTACGGGGTACTAGTACCATTATGTGCTCAGACATAGTGTGCTCATATCTTTCTTATTCATTAAGGAGACATTAGATCGCCTCATTGGCTGTATTTGGGCTACAGAGGTCAAAGATCATGGTCATGATTGTGGCCCGTGTTAAAGTTCGCCTACAATATATCTTGTTTTGATTCTCTATCTGAACGCTAATTAAAATATTCATTTTTGAGCTTCTTTTTTCTGGGAATTTTCCACTAAATACTTTGTTTCTAATGTGTAGTTTCATGCTTTACCTGAATGTGATAGATATATCACAGATTTTTTTCTACGCAAGGTCACTTTGTTTTTGTCTTTACTAAGGAATGGATAATACGCAGGCAGGAAAGCGGAAAAGGGCGAAAAATAGTTTACGCTAGTGATTAGTGCATTCATCTGATTAGTGCAAACTGTTTAGCATCTACAATACCTATTTTTTAAATTCTGTTTATCTTATTCGTAATTTATTTGTATTTTTTGTGAGTTTTACGGATAATTACTGAATTTTTGTAGCAAGCTAACTGCAGTTACCTGTATTCAGAACTATCAAAAGTAGAACGTAAAAAAAGCGAACTAAATCACAGATTATCCTTATCCGGGACGGATTCCCCCCTTGACCCTCTTCATTGGTCTATAGGTTTTCCTTGCTGCTGCTACGCGTTGTTGTGATAAGTTAGGCTAACAATGTTTTTGACAACTACGCTAGATGTTATTTATTAATATGGCAGCCACTTTGAGGTCTATTTCGCTTTTAGAATTTTGTTACTTTAAAAAAATTTAGCACTCAAATATTTTCTGATGATTAAAATTCCAAAAAGCTTTCTTTATGGGTGCGTTGTCACATAAATATCTACTTTATCTTTCATTCATTCTCCTTTTCGCCGTCTTCGATGTGAGTACTATCGGAAGTGTCATCAGGAACGAATTATGAGCAGTGAAATCATTCTTAAACCACTAGGCCTGTCTTTTCAACAAGCGTCGTGCTCGCCAGAGGCGAAGTAGAACAGCGAACGTAATCCACACTTTGGAGGGTGATCTAAGTTTTCCCCGTTTTACTGCCTTCGATTCTACAAAAAGACTTAACATTTATACAATTACTTTTTTCATTCCGGAAGGGCCAAACATATGTTCAAATTCATCCATTGAGATTCGGCCAGCATTATTTATGGGGATAATAAGAAACCATCAATTTCGTGTACCTATACCTATACAGTCAATATTAAATTGACTGCCGACTTTCCGAATCATTTTTTCCCTGTTACTATGTTGGACTTTTTACTAACAGCTATTTTATTATCTTTCGTATAAATATATGATTCAACCTTCGCCAGTGATGGCGGGGTAAATTCTTCTATAAATCCTGGTGTCGCGAGTTCGATTCCCGCCGGATTAAGCGTTTCTTCATAACTGTTGAGTAATTTCTGTCGGTTCTCCATATAAAATCTAATGACGAATTACGGTCAGTTTTTGCTGGGTGTACTGAGAAAAATCCTCTGAGATACCTAGAAAATGTTGAAAAATGTTTGATGCAATTTTATTTGTTCTGAGTGTGACGTGGTGAAATAGGTTGCTCAGTGGGTATTTTTATCTCATAGTGGCTTGTAAATTTTTTATGGTTGGATCCCTATAAAACCTGAAAACAGACTATGCGTAACATTTTAGTACCTCACTTTATTTCCAAGACTAAAAGAAACCATGAAATATGCGAAATACTTTGCCAAACGGATCCGCTTGGAAAGTTGTTTCACCTGAAACAGTTAAGGTTTTAGTCAAAACAATCCAAAAACTCAATTTTAATACCAAACCATAGCATTTACCCTCTTTAAGGTCAGCGACTATAGTCTGTTAAGAAAACCCACCGCCACTCGCGGCTGGAGGGGTTTTATTGAAAATGCAATTAGAGATTTGACAATGGATGCAGAACGATTTATGACGCAATTATTCCTCTCCTTGCAGGCGACTTGGGGCGGAACCGTCGTAGCCTGGGGCCCAACGACACGCAGCCCACTTCGGCGCTCCACCTGCCCATCCGTGTGCCCGACCCGCGGCTGCGCCACCGAGGTGCTACCCTGCGCCGAGCCACCCTGCGCCTACTCATCACTGCACCACTGTCCGTCGCCAATGAGGGCCTGATGGTCCGCCTGTACCGGCCCGCCGTCCGTGCCGGCCGCGCCCCTATTCTCATCTCGGAGCGGCGGGTCACCTTCCACTCCCGCGGGCCACATCTCGCGGCTCGTTGGATCGACCTGGACATGACGAGTGCCATGGCTGCCTGGCTGCGCGACCCCGCCTCCAACAAGGGACTGCTGTTTGAATGCCAGGGGTGCTCTTTCGAGAGCGGCCCAGCGGCTGCTGCTCGCCCTGTCGTCGACGTCATGGTCGGCGTTCGTCCCCGCCACGACCGATTCCGTCGTTCCTATGACCCGATGACGCCAAGAAAGCGCGGCCGAACCGATTGCCGCCGTGGCGGAGAACGCTGCTGTCGACACCGCATGGAGGTCGTCTTCCATGAGCTCAAGGGTTTCGAGTTCATCCTTCAGCCCAAGAAGATCGACGCTGGATTCTGCAAGGGTCGCTGCCCACCCAGCTACAACCCTGCACACCACCACGCCGTACTTCAGTCGCTCGTCTGGAAGCAGAACAGGAAGCTGGCCCCGAAACTTTGCTGCGCCCCCAACAAGCTGAAGGCCCTAGAGATCTTGCACCTCGACGAAGACGACCCAACTCGCTTGAAGGTGTCCCACTGGGAGGACATGGAGGTGCTGGAGTGTGCTTGTTCCTAAACTGACGCTTAGAGCATGTATTTCGTTGGGGTTGCTAGGGACATTTTTCCATTGCTGCTACGTGTCCGCCAGTGCAATTTTATTTAGTCGCTGGTAAACTGAACTTTAATTGTCACGACGACGCAATGCAAATTGGTCGAATTGCAAATGCAGTCCCTCTGAACAATTTGGAAATTTACGGAGGGGAATTTCCGTTTCGGTGACTTTGAAAAAGGCAGTTTATCTTGAATTCACTTTTCTGCCGAAATAGCGCCTCTATGTAAAACATGCTCTGAGAACTGATGATAGTGCTGTGTAGGGGTGTCCAGGTGCCTTCGTCCCATTCCATCTTGGTGTTGGCGAGCGTTTCCCATATGACCCAGCTGTAGATGTGTGGTTCAAGTGGAAACGCAGTCACTATTAAGGGACCTACTGAACAATGGGGCACTGTTCACGTTAATTCCTAGCGTGTGCTCTCCCGTACTATGTCAATTGTTGGAGATCACGATTTTTTAATCCTGGATATTTGTCGGAAAAGGGCGTTGTACGTGAGCGGGTGATCCCCAACCTTTAATCTCTCTTAACATGCCTCCCTTCACTTTGTTCGCGCTTCGAACCAATTTATTAAAAAAAGATTTCTTTAGTAGATAGGAAGGAGTGAGTAATCCTTAAGTTAGACGAACAATGAACTTCAGTGGAGCTTAAGTTGATCACTGTCTTCTATGTAGGCCTTATTTTCCAAGAATTTCAGTCAGATTTCTCTACGCCTCCAACACACCGTACTCGCGCTTTCTGCCATTCGTTCGGGAAATGCTTATTTCTTGGTGTGGGAAGGATGAAAACCATTTGTAGTAATAGCGATTGAAAATTGACGGTTATAGACTTCTATATATTTTTTCTTCTCTAGGAGGGGTCAGAGACTGATATTCAATTCAACCTCTTTAACCCTGGATCACTAAACCCTCGCAAATTTTACGACGCGCCCAATTAAAATTCCATAGCTATGGAAAATGCATTTTGTAATTAAAAAAAACGTATTTTATGGTATTCCAAATGTTCTTCACCAGCACCTTTCATCAAAAAGTTTTGTTATAAATCATAGTTATAACAGTCATTAAAAATATTTCCAGTGAGACATGACTTAAACTTTACAAAATACATGAAAAATAATAAAACTTTAAGTTAATTGATTTAGCCATAAAAATAACCTGATAGGAATGTTAAAAAAATATCGTAATCAAAATGACGAAAGTTTAGTGATCACATGATTTTATTAATCTAGAGTTAACATGCCTCCAAAATTAACTCCCGCCCCTAGCCGTGACCCTAAAGTTGATTGCCGTCCTCTACGGAGGTATATCTGTATGCAAGACTGAATATCAGTCAACGGTCCACCTTCTTAAGATATCCCCAACCTCTACCCTGCATACGCTTCATGCTATTTGTTTAAAAAAATATATAGTTGGCAGAAAGTATAAAATATCCCATTAGTGAGAATAATAACTAAGTTTGGCAGTCCTAAAGTTGACTGTCGTCTTCTACGGAGGCATTTTTACCCAAGACTGATGTTTTTATTAACATTCAGGTGGCGTAGCGATGGCTTTGGCATAGCGGAGCGTCATTTGAATCGGAAGGTTTTGGGATCACCCATAGGCTAACGTTGGCAATCCAGTGTCGATATTTGTGGTATGGATGTTCACGTATCTTTAAGAGTATTCCACATTGGATTTGCCATGGCAACCAATGTAACTTTTGGTGATTTATTGGTGTTTTTGCATGGATTTTGCATATCCTGCAAACTTCCTATAGTGAAGGGCTCATCTTACCTCCAGTATTGCTGGAGCTTTAAGCCCTTTGCGATTTTATGTGGCAGTCATTACGCCACATTGATGACTTTTCAGAGACTTAAATCTGTCGCCGATGAAAAGTGATCTCATACCAAAGATGTAAAACTTAACGTGTTTGTATATTTTTATGTAATTGGTTATTTTATATTAATTGTATTACGCGTTTTTTACGGGTTTCAGCAGTAGTAGTTTTGCGCGCGAAACACCACTGCTGAATGATTTTTAAATGTTATACTTTATTTCCTCCATCCGTCTACCGTGAGAGATTTGTGTACCACAGTACAAAATTTTGAATGTATTTGCTTGTGGTTTTTTTATGATGATGTTAATATAAAAAATGACATACCGCTAGATTATTGCCAATTTAAAATGCTCAAAGAAAAAATTGTTGCTCTTCTGTGATACTTAAATAAGCTTTATGTAAATGATATTACTAATTTTAACTTCACCGTACTTGAGCCATACTTTGTGTTGGTGTATTTATGTACGGGTTGGATACTTTTGAGCAGACTATGGCAAAACTTCTCCAAATAGAGGGGAAGGATGTGTGCAGATTTGTTTAACTTTGTAAGTGCTACCAAAACCTCTTAGTTTGCCTCCTCCTTCTGCTCTTGTATTCTTAAACTTCAGGTGCCATTCACAAGTCCTTTGCGGATACATCCGCTAGTTACTTAATACGCTTATCTTAGTGAAGGAGAGGATTTTGTTTGCATTATCTTAATATTTAATATGCTTCGTATTTTTCTATTCCATTTCAATTTTTAAAGAAGTGTTTGAGCCTCTTAAATTTCCTGGATATATTCTGACTCGATATTGTATCCTAAAACTTGCCGGCAACAATTGCTATCATGTATTATTGAAAATTGCATTTCGTTGAAATTATTTAATGTTCACTATTCGAATTTGTAATATACTCAGGTATTAATATTGCCTTCAAGGTGATGCTTTGAGTAGAGCGGAGGATGGATTAAAACAATGTTACTAAGTTAGAAAGATTTGTAGCGTTCTTTTCGTGAACGCATGTGATAAGAGGTAATTTTAATGGTTACCAGTTATGGAATTATGCTGACTGTTTATTTTTTAATAACTTTATATGATATTTCAATAGAATACTCCTTTTGTAACGGAGTTTGTCAAAAAGTTCTTAAATATAGAGTAATAAATATAAAAACAAACTATTTGGGTATGAATATTCTACAATATCCATTGTTCCATATCTTATGGCTAAAATCTAGTGGTTAAACTGGTTCACTATTGCTATTACTGTTACTTTGAGGACTCACCGTTCGACTTGTCTCTTTTCGTGACGAATCACTAGCTTAATAATTAAGGTATTTACTTGAAAATTTTAAACCGTACAGTGTATAAATTATTTAAAATTTTCTTTATTCTAAAATTCTATAATTTTACCTCAGTTCTCTATCAGATGCAACGTTTTTATATTCCAGATGGGTTGGCAAATATTTACTCCACGTATCCTGAAATTTTTAATTTGATAGCATTATTTCTCAACTAGTGATACGTCTAGAAAAAAAGACAAATAACATGGGTCGAGCGGGGGTGATACGGCCTCTTTAAAATTGCCTTCAAGTCTATGAATTAACTCCTCGAATCATTCTCGAATGATGTCATCGATTAGCAGGAGTCAGCAGGGTGAAAAATATCTATCTAATCGCCGAGAGCGTTATTGATTCACGCTTTTTTGTTGTTAACGAGGCGATACTTGTCACAGAAATCCTTTCCGAGAAGATAATCGCCCAACGCCTCCGACAGCTGTGTGGAGGAATTTGACCCCGGCTTGATGGTGGGCCATTGGCGGCGCAAGTCTTTCGTCACCATCGAGTGTCATCCTTCCTCTAGTCAGTGAGAGTGTTGTTCTTTATGGGCGTGTTGATTGATATTCAGGTCGTTGCTTGGAGATTGTATCAGCCGAGAAGCCTCGCTGCAGTCTGGCCCTCAAAGAATTGAGTATTTAGCACCGATGGATTTGCAGGCATCGCCTCATGTTCTTGTTGTTGCTTCTGAATGTAGAGCAGGCCCTGATGGTGCTGGAGCATAATATTTTGTTTTCCTGGAGGTGAGGAAGAGGAATATGGAGGAAATTAGCTCCCCTTAAGGAAATATAGACCTCATTTTCAGACAATAGCGAGTCTCATGGTTCTGTAGCCACTTAGGTACGTCGAGGAAAATAAAATGTGTAACGTAAAGGTTAAGGAACGGAATGAACCGGAGGGGTCAGAAAATGTAGCATCCCACATGAGTGCAAAGCAAGTGGTATCTATATACCAGACGCATTTATCATGCATATAAGCGTAGAATATCGTCGCAATGATGGGTTTATACATTTTGTCGCCATATTTAACTTTCACTCAGGTAATAGGCTTGCGACTCATTCTACTCCTAATAGTCTAAGTATAGCCTATTTCAGGCCAAATCATTGGTAAAAAATCGTTTACCACGTCATAATTCTGTGAGCTCACTGCTTTTACAATGGAGATCAGACAAACTTACTCTGGCGACAGTTGCCTTTATTTATTGTGTACGTTATCCATGATTAGAGATATATTTTTGCTCGCTTCATAAATTAATCATTTGGAGATATGGCTGGTTATTCCTTTCAAAGTAGTGAAAATGTTTTTCCTAATGCTTATGGGTTCCCTCTGTCAGTTCATTCGGTAACTTGTGGAAATCCACACTATATTTTACTAGATATCCTATCATTTCCTCTTTTTTCCATCATTATTTCAAGTAACAACAATTTTATTCCCTCAATGCTTCAGACAGACGTTTTATTAGGGTTGGTTGGTGTAGAAGTCACTCCGGACCTGGACAAAATCTAATGAAGTTGTCATAAGGTATTGAGGTATGGGCCAGTAATATTCCCTGGGTCAACTCTCTGTGGGAGGACTGTTGGAGGTGCCTGCAGATTTCGCTAACATCTTCTCCCAGGGTGCGTCAATCAGCAGCTCTATCCGCTGCGTCACCACGGTCGTCTTTGTTAAGTTCAATACATCTAAAATCTTGCAATTTAATCTGTCCACAAACATTCAAACTTACTCAGCGACTCAGCCCAAAGGATGGTTTGGTTGGATGAGGATTGAAATCTCCCCAGACTAAACTACAGGTGTTTGAATATCATGCATTCAGAGTTGTGGTATCAGTTTATTACCCTGTGTCACCGCGAACACATTTATTGTCGTTGCATGCGATTTGAATTCTTTGACTAATAACATAATATCACCCAGTAGGACACCGTACCTTCCTAAAATTCTCGCACGACCATGGCTTGCCACCCCCCTTTCCGTTAGTTTTAGTCCTAATGTTTGCAATGATTCCACCGAGGAAAGGCCTATACAATCGTTAATTTTTACATTATTTGATACGGAAATATGTGATCTGAAAAAGTCTTCAAGGATTATAGTCTAATCGCGCTGTGTGTCATAAGTGATGACAAGTAGTTAAAGCGTGTATTTATTATCATGATACTTAAAGGGACGGATTGTGTAATTGTAAAGACGATGATGAGGGGGAATTCATTGCCTCACTTCAAAACAAAGTCACTATCACGATGTATTGCCTTCTTTAACCCTGGGATTCGCATCTTACATACGCATTCTCCCTTAATTCCAGCTAGATTACATTACTTGCCATTGGTTTTAGAAGCTTCAGATAAATTCTCGAAATGAATTTGCCAGGTGTTACTCAATTTTGATTTCTACTTTGAATATTTTTAAAATGCCAAAGAAATCTACCAGACGCTTTGAATAGAGTGCTACATTGTTTATACCCATGAAAAGATGACAAACTTTGTTTTGAAATATTTTGTTGAAACGGTGACAAATTTTGGCATATTGTGCAACTGAAATTTCAAGTCTAGTTCACACCTGGTACTTGTTAACCATGGCCAGACATTATAGACACCATGATATGTTATTAAAAATGTTTCGGGAAAATATTGTACCCAGTTGCCAAACAGAGTCAAACAACACCGATTAATATAAATCTCTTCGATTTGTGGTTCAAAACGTATGCTTGTTTCAGCAAATTATGTTGAATTAATATTTCCTTAGTCTCATTGTGTAATTGGCCAAAATATTGTGAATTTGTAAGAAAGGACAAATTGGTTCCCACATCCACCACGTCGCATTATAAATGTTTATTGTTTATTTTACTGGAGGAATTCGATTCAAGTTATCCAAAATGTCTACCTTTGAGTAAATGTACTGGATTTTTCAGCCATTTAATTCTTTTGATAAAAGTACTCAGGTTGCTGTAATCAGCACTAGGGCAATGATATTCAAGACCAAAAAAGTGTTCAAAAATGTCCTTGTGATAAGGCACACTAATTAAGCTGAACAATTTCACGAGACCTTTTCAGCGAGAATAATTGGCAAAAAATGTGTATTCCTGATGGTCTACAGTCGAATATTCGATTCATCGATTTTTTCGACATAAAAGCTTCATAAAAAAGTTCCTGGTGAGCTGGTAAAAAGATGAAAGTATATATCTCATGTGAGTATTTCACATTGTAACTAAGGCTTCAGAATTAAAATCTCGGACTCCTTCTTCATCTGGTTATTACACTACATTATGTGAAATGTCTAGATCGCGCATGACATTAACTTGCTGTCATTCAAGGAAAACTGTTTTCTTACGCAATAAAATAGATTGCTGCTTATGCTAGAGGAAGATAAGAGGCGAAAAATGGTACGGTTGACTGGAAGGTTATAGATATTTTGAACTTGTAAAGTTTGCTCTATTAACTTTGCGTTTGAATAGGAATATGGATACATAAATGTAGAGTTTAACCCGAAGTAACAAAGTAAATTTTTTGTAATACCATGTTCAGGAAGACCCTTTGCTATAATTCCGGGAATTCCCCTTCCAAGCATTACTAATGATTTAAATGATTACAATTACTTCAAGAGCCGTGTAAGGTTTCGGAAGCCGGACTGGAAAGGCGTTCACATATTTAATGGCTGGAATCGTAGCAAAAAATAACAGGTTAAGGGTAAACTAAGTTAGTGTAAAGTGGAGTCACCTATTCCCCGTGCTAATTCATCATTTAAGGCTGATGAAGAAAGGAGTTGAGGATAGAGGAAGATTTATTCGGGGGGACCAACAACAATTAGCAATAAACTATTTATTCGTACTGATTTCTGGGAAGTTTAACCACGTATCTAAGGAAGATTAATACTAAGACATTTGAGGGTTGTTCAAGCTTTTACATCCACTATCTTAAAAAACAAAATATTTTCACTCATTAGAATAAATCAACAAATATGCATTTCTACACCAAAATTTACATTTACTTGGAAATGCACTCTTGTTTAGTCTTCATTGAGGGAGTTATGTCCCTCTGAAGGATCATTGTGACATTTAAAAATGTTAAAATATTTGGGTAAGTAGGTAATTTTTAGCTAATTCGGCTTCTAAAAGTCATTATATGGAGTGACGCCATAGGGGTGGTTTTTGATTGGTTGTTTGAATCTTTTTCGTTACAAAGCTTAGACAAAACATTAAAACGTATTGTTTCATCAGAACATAGCTTTTCCTGAAATTATGAAAAACAATACATTCTCTTAAAATTTAAAATCTCCTTGGAGCTGCCAATGCCCCTCTGCAACAATTCACGGATCACACGAAGAAATGCTTCCCATTCGTCGTCAGTTTAAATACCCAAATGATCTAACCTGAGGAAAGCAATTCATTCAGAAATCTATTCATATAAAAGAGAATGCCTGTTTGTCTCTCCGCTATGCATACCGCTGCATGGATTGTGACCAAAATTAGTCCGTGGGTGCAATTCATTCTCCGGAACCCCGTAGTGCTACTTCCGGTTGCGTCCGACGGCCCTGTGTGCATGATGAAGGCCGATAAGGGGATTTCCAGTTCCAATACTGCCTTTTCTCGCAACTTCACCGTATACAGGTAAATGGCCCACGAATAACCTTATTGTCCTTCTAACCGTGCATTCTTAAAAATCGCGTTTCTTCCTACGTTCTTGCATATTATTCCCATCGAGAGGTCAATATGACCATGAATTCCAAGTTTTAAGTTTCACCTATTCAGGGTACTATCCTTCTCGAGTAACGCCGGGTGGACGACTAGTATATAGATAAAGACTCGTGCGCCGGAATTTGATGAACGATGAGGTCTCTACTAATATTATTGAGTCTTAATGTCCATAATTGTAATTTTTGAAAGCACGCAGGATAGAGCACAGTTATATATGCAACGAGCGTGCTGCGCCCGCTCCCAGCGGGCTTCCCCCCTCTTTTCAATGCAGTTCCACAGAGGGATAGGCGCGTTTCTAATTTTAAAATGCATAAAAAAAGGCAGGGTCTTATGTACAAATTTAATTGGAATGTTCATGTACAAATTGAGGCCAGAGGACCTCTTTAAACACAACATTGGAAGTAACTACACTATCCTCTGTTAAACGCACATAATGACTCATACTTACGTATGAACAGGAGACTTGAATGTAGAATCAGCCGCATTTTGATAAAAGTTATTTAAAGAATGCGAGATGTTGTTGCAAATAAACAAATGTATCCGTTTGTGCGCCGTTAACTTCAGGAATATTTACCGGTTTTTGCTTTTGTTTTTTTTTTAATTATTTAAAAACCAATTTTAGGAAACAATAGCAATATTTAGGAAGTAAGATATGCCGTTGCATGTTTTCTGATAAATTCTGTGCATTATGGTACCTCATTTGTAGAGTTTAGTTGCGTTTAAGTTGAGAAAAAGGCATCTATACAGTAGAAATAATATAGAAGATTGAAATTATAATCTACCATAGATTTATGAAACTCTTGATAAAGTCTTATTATTAAAGACAAATATGAGGGAATAGTTGGCCAAGACAAACCACTAATATTTAACCTTTTAATATTCTCTAGCTCAATTTTTCTAAGAGGAATCGCCTTTTTGTAAACTTGAGTTAGTCTCATTTAAAATATTAGTAATGATGGGAATAGTTTTGCATCTAAAAATTTTGAAACTATATATCCTAGGGGTCTGCATTTACTGGTGATTTCTAAGCATTGGTGCAAGAGCAGTTTTAAATGTTATTTATATCACATTGGGTATCTGGAGTCAAATTGCTGGTTATAGTGCCAAATTTTTCATTGTCTTCACATAAACTAAAATGTAGTCTTCGATTGAAAAAAGTATTGTGTATTCTGCATATATTAAAGCCATTTTGATGCCAACATTTCACTGTTGCGAACCGGCCAGACGGCAAAACAACTCCGTAGAAATTTCGATTGTAGTCACTGTGGCTACGAGCATATGTTATGGCTAATTGAAACAGAAGGAGTTTTAATGAGCAGGTCTTGCTTATTTTCAATTTTTCCGTTAAAAGTACGGAATATTGAGCTTTAGTCTTGATGAAAAATTAGTAAAGTAGCATGATTTTAAATGAGCATGAGTAAGTTAGAGCTGTTGTGGTGTCCATTGCTTTGCGAATAATAGGCAAAATCTGCAAGACATCGCTACGAATAGAGAAAAATAATCGGCATTGAAATTGCTTACTTAAAATTAAATAAAATCTACAAGAAAAGTTGCCCACAAGAAGTTGATTTCTTAGTCCTTGCCCTGAAGGTCACGTGGGAGAGATTAGTCAATGCGGGACACAGGACCAATGAGCAGACCATTTGTGCGGGTCGCGAGAACTTGGAGCAGCGTTTAGGGGGCGTAAGCGCCGAAGTGGGGAATGAATAGGGTAGTTTCCTTCATCAAAGAAAACGAAAGACATTGATTGCGATTTGTTGCCCACCAGCGCCTTCTTCAGCATGTGACCACACAGCATGCTTGGGGATTTCTGAGAGAGAGGAGCTGTTGAGAGAATTGTTCGTGTCATAGTTTGAGTGGTAGTAATAGTTGATCGCAAACTATCTGATAGAGTACCACAATCTATACTACAAATGGATGATGTATGGACCGGTGGAATGGCACACCTCATTAGTTTCCCAATTCGATGAATCATGGGAGATAGGTATTTATGATTTTCATGAATCAGAAAAAAATGGTCTCTGAAAGGAGTACCTAAGTAGAATATCGGTTGTCGGCTTAAAATAGTGCACCACTCCTGATCATGTTTTATACTATTTTTTACTTACACTCCTGACGTTTTACCTGTTTAAAAATTACATTATCATTTACAACTTTGGGGAGCGTGGTAACCAAGTGGGTGCGGATCGAGGTGTCCCGGGTGAAACCCCAAAGAAATGCCTAGAAGTGCGAGGTGGCGAAGTGGGGAATGAAAAGGGTAGTTTCCTTCATCAAAGAAAACGAAAGACATTGATAGCGATTTATTACCCATCATTAGTGTATTCATAATATACAAATTATTTGGTTTTAGAAATCCCAGTTCAGACGAATGGCAATGGTCAATTTTAACCGCATTTGATATAGGCCAGATTGGCGCCCATATGATGCCACTCCACGCGACGTCACAGGGACCTTGTTTCTATACGAGTAGATAGGAGTTTCACGTCGTCTGTGATTACCAATGCATGCATGAGGCACAGAGCTCAGGGAAACACCTCTTAATAGTCACCTATTAAAACTGCCTCTGGTCGGAAAGTTTCCTTCGTTTGATAGGGTATTAATAATCCTTCTTTAAGCCAAGCGCTACCTGCTAGCAGGGTACTCTGGTACCTGCTAGCAGCGAACATACTCTCGCCCCAGGTCACCTCACACGGTGACAGTGGGAACCAGAATGACATCAAACGGGTTTTTCCCAGATTTCCCAAAATGTTCACTTTTCATTTAATCGTGAAAAATAGATATCGTCATTTAAAAATCTAAAAGCATGAAATACGTACTCCAGGAGTAATAATCTTTCGATTTAGGCTATAAAAAATAATAGGAAACCACCCTATTGGCCCCCCGACGCAATCCCAATTCACACGCCTTTGGCTTAGTTCGAGGTGGGATCCACACTCTCCTATGCAATATTATCTTCGGATTGGAACACTGAATGAGTGATCTAACACTATTTGGAGTAGGAATAATATGTAGACCCTTTTCCAACTATAACTGTATTTCAAATACACGAAGTTTACCTCAGAAGAAATGCTTAGGTGCAGCATTCATATTTGAAGTGCAGGTAAGTTATGACTAGTGTCAACTTTGGTGTTGAGGTTTTCGCGGCACATGACTCACCCCTATGACTATTCCTAGAGATACGTGAAAATTGCACTTTCATTTTTATTTTATCGCACTTTCAATAACAGTTTATCTCATTTTGTAGCGTCTATTTTTTTATTTTCATAATGAGGTAGATGAAGATAAAATGTAGTGAAACACAGTTATATGACAATATACAGAATATTTTAAATATTTTTTTTAGAATAATAACAAATTAAGGAATGAGGCATATAGTAAATAATTAAATATGAGACATGAAGTCAGAATATCACTTGTACTATTTGAACATCGACATGGAACAAGTTTCAAAACTTTCTTCTTTCAGCCGGTTGCGTTTGTCGATCACAACTAAGAACCTCACGGCATCCACGCTGCACACTGGTGCCCAAATTGTATGGAGTGCAGCATTTCCAAAAATAGGTTTTTCCTGGCAGATGGCAAGAAATATTTTATTAACATCGCATAAACTACCAGAATTCTCTCTCAACCTTTCTATTAGCTGCCGATGAAAATATATGTGGCCATCGATGTAGCAGTCAGGCCCAAAATCTCGGAACAGTGGCGCCGACTCCAAGGGACCTGAGGGGGCCCGAGCCCCCTCAAAAATTAGTTATGGGGAGTAGAAAAAATGTGTCAGGCTTGTCGATTTCCCACGGAGTATTCAGTTATAGAGAGTCGAGTTTTCAGAGATCTAATGTTGATCATATGACTTCTAAAATGCTTTAAAAACTTTAAAACTCACTATTTATAAAACTTCCCAGAGCAAGACCCCCGGTATGGGCCCCCCATAATTTTTTATTAATCGGCACCCCTGACCATGCAACAACTACGCGGCAAAAAAAACCTCAAGAGATAGGAAGAAATAAATCTTATGCTTTCCCAGCGTTTTCTGGTAGTGAAGGCTGCACGGGTGCTCCACCGAGTGATCTCCTCCATGGCTGCCGACGTTTCGGGCTACGAGTCGCACTCAACCCTCAGGCCTGAATTGAGTTGTTAGTTGGGGGCTAATTCATTAAGTCCTGATGATGGAGTACCACTCGGATGCCGAAACGGAGGCAGCCATGGAGGTAATTACCCGTTGGCAGTGACGCATCGAGGAGGGGGTTTTGGGGGATAAAACCCCCCCCAGAGCTCAGAGAAGTTTTTAAGTTTAATCCATTTTACTTAATTGGATTGATAATACTAATAGGATAGTGTAAGGGCTAATAAAATATCCCTCAGAAAGCCGTAAAACTCACCATTTTGAACCATATACCTTAAAATTCCACAATATACTTATCTCGCACCTACCGCTTATCCTGTTGGGTATTCCATACCCCCGCACACCCCGGTATTAGTTTGCACCTTAACCCCTTAACCTTAATTCCTAGCTGCGCCCCTACCCGGTGGAGCAGCCGAGAAGCCTTCACTACTAGATAAGGAGAAGTGTCTAGTTTATATATCATTAACATTTCAAAATGCAACCGGAAGTTTTAAGCAAGTTTCAGGATGTCAGACTGGATGAGCGAGATTGATGCGGCTTCTCAAGAGGAGAAGAGTGCTACACTTGTGGCACCTTATAATTTGCATATTTGCCCGATTGTTGGCGGGAGGAGTGTGTTGT
The DNA here is from genome assembly GCF_921293095.1 of Ischnura elegans. Classification (NCBI taxonomy): domain Eukaryota; kingdom Metazoa; phylum Arthropoda; class Insecta; order Odonata; family Coenagrionidae; genus Ischnura; species Ischnura elegans. The sequence continues at coordinate 99,111,624 of NC_060259.1, forward strand.
TGGTGCTCCCGTGGGAATCCGTGTCAAGTGGGTTTTGTAAACACGCGCCCGAGCGTCGCCGTGCCGGGACGCGTTTGCCGCTTTGCACCTGCTGCCGCCCACCCCGGCTTCCGCTGCCCCCGGCGCCGCCGCCCCCTCTCCGCCCCCGCTGTCCTCGTCCTCGCTCCTTCCTCGGCGCCAGGTGACCCGGGCGCGCGTGCGCCATCACGGGGACGGTGATTCTCCATATATGAACTAGGAGGGAGGGGATCTAGGGGATGAATAGCATATAAAGTGGTAATACAGCATTTGAATGGCTGAGAATCATGCTTTAAGCAGGGGACCAAACGCGATAATGTACGTAACTAAATATTAATTAATATAAGGGATGGATGGATCCAGGATTTTTTTCGGATTCGGATCAGATCCTTGATTATCTTTCGGATCGGATATTTTCGGATCCAAATGCATTTTCAAATTCCTGACGCTGAGATTCCCTTGATGATTGTTCATCCTCTTGGGAAGAGTCACACTATGTGCCAGTTGTATTTTGCCTTTTTTATTTTCCATGGCTGAAATTATGCTACGTAACCTCTGCGAGAGCTTTAAAACAAAACGGTTGATGAGTAGGAAAAGAATCGCGTGCGACGGCGCATTCGAAGAGAGAATCGGAACTCTTTCCACCCTTATGGGGCGTTGCATTCACTGAAGCTATTATTTCAAATTTAGAACCCAGATCCGATGTCTTCCGTGACTTTGTATCCGACGAAGGGCAATATCCGCGGATATTTGGATCCGAGGTATCCGATCCGACTAATTAATATACCAAAAAATACACTAAACGACATGAGCAGCTTTAGAGTGTAGAATTTGCTGTAAATGGATGATAGGATCACAAGTTAAATTTAAAGTAAGTATCAAACATTTACTTAAGTCGTAAGTAGTGTAAGGGAGGTGATGGGATCTGAGAGATTAAGTAGATTTGTACTAGAGGCTAACAAACGCAAAAGCTTTCAAGTAATTTAAGGTGTGTTTGAAAAGTACTCTCAGTACAAAAGTACTACCTTTTTCGTCAATAATTTTTTCTCCTTTGGTCTAGATCGTCTTGATCATACTACTTATCGATTCTATATCAGGCATTCTTTGCGCCTATACGGCTTACTTACGTCAAAAATATAGTTCAGTAGGGCCCCGTTCTAAGCAGCTCGTGCTTGCTCTTTGCTCAACCTAAATTAATGACTAAATTGCTGAAATTTATGAAACCTAAATTTATGAATAAACTCTTGGTATCGAGGTTGTCATTTTACGTGCAAGGAGCTCAGATTTTTACATAACGCAGGCGATTTACCACTGGAAATACCTGCAAAGCTGAGCATTTTATAATTAACTAGGATTGATCTAAAACGAATGATTGAAGAGTGTGGAGTACTCCTCACGTTCTTTCTGACTACAAGCCATGGAGTATTGAGGGAGTGGTTTTGGTAAGTGATAATCTCAAAGGGGAAGAATGTTGAAACTGGATTGCTGAAAGTGAATACGTCACCCCTCGTCGATCACCACCACGGATTTGAATGACCCTTGCACCCTCCAAAATGCATTGCATTTTCTGCTGGAGCTTTATACACAAATGTTCTCACCGTTAAAAGAACGTAGCATCGAAGAAGGTATTTGCTGAGTAAAGAAACAATATTTTAATATCATTGGAGCAACTGAGCAATTACCAGTTAATAACGAAAATGATATGCTTAATCATCTTCTCTTACCCATATGCTGTGCGTATAGCAGTTGCTCATTCATGATACTTATTACCATTCTGCTCCTTTCCATCGTTTTTCTTTTGCTATTGGTTGGATACCAACTTGAGACCTCAAAATCTCATCCTCTTGCGTTTCTTTGGTAGACATGATGAGAAAATGAAATGAAGAAGAAAAAAACCGTATCATCAACTAGTTTCGTGGGAAAGGGGAATCTATATGCATTTAATTGTGGCGCGTCAACAACGACCATTCCATAGACTCATTTCATCATGTTTATGTCAGAAAAGACAATGTTCCCCGACGCGGAAATAATTGGTCATAATTTTTTTTTCCAAGTCAATCAAGATATTTGTATTTATTTATAGATTTTTAAATAATTTTAAATTCGCTGCAACAGCACCATATAATTTTTAAAACTATTATGAGTCACATAAAAGTTAAGAATAGGGCAAGTGTGGTATTATCCTTTTAAGAATGGCTATATTTACAAGGCAAGGGATTCCGAAAAGGGGGCCGGTGGTAATGGGCAGAAAAAAAACCGGCGTCAGCGTCATTGCACAGTTCAAAGACTGTTGCCAGGAGTCGCTCATTTCTTGTTTTTACTAGAAACTTACTATTCTTTTTCGATTAATATCGGTCTTACTTATTTGCCAGAATACACTGACTTTGCACTCTCCTCAGTTTTTTCGATCGTGCTGTCAGAATGGAAAACCTATTTGCAACTTTAAGAAGTGTGCGCATTTTGTGATCATCGATATTGGTTAATTTACCTTTTAGTGCGTCATAATATGTCTTAGTTGAGTCATATAGCGTAATTAGCCTTCGCAATCATCACGCACCTCTTATTTAGGGCCTCGCGTTGAATGCGTTCTCTGGTTCTCAATTAGTGAAACGATGTAACTAATCTCTCAGAATGGATTCATCCACAGAGAACTTGTTGATGCTATACCCTATTGTGAATTCAAAACCTAGGGGGCAAAAAAAATCTCACCAATTATCGTAGTGACACTTTTATATCGTCATTGCGATACGTTGAGCGCATTTGTATTTCAATCCTGTTGGAATCCTATATTGCTTTTAATAGTAATAATAATAATAATATTATAACACCAACCATTGACATACAACGGGGTTTATTCCAAGGAGACTCATTGAGTCCACTTTGGTTTTGCCTGGCGTTGAACCCATTATCAAATGCCCTCAATAGCACTAAATATGGATACAAAATAAAAAATAGTACGAACACCAGTTTTACTTTGTCTCACCTTCTATATATGGACGATATTAAAATCTATGCCTCAAATGAAATACAGCTCAAGTACCTTTTGGATGTCACAAGTAGGTTCTCCGCTGATATAAACATGACATAAATCCGCTGAACGTAACATGACATAAATTATTGGGGATAAGTTAGATTATAAACTAATTAACTGGCATGGCACTATTTTAGCAATACTATGCAATTCCTAAAATATATTATTTATTTTTGAACGATCAGCAAATAATCAAGCACATGCTGGAGTAATCAGAGAAACTTACTTTATTCTATGTATGCTGAATCGTAATGCTTCATTCATTAATAATCAGCAATACCACAGTATAAAAGCCATATAAAACCGGGGTATAAAAAATTCTCAGTCGGATACTTTAAGTCCTTACGCGCTCAGTCATGTTGTAGAACACCATTTGAGACGCGAGGCTCTAATCTCATCATGGCCACCTGATGCTTTTAATGGAAATGTGTGCCTTTCTCAACCAATAACTATTACAAGTCAAGTTACTCCGATTTGAGTTGTTGTGAACCAGTAGACGTCTTCTCCAGTTTTCAATTCCTTATAGTTTCGCAAAATTAAGTCAGGTAAAGTTGATGTGAACGAGGTCTCGTTGTTTCAACGCTTTGTACAGGCGCACCGTGTCAAAGCCAAAAATGTTTCATTTTCTATCCCTCTTTGTTCTCCTTCATCGTTCCCTATACCCTTACTCCTTAATCCTTCGCCATTTCCCGTGATGACGATGTGATCGGTATTTAACCATTCAAAAACACTCTGTGGAGATCATAGATCTTTGCTTAACATCGTTGACCCCATCCCTTCCCCCTTTATACAACCACTCTGATGAGTGTAAGTAGAAATCTTCCTGTTTCCTTTGTGATATTGTGTCCTATCGGAGGAGGTACCCACTTGGACAAATGTGCCGCTAATCACTATGCCATCGCGGTGCATATTAAAATTAATTATGAGATTTTCGCTAGTAACATAACGTTTTTCAATAAAATTGATTCATTTTAAAATCAGTCTGCTTACTCCAAAATGACCGGGATGTCCGACGTGCGCTCCGCCCTCAAACTTCTCTCGAAAGTGCAGTTCATATATTACCTTGTGCCAACTTTTAAGTCAAGGCTTCAGATAACTAATAGCACGCTTCATGCACTCATTCTGCTGCTTCTTGCGACCCTTGAGTCCGCGTTTAGTACACACTGTCTCATTGTCAATAAATATACTCTCTCCTTCCTTCCACGTTTTTCAAGTTTTAGCTATACTTAAAAGACTAAAAATACGAATGGCATTACGAATAAATGATATAAGTTTATTTGCAATGAAATGACGGGAAAAAAACTTTTTAACTGGCAGCTTAGAGGCATCAATTAATTACCTAAGGCGTTTAGGGGGGAGGGGGTCAAGCCGATTCTCACTCAATCTCATGTGGGGGGAAGGGGGTCCTGGCAAGTAATGCGTAATTTTTTCCTCAAGAAAAAGTGTAAAAATACGATCCTAGTAATCTTGAATACTGGTATTAAAAGTTTAAATTACGATCCCAAATACTAATCTTAACTAATCTAAAATAAACAATTTTTTAGTAAATGGAACTTAATGAAGCATAGATTAACTTATTTACACTGGAAATGCGGAGTTTAATGAATCTCACGTGAAATTAGAGGGAGGGGGTGGAGCCAAATCTCACGGTATCTCACTAAGGGGGAGGAGTTCAAAAATACCCGAAAATCACCTCACGTTATTAGTGGACGCCCCCTTATTACATTAAACGCAAAACTTAATCTGCTGCGGAAATAGAGAATGAAAACCATTAAGCTAATGATTTAGTGACCTTAAAGTTAATTTTCATTTCGAAATTGCTCGTGCAATGCTCAGGAATACCAATCATTATGTTCGTTAAAAAACTTTTGGGCTATGTCGCCAGGTCAATTTTCGGATGGCCCCAACGTTTCCCGACCGATGTTGGTCGCTTTCACAAGAGAATCTGATGGATAGAAAATTTTATACATATTATACATCCGTGTTAGGGGGTGGGAAAGTGGTAGCTGGAGGTTGGAGGAGTAGGTTCGGAGTTTTTCCGTACTACGGTTTATTCACGTTGCCAAGTACGACTTATTTTAAGGCCGGTATCCCTGTTAAAATTGTCCTTCTCTTTTGATATTTCATTGACTTTTCTGAAGAGTCTCTGTTTGAAACCTTTCACTTTGGAAACAATTTTTGTTCCTTTAAGATCGATTGCATGGCCCTGCGCTACGAGTTCGCGGCTTTTGCTGTGTTGTTTTTGTCTTATTATTCTTTACGTGGCCTTATTAAATTTTCGTGAGATAATTCTGTCATCGAATCCATTTCCACGCAGAATGGCCCATTGTTTCCACCTTTCTTCAGGAAAGTTGTTTTGGTCACTTATCGTGTAGGAACGGTGAAACAGGGTGCTGACCATTCCTTTTATTTGGGCCGAGTTATGATGAGATAGTGCGAGCAGGTACCGATTTGCTGATGCTGGTTTCCGATAGACTGCGTGCAAGGGCGTACCCAGGATCAAAACTGGGGGGGGGGGGGGGCAAGCCATGGTTGTTCAAGCTGTAGGTAAGATTTAAGCATGGAAGAGGTGAATGAAATCAACATTTTAAGGAAACTGTGACAGCTCTTTATTAGTTTTTAAAATGATTTGCATGAAAAAATATTATTTTCCTTAAAGACATTTGCAATTTTTTTTCTAGGGGGGCAGCTGCCCCCTCCTATCCCTCGCTGGGTACGTTGGTGATACAGTTCAAATAATTATAAAATTCTTGTAGCTTTCCCTGCCGTGCGTCCAAATAATAAAAGTATCGTTTATGTATCTCACCCAAATCTTTGGTTTGTGGGCGGCTTTCTGGATTGCTATTTTCTCTATATGTTCCATAAATATGTTTGCTATTGCTGGGAAGAGAGGGAAACCCATCGCTGCTCCAGACGTCTGTTGGTAAAAAAAAAAACAATCTTCCTCTGGAAGAAAGTAACCTTTAATCTAAGTAAAAGAAAGCAATCTCTGCAAGCTTGGCGAGGTTTTCTCCGCATCTGTCTTTTATGACATTTACTGCCTCGGGGCAAGGAATATTTGTGTAAATCAATGTAATATCGAAGCTGACCAAGATGTATTCTTTGTTGACCTTGATTCCACTAATAATCTGAAGAAACCGTTGAGAGTTTCACGTATTATTCTGCCTCTTCTACTGCGGGATGTAAAATCGGTGCCAGGTATTTCGCTAATTTATATATTGGTGAGTCTATGGCGCTGACGATGGGCCTAAGGGGCACTCTTTCCAAATAGATTTTCGGCAGGCCATAGATACAAGGTGTTTTCGGATTCTGTGGGTTAATTCTTCTTCTTTCGGTAGGATTTGATACATAAATTTTTATTATTTCGGTCACTATCCTCTTGCATCGGGAAGTCGGGTCTCGGTCGATCCATTGATAAGGGCCCTCCCCCTTCCTACCAATCATGAATATTCTGACCCATATTAAAGCTGTTGTTTCTACTTTCAGTTCTCATTATTAAAGTTGAAAGTATTATTTATTGCTTAAAATTTAACAAACGCATAAATATGCTCCATTTCGTGTTACTCGGGTTTATGTTATTCTGAGTTCGGTGTTCAGGGATTTTATTGCGCGCAGATCAAGGCAAAGATGGCTTTTTATGCTCAATGTATGGAGAGGCTGACGTTAGAGCCCTTCCAACGCTTACATTTGGTATGAAATCCATTCTTTGCTTATGGATTACTGGACTTGACGGTACGGTCGTGGGAGGTTCCAGAAATTCTGAACATCTTTAATGATAATAAGATTTCTGGATAATTTACCGAACGGAGGAATGAAGTCAGTTTATTTCATAGACAGGAATGTAAAAGTAAGGTTTTTAGTGATCTTAAAGTTAATTTTCGTTTCGAAACTCCTCATGCAATGTTCAGGAAGTCTAATCATTATTTTTCTGATTCATATTACGCTGTTTTTCCACATTAAATCCTTATCATGAATCTTATCATATATCCTAATCTCACTGCCATTTTTTTGAGTGCGTAGGAACACGTTCTCTTTTAACTGTTATCCTTGCCTCCTTCCATCAGAATTCATCTCACAATGCACACCACCGTCAGCTGTTTCCTCTTTTCCTGAAATCACAGTATATTCTCTGTGATTGACGCGATTTCATCTAGATATGCAAAATTGCTATCATGACAAATTTTGTAGTTTCGTTTTAAATGGGAATTAATTTTCCCATTCCTCCTTCCAGCATTCTATAATTAAATCCTTTTTATTATTTTTCAAAGGATTCTACGTGCCTTTTTTCAACTTTTTCTCTCTCACAGTTGTTAAATAGCATTCTAAATTGTCTCTATAGTGTTCACTCATTACAATCGAAGACGGTATATAAATCGAAACTTTCAAAATAAACTCTTTCTAAATCTCATGCCTTCTGATTCTCTTGATATTAAAACGTACTCTCCGAAGTTATTGCTTGGTAATAACTTCAAATTAAACTTGTGATCCTAACATCCACTTGCAGAAAATTCTACTCTCTAAAGCTACGTATTCCGTTCAGCGCATTTGTTTTGGTACATTAATCAGTTTCAGTTTAATAAAATTCATCGTGCTTGATTTCCTGGTTTTAACCCATTAATGCCCAGACGTATCTTTAGATACGTCACACTTTAAAAAATCCTAAATACTCTGTGGTTTGTTGTTAATGCGATTTCTTTACGTAATATGACAGAATAAAGTCTTCAAATGGTATACAAGTGATATAGATTATTTAAGCCAATATTTGCAATTGTTATGCTTACTTACACACGGCTGGTCATAAACTACTCAGAAATCGCTACGCTATGGTCATGTGAAAATTAAATTTTCACATAAACCATTGAGTTATCTGAATCCAGTTTTTACCTGTTTTATTTTAAATGTATAAGGAATATTATCTTTTTAAAGAGAATCATTTTTCTTTCAAGCTCATCACAAAACTAATCAGTAAAGTTTTGACGTATCTAAAGATACGTCTGGGCACTTGTGGCACTAAAAATTCAAGTTTTGACTTATAGGTATGTTTCATTCTATTTATTGATTAGATGAATAAGCAATAATTTTATAAACCTAATTATGTGACAGATCGAAGACAGTTTTATATTCCTGCCATTTTATGAAGTATAATATTGAACAATTAGGAAAATACAGCAAAAAAGGAATTTTCTCAGAATTGTTGTGCATCCTCATTTGAATTGTGATAAAGTGCCTTCATTGGAAGCAGAAAATGAGTCAGTATTGGATTTCTGGAAATGCAAATACTCGCAATTTCAAGTTGCCTATCCTGGCACAGTAGCGGACACAGAAAAGAAATCAAGGGGGGTACAAAAGATATCTTGAGCTATCTTTACTTGTATCGTAATGAAAAATAATCAAGTCACGTGCAAAGTTTAGGAAAGTTTTATTTAAAATGATTATAAACAAGGCATTAATATTATTATATATATTATATAATTATTAAATATACAAGGCAATGCCATCTTATGATATGAAAGAGTTACAATTGTACTTCTGCCCTGTTAGGCAATGCGGACGGCCACGTAAGAGGGGGCGCGCTCCCCCTTCGCCCGCCATATGTATCTGCCGCTGTCATGGCATTACTTGTATTCTGTATCACCGACGGTGGAATGGATTGATTACTTTGTTTCTCGTTCAACTTTCCCCTGGCAATAATATGCAATTTGCAAGCCGGAAATCAGTGTACGAAATAAGCAACTTTGGTGAACATTGATAAAGAAACTTTGTACTACGCTCCATCACCAAAAACTCTGTACTTTGTATTCAAATTCGAGTCTCCGAAAGATATACCTGACATAAGGAGGAATCTTCGCTTTAAAGACTTTTCAACCGTCTTTTCTGTAAATACTTTTTTTGTTACTTTTGTTGCACACCGCTTGCTGTATAAGTCAAGAAAACAGCATAGGGGCTCCCATTTACCGCTGAGAAGAGAAGACGTACCTTAGTGATGGAGCAGAGGTGAAATAAATCTGAAATAGCTCTAACATCAGCGCTGTCAGCAGAAGAAATTCAAGACAAATTTTATGAACAATTGTTAAAAATGTTAGTACGTTCTTCGTACGTACAAATCGAAGTGATTTATGAAGTGTTTGGAATATTGCTTCTCTCAGGTCACCGTCTACTTAGTTGATGGCTTTATCGGAGGTCATCTCCAGACTGCACCATCGAAATACTTTCTCAGTGAATGCGAAGGAACAGGTTTGAAGAAATGTTAAGGTTTTTGCACCTGGCAGATAATTATTATAATGGGAAGAATGATGGCAAGGATAGGATATATAAAGTTCAACCTTTGTTTGAGGTTTTGAACTAGACTTTCAAAATTGTAAGCGCTGGAGAATACTGTTTGGTGGATGAATCAGTCAACCTCTACTATGGTAGATATGGCTGCAAGCAATGTATTAGAGGAAACGAGTAAGATTATGGTTAAAATTATGGTGTATTTTCGAATCAAGTCAACCTTTATCATGCTGTAGCCAACCTTCAGAGAACAGATCTTGGTCAAGGAGATGTACTTTTAGGACTAGTGGATGAGTGAAAATTACCACCAGGTACAAACATATTTGCTGACAACTTATTCATATCAGAATTGATTACTATTAGCATACATAAAAAAATGAAAACTCCTGTTTGCTATTCTGTCTCCGAAATGCCAGTGGCGATCGCGGACTGCAATTCTCACATGGGTGGAGTGGACATGTGTGATCAATTCCTGGCAAATTACCGGAAAACAATCAGGAATAAAAATTGTGGTTCAAATATTTCAGATGAGACTTGGATGTATCAGTTGTACGGGGATGGTTACGGTATAAAAAACTCGGATACAGTATCACACTGCTGTAAAATTTCAAAATGCAAATGTAAATTGTTCACGTTATAATACTATAATAATACTCAAAATTATATTATTTGATGCATAATAATTCTAATTCAAGTATTAAAAACTACTGATAAAGGCATGGGTAATGAATTATATAGCAAAAACGTGCATAAATACAATTAAATGATAATGTGCATTTTTGACCCCTTAAGTGCCCAGATGTATCTTAAGATACGTGTAGGATTAAGTACTATGCAAATGTTAGAGATTTTTTAAAAAATATTTTTTCCCGCATCAGGTATGATGCCTAATCATAATTTAAGCAAAAAAAGTAAAATTTTTAGAAAAAAATCTTCTGGGCATTAATGGGTTAAAACACGATTCCAAGCCAGTGAATCCCAGGATTGCTAATGTTTATGCTACTCACGACATTGATTTCCATGCTCGTCGGTATATATCTCAACTCGGTATTCAACCATCAAATCATTACTATTCAATTCTTGCAAAGCGTTTGCCTCATTTGGAGTGAAACCTCTAGACACCCCTTTCTATAAATCTTCGCCGACCTATTTTCTAGATCATGATTTCATAAAGAACTAAAACCATATGCCTTTACACTCAGGCTCCACCTCATTGCGTAATAAATAAGGTTTGTTGACGTAGGGACCCAGTTGGCTACATTACTTGCATGTTGAAGGTATGGAATCCGGAAGGAACTTAAGCTACCTTAACTTTCAAATGCCTAAAAAACCTGAGAATGGACATGAACGTTGTTCACTACGCTTAATAGTAATTTAACAAAAAATTTAACGCAAGGCAAATCTTTTGAGGTTAGTCTCTTTGTCATAACTTTCCACGATTTCACATACAAGGATGTTGAGACTAGTCACGGAATGGGACTGCTTCATCCGAGCCCTTCTTGAATGACGCCATCATCGTTAATCTCTTTTTTTTTAGATTCGTGCATATTTTCCTTACTACTTGAGGCTGAGTTACGGTAGCAGATCAACTGTTTACTTTGAAATTCGTTTCCGGGTACTACTGGACAACGCTTCGCTAGCATTGAAGATTTGATGGGTAATGAATCGATCAAGCACACATATGGTGTCTCCTCAGGGGTGTTACCTCACGTGTTAGGACGTGCAAGGGGCGTGGCTGGGCCCCTTGCCCCCTCTCTCTCCCATCACGTCACCCAGTACTGCGCAGTCAAATGACCTCATCCCCCTGACCTCCCTTTGTTCCATGAGTTTCTCAGGGACTCCAAGTGCCCTCGGGGAACATACTGATTAGATGCCTTGGCATCTTTAAATTTTTCGAGCCATCATCAATCTATCGATACTTATAAACGCGAGAGACCCAACTGACTCATCACTAATTCCTACGCTTCCCGGATAGGCACGAAGTTAAAATATGGCATGAATATATCACTTCATATTTGATTTAATATTCATTCATTATCGCAGACCTCGAAGAACATGAGGTATTTTACCAATTATCGCTCAATGAGTGCGGAGGTATAAGTAATAACTTCTCAATTGGTGTGAAACGCGAATTAGTTCCTATGTATATTTTCAGGTCGGTACAGTGAAAAAAATTTTAATTTACAATTGATTTTTTACCGACAACTTAAAAAAATTATTATGGCAATAATGAATAATAATGAATAAAGAGCTAAATTATTATTTTCAAACTTAAACTATTAGCTTTTAAAATTAAAAAATCTTTATACATATATAACTGTCGTAAACATTGTATTTTGTCGCGTGAGGAAGAGTTTATTTGTATGCATAAAAATTGTGTGATAAAGAGCACATACTTTATTCTTTATTCTACCTGTATTAGGTCACTCACAGTATCAGTTCTTCGTCCGGACATCATCTGTCATTTGATTAATACACTTACATATTTCTTTGACATAAAAAGAAGCATTTGTAGTTGAGGATATAGGAATTAAGCATTTTCCAATGTAATTCAGTGGGATTAACCTTGGGCAACTCGGTTTTTGAACGGGAGTTAGTTTCAATGAACAGCAAAGGTATATTTCAAGTTTTCTCGAACGAGTGTTTACATCTTTTCTCTTGGTAACCGTCTCACATTTTGTGTAGCAAAATATGTATAGTACCTCCTCTACCCGGCATTTGTAATTGAGGAGCATTATGGCGCAAGTCGGCGTCATGCTGCTCTTATTAGCAGGAGAGAAAGACTCATGAGTCCTCCACTGTGAATGTTATATACTTCAATGGGTTTGGATAGTTTAATTTCCCAAAAAGTGGAAGAACACTAGTGGTTCATGGGAATTATTGCGATCCTACGCGTGATGTACTACAACCCTCCTCTTCTCCCTAACCCAAGCCATCTCCTTCCTCCTTGTGTTACATTAGCCCTGGTAGTTACTCCTTGGCCCTCCTTGGGGGATGTTTCCCTCCATTATATTTCTCTTGTTGATAATTACTGTGCCTTATGGATCGCCTACCCACCTGACATTCCCTTCGCTTCCTCGTTCTCATCCTTTCCGTCATTCGTCTATTCGATTTCCTTACTTCACCCGCAGCACCCGGTCTCGAAGCCTACCGTTCTCTCCTGATCGCTTTTTCCACTGACCCACGTTTCTGATCCTTAGAGTGTTTCTGCTCAAAAACACACTTTTTTCACGTACCGTTTTCCTTTTCTGTCGTGAAAACTCACTGAAAGGAGTTATTTTAACGAGATAATTAAGTAGCTAAGGAAAATTTTTAATAACTGGGGCAACACGAATTAACGAATATTTTTACCCATCCTTTTCCCCTACTCTGACGTCCCTTTAAAATTCATCTCTTCTGTTACGCCACTAATTTTACAACAATTAAATAAATATATAATAATTCACGCCTGATGATGATTATTATTCATCGAAACCCAGGTCGCCTCATGCTAAAAGGAAGAGGTATAAGTAATAGTTATTCAACTGAGAAACCTTAAAATGGCATACCACACAGTTAAAAATGAGATAGTGAATTTAGCTCGTTGAAACTAGCACGGAAATGACACTGCGATAGAGTTCTCCATCGGCCGCTCTCTGCACTTAGCCGAAGAGGGTGTTTCGGGGTCGCAGCTGAGGTGGTAAGGCTGCAGCCCTCGTGTTTTGGCGCGCAACTCGTGCACACGTTCTCGATTAAAGACTTAAGCGGGCATCACCCGTCCCCTCGCCGTGACTCAACCCTAATTTTAAAAACATGTCTCCTCGTGGCGGATGTCGAGCCGGGCGCCTCCTATTGTTGCCTCCCTCGGGTCATCATCCATCGATGACTTCATCCGCTGAGGCGATGACGGAGTGCGAGCCCTGCGGCCAGCCGCCATGATGCATTCCATGCAGGTGCGCCCAGCGCCGCGGCGCGGCGGTCAGCGGTAGCGCCGTCATACCCTCCCCCTCCCCCCGCTCCACGCGCCGGAGTGCGGCCCACCTTCCGCGCTGTGCGCCCCGCGAACCGGTTGCCCGCTCGCGACGTCCTGGTTCCGCGAATAGGGACGCCTTAGGGTCACCGATCACCCAAGCACTGACACGGGCTCACACTATCCTCCGCGGACCATTCGCCGGTGGCGGAAAACGCTACTGACTCGCCGATCACCGTCTTCCCACGAACCCATGGCTTGTTATTTTCTTTCGATGCGGATTATTGGAAGCATTGACTTAAGAGAATGTATTACTATCTGTCAGTAACATATTCCATTCACGGCTCCAAATGGATCGCGTACATTAGGTTAATGTTTTAGAAAACTCTAAATACATTTTGATGCATATGAATGTTTGCATCTATATTAGGAAAAAAATTAAATTGTATACATTTCTGACCAGGAAATGCAAGTATTTTTAAAACGGCACTTTTTGCTGCGGGTCTTTCCGCCCATTTTCGTTCACAATTTCACCTTCATGACCGAGTTACAATATAAACCCGCGTAAAACTAAAATATTTAATGATAAGATGCTGTCGTTTTTCATAAATTTAATGGTATGACGCACCATAATAGTTATTTTGCCTCTACGGCATTGAACTGTACTGTTGAATAGTTGTTTTCTGCCTATTTTCCCCTCTTAAACAAATGAATCAGTATGAATTTTTGGTATTCTTACATGCAGTTATTAAAAACTGCAGCAAAGAACCACCAATTAATTCTTATGATCGACAGTCGTCAGCGCTCAATAAGGCCTTTGTTTCTTAATTAACGATTCCTGGCGTCAGGTATAACTGCAATGGATTTCATAGATGGTATGGATTGAGAGATTTCATCGAGCACTCTTCAATCAATGGAAGAAGATTCTATCGCATTCTTGAATGAAATACTAAAAATACCATTGTGCATTATTTATACTAAGGGCGAAATATTTTTAGATATCGGTAAAAGTTTCATCGTTGGCTTTGGAACCAACGAAGCATGATATTAGGAATATTTGATAAGAGTGAGAACTGGAAGGGACTTTGAATGAACCTGCTTTAAATGGGAAAAGGATAAGTTTGCTAATTGAGTCCCCTCACATTTTTGATTCAGGCCATCAATGTTGAATTGCTTTTACAACATTCCTTTCTTCGCAAAATTTTACCAATGCTCAATGTTCTCATTTCGTGTGAACTAGATCTGCTCATTACTTGAATTTATCAGATCATTTTGGCGGAGCATTTGAAAACCCACCGACAATTATAGAAAGGAATCGTAAGGGTTGAGCTTGTATTCATCTCTATAAAAAGTAATGATTTCATGCTTTCAAATGATGTCATCTGTGAGAAAACGAGCCTGTCAAAACGCTCATCGAATCCGATAAGAATAATTAGGGGTTGCGCGAGGGATCTGGAGGCTAATGTTTGTTTTGCGCCGAAGAGCTCGTGTTGGTAATCGCGCCGCGTTAGAGGCATCGCCGCAACCGCCAATTTGGCGCGCTTCGGAGGTCCCGGCAGACGACCGAGGCACGGCTGAGCCCCGGGCTATCAGCCCACTCGCCGAGATTCCATCCGCGAGTGCACGCATGCCGTGCACGCCGCAAGTAGAGGCGCCAATGTCTAGGCATCATTGCCTCTCATTCACAATGTGCTCGGCATCAATGTTGATTTTATGGGTTATTCTCAGTAGGTTTTCGCAGGTCTTTCACGGCCCCCTTCTTGTGTGGGCGTTTTCCGGCAGTGGGTTTTTTCCAATAAGGACGAAAGTCAATATCCTTAGGTTTTTTCCACGTTCACTAATTTCTTTTTACACTTGGTCCATGGTACCTTATTAACTTATAATTTTATTTGTTGATTTAAAATGGAACTTCTATTTCTCTTTATGTAATTTCTCTGCATGTAATTTCACGAGCAACTTCATTTTGTATTTAACTGCATGATTTTCATGTTTTTGTTTCATGTTTCATGTTAATGGAAGATGGGACTTTCTAGTCCCAATCTCACCCATCAAAGACGTATTATTATTATGGCAGTATTTCTCGTTAAGGGGAAGAGTACCTCCCTCACAACCGCTTGCGTTCAGTCCTTTTTCCCCAGGAATTACTCCAGTAAGTACGGAAGTATTTAAAGGAGGCGACCGGCATTGGTATGGGAGGAAGGCTGGAGAAAAATCCAGCTTCATCATTAGCCTGCTCCAATCGAAAGGAGCCAAGGTGACCACAGCTTTAGGTCCCAACCGACGGATGGATTGCTATACTTGAAGGGCGGACTTTATGGTGTCTAGCTAGTGTTACCTGGAACATGACACTGCCGTAATCTTAACTTAAAAATATGTAAAATTAGGATTAATATAAAGTAGTTCAGATTCAGTAGTTAAGTTTAGCGGGTGGCCTTAAGGGAAAGACATAACTCTGGTTTAATCGTCCGATAAATCTCAGCTAAAAATTGTAAAACCGACTCTTCTCCATTAAGCACTAAAGCTTGGATTTGACTGTAGCTAAAAAATCTCCACCTCTACCGGAATTCGATCCCGGGCTCACGGAAAGGAAGCCAATAACCAAACCACACAATCGCGATCCCCAGAGCTACTTATGTAGAACCTGCTTGAACATCTTCAATGTTTTATAGTATGTATCAACTTAAAAACATTTATCTAGTGCTATATCGTAAAAATTACACAACTGAGAAGGCACTGGAGAAAATATGCAAATTTTTTAAGCCGTAATATATTAAAAAGGATCTACTATACATATCCTTAAAATTTCAAGACGATGGCTTAAGCTAAAAAATAGTACTAGGTGTTGAGAAAATATGGGCCTAGCGGGAGTAATGCATTCTCTTTAGAGGAAGAATTGAATTTGAAGTAAAATAATTCCAATTTTTTCCCACCAAACCGATAAATTGGTGTTTTATTGCTCTTTCCCATACCTCCGGTTATGATTAATGGCAGTTAGCGTTAGGAAAAAAACTAAAACCACCCACTCCTCGAATCCACTGAATCATCTTGGATTCGACCATTTGATATTTTTGGCTGGGATCGATCGAGTCTAAATATTCTAGCTGTGCTGAATAATTATTTGCAAAGTATTCATTGTCTCAAGGGGTTTACGCAAATATGTATTCATGAAAGGTTTCTTTTAGTCAACGTGCATTTATCAAGACAGTTCCCTCATTTGTGAATGTCTTGTTCAGATACTGAGGGAATATGTTTCGACTGAAATTTTTTAATGAGTTGATTGGATCAAAACTGAATTAAGGTAATTTCATCAGTGACTCATTAG
Organism: Ischnura elegans; assembly: GCF_921293095.1. Classification (NCBI taxonomy): domain Eukaryota; kingdom Metazoa; phylum Arthropoda; class Insecta; order Odonata; family Coenagrionidae; genus Ischnura; species Ischnura elegans. The sequence continues at coordinate 99,128,217 of NC_060259.1, forward strand.
TAATACTGTATGAGGCAAGCTTTCGGTTTTTCATAAAAACATTTTTACAAATGAAGTCACATTAATATGGCCTCTTAGGGTTAAATTGTTTATTAAATTACCTTACCTTACCTATGTGGCCACTCAAACCTCAGGAGGTTTTTGGCCTCACCAACAACATGTCGCCATCTATCTCTATCCGCCATCCATTCTGCATCTGCTCTCATCTTCCCTAAGTCCCTTTTCACTTGGTCCTGCCATCTTAGTCGGGGTCGCCCAAGCGGACGTTTTCCTCGGGGTTGATTTTCAGATACCATTCTTAGCATGGACTCATCTTTTCTCCTCTTTACATGACCGGCCCATCTTAATCTCCTGCTTTTTATTTGCGCTATTATATCCGGATCTGTATATAATTCTCTGAGCTCTTTGTTGGTTCTGATCCTCCATACTTCATCTTCATTAATAGGACCATATATTGTTCTGAGGATCTTATTTTCAAAAACTATCAATTTCCTTTCCTGGTTTTTTGTTAAAGTCCAGGTTTCGGATCCGTAGAGTATTACTGGTTGTAATATTGTCTTGTACAGTTTTGATTTAGTTTTTCTTGACAGAAGTTTACATTTTAGCAATGATTTAAGAGCCCAATAACAGTTGTTCCCGAGAAGTAACCTTGCATTTATCTCTACCTCCTCTTTATTTTCCTGTTCTATGGTTACTCCTAAGTATTTAAAATTTGTTGTCCTTTCAAAGGTATAATTTTGGACTTTTAAAGCCTCTGCTTCTATATTTTCTGCGTGTCGACCAACAATTAAGTATTTTGTTTTTTCTTCGCTAATTTCTAATCCTACTTTTTTGGTTTCTTTTATCAGAGACTCTGCAAGAGTTTTAAACCCATTTGCATCCTCCGCCAATAAGGTCACGTCATCTGCAAAAGCTAGCAGATTTATCTTTTTGCCGACTTCAATCCCCGGTTGTTGCTCCTTTACGGCTTTAAGTGCATTTTCTAATGACAGGTTAAAAAGCAATGGTGAGAGTGCATCTCCTTGTCGTACCCCCGTGACTACATCAAAACCTTCTGAAAATTCATTATTTATCTGTAATTTGCAACTTGAGTTTTCTGTACATATCTGAGCCAGTTTGACTAGTTTGTTTGGGATTCCCATTCTCCTGAGATATTTCCACATTTGGTTTCTGTTGATACTGTCGTACGCCTTCTTAAAATCAATAAAGAGGAGGTGCGCATCTCTATTGAACTCCCAATACTTTGATAAGATTTGTTTAATGATAAAAATTTGATCAATCGTAGACATTTGTTTTCTAAAACCTGTCTGGTGCTCTCCTATAATTTCTTCCGAGTATTCCTGTATTCTGTTATACAGTATTTTGGACAGTACTTTGTAAGCCGTGTTTATTAAAGATATTCCCCGATAATTGCTGCATACTAACCTGTCTCCTTTTTTATGCAGCGGGACTATTATAGAGAGGTTCCATTCTTTTGGTATTTTTTCCTCGTTCCATATTTTCACTATTAGTGCATGCAGCTTTCTTAAGAGAGCATTTTCCCCGGCCTTGAGGAATTCTGCTGGTATACCATCCTCTCCAGGAGCTTTGTGGTTTTTTAGAGCTTTTATCACGTTGCATACTTCCTCCTCAGATGGATCTTGGATCTGTATTTGAGGATATATATATAATTCATCTTCTTCTTCTGCTGGGATCCTGCCCGCATTAAGGAGGTTGCTAAAGTAATCCTTCCATATATTAAGGATATCTTTTTGGTTACAGGTAATTTTACCATCTTTACCTTTGACCCCAAATGTTCTAGGTTTAAAACCCTGTTTGAAATATCTCACCGAACGGAAAAATTCTCTAGAATTGTTATTTGTTCTGTCTTCTTCCGCTTTCTTTAACTGATCTTTCACAAAATTTCTTTTAGCGGTCCTCAGTGTCTTGTTTGTCTTTCTATTAATTCTTAAATATTCTTCCCTTTTTTCATGGTTGTCATCTGTAAGTAGTCCTTTCTTGGCTTTTTTTCTCTCCTCTATCATTTGCCGGCAGTCTTCATTGAACCAAGTTTTCTTGTTCTTTCTATTATTTTGGAACCCAACTACTTCCTTCCCTACTTCCTGAATTGAATCTCGAATAACTTTCCATTTTCCTTCTATAGAATCCTCTTCTTCCTTTTCTAAGGCTTGGAACCTGTTAGAAAGTTTAATCATGAACTCTTTCCTAATATTTGGGTTATCAAGTTTTTTGAGATCAAACTTTTGTTTTGTCTTTTGTATATCTCTTCTGTTTTTGCACACTTTTTGCCTTACTTTTATTATTATCAAGTAATGGTCCGTTCCACATTCTGCTCCCCTCTTGCTTCTAACGTCTGTGATGCAGCTTTTATGTCTATCCTCAGTCAAGACATGATCAATTTGGTTTTTTACTTGTCCATTTGGAGAGACCCATGTATACTTATGAATATCTTTTCTTGGGAAGGTGGTCGACATGATCTTGAGATTTTTTGCGCTTGCAAAGCTTATGAGCCTCATTCCATTTTCATTAGTTGTTTCGTGCAAACTGTTTCCTCCTGTATATTGTTTCCAGCTTGGTTCATTTCCTACTTTTGCATTTGCATCACCAAGTAGAATTTTCATATCATAGTCTGGTATACTTGTCATCAGCTGATCCAGATTGTCATAGAAAAAGTCTTTTACATCATCCTCTGCATCCTCTGTAGGTGCATAAAAGCAAATCACAGATATGTTCTGAAATTTCCCTTTCAGCCTTATGTAACATAATCTTTCATTTACAGGTTCAAAAGTCATCACAGATTCCATAAATGTTTTTCTTACAGCAATTCCTACGCCTGCGTAGTGATTACCATCGTCACAGCCACTGTAAAAAAGGGTATGACTAGATGAATTCAGCTTGCCATTGAATGGCCATCTTGTCTCTTAGAGACCTACTAAATCTAGTTGGTAACTATCTAGTTCTTCCATGACTAGTTTAAATTTCCCTGGTAAAGCTAAGGTTCGTACATTCCATGATCCGAATCTCAAATCCTTAAAACGAAGCTTTGGTCTAATTCCTTGATGTCCGTCCTTTTCCGAGGCTTGTTGTTGGTGTTTCTGAACAAGATTTTTTTTCTGGTGTAAGGTTGTCAGCCTTACGTCCAACCCCCAACCTGGGGGACCAGGAGTTTGTGATCGAAGTCCTCTTCTCCTAGACCGATTGCTTTCACTGCAGCTTGAAGACCTTGGTCTGGCCTCGGTTTTACCTGGGAGTGTCCTTCTCCTAGCCTTTGGGTACCCAAACCCTAACGTACAAGGCAGTACGGCTTTTATACCTACAGCCAGGTTTATATTATATATTATTAAATTATAGATATTAAAACTTGATTGTTCATTAACGCTTATGAAAGTGGTCAACAAATGTGTGAGTTAATCAGACTGACGATATTTAGTGCTTTCTTAATGCGCATCAATCTAAATTCTGATCATTCTAAATTTCCTTTTTGGACAGCGTTCAGAGGTAAATACATTAATTTTAATTTTTTTCTCGGTTATTGATATTTAAAAAATTACAGTGAAAGAGTACTTTCATTTTTAATTGGCACGATATCTATTTGAAAATTTGTCAATGCAGTGTCTGCTGTCAAAGCAAAAATAGGGTTTAATTAGGAAATACTACAAAAAAGTTGATTCGATACACGATTCGAGTCTGACGGTGCGATATCGACTCGATTTGGAATTCGGATTCGAAGAAAAGGTGGACTCGACCCAACTCTATAAAGAACTACAGTCAACAAAATCAACTGATGAACCTACATGTATCAGGTTGCTCATCTATCTTCTGAGGCACTATTTCTTCCCGACTCCTCTGGTTTTGTCCATGTCGTTCACACTTTTTCTTCCTGTTCTTGCATCACAGCCACTCTCTCCATGGCATCTCACAATCTTTTAACATGTCATCCAGTAGCTCACTCTAGCTGCTTGGGAATTCACTAATTTTCACGCAATTTCCTTTACTTAAGATTGTTTACGTCAAACATATTTTTTCCCTCTCCATACTCCAAATATCTTGTAAGTCTATTTACCTCTGTTAGATTATCCTTACCCTACATATTGTCGCTGGACCGCTTTCCTGATAAAAGGCTTTTTACATTTGTTAAAATCTCGCTGTGATTATAGAGGTCATATAATTTCAGTAACCCATTTTCTCATTGGTTCACTAACTCCTCATCATCTGCGAGCTTATAGGATATAACCTGATCCGCGGATTCAGTACACCTTACAAACTGACTTCAACTTCCTTTCCCATCCCAATCACGATGTCTTCCATGTATGGGTTAAATAACTCAGCGATAACGGTCACACTTTATTCTCCGTCCAATCTCTTCCATTGGACATTCCGATCCTCTTCCTTGCGCTTGCAGATCCAAATTGGTTTCCAATAATCCAATCACTGCCTATTTTTCACTATGCGCTCATCAAATCAGGCAGCACCATTCCGTCGGAAATCCTCTGGAAATTCCAAGGGACGAAAGTTCTGCCTACGAACTCCGTGCATAGCCAAGCTGCCCTTGTAAAATAATGCATGCGTATGGAATGATTTACGCTACTGAACGAAATGTGATCGGATAAAGTAAATTCACACATGGTCCGAGGCATCTTCTTTGATTGCTGAATTACACCTGAGTATCAATGCCTTTGTTAGCAGTATCAATGATTTTGTTAGAATGAAAATATAAGGATTTATTAGTTATGAATGCATTTCAAAATATATCACTCGCGCAAAATAGTCTTTACTACGAAACATCAGTGCAAATAAGTATGAATAATTCCTGAAAAAAATTGAAGTTGACTAGCAGTAAAAGTTGTGGTAGAATTTAAATTTAACGGCGAAAGAGAAACATTTGAGGGTTTAGAGCCACCGATGAATTATCCTTACGTGCTGCTTCAATCATAATATTAATATATAATCATAATATCAATTAATAATAATCATAATTAATTAATAATTAATAATAATCATAATATTATTCAATCATAATATTTTATTGTTAATTTTGCGAAATATTACGTCTCACACTTAGGCTGTTATGGTACTGGAAATAAATAATTTCAAGAATTAAAATTAAATGAAAGCAGGCAAGGGTAAAAGAATAACGTCAATTCACATGTCGTGGTACCCTTTCCATGAATATGCTTTGTAAATTGAACGAATGCTTTCCATAGGCTTCATGTGGCTATTTTTCCTGAGGCAAAGATGGGTTTTTTGGAATAGGATAAGGATTAAAGGGATTGCGTTGAGAGTTGTGACCTTAAAGGTGCTGGTCTCACGCTCTCGCCTACCTGCTCTGCACCTTTAATTTCCAACCGTCGCACCGTGGGCTGAAATCGAAAAAATAATCTTCTGGCCAAGAATCATATCTTCCATATTTTTATTATTAGATCGATGAAATTTTTAATACTAGTCTTTTTTATGCTATATAACATGAATATAATGACATTTTGCCGAAAAATTGATCCGGGAGTTTTTTTAAACAAATTCGCGGAGACGGAAAAAACCGAAAATCGACTATTTGGATCGCTTCAGTGGAGAGGAAACATTTGATTGAAATCAATAGTTAGCAATAAAAAATTATGTAGTTTAACATTATAATTTAATAATTTAAATAAAAAATTTCATATTAAATGCACAAAATTATTTTTTTAAACATTATTAATGGTTTAGTCAATTAACTTTGCGTCAGCATTTTTTCTGAGAGAACACATAAGAAATCACCCAGCAAACGCTTTATACCATAAACCACAATGCCACATAAAATTATTTATAAACCATAATAAATTAGCATAAATATATAAAACAAGGAAACATAAGGGATAAATTTACCAGCCCACTATCAGTTTTCATTGGATTCCCAGCCATCAGTGTCATTAGAAGTTGGCTCCTCCAATACAAGTAATTTTCGTATCCTTTCTAAGTAACGTAATCCTTTGAAACATTTTTTTTAACATTTATACATGCATAACTGTTGGATATTAGAGGACCAGTAAGGAGGAGCCTTCGGAAAAGATCTCCTATTTTAGATAAGCGCGAAATTTTTTGCGTGTGGTGGGCTCGGGATCTTCTGATGTCTTTGTGGCGAGATTCCTAAGCTTCCTCCGAAAGTTGGCCAATTGGAAGCACTGCTGCCTTGGCAATTGATGCTCCATGAAACAGCACTTTGTGCATCGTGGGCGGCATGTAGTACCACGGATACAAATCCCCAAAAGGGGATGCAGTTTCTGAGAAGTACTCGCTGAAATTGGCGTAATCTATCCCAAGCCCAGAAGTCAGAGCTTTTAAAATCGAGGCAAACCTCGAGATGAGCTCCTCGTTAATGCCTTTTTGAAAAGGAAAAAAAGTCCTCACCAAATCCTTCTTCCAAAAATTCTAAATATTCATAACAAATTTTGGAATTAATAAATAAAAATCTTTATAATATGAGTTTTTGATGGTAAATATACCGGCACTTTCTGATGTTAGTTTAGGATCAGAAAAAAACATCGGGCAGAGCTCCCATCATTAGTCGTGCCTTGACCATGCTTGAACAGGGAGTCTCACGAAAAGATTCGTGCATATCTGTAGGGATTGGTATATCCTTCTCTAACCAGCATCGAAATTTTACTTCAAACTAGACACTGGTTCTCTTGCATTCTTCCCATTTCTGGATATACCTATAGAAAAACTATTTATTCATGACGTTCTTCAATATTTCCTTTGTCTTCTCGTCTTTCCCCAAGTTTAACTTATCATGAAGGTATTTATGGGCGAATTTACGTTTTGACGACAACGAATTTCCACTTCCATTAACAATAACGTCATGTATTTCTTTACGGGTTACTTTCATGCGCTCCATTTTCTCTCATCCAAAATATCAACAATCTAAATCACGGGACAAGGAAAGCGAAATTAGACCATGATTCCCTGAATAATACACACGATCACTGAGATATTTTACTTGGGAAACGTACCTTTTAATCGTTCCGAGATATCCTTCACTAGTGTTAGTTCGGCATCTACGCTGAAATTTCACGGTATAGGGAAAATAAACCCTGGTTCCTCACTTCCGTAGCACAACCACTGAATTCCTTTCAAATTCAAGATGACAAACTGACTAATTTTTTCGGTAAAATCGTGAAAGATAATATTTTTCAACCAATTGGAAAGAAGCATTTGTGGAAAACTCCGTGCGAGCTACTTCGTAGAAAACGTTTGCGCGGATATCGAAGGGAAGCGATCCTCAATTGTGCAAAAACCCCTTCATAGACCGAGGCAATGACGCAATATGCGGCATTTCTGCAAAGGGAAAGTTATGAATCGAGTATAGAACTTCTTTAACGCTAGATAAGAATCATTACACGGTGGTTGGGTTTTCGGGTACAATAGGGATTACCGAGGCCGGCAGGGTAGTGCCCGCCGCCACACGCATGCCCTTTCCAGTGCTTGAGCTGATGGGAGTAATAACAGACCTAGGAGGGCGTGGAGAGTAAAATATGCGAGTGCATAGTGTTTAGGTTTGGGTTTTCCAAGAATTAATATATAATGGTTTGCAGCCACCCGCTTCCAGGGACAAGAGTCTGACTTGCCGGCGCAATCGTTGAGTCCATTATATGTCTTACAGAGGAAATCGTAATGTGCCCTTGGAAAATTAGACTAATATGGCATGCTAAATATTTGCAGTGTATGTAAGTGTAGACAACTGTAATTTCCTCTTACTTTTAGCGAATTATAATCGACTACAGCTAAGTCTGAACAAAAGTTCGCATCTAACCACCGCGTCGGGAGGTTGGAAATTCACGCACATAACTTGATAGGAGAGGCGGGGTGGCAAATTGGGGCATGATTTTTTAATGGATAACTTAAGTTGACACTGTATTTCATGATGTGGTGCTAAGTGAAAAGCAAAGTAAAGCAAAGTTAAAAACCTACAGTTTTTCTCTACATTATGTTAAAAATACGTGAAAAATAGAAACATTTTAATTCAAGTCAAGTAATAAAAATTATCGCTAGAATAAAAAACTTCACTACAACGGATTCCAAAAATGTTCATTTATATTATGTAATGATATAAATTTAGGCATATTAAAACATAACGCAACAGTAGCAAAAAAACTTCAGTCAATTTTTTCAAAAAATGGGGTACAAATTATGAGAACATTTTTCATGAAATTGACAGACGTCTCCTGCATCAAAAAATGATTTATGAATAAAATTATTTCATTAAAAAAGAGTGGCATACGGGTAAAGCTCTGTATGTCGCGTGTCGTAATGGAGATTGCCCCGACGTTTTGTGATCGACTGCTGGTCACTTGTTCAAGGGAATGATGCTGGGATTTGTTTTTGCTTCCTTTTTTATTTCAGGTGGGAGGGGTGGGCGGAGGGTGTGAGGAGTGAGGACTGGAGGGTGAAGATAACGAATTTTTTCGGTAATGTGGTAACTGATCATTCTATAATTTGAAAATATAATAGTTTTTTTCCAATTTAAAACGTGAAAAAAATCATTTTTGGCCAGCTGTTTTCGATTTCAGCCCACTGCGCGTCGTGCCGTGACATTCTTTATTGCATTAGCGCCTGATCTGATTAAATTACATGATTTTTATTGGGATGGCAGTATTTTTATGATCGAAGTTTTTTATTATTACCACAGCAGCGTAATTCATTTTGACTGTAATATTTTTAAGTTCAGTAATTTCAGCTTGATGAAAAATTAACTTTGTAAGGTGCCTGATTTGTTTTTCATCCTAGACTTTCTCTCACACTAGCCTAAAGTAAATGCCGTACACGTCTTATATCACATATCAATCGCTATGTGGATACACATAATAAATTTTGCAATAAACTCAAAACAAATGCATTTTATTATGTAGTTTTAAATTATAAATAATGTATGACAAGTCGCAATGGCTAAAATTATGGTTGTGCATTCATTGAGGAAATAACTAGTTTTACAATGATTTGGATCCCCCAAAGTTAAAAGTTTAAATGTGTAAAATCTTTTTTTTTGCTTTCAATGGTTGTTAATTTGTTGTATGTCCTCTTTAAGAGCAATTAAATTTTGATATTCTTGTCTCGGAAGGAAATTGAAATTCATATTTAATGAAAAAGAATAGTTTATAAGGATATTGTACTGTTTAAGTTTCTGAAACCATTGGTGTTTTAGAGCAAAAGGAAATCAATCTCAGCTCTGTTTTTGAACCCAAAATTACATGAAACGAAAATTGTAAATTTTAGAACAGAAAACGTCTTGCAAATGCTCACTTTATAGCCTCCCCGAAATTGTTAAAATCTATAGTTAAATTTATCATGTTTCACTCATGCATCTAAGAAGATATTTTTAAAATGTCATTGATACTTTTGATCATTAGAAAATGTCAGAGTGGCTGCTCTTTACACTAGCTACGTTTTTCGAACGCCACCCAAATTCTCATGTATTTTTTCCCAGCGTCCTGTATCACTAAGAGCTGTGTAATAAATATGTGAAGAAGTCCACGCAACGCTGTGGTGTGAGTGGTTGAATTGGGATTTGGTGAAGTCTCCGCCAAAATAGATACTTCTTACAGCAGGGTGGCAAGTGGAGAAAATTGGCGGTTGGGGCGGCCAAGCGATTCCGATGAATGAGGGGCTAACGAAGAAGCGCGAATTGCAGTTGGTTGGTGGAGGGTACGCCGATGGAGGCGGAGATGTTAGCCATTGACCGCAGCGTGAAACTATTTTTGATTTTCCGAACGCTCTGAGTAATTGAATAAGTTTACCCCAAATTAATTTGTACTCATCATTATCATTAGTTCTTTCCCTTGGGCCTTGTCGTGGTGGAAAGGCTTGCGAGTTCCTATGATCCCTACAGCTGCAATGGCGGGATTAATTCTAAATTATTCCTGGTAGGGCCACCCATTGAGGAAATAACTACTTTTGCAATGATTTGGATCCCCCAAAGTAAAAAGTTTAAATTTCGAAGGGTAGGAGCCAGACGAAAGGTAGTCCACGTGATGGTGTCACGTAAAAAACACTGTTGGAATGGAAGTGGGAAACCCTACCAACTCTCTCTTCCCTGAACACATGATGTACAACCAAATGAGCCTCGGAATCTCATCGCCCGGGACCCGTCCGCAAAGGGCGGGTGTCGGGCACGGCAGCGAGGTCGGCAAGGTCCTCGGGGTCGCCAACATGCGAAATCCTTGCAGAGACTTATCATCATCACCATCAGCGGCAGCAGCAATGAAGAAAGAAGAAAGGAAGACCAAGAAGATGGAGAAGAAGAAGTCGGCTATAAATGTGGGGACGTGGAATGTGAGGACTATGATGAGGGCGGGGAAGTTAGAAATCATCAAAAGGGAAATGGATATAGGGAGGATAGATATCATCGGATTATGCGAAGGTAGGTGGAAGGATGGTGGGGGACTAATGGAATGATGGTTGTAGGGTTATATATAGTGGTGGGGAGGAAAGCCAGCGATGGGTAGCTTTAGTATTAAACGGGAAGATGGGTAAGCGTGTGGTAGGTATAGACCAGGTAATCTATAGGATTCTGGTGGAAGAAATTGAGGCGTGACCCACCGACCTCATGGTGGTTCAAGTTTACATGACCACTAGTAATCATAGGGCGGAAGAAGTAGATGAGGTGTACGAACAGCTCAAGTAAATAATTAGAGAAATGCCGGGTACGAAAAATCTAGTAGTAATGGGGACTGGAACGCCTCAGTCGGGGAGGGAGGGATGGACACGAAATAGAAGACTTTGAACTAGGAATGCGCAACTGCAGGGGAGAGAAAGAAGCAGGAATTTTGCAGGAGAAACAAATTATTTATCACAAACACGTGGTTCAATAATCATAAAGGGCGAAGTTACACATGGAAAAGTCCAGGGGGTGTGGGGAGATATCAGATAGACTACGTTATGGTAAGACAGAGGTATAGTAATAGTGTGAAAAACTCGCGCAGCTTCCCTGCAGCGGATGCGGATTCAGACCACAAGCTAGTGCTCATGAAATGCAGCGTAAGATTCAAAAGACTTATTAAAGTTAGGGTTGGGGAGGCAAGGGAATGGAGTGTTGAAGCGCAGGATGGGACTATGAGGAGCAAATATCAGGAACTAGTGGACATCAGTATACAGTAGATTAGAAGTACGCAGACTGTAGAGGAAGGATGGGATAATTTAAAAACGGGAATAGTCAAAGCGGCGGAGAAATTAATTGGCTACGTTGACAGCAGAAGGATAAAGAAGCCGTGGATAACGGACGCAATGGTAAAAGGAAAGGAGGAGGGAAGGAAGTGGAAGAACGTGGACACAGAGCAGGGTAAAAGAATGCATAGGGAACTAGATAATCGATTACGGCGTGAAACTAAGAGGGCAAGGGAGGCGGAAAAGACAGTGAGAGGAAATGTAAAAGTTCCATAAGGATGGGGAAGTAGGCGTGTTGGTCGCCAAAAATAAGTCATTATCCGGCGGGAAAAGAGGACAAACCTTGTCTAAAATTACGGCTAAAGATGGGAGGATGCTAACCGAGCAAGAAGAGGTACAGAGTAGATACAAGAAACACGTGGAGAATCTGTATGACGGAAGGAACAGGCCGTAGAGATTGACTTTAGAGGAGGAAAGTGCAGTGGAGGAGAACAATCTTGGGCCGGGGATCTCAGATTCGGAAATCGAGAGAGACTTCGTGATATGAAGGCTAGGGAAGCAGTGGGCGTGGACAATATCTCGTGTGAGCTGCTGAAGAATCTAGGGAAGGATAGTAAGAAAAGCTTTTTCGAACTAGTACGCAGGATCTGTGAGGAGGGATGTTGGCCGGAGGATTTCTTGAAGGCGGTTCTAATTCTACTACCGAAAAAGAAGAAAGCTGTGAAAAGTTGAGATTAATGGGATATTAGCCTAATATCTAACGCGGCGAAAGTGGTTCTGAAGATATTGAACAGACAAATGGAGGCGAGGCAAACGATTATTTGGGAGAAGATCAGTTTATTTTCAGAAAAGGGAAGTCAACTCGTGATGCAATTGCAATAATGAGGTCCCTCGAGGAGAGGAACCTTGTATATGACCAGGACGTGTATGCCTGTTTCTTAGGTTTTGAAAAAGCATTTGATAGGGTGAACTGGGTTAAGTGAATGGATATACTCAAGAGAGCAGTTGTAGATTGGAGGGATAGGAGACTGGTTCGTGATCTGCATATGGCCCAGACTCCGCAAGTGAGGGTAGCGGACGGAGAATCTGGGTGGGCAAGCATTGGCCAAGGAATGAGACAAGGTTGTCCTTTATCGCCACTGCTTTTAACGTATACACTGAGGAGATGGTAATAGAAGCGTGGGACGAGATGGAAGCTGGAAAATGGGAGGAATGATGTTTAAATCGGTAAGGTTTGCGGATGATCAGGCGCTGATTTGCCAGTCAGCGAGGGGACTACAGGCTCTAGTGGATGCGTTAGACGAGTGGTGCGAGGAGTATCGGATGAGGATTAATTACAAGACGGCCAAGGTAATGCGGTTTTGTAAAGCGAGCAAGGAATGTGGGACTCAAGATAAAAGTAAGGGGGGGGGGACGTGAGCAGGTAGAGCAATTCAACTATTTAGGAAGCACATTAGAGGAAAACGAATACATATACAGGACATCAGGAAGCGAATTGCATTAGCAAAGGAGACATTCATGAACAGGAAGGAGCTTATGAGAGGATCGTTATGTTGGAGTTTAAAGAAAAGGTTAGTGAAGAGTTTGATCTGGAGTGTAGCTCTCCACAGTGCGGAAACGTGGACACTAAGTAAGGGGAAGAGAGAAGATTAGAGACATTCGAGATGTGGGTGAGGAGAGGCAGCTTTTAGATGAGATACGAAGGAGACAGAAGGTATGGATGGAGAGAGTACTTAGCGGGGAGGGAATGTTGAAAACGGTGTTAGAGGGGAGAGTGTAAGGTAAGCGAGGGAGAGGAAAGAAGAGAAGAGGATTTGTGTATAGATTGAAAGGGAATTGGCCGTAGAGTGAATTGAAGGAGGCAGTGACGGGGGAAAGGGAGGTTCCCAGACTACGTCTTTAGTACTCCATGGAAACCTACCTTAATCGGTAGAATACTTTAATCAATCATCATTAGTCAACAATCCTAAGATTGGTTGGCGCAGCTCTCCATCCATCTCTCCTATCCGCTAGCCTTTTCATAGGGTCGTATTTCTTCTCTTTTACATCCTCTATAACCTGTCCTATTTAACTCATTCGGGGCCGTCCTTTGCCCTTCTTTCCTTCCTCTTGTTCTACTACAGTTGTTTTCATCAGGCCATCATGTCTCATAATGTGGTCAACTAAGTTGTACCGTCTTCTACTTAAGGTTTTTAGAACACTAGTCTTTTCCCCCGCTCTTCTTAGCACTTCCTTGTTACTTACACGGTCGATCCATTTCATTCACATCATTCTTCGGTAGCACCACATTTCGAATACTGCCACTCTTAACTACTCTGTTGCCGTCAACGTCCAAAGTTACTTATGATGGAGGCCGTATTTTTATTTATGTGAAAAAGTTATTCTTGCTTAGTATCTGTGCTATGATCTTGAAATTTAATAATTATGTGAAATTTTCTAAATTAATCAGTTACAGTTGACCTACTAGTTAAAAATGAGTGGGAATTCAGGGTTCTCAAGTGGCTCTATGGAGGGCCGGATTTTGTTGATAAGAGGTCCCTAGGCTATTCCACTGATGAGGCCAAACGCGTTTATTTCAACCAATAGATTTTTGTGTTTGTTTATTAGTCATATGCGTACCATTTCTCCTCAATTTCGGTTCAGTAATTTACTGCTCACTGTTTTATAAGGTGCAATTTTAATTATGAAATGAAAATTATGAAAAAAACTTTTTAGTTCCCTAATAGTTTTTATTCTCTTCAAGTTATCTGGTAACTCGTTTATTGCCATTGGGATTTTAATATTCATTACACCTTTACCATAGTTGTTATTATATTTCGGTACATAGTAATGAGTAAGATTTCTCATTTCCATGGAGTGTTTGTAATCTTTGTGAATCTTTAATGTATTGTTGAAATAATTATTAATTACTAACACATAAATGTACAGGTCAGTAACCTTTAGTATACCGAGTTCTTCATACAAAGATTTATTATGATCAGGAGAACCCTTGAGGGAAATACCTGCATTTTTATGGTTTGTTGTTGATTCAATCCCTGCGTGAATTAATTTGAGTATTTTTTTTTTGAGTTTTTAACAGAGTGTCCTGATAGTATTGTGCAGTACTTCCCCAAATGGTAATTCCGTAGCGTAGTATTGATTCAACCAGTGCGTGATATATCATAATCTTTGTTTTCTTTGGAACTAGGGTATTAATTTGATACATCTGATAATTAATTTTCCTTAGTTTACTGTTCATTTTAACTATGTGTCTATCAAATTTCAAATACTGATCAATGGTTATACCTAAGTATTTGTAATGTGTAACCTGTTCCAGAGGAGTGCAGTTACAAGTGCTAGAAAGGCCCTTTTTATGTAGACATTTGTGGTCATGCATATAGAGTATAATGGGAGTAATCTTAAATCCTACATTAGTAATTTGCATAACTTTTGTTTTGTTAGGATTTATTGTTAGGTCGTGATCGTGAGACCATGCAGCTATGTTTTGCAGATCTTCTTGCATGTAATTTACTGCTTGAGTGTAATCTTTATGGTTTGTAATTATAACCACATCATCTGCATAAAGTAGAATTTTACCGTACTTAATTGCTTTAAATATTCCATTCACATAAATGTTAAACAATATAGGTCCCAGTACTGATCCCTGAGGTACTCCATACTGAGTAATCATGAAATTACTCTGAACATTATTAATCCTGACTGCTACTTTTCTATTTGACAGATAACTCTTAAACCAATCTAAGACATTTCCTCTTATTCCAAATTGTTGGAGATCCTGTAATAGTATCTCATGGTTTACAGTATCAAATGCTTTTTTGTAGTCTATGAAAGAAACAATTACATACTTGTTCTTGTTTAGACAAGAGTTCACAATGTCAGCAAAAGTTTCAAGAGCTTCTCTTGTACCCTTACATTTCTGAAAACCATATTGATTTTTATTTATAAGTCTGTATTTAGATACATAGTTAGTTAAATGAGCAGCTACATATTTTTCAAGGACTTTGCTGAGTGATGACAAGATTGATATAGGTCTATAATTATTCATGTCAGTAAAAGTGCCATCCTTATATATTGGTCTATTAATATAATTATCAATATTTATGTTAGCAGTTCCACGAATTTTCACGAGAAAGTTATTAATTTATTTCCATACCATCGGAAACAGTTCAATTCGGCCTTTAACATCGGGGTTATTAACATGTTAACATTGTTAACGTTCACAAAGAACTATGCCCTGGATAGGTGAGAACATGCCCGGGCGGGACTCGAACCCGCGACCTGCTGTTTGGTAGGTGAGCACTTTACCCCGCCGCCAGCGAGACCGGCTAATATTACGTAATTAGCACTTAAGGTGTCATTACGTCTTAGTATATTCTCTAGTTTTTTCCTTAATTACTGACCTAGGTTACCACGTAAAGTAATTTGCATGCTATCAAAATAGGTATTACGAGTGGATATAGTGGTAAGATTTTGTAGGAGGGCGAAACATGAAAGATAGGGTTGGGGACCGATCGGAGGGTGAGTTGGAGTTTTAAGAAAGTACAGCGATCGTTTCTCAACCCATGCATAACACTATAGGGTAGTTTCCTTCATCAAAGAAAACGAAATGCAATGATTGCGATTCCTTACCCAACATTAGTGTATTCATAATAGACAAATTATTTGGTTTTAGAAATCCCAGTTTAGACGAATGACAACGGTCAATTATAACCTAACTTAAAAAAAGGCCAGATTGGCGCCAATGCAATTCCGCTCCACGTGACGTCACAGGGACCTAGATGCTATACGAGTAGATAGGAGTTTTACATCGACTGAGATTACTAATGCATGCATGAGGCACAGAGCTCAGGGAAACATCTCTTAATAATCACACATTAAAAATTCCTAAGTTAAGAAAGTTTCCTTCGTTTGATAGGGGAATAATAATCCTTATTTAAGCCAAGCGCTACCAGCTAGCAGGGTACTCAGCTACCTGCTAGCAGCCTGCGTCGTATCAGCGCTCAATCTTCGCCCTAAGGTCACCTCACAAGGCGACAGGGGGAACCAGAAATACGTCACACGGGCTTTTTCCCATCATTCCTACTTAGCCGTCGCGTTTTCGCGCGCTTGAAATTTTTCACTTTTCGTTTAATCGCGAAAAATAGATATCGTCAATAAAAATCTAAAAGTATGAAATTAGTACTCCAGGAGTAATAATCTTTCGATTTATTATTATTACAGTATTCTACCGATTAAGGTAGGTTTCCATGGAGTACGCAAGAAGTGATCTGGGAGCCTCCCTTTCCTTCCAGCACTGACTTCTTTAACTCACAGTAAGGCCTACTCTCCTTCAATCCATCCAAAAATCGTATTCTTCTCCTTCCCCTCCCTCGTTTCCCTAACATTCTACCCTCTAGCACCATTTTCAACATCCCCTCACCACTAAGCACTAACTCCATCCATACCTTCTGTCTCCTCCGTATCTCATCTAAAAGCTGCCTATCCTCGCCAACCATATCCAGCACTTCGTCGTTCCTTTTCCTCTCCGTCCATTTCACCCTCTCCATTCTTCTCCATACCCACATCTCGAATGCCTCCAATCTTCTCTCGTCTTCTTTCCTCAGTGTCCACGTTTCCGCACCGTAGAGAGCTACACTCCAGATCAAACTCTTCACTAACCTTTTCTTTAAACTCTTACATAACGATCCTCTTAGAAGCTCCTTCCTGTTCATGAACGCCTCCTTCGCTAATGCAATTCTCTTCCTGATGTCCTTACTACTGTATCCATTTTCCTCTAACGTACTGCCTAAATAGTTGAATTGCTCAACCTGCTCAAGTTTTTCACCACCTACCTTTATCTTAAGTCTCACATTCCTCGCTCGTGATGCTTTACAAAACCGCATTACCTTAGTTTTCTTGTGATTAATCCTCATCCCATATTCCTCGCAACGCTCGTATAACGCATCTACTAGAGCCTGAAGCCCCCTTGCTGACTGGCTAATCAGCGCCTGATCATCCGCGAATCGCACTGATTTGAACATCATTCCTCCCACTTTTATTCCAGCTTCTAACTCATCCCATGCTTCCCTTACCATCTCTTCAGCGTACACGTTAAAGAGCAGCGGCGATAGAGGACAGCCTTGCCTCACACCTCGGCCAATGCTTGCCCACCCGGATTCTCCGTCCGCTACCCTCACTTGCGCAGTCTGGGCCATATACAGATTACGAATCAGTCGTCTATCCCTCCAATCTACACCTATTCTCTTGAGAATATCCATTAACTTTACCCAGTTCACCCTATCAAACGCTTTTTCAAAATCCACGAAACACGCATATACGTCCTGGTCGTATTCTAGGTTCCTCTCCACGAGGGACCTCATTATTGCTATTGCATCACGAGTTGATTTCCCCTTTCTGAAACCAAATTGATCTTCGCCCAAATACTCGTTTGCCCTCGCCTCCATTCGTCTGTTCAATATCCTCAGCACCACTTTCGCCGCGTGCGATATTAAGCTGATAGTCCTATAATCTCCGCATTCCACAGCTTTCTTCTTTTTCGGAAGCGGAATTAAAACCGTCTTCACGAAATCTTCCGGCCAGCATCCCTCCTCATAGATCCTGCGCACTAGTTCGAAAAACCTTTTCTTACCTTCCTTCCCTAGATTCTTCAGAAGCTCACACGGGATATTGTCTACGCCTACTGCTTTCCTAGCCTTCATATCACGAAGTGCTCTCTCTATTTCCGAATCTAATATCCCCGGCCCAAGATTATCCTCCTCCACTGCACTTTCCTCCTCTAGAGTCAATCCCTCTGGTCTGTTCATTCCGTCATACAGGTCCTCCACGTATTCCTTCCATCTACTCTGTACCTCTTCTCGCTCGGTTAGCATCCTCCCATCTTTCGCCTTAATTTTAGACATGGCTTGTCCTCTTTTGCCGCCTGATAGCGACTTAACTTTGGCGTACAAAGCGCCTATTTCTCCATCCTTCTGGAACTTTTCCATTTCCTCACACTGTCTTTTCCACCAAGCCTCCCTTGCCCTCTTAGTTTCACGTCGTAATCGATTATTCAGTTCCCTATACATTCTTTTTCCCTGTTCTGTGTCTACGTTCTTCCACTTCCTCCTCTCCTCCATTTCCCTTATCATGTTCTCCGTTATCCACGGCTTCTTTATCCTTCTACAGTCAACGTAACCAATTGACTTCTCCGCCGCTTTGACTATTCCCGTTTTAATATTATCCCATCTTTCCTCAACAGTCTTAGTACTTTCAATCTCCCGTATACTAATGTCCACTAGTTCCTGATATTCTCTCCTCATACTCCCCTTCAGGGCTTCTACGTTCCATTTCTTCGCCTTCCTAACTTTCATAAGTCTTTTGAATCTTACGTTGCATTTCATGAGCACTAGATTGTGGTCCGAATCCGCATCCGCTGCGGGGAAGCTGCGCGAGTTTTTCACACTATTCTTAAACCTCTGTCTTACCATAATGTAGTCTATTTGATATCTCCCCACATCCCCTGGACTTTTCCACGTGTACCTTCGCCCTTTATGATGATTGAACCATGTGTTTGTGATGAATAATTTGTTTCTCCTACAAAATTCTGCTGCTTTCTCTCCCCTGTCGTTTCGTATTCCTAGACCAAAATCTCCTATTTCGTGCCCATCCCTCCCTTCCCCCACTGAGGCATTCCAGTCCCCCATCACTACCAGATTTTTCTTACCCGGTGTGTCTCTAATTATTTCCTCGAGCTGTTCATACACCTCATCTACTTCTTCTTCCCTATGATTGCTAGTGGGCATGTAAACTTGGACCACCACAAGGTTGGTGGGCCGCGCCTCAATTTCTACCACCAGAATCCTATCGCTTACCTGGTCTATACCTACCACATGCTTACCCATCTTCCCGTTTAATACTAAAGCTACCCCTCGCTGACTCTCTTCCCCTCCACTATTTATAACCCTATACCCATCACTCCAATAGTCCCCGCCATCCCTCCACCTCACCTCGCATAATCCTAAGATATCTATCCTCCCTTTATCCATTTCCCTTTTGATATTTTCTAACTTCCCCGCCCTCATCATAGTCCTCACATTCCACGTCCCTACATTAATAGCCGACTACTTCTTTTCCATCTTCTTGGTCTTCTTTTCTTCCTTCTTCATTGCTGCTGCAGCTGATGATGATAAGTCTCTGCAAGGATTTCGCATGTTGACGACCCCGAGGACCTTGCCGACCTCGCTGCCGTGCCCGACACCCGCCCTTTGCGGACGGGTCCCGGGCGATGAGATTCCGAGGCTCATTTGGTTGTACTCCATGTTTACAGGGAAGAGATAGTTGGTAGGGTTTCCCACTTCCATTCCAACAGTGTTTTTCACGTGACACCATCACGTGGACTACCTTTCGTCTGGCTCCTACCCTTCGACCTATCTGGCATGGGTGGCCCTACCGGGAATAATTTAGAATTAATCCCGCCAGTGCAGCTCTAGGGGTCATAGGAACGCGCAAGCCTTTCCACCGCGACAAGGTCGTAGCCCAAGGGAAAGGTCTTTCGATTTAGGCAATAAAAAAATTATAGGAAACCACCCTATTGCGGAAATATGTTTATCCATGATACGCTTAGGGGCAGATTCAGCATCAAATTTTGGGGGGTTATGTCCTGGGTCCTGGGAGTCAGGAATACCTCCAGGAAAGAGGGTTGTTCAACTTTGTCCAATTTTCGTATGGAGTGCCTCGCTCTACGATAAACAAATTTCTCTTACGTTTGGTACTCGTACCCATGCATTTGCATATACACTCTCTTACTCCTTTGCAAGTATACAAAAACTATTAAGCAATAAAAAATCAAGATATTTGATAAAATTTGGGGGGTTAAATATGACCCCCCCTAAATCCGCCCCTAGATACATCTGTACATAATGTTGTCGTCTTTTGCCTTCTCGAAGAAATAAACGGAATATATTCGCCATATATGAATATATATGGCGAATATATTCCGTTTCGATCGCCATATATGAATATATATATGAATGGTTGATAGCTATTTATCAACAGAAATTATCGATTAAGAACTTGACCTGCACTGTGAAGGAAACCAGTCGTTACCAACCATTGCATCTTTATTGGAATGATATCATCAGAAAGAGGTTTCATTTGAAAATCGGCGGCGAAACAGTACACGAGACGTTTCTTCGTTCGGGCCGTTATTGTAAATTTCAGCCGTGGTGTGGTGGTGGTGGTGGATATTAGTATTCCATGGTGGATAATTGTATAATTATACATATTTAAAGGGAATAAGATATGTAAGGCTTTGTATCACTAATTACTATTGGTATTAGTAACGCAGAAGCGTAATTTAACTGGAAATGGCTTTCAACTGAAAATTTTACACCGAAATAGAGAACCTCGTATTTTTAAACAAAGCTTATTTCTCACTCGCTGTTTTCATTCCAATTCCAGGAGACTATAATCCTTCCATTCCTGTTCGTGCTCTTCGTTTAGGGCAGCATTGCGTATTTTTTGTTACTTAATCTCAGTGGCGGTATTTAACGTTCTATTTTCAGGGTATGGCGATATTCTCTTTGCCATAAAACTTGTGTCGACATATTTCTTCCACCTTTTATGGATCACTCACTGCTCTGAAGTTAGCTGCTGTTTCTCACCGAAAGTCCATTTCAGCTTTGTTACTGAATCTTTTTCAAGTATTTCAATCTTGTTTACATTGATATTTAACTTCTTTTTTTTTCCTGAAAAGTATCGAGCGTCTGACTTGGATTCTATCTTTGTGGATAGCTTGACTTTCATTTTAACGAACATTCGGCGCTGAATATCTCAGGCACATTTATGTAAATTTATGAACCTACCTCAAATATTGAAAATGCATCCTTGTGAATGACTTAATGAAAATCTTCATATGATGGCATCCATTTTTTAGTGTCATTCTACTTATTTAGGCCACTTATATTTCTGGTTACCTTATTCCATCGTTATCAGCATAGTAACTCGTATATTATATCATATCCATCCAGGGAATATAGAACTTAACAACTATCTGGCGGCTGGCGTTGTGTAAATATTTTGTATTTTTCTTATACTTGTCCACTAATTTTTTTTTATACATGTATTTGCACATTTTAATGGAGATTCGATTCATTGAACACCATTTTTTGGTTTAATTTCACATGTAAGAGATCAAATAAGAATATCGAAACTTCTGTTGTCATCATAAATCTTCTTCAGTCGCTTTTGCATTAGTGTCAAGTCTGCGCTATCATTATTTTTTTCTGAATTGAAACGATACTACACCGCTGTGTACTCTCGTACGAGATAACATCGCCTAATTAATATGATTTATTAAAATTATTCTTGAAATACTTTCCCACGTGTCCCATTACCATCATTTTGATATCGTTCGTCGATAGTACCTGAATTTGACATCATGATTTCATTATTACGTGGCTATAAAAATTTATACCTATTTTCATTCGATTTTTGCTCGAATTTTAGTATATATAATTTTACTGGCATTAAATACTACGTACGTGATAGCGTTATTTTGCCATTTTGTAAGTTAGATTCCGTAAAAGAAAAGATCATGTAACGGAAGAAAGGAGAGAACATGATTGTCCCCTGAGACAAGCTAATAATGAATTTTCTTTTATTTTACCCAGTTTCTCTATAAATTAATACCTGAATGGAGATTATTGCTGGTTGTCTCGGTATGTAGTCGAGAGTTGTTTTGCTTTTACTTCTCCTCACAAAAATCTTGGGCTCATGAAAAGAAATACTACCCTGTGAACTTGAGTCATGTTCTTGGCCCCCACTTATACCATTAGGAAGATATTTCTGATGGATCAACTGGGCATAATCTTTATTATTAGACCAGAGTGAGGAAAATATTTATCCGCGGCGACTATTTTAAGTAGCACTGCCACGTTAAACGCTCCTGCCCTATATTTTAGGATCATCTGGCAAATGGCTCCTTTAGAATATGAGGGAGGCTGAGGTATTTTACGTTCCCTTGAAATATATGCGGCGAATAAGGAAAAGCGGCAGTTGGGAAGTCGCTGAGAGATAGGCCAGATGGACGTGCGGCCGTTGGAATGCGCCTTTTGAAAAGCAGCGGATTGGCCGCCCACCTCCGCGCCTCTCGCGGCCGCATTTCGGAACCAAGAATGTGGGCGCGCATTCCGCAAGTCTCATGTTTTAGATGAATGGTGAAAATCGGATAAGCAAACAACACGTGATTTCCGCCCTCCTTGCCAAGAAGATTCCGCTGTTTGACGCGTAGATACCACGACACCGGAGAACCTCTCCCATCCTCCTCTCCGTCGAATATTCGTCTTTGGTGGTGATCTAATCGACTTCTTAAATTAGTGTTGCATTAAGTACATGCAAGGGTAAGTGATTTCTCTCGAATCAAATCACGAAAATCAATGCCCCAGAAGGAAACATGACCACCAGCTACGAGATATTGGTGAAATTCTTCAGTCGGTGAAATGAGAAGAATGATCCTGAAACTGGTTATATTCTCCAATGCCCAGTTATTAACTTTATTTGGTAATTTCAATCATTGCAAAAAAACGTATTTCAATCATGTATACGTAACTTATTTTTCCTGCACATTTCCTGCACTCATTAGTATGGTGGAATTGTTCGGTTTCACTTAATTTTATCTCTTTTTGAAACAGCGTTTCACTACTTTTCTGTCTATGACAGTCCATAAATGGATAATATCTGAAGTAATACGAATATTGAGATTTTGGATTTGAGGTAAAAGTATCTTTTTTCCCATATCATGAAAATAATTGGGAGAATTGCATTATTTTAGAAGAATTATTTATGCAGGATTGAAACAACCTACCAAATGGTATTTTAAGGAAAGTTTATCTCGTAGAAAGTCGGATAAACTTATAAAAATAACTTTAATGTTTAAGATCATGAATGTTTTTATTTCCAACAGTAGCTCAAATTTATTAAGAAATAAAATATAAAAGAAACGTACTAAAAATAATTAGATGGAAGAAGGGAACAAAACTTGTCGTCCTTCCAATCGCAGCTATTTATTTCATGACTTTAGCAAGTCTTACTGTCTATTATGGTCCGAATCGCATCTTATGTCTCATTCTGTAATCAGCTCGTTAATTTTTTAAATATTAATATGCATCTCAAAAATATTACTTACAATTTCAATATTTTAATATTTCGGTGTCTTGTTGTTGGAATCAGATTTAAGTACTGCATAGATGCATACATAAAGGATGTATGCTCTCTGCGCGTCGAGCCCGCATTTCCCCTCCTCTCAGCTGCAACCATGGACGCCACCCTCCCCTCATCTCCCTCGGACGCGACTTCATTCATATCACCCTCTCTTTTGGGGCATTTAGAGCATGGTATAACAGAATTTCCCGAAAGTATGTGGTGTCAAACCTGGCGATCTATCATCTATAGTCTTCTAGAGATGATAGATCGCCTCTAGTCTAGAAACGCTTCATTAAACTCAAATCGGGCCGATAAGTTAAATATGGTGTGCAACAATACAGAAAATGCAAAAAGTCCTAGTCCAACTAATTTCATCCTTCGCCTTTATAAAGTAGGTACGAGAAATAGAGTATGATTCTTCCTAAGAACAGCGCTAAAAACTCTGAGGGAAAATAATTTGAATGAACCTACCTGTTGGTCGGTTGAAGCAGAGGCACTTGTAGATACTAATGCCTTCCTCATATTTACCCCTGACGGGACTACCATGACCCATTCCTAATAATAATTCCCCCATGCAGACCGTAACCTCGGTGACGGGTTGAGATCCCGCTTGTCAGGGCACTTCATAAAGGGTCGTCAAAGTAAGCTGGGCAATTTCAGCCCTCCGGTTTTGCCTCCATCACTCGCTCGCGGCAGTAGTAGGGATGAGCAATAACTTAAGAGGGCGAATCGATAATAGCAGGAAGTTTAGGAGAAACCAAGATAAATGAGACGTTCGATTAATTTATTTCCAGTAAGGAAACCCCACGATATACTTATGCCTTAATTTTTATTTATGACTTAATCTAAACTTTATGACTTCATTTGCAGTAAAATTTCTCGGGTTTTCCACCGGTTGATTTCATCCATGTCTCCCCACGTTTCGATCAGCGACTTGCTGATCATCCTCAGGAAATCTTCCGAATGCCGAATGCCGTTCGAGATCCCCTCAGGATGATCAACAAGTCGCTGATCGAAACGTGGGGAGACATGGATGAAATCAACCGGTGGAAAACCCGAGAAACTTTTCTGCAACTGATACGCCGGGAAAACCTAAGATCATTTATGACTTCATATTTAAGCCTTAATTGGTCGCGTTGGGTCATATTGACCCGACTGGATATTAATACGGTTTGTTAAATAAAATAACGTAGCCCAAAACTGGATTTTTTCATAGTCTATCATTTCTTGTAATTCTACCGCTGAGTAAAGTTGGATTTTCAAAGTATTGCTTAGTTTCGCTGCTACCGATTTATTGACCCGACGCGACCATGAGCGTATCAGATTTTTTCCGCATTTGACCCGACGCTTAGTTCCGTTTTAGTCTTATATTAGTCTGCTTTATATAGCAGGATGATTTCTTCAAATTTTCATCTTCATTTCCCTCTTTTTATATAATTCATGTTTCTATGTATGTTCTCTGCATAAGTATTGATAACGTTTTCTATGCATCGGTCATATTTTATGAAATGTTTATTGTGTATCTAACTGCGAATTTGACAATAAAAATGTATAAACCTAATTCACAAAGCTTATTTAGTGATTAACAGTATAATGACACTAGTATATTGACAACAATTTTTTGTAAATCGCAATAAACTCAACTCGGGTCACAGTGAGCCGACGCGACTAGTTTTGGGGTTCGACCAATTAAATATGTGCGAAATATAATACAGGTCATCACTGAATGCCGCGGCACTGTCCTCGCGCTTGATTTCTCAAATAATTAAGACGGTCGTACTTCATCTTTTTCTTTATTTCCCTCATTTTGGGGAAGTTGGGCTCCCGTTTTTATTGGTCTATTGATTTTCTACGATAAAATTTTTAGAATCTAATTCAGAAAGGATTTTCCTCGGATCGAGAAGGACTTTGTTTCATGGACAAATATGGTAAACTTGGAAGTAAGTTCCGAATGAATAGAAGTAGGATTTACAACAAACTAAGGAAGGCAAGTTTTGATAGGAGTATGAGCATCAACAATTTTGAAAAATATAGATTTTATTCGGTGCAGTATTTAGTGGCAGTGCGCCTCCTTGCAGTTGCACATAAATGGCCTATTCGGTAAGGCTATATGCTGCAGGCCTTGAAATTAACACTTTCAATGCTGACCATGTAAAACTCAAAATCATCCCCCGGTGCGGCTGTCGTTTTTTAATGCAAAACGCATGCATGGATGCCAAAAGAGCTGGAAAAAATAATGAAAACTTTTTCTTCGCTCTAATTTGTTAGTTATAATTTTTTTACTTATGACGTGATATCACGTCAACCGCACAGCGGGATAGACACGTGATGCGGGTTGCATAAGATCGACTTTTTCCCCGCGCCACAGTTTTATTTCAATTTTTTTCTGCGCGATGTATCCAAAAAAATACGAGGAAAATGAATTTGTAATGCTCTACTGGTATCACCAATGGTATTCTGCCTCTGCCATAGGGAAGTTTTTGGCTTACATGGATGTAATACAAGTTATAAGTACAAGGAATCGCCGTGAACAGCTGTTTGTATGGGATGGTAATTCCGCGCAAGATATTTCGGCATATTCCTTGTACTAGTAATCCAAAGTACCAGGGTAGGGTGCCAGAATATTGAATAATTTCTACATTTTCTTCTCAAGCTACTATTCTCGTCACAAATTCCTTTTCTCGTTTCTTGTTTTCAGCTCCAATACCTTTCTTCACATACGACAACCCGTAAGCATCAGATATTTAACAAAAATGGTTTTCAATACCATTATGTTGTCCCTTCTCTGCAGGTGCTTGAGATGGTTGGCACTCCACTTTCGAGATTATTTTCCGACGGTGTATTAGGGTTTCTCTTGACGTGCACCACTCCTGCCGGCTGTTCTAAAGGCCGATTTACACGGTACACGGAATTGCGCAATCTGTCGTACGTGCGAAGGCGCAATCAAAATTGCGTCGTGTAAAGCGGTGAATTGCTATAACACATGCGAGAATGCGTGGATGCGAGATGGAAAAATAGCCCCTGTTCTAATTTCGTTCATGCATTCACGCAATTCCACGCCATTTTATAAATAAATGCAGCTCTAAACTGCGCAATTCCGTGCCCCGTGTAAAACGGCTTTAAGAGAAGATGATTTAGCATATCATTTTCTTTATTACCTGGTACCTAATTGCTAAGTTGCTCCAATGATATAAAAATATTGTTTCTTTACTCAGCAAGTACCTTCTTCGATGCTACGTTCCTTTTACGGTGAGAACATTTGTGTATAATGCTCCAGTAGAAAATGCAATGCATTTTGGAGAGTGCAAGGGTCATCCAAATCCGTGGTGGTAGTCGACGAGGGGTGGCGTATTCACTTTCAGCAATCTTCAGTTCAACATTCAGTTTCAACAATCTTCCTCTTTGAGATTATCCCTTACCAAAACCACTCCCTCAATACTCCATGGCTTGAAGTCAGAAAGAACGTGAGGAGTACTCAACGCTCATCAATCATTTATTTTAGATCAATCTCACTTAACTATAAAATGCGCAGCTTTGCAGGTATTCCCAGTGGTAAATCGCCTGCGTTATGTCATAATCTGAGCTCCTTGCACGTAAAATGACAACCTCGATACCAAGAGTTTATTCATAAATTTAGGTTGAGCCAAGAGCAAGCACGAGCTGCTCAGAACGGGGCCCTGCTGAACTATATTTTTGACGTAAGTAAGCCGCATAGGCGCAAAGAATGCCTGATGTAGAATCGATAAGTAGAATGATCAAGACGATCTAGGCCGAAGGAGAAACAATTATTGATGAAAAAGGTAGTACTTTTGTACTAAGAGTAATTTTCAAACACACCTTAAACTACTTAGAAGCATTTGCGTTGGTTAGCCTCCAGTGCAATTTTACTTACCCTCTCACATCCCATTAACTCCCTTACACTACTTACGAATTAAGTAAATGATTGATACTTACTTAAAATTTAACTTGTGATCCTATCATTCATTTACAGCAAATTCTACACTCTAAAGCTGCGTATGCTGTTTAGTGTTTTTTTTTTAATATTAATTAGGGATGGTCGGATCAGATAACTCGGATCCAAATATCCGCGGATATTGCCCTTCATCGGATGCATCGGATTCAAAGTCGCGGAAGACATCGGATCTGGATCCGAAATTTTAAATAATAGCTTCAGCGAATGCAACGCCTTATAAGGGTGGAAAGAGTTCCGATTCTATCTTCGAATGCGCCGTCGCACAAGAACCGTTTTGTTTGAAAGCTCACGCTGAGGTTACGCAGCAGCATTTCAGCCGTGGAAAATAAAAAATGGTAAAGACAGGCACATAGTGTGACTCTTCCCAAGAGATTGAACAATCATTGGGGGAATCTCAGCGTCAGGAATTTGAAAATGCATTTGGATCCGAAAATATCCGATCCGAAAGATCCGGCTCCGAAAATCAAGGATCCGATCCGAATCCGGATCCGAAAAAAATCCTTGATCCGTCCACCCCTAATATTAATTAATATTTAGTTAAATACAATTTATCGCGTTTTATTTCCTGCTTAATGCATGATTCTCAGCCATTCAATTGCTGTATTACCACTTTTTATGCTATTCATCCCCTAGAGCCCCTCCCTCCTAGTTCATGCATGGAGAATCACCGGTTGTAAAGTATATGGTATTTGGAGGAGGCGACCGAGAGCTGATTTCATTTGCGCCATGAGGGAAGGGTATGGAAGGAAGGGTGGAGAGAAACCCGGCGTCGGCATTAGCCTGCTTTTAACGAAAGGCGCCAAGGGGACCACGGCTTAACTTCCCATCCGACGGACGAAGTGCTGCGCTTGATATGTCCTCCACGCAACATTCAAGCAGGGATCGGGCTGTCTATGAAAATTCTCCACCGCTGCCGGGATTTGAGCCCGAGCCCACCGGGTGGGAAGCCAACACTCTAGCCACCACACCAACCCGATCCCCGAGAATCACCGTCCCCGGGATGGCGCACGCGCGCCCGTGTAGAAATAAATGCAGCTCTAACCTGCGCAATTCCGTGCCCCGTGTAAAACGGCCTTAAGGTTGATGAGGGTACGGAGATGAAGCGAGGGGTGATAGTAAAATTTAGTCGGTCCGCTAGTAAGAACTAGGAATAGCTTTTTTGGGAGTGCCATCGGCACATCAAAAATATGGGGAATGTATGAGGAAAGATTTTGCTGACACGTGTCCTTTTTGGTTCATTGGGGTGGAGAATCCGGTACCAAAATAATAATGGATGTGGAAACAGAAATAATCAACCCATAACTTCCTCATTACTATCTTCTGAACTCAAGCCAATAACATATTTTTGCAATATGATGTGACCGAGTTAAAATTTAATACATAAAAACTGGAACTAATAGTATTTGCAAGCAAACATCTCACAAGTAATCTTCATTTAGGCCACGTATCGCGGTTCTTACTATAAATATTCTGCGAAAATCTGAAAATGATGTAAATTTTTATCGCAATAATATTTTTTCATTTGGTGCATAATAATGTCAATTCGAGTAAACCATGCAATAATATTTATTGCTAGGAATAGATTTGCAGCATCTATGCCCCTTATTACGTACCCGTTTACCGAAAGCAACGATGGCGTTTTCTTTCTAATTACACGAGGGAAAGACAAATTCCATCGTGCTTGGAAATCTGTAGTTACTTCTTATTTATATAAGAGCCCTAGTCTATTGAAAAAAGGAATCACATGACATGAAAAAATGTTATATTTACCCAAAATAAAAATTCAATACAATCGAAATGATGACCATTTTCAAATTATATATTATACTCGCACGCTCCGCGCGCTCGTTAAGGGGCTCCGCCCCTTAAAAACCCCGGTTCCGGCTTCGCCGTCTACATTTGTGGTCGCTCGAAGACTTTTAAAGTTCGAATAATCTCACCTCAGCTAGGGGCCGGCTACGCCGGCCAAGGGGTAGGGAGGCGCCCCACTCATTCCTCGAAACGGCTTCGCCGTTCCTCGCTGAAGGGCGGCTTCGCCGCCCAGGGGTTGAATGTGAGTTGAGATGGGGGACACTACAGCGGCTGCGCCGCTTGAACGCCGGGGCGGCTTCGCCGCCTTGGGGTTGAGGAGCCCCCCGCGGCTGCTCCGCTTAGTCCTCATTAATGCTCTTCTCCACCGAGAGGGGTGCCCAGGGGGATTCGGGGGTTTTAATGTGTTATGCATGCGGTCACTAATCGTCCACAGTGATCACGTAGCGATGATTGTAAAGGGTAGTGCAATGCGGAGTGATAGTAGCGACAAGTACCCATAGAAGAAGACTTAATGGCAAGTTTTTCATTTTTTGCGGGGGGTTCCAACGGAATACCGGGGTTTTTATACTTGTGTTAAACCAGTGGTCACAAATCGTTCTCATAAATTCCGTGCCGATATGTCCTAGGGGTCCGGAACAGTGGTCTGACGATTCTTTTACCTAGAGCGGCGATTTATTTTGGGAGGTTTCACGGGGTTATTGGGGGTTTTAATAGGTGGTAGGGGCACCGGTTAAATTGTGACGAAAACTATTCGGAAAGGCGACTTAAAAATTTTTTTTTTCGGCGATGTTCCAGGAGGTGATCGGGGGTTTTCTGGTATTTTTCCTGTATGGTTTACGGTGGCTTGCTCTCACCAAATATTCCGGATCTAGAGCTCAGAGGGGACGGGTAGTGCGGCGTAATGTTTTCGAGAAGTTCCCCAATAGGAGGCTAAATGACACATTTTACATTTGGGGGGGGGATTTCAGGGGGATACCGAGGGTTTTAAAGTGTGTACTCCTGGCGGTCACCATCCGTTCACATAAGTTCCGTGGGGATGAGTCGTTGGGGGCGGTGGAATAGTCACGAAAAGTACCCAAAAAGTAGACTTATATGCAAAATTTTATTTTTTGGGGGTGGGGGGTGTATGTGGGTTTACAGGGGGTTTATAGTTTTTACTGCCAGCGGTCATCAATCGTCCACATCAATTCCGTAGCGATGAGTGGTAAGGATTGGAAAAGCGGCGGAATTGGGACGAAGAGTACCCGAAAAGGCTACTTATATGGAAATTTTAATTTTTTAAGGGGTTTCAGGGGGTTTAAAGATGACGATACTATATGGTGACATTAACTTACTGTCATGTCTGAAAGAAGTGTGCCCTATGACAACCATATTTCGAGAGTAATACAATAAAAATGCAAACCAGTCCCTGAAAAAAGTGAGTAGTGTCCGCCATTTTTAATTTTTCGCGGTTAAATACATTGAATTATTTATCAAATGTTTATGTTTTCTGAAAGACAATGCATAGTTGTACGTAACTACAAAGTTTGAAAGAAATCGGTTAGGTTGAAATAGACAAAATGTTGTGTTGATCTTTTAGAAATCGTAATTTTCGGTGATTTTCGGAATATTTTAATTTTTTTCTCAGTAACCAAGGACGATGAAAAAGAATTGATAACATAATTTCGTAAACGATGTTATGACCATATATAATAATCATTTTCGTTATCTTACACCTGAAATTAAGTCGAGGGGAGCGGAAGTTATGAAAATATTTTCGAAAAACCACTTTTTGGACGCCATTTTGGCTGCGATTTTCTTAAAATGAAACTAAGAGCATTACACAGTCACATGGCCACGTTTATCAGCTTTTAAAAAATGCATTATTGATTCGGGTGGCACGCACGGTTCCTGCGCAGTAAAATAAAAACCGAAAGACGGCCCCCGGAAAAGGCGCGATTTCGGCCATTTTGTCGACCTAGCGACGACACGTGGCGGAAACTTCCGGTTTTCGGATTTTTCCTCCGGATCATTTCGGGTTCCCCGCACTCGTGCCAAATTTCAGCTCTCCAGCACTTCTGGAATTGGCTGGGAATTTGTATCCATGAGTCAGTCAGTCACCACGCCGGCTGTATATAGATAGGACTCGCACGCTCCGCGCGCTCGTTAAGGGGCTCCGCCCCTTAAAAACCCCGGTTCCGGCTTCGCCGTCTACATTTGTGGTCGCTCGAAGACTTTTAAAGTTCGAATAATCTCACCTCAGCTAGGGGCCGGCTACGCCGGCCAAGGGGTAGGGAGGCGCCCCACTCATTCCTCGAAACGGCTTCGCCGTTCCTCGCTGAAGGGCGGCTTCGCCGCCCAGGGGTTGAATGTGAGTTGAGATGGGGGACACTACAGCGGCTGCGCCGCTTGAACACCGGGGCGGCTTCGCCGCCTTGGGGTTGAGGAGCCCCCCGCGGCTGCTCCGCTTAGTCCTCATTAATGCTCTTCTCCACCGAGAGGGGTGCCCAGGGGGATTCGGGGGTTTTAATGTGTTATGCATGCGGTCACTAATCGTCCACAGTGATCACGTAGCGATGATTGTAAAGGGTAGTGCAATGCGGAGTGATAGTAGCGACAAGTACCCATAGAAGAAGACTTAATGGCAAGTTTTTCATTTTTTGCGGGGGGTTCCAACGGAATACCGGGGTTTTTATACTTGTGTTAAACCAGTGGTCACAAATCGTTCTCATAAATTCCGTGCCGATATGTCCTAGGGGTCCGGAACAGTGGTCTGACGATTCTTTTACCTAGAGCGGCGATTTATTTTGGGAGGTTTCACGGGGTTATCGGGGGTTTTAATAGGTGGTAGGGGCACCGGTTAAATTGTGACGAAAACTATTCGGAAAGGCGACTTAAAAATTTTTTTTTTCGGCGATGTTCCAGGAGGTGATCGGGGGTTTTCTGGTATTTTTCCTGTATGGTTTACGGTGGCTTGCTCTCACCAAATATTCCGGATCTAGAGCTCAGAGGGGACGGGTAGTGCGGCGTAATGTTTTCGAGAAGTTCCCCAATAGGAGGCTAAATGACACATTTTACATTTGGGGGGGGGATTTCAGGGGGATACCGAGGGTTTTAAAGTGTGTACTCCTGGCGGTCACCATCCGTTCACATAAGTTCCGTGGGGATGAGTCGTTGGGGGCGGTGGAATAGTCACGAAAAGTACCCAAAAAGTAGACTTATATGCAAAATTTTATTTTTTGGGGGTGGGGGGTGTATGTGGGTTTACAGGGGGTTTATAGTTTTTACTGCCAGCGGTCATCAATCGTCCACATCAATTCCGTAGCAATGAGTGGTAAGGATTGGAAAAGCGGCGGAATTGGGACGAAGAGTACCCGAAAAGGCTACTTATATGGAAATTTTAATTTTTTAAGGGGTTTCAGGGGGTTTAAAGATGACGATACTATATGGTGACATTAATTTACTGTCATGTCTAAAAGAAGTGTGCCCTATGACAACCATATTTCGAGAGTAATACAATAAAAATGCAAACCAGTCCCTGAAAAAAGTGAGTAGTGTCCGCCATTTTTAATTTTTCGCGGTTAAATACATTGAATTATTTATCAAATGTTAATGTTTTCTGAAAGACAATGCATAGTTGTATGTAACTACAAAGTTTGAAAGAAATCGGTTAGGTTGAAATAGACAAAATGTTGTGTTGATCTTTTAGAAATCGTAATTTTCGGTGATTTTCGGAATATTTTAATTTTTTTCTCAGTAACCAAGGACGATGAAAAAGAATTGTTAACATAATTTCGTAAACGATGTTATGACCATATATAATAATCATTTTCGTTATCTTACACCTGAAATTAAGTCGAGGGGAGCGGAAGTTATGAAAATATTTTCGAAAAACCACTTTTTGGACGCCATTTTGGCTGCAATTTTCTTAAAATGAAACTAAGAGCATTACACAGTCACATGGCCACGTTTATCAGCTTTTAAAAAATGCATTATTCATTCGGGTGGCACGCACGGTTCCCGCGCAGTAAAATAAAAACCGAAAGACGGCCCCCGGAAAAGGCGCGATTTCGGCCATTTTGTCGACCTAGCGACGACACGTGGCGGAAACTTCCGGTTTTCGGATTTTTCCTCCGGATCATTTCGGGATCCCCGCACGCCTGCCAAATTTCAGCTCTCCAGCACTTCTGGAATTGGCCAGGAATATGTATCCATGAGTCAGTCAGTCACCACGCCGGCTGTATATAGATAGGACTCGCGGCGCTGCGCGCGCTCGTTAGGGGGCTACGCCCCCTAAAACCCCCCCGCATCCGGCTTCGCCGGCTGCCCCCACCGGACGGCTTCGCCGTCCCACCCGCGGCGTCTCGGAACGGCTTCGCCGTTCCTCGTCAGGGGTCGGCTTCGCCGCCCAGATATCGAGGTAGCCCTGTGACGGAGACCCGCTTGTTCCTCGGAACGGCTTCGCCGTTCACCGTGGGAGGGCGGCTTCGCCGCACATGGGTTACCCGAGTCCCCCCGAGGCGTCGACTCCTGGTAACGGCATCGCCCTTCCTCTTGATGGGGCGGCTTCGCCGCCCAAGGTTTTCCTATGTCCCCCCGAGCCATCGACTTCTCGGAACGGCTTCGCCGTTCCTCGCCCGTGGTCGGCTTCGCCGCCCAAGGTTTACCTGTGTCCCCCCGAGCCGTCGCCTCCACCGGACGGCTTCGCCGTCCCACCCGCGGCGTCACGGAACGGCTTCGCCGTTCCTCGTCAGGGGTCGGCTTCGCCGCCCAGATATCGAGGTAGCCCTGTGACGGAGACCCTATTGTACCTCGGAACGGCTTCGCCGGTCATCGTGGGAGGGCGGCTTCGCCGCCCAAGGGTTACCCGAGTCCCCCCGAGGCTCGACTCCTGGTAACGGCATCGCTCTTCCTCGTGATGGGGCGGCTTCGCCGCCCAAGGTTTGCCTGGGTCCCCCCGAGCCATCGACTTCTCGGAACGGCTTCGCCGTTCCTCGCCCGTGGACGGCTTCGCCGCCCAAGGTTTACCTGTGTCCCCCCGAGCCGTCGCCTCCTCGGAACGGCTTCGCCGTTCCTCGCCTGTGGGCGGCTTCGCCGCCCGAGGGTTATCGGCGACCCGAATCCGGCTTCGCCGGCTGCCCCCACCGGACGGCTTCGCCGTCCCACCCCCGACGTCTCGGAACGGCTTCGCCGTTCCTCGTCAGGGGTCGGCTTCGCCGCCCAGATATCGAGGTAGCCCTGTGACGGAGACCCGCTAGTTCCTGGGAACGGCTTCGCCGTTCCTCGTGGGAGGGCGGCTTCGCCGCACAAGTGTTACCCGAGTCCCCCCGAGGCGTCGGCTCCTGGGAACGGCATCGCCCTTCGTCGTGATGGGGCGGCTTCGCCGCCCAAGGTTTACCTGGGTCCCTCCATGCCGTCGACTTCTCGGAACGGCGTAGCCGTTCCTCGCCCGTGGTCGGCTTCGCCGCCCAAGGTTTACCTGTGTACCCCCGGGCCATCGACTCCTCGGAACGGCTTCGCCGTTCCTCGCCCGTGGGCGGCTTCGCCGCCCAGGGGGTATCGTCGCCCTCCCCCCTCGTAAGACACACGTTCGGGTGCTCCGCGTGTCGGGGCGGATTCGCCGCCCGAGGGTTCTCGGAGTTTTTCCTCGCCTCTGACTCCTTGGAGTGCGTCCGACGTTCCTGGAGCTGGGGGAGCTTCGCCGCCCGGGTTTTCACTCCTTACCAAGCAGTGAGAACTACCGGCTATCCCCTATCGTTTACGAAGGCTGCCGGGGGATAATATTGGAGGATGTAGACGCATGCTAGCCGTGATTGTGGCATCTTTTTATATTATAACGATGTTTATAAGGCGGTCCTGGGAGTTTCCAGGGTTTTTTTGTGAGTGTACTGACTACGGTCACAATCATCCTAAGAAATTACTTAGCGATGAGTCATAGGAGAAGGGAATTACTGCTAAAATATGCTAAAACACCAAAGAACATGCTATTTACAGAAAAAAAATAATTTTTTCCCTGGTCTTCTAGGAAGCCACGTGAAATTTAGAGGGGTTTTCTTGCATAAAAGGTCTTTGTCTACCTACAATAAAAATTCCAGCGATCTAGCTGTAGGGAAACAATGAATTTTCCCGTATTATTAATATTTAGATTTCCAATTCTGTGTTCTCCACATAGCGGTGCATAGGCGCTTTAATAAGGCATAACTCCTGTGAATTTCGTAGCCGTACCTTATGGGGAAGTGGTTTAAAAAATTCGCCTTTAAGTGTCCATGTCCATGAGCCCCTTTTATTACTCTACTATTTTGTTAAGAAATGTACATTTAAAAATTTGAAGTTTTATTGCGGGTGAGTAATTGGGGCAGGATAATTGAACATGACGCGTAAATATAGCCGACACAATTCTCATTCGGAATCAATAAAAACGATACACCTGGGATGAATGGTACACGAAATATACGACTTATTAGGTAATTTTTATTTTTTTGGGGGGTTCACAGGGGGTTTTCGGGGGACCTAAAGTGCTTGTTCTGTATAACGCGGCATCGTTTACCTTGGATAAAAATTTCGGCTCTGTAGCTGTAGTGTAAGCATGCTTTTTCGACGGTGTCATCCGTTTAAATTAAGTATTCTGCGTTCTCCGGGAAGCGGCACGTAGGGGCAACAAAAAGACGTCACTCACGTTAATTTCGTGGCCGTATGTCGTCGGGAAGTGGCAGAAAAAAATTCCGAAAAATTTAAAATCGTGTATTGAGGGAATGCAAACTTCACGGCGGATGTATTGTAAGTTACCAAACGTTGTAGGAGTCGCAATTTCAATGGAAATACATAATCGTTAATAACTCGAAATTCGTTCGTCTTAAGGATACATGAAGATAGCCGAAAAATTGAATAAAAAATCTAGTATCTTGCATTTAAGTGAATTTGTCCTACGATTATTGCAAATTGGTGAAAAAAATTCCGAAATTCGGCCCATAAGAGAAGCATTGAAAATTTGAAAAAGTTAAAAAAAATACTTTAAATCAAAATATTGCAAATGAAACGACACTAAAAAATCAACCGAAAAATCTAGTATCTCATACGTTAAGGAATTTTTCCTACAACGATTATAAGTTGGTTTTAAAAAAATCCAAAGATAGGCCCATAAGAAAAGCATTGGAAATTTAAAAAAATTATAAAAAATACTTTCAATCAAAATATAGCAAAACGTTTCGCATCAAAAAATCAACCAAAAAATCTAGTTTCCGTCAGTGAAATTTCATGTTCCCGTGACATTTTAAAGTAGGCAAAAAATGGAATATGTTTTAGTCCCATAAGGCTCCAATGTTAATTCGGATCGATATATCTCGAAAATCGATCGACTTTTTCGAGTTTTCGGACTTTTCCCCCCGATGAATATTTTTTCTCCACGACCCGTAAAAATTTCGTCTTCCCAGCACGTCCGGAAGTGGTCGGGAATTTGTATACGTGAATCAGTCAGTGGTCAGTGAGTGTGCTATCTGTCACACATCGGGTTGTATATAATATAGACTCGCACGCTCCGCGCGCTCGTTAAGGGGCTCCGCCCCTTAAAAACCCCGGTTCCGGCTTCGCCGTCTACATTTGTGGTCGCTCGAAGACTTTTAAAGTTCGAATAATCTCACCTCAGCTAGGGGCCGGCTACGCCGGCCAAGGGGTAGGGAGGCGCCCCACTCATTCCTCGAAACGGCTTCGCCGTTCCTCGCTGAAGGGCGGCTTCGCCGCCCAGGGGTTGAATGTGAGTTGAGATGGGGGACACTACAGCGGCTGCGCCGCTTGAACGCCGGGGCGGCTTCGCCGCCTTGGGGTTGAGGAGCCCCCCGCGGCTGCTCCGCTTAGTCCTCATTAATGCTCTTCTCCACCGAGAGGGGTGCCCAGGGGGATTCGGGGGTTTTAATGTGTTATGCATGCGGTCACTAATCGTCCACAGTGATCACGTAGCGATGATTGTAAAGGGTAGTGCAATGCGGAGTGATAGTAGCGACAAGTACCCATAGAAGAAGACTTAATGGCAAGTTTTTCATTTTTTGCGGGGGGTTCCAACGGAATACCGGGGTTTTTATACTTGTGTTAAACCAGTGGTCACAAATCGTTCTCATAAATTCCGTGCCGATATGTCCTAGGGGTCCGGAACAGTGGTCTGACGATTCTTTTACCTAGAGCGGCGATTTATTTTGGGAGGTTTCACGGGGTTATTGGGGGTTTTAATAGGTGGTAGGGGCACCGGTTAAATTGTGACGAAAACTATTCGGAAAGGCGACTTAAAAAATTTTTTTTCGGCGATGTTCCAGGAGGTGATCGGGGGTTTTCTGGTATTTTTCCTGTATGGTTTACGGTGGCTTGCTCTCACCAAATATTCCGGATCTAGAGCTCAGAGGGGACGGGTAGTGCGGCGTAATGTTTTCGAGAAGTTCCCCAATAGGAGGCTAAATGACACATTTTACATTTGGGGGGGGATTTCAGGGGGATACCGGGGGTTTTAAAGTGTGTACTCCTGGCGGTCACCATCCGTTCACATAAGTTCCGTGGGGATGAGTCGTTGGGGGCGGTGGAATAGTCACGAAAAGTACCCAAAAAGTAGACTTATATGCAAAATTTTATTTTTTGGGGGTGGGGGGTGTATGTGGGTTTACAGGGGGTTTATAGTTTTTACTGCCAGCGGTCATCAATCGTCCACATCAATTCCGTAGCGATGAGTGGTAAGGATTGGAAAAGCGGCGGAATTGGGACGAAGAGTACCCGAAAAGGCTACTTATATGGAAATTTTAATTTTTTAAGGGGTTTCAGGGGGTTTAAAGATGACGATACTATATGGTGACATTAACTTACTGTCATGTCTGAAAGAAGTGTGCCCTATGACAACCATATTTCGAGAGTAATACAATAAAAATGCAAACCAGTCCCAAAAAAAGTGAGTAGTGTCCGCCATTTTTAATTTTTCGCGGTTAAATACATTGAATTATTTATCAAATGTTTATGTTTTCTGAAAGACAATGCATAGTTGTACGTAACTACAAAGTTTGAAAGAAATCGGTTAGGTTGAAATAGACAAAATGTTGTGTTGATCTTTTAGAAATCGTAATTTTCGGTGATTTTCGGAATATTTTAATTTTTTTCTCAGTAACCAAGGACGATGAAAAAGAATTGATAACATAATTTCGTAAACGATGTTATGACCATATATAATAATCATTTTCGTTATCTTACACCTGAAATTAAGTCGAGGGGAGCGGAAGTTATGAAAAATTTTCGAAAAACCACTTTTTGGACGCCATTTTGGCTGCGATTTTCTTAAAATGAAACTAAGAGCATTACACAGTCACATGGCCACGTTTATCAGCTTTTAAAAAATGCATTATTGATTCGGGTGGCACGCACGGTTCCCGCGCAGTAAAATAAAAACCGAAAGACGGCCCCCGGAAAAGGCGCGATTTCGGCCATTTTGTCGACCTAGCGACGACACGTGGCGGAAACTTCCGGTTTTCGGATTTTTCCTCCGGATCAATTCGGGTTCCCCGCACGCGTGCCAAATTTCAGCTCTCCAGCACTTCTGGAATTGGCTGGGAATTTGTATCCATGAGTCAGTCAGTCACCACGCCGGCTGTATATAGATAGGACTCGCGGCGCTGCGCGCGCTCGTTAGGGGGCTACGCCCCCTAAAACCCCCCCGCATCCGGCTTCGCCGGCTGCCCCCACCGGACGGCTTCGCCGTCCCACCCGCGGCGTCTCGGAACGGCTTCGCCGTTCCTCGTCAGGGGTCGGCTTCGCCGCCCAGATATCGAGGTAGCCCTGTGACGGAGACCCGCTTGTTCCTCGGAACGGCTTCGCCGTTCACCGTGGGAGGGCGGCTTCGCCGCACATGGGTTACCCGAGTCCCCCCGAGGCGTCGACTCCTGGTAACAGCATCGCCCTTCCTCTTGATGGGGCGGCTTCGCCGCCCAAGGTTTTCCTATGTCCCCCCGAGCCATCGACTTCTCGGAACGGCTTCGCCGTTCCTCGCCCGTGGTCGGCTTCGCCGCCCAAGGTTTACCTGTGTCCCCCCGAGCCGTCGCCTCCACCGGACGGCTTCGCCGTCCCACCCGCGGCGTCACGGAACGGCTTCGCCGTTCCTCGTCAGGGGTCGGCTTCGCCGCCCAGATATCGAGGTAGCCCTGTGACGGAGACCCTATTGTACCTCGGAACGGCTTCGCCGGTCATCGTGGGAGGGCGGCTTCGCCGCCCAAGGGTTACCCGAGTCCCCCCGAGGCTCGACTCCTGGTAACGGCATCGCTCTTCCTCGTGATGGGGCGGCTTCGCCGCCCAAGGTTTGCCTGGGTCCCCCCGAGCCATCGACTTCTCGGAACGGCTTCGCCGTTCCTCGCCCGTGGACGGCTTCGCCGCCCAAGGTTTACCTGTGTCCCCCCGAGCCGTCGCCTCCTCGGAACGGCTTCGCCGTTCCTCGCCTGTGGGCGGCTTCGCCGCCCGAGGGTTATCGGCGACCCGAATCCGGCTTCGCCGGCTGCCCCCACCGGACGGCTTCGCCGTCCCACCCCCGACGTCTCGGAACGGCTTCGCCGTTCCTCGTCAGGGGTCGGCTTCGCCGCCCAGATATCGAGGTAGCCCTGTGACGGAGACCCGCTAGTTCCTCGTGGGAGGGCGGCTTCGCCGCACAAGTGTTACCCGAGTCCCCCCGAGGCGTCGGCTCCTGGGAACGGCATCGCCCTTCGTCGTGATGGGGCGGTTTCGCCGCCCAAGGTTTACCTGGGTCCCTCCATGCCGTCGACTTCTCGGAACGGCGTAGCCGTTCCTCGCCCGTGGTCGGCTTCGCCGCCCAAGGTTTACCTGTGTACCCCCGGGCCATCGACTCCTCGGAACGGCTTCGCCGTTCCTCGCCCGTGGGCGGCTTCGCCGCCCAGGGGGTATCGTCGCCCTCCCCCCTCGTAAGACACACGTTCGGGTGCTCCGCGTGTCGGGGCGGATTCGCCGCCCGAGGGTTCTCGGAGTTTTTCCTCGCCTCTGACTCCTTGGAGTGCGTCCGACGTTCCTGGAGCTGGGGGAGCTTCGCCGCCCGGGTTTTCACTCCTTACCAAGCAGTGAGAACTACCGGCTATCCCCTATCGTTTACGAAGGCTGCCGGGGGATAATATTGGAGGATGTAGACGCATGCTAGCCGTGATTGTGGCATCTTTTTATATTATAACGATGTTTATAAGGCGGTCCTGGGAGTTTCCAGGGTTTTTTTTTGAGTGTACTGACTACGGTCACAATCATCCTAAGAAATTACTTAGCGATGAGTCATAGGAGAAGGGAATTACTGCTAAAATATGCTAAAACACCAAAGAACATGCTATTTACAGAAAAAAAATAATTTTTTCCCTGGTCTTCTAGGAAGCCACGTGAAATTTAGAGGGGTTTTCTTGCATAAAAGGTCTTTGTCTACCTACAATAAAAATTCCAGCGATCTAGCTGTAGGGAAACAATGAATTTTCCCGTATTATTAATATTTAGATTTCCAATTCTGTGTTCTCCACATAGCGGTGCATAGGCGCTTTAATAAGGCATAACTCCTGTGAATTTCGTAGCCGTACCTTATGGGGAAGTGGTTTAAAAAATTCGCCTTTAAGTGTCCATGTCCATGAGCCCCTTTTATTACTCTACTATTTTGTTAAGAAATGTACATTTAAAAATTTGAAGTTTTATTGCGGGTGAGTAATTGGGGCAGGATAATTGAACATGACGCGTAAATATAGCCGACACAATTCTCATTCGGAATCAATAAAAACGATACACCTGGGATGAATGGTACACGAAATATACGACTTATTAGGTAATTTTTATTTTTTTGGGGGGTTCACAGGGGGTTTTCGGGGGACCTAAAGTGCTTGTTCTGTATAACGCGGCATCGTTTACCTTGGATAAAAATTTCGGCTCTGTAGCTGTAGTGTAAGCATGCTTTTTCGACGGTGTCATCCGTTTAAATTAAGTATTCTGCGTTCTCCGGGAAGCGGCACGTAGGGGCAACAAAAAGACGTCACTCACGTTAATTTCGTGGCCGTATGTCGTCGGGAAGTGGCAGAAAAAAATTCCGAAAAATTTAAAATCGTGTATTGAGGGAATGCAAACTTCACGGCGGATGTATTGTAAGTTACCAAACGTTGTAGGAGTCGCAATTTCAATGGAAATACATAATCGTTAATAACTCGAAATTCGTTCGTCTTAAGGATACATGAAGATAGCCGAAAAATTGAATAAAAAATCTAGTATCTTGCATTTAAGTGAATTTGTCCTACGATTATTGCAAATTGGTGAAAAAAATTCCGAAATTCGGCCCATAAGAGAAGCATTGAAAATTTGAAAAAGTTAAAAAAAATACTTTAAATCAAAATATTGCAAATGAAACGACACTAAAAAATCAACCGAAAAATCTAGTATCTCATACGTTAAGGAATTTTTCCTACAACGATTATAAGTTGGTTTTAAAAAAATCCAAAGATAGGCCCATAAGAAAAGCATTGGAAATTTAAAAAAATTATAAAAAATACTTTCAATCAAAATATAGCAAAACGTTTCGCATCAAAAAATCAACCAAAAAATCTAGTTTCCGTCAGTGAAATTTCATGTTCCCGTGACATTTTAAAGTAGGCAAAAAATGGAATATGTTTTAGTCCCATAAGGCTCCAATGTTAATTCGGATCGATATATCTCGAAAATCGATCGACTTTTTCGAGTTTTCGGACTTTTCCCCCCGATGAATATTTTTTCTCCACGACCCGTAAAAATTTCGTCTTCCCAGCACGTCCGGAAGTGGTCGGGAATTTGTATACGTGAATCAGTCAGTGGTCAGTGAGTGTGCTATCTGTCACACATCGGGTTGTATATAATATAGATACAACTACGTACAGTCATGTATGTTTTACCAATGTAGGAAACACCTCTCTCACAAACTTTAT
This sequence comes from Ischnura elegans, assembly GCF_921293095.1. NCBI lineage: Eukaryota > Metazoa > Arthropoda > Insecta > Odonata > Coenagrionidae > Ischnura > Ischnura elegans. Next base: position 99,170,235 of record NC_060259.1, read on the forward strand.
AACAATATGTTTAACCTATATTACTATTTGCAATATATGATTATAAATATATAATGCTATTTATGCCTTCTTATGAAAGAAAGAAAAAAGCTCGGGACAGAGTAGAGGAGAATCCTTGCAGCCATTGTAGATATCTGCGGTCTCTTTCCTACGCCCAAGAGTGCTTCCACCGCAATAGTGCAATACTTGCACCATCGATACTTCTTTCTGCCACCTTCCTCTTGGATGAGTTCAGGGAAGTGAGATTGAGATATTGATGGTAAAAGAGGCTTGGGATAAGGAATATAGGATGGCATAATAAAGGATCTAATGACAGAAAGACGGAATTTATAAAGGGAAATCTTTTCGGCGGGTTCACGATAAATGAAAAAGCGTGCATAGCTTTCGGGAAGGAATTATTAGGGAATCAAGGGAGGAGTGAAATGAATCTAAAAGGGACGGATTTTTTTAGAGGAAATACTCAGGCTCTGAATCGCTTGGGCCGGTGTTCGGTGAAAAATGAAGGGCTTGAGGAATGCTAAAGAATCAATCACGACTCATGTATTTCCGAAAGCAAAGCAGGTCAAACAAAATAGCAATGCTCCATTAGTTGGATAGATTATTAAATTTGTATTTAAGTTGTTTTGTAAGCAAGGGTAGCATATCCGTAAGTTACTTTGAGTGAATTAAACTGTAACCTGCACTAAGATAGCTTTATCATAATGGAAAGTCGTCGGGATAAAACTGGCGAATAAAAACTTTAACTATAGATATCTGTAAACAGATGAATAAGTCACAGGAAATTGGTAGGTAATAAGAATAAAATTTGCGTCAGACCCTGATCTTGAAATATATTTAGTAAAAAAGTGGAATGATAGAAGTAAATGCAGGGACACCCAGGCTTGGCTGTAGCTGGAACAGGATCGAATATTTTCAGATATGCGAATATCTAAAAAGAAAAAGTTTAAGAGAGAAGCAAAGCGATGGCATAGCCAGATGGCGGCATTGTGTATTTTTATAATTAATTTGGTGTATACCATTTAAATTTGAATTCAAACACTGCTAATGCATTCTAAAGACATGATAGGTTTGTCTGCTCATGTAAATGTCATTGCACGTGGAGAAGTGGAGAATGAACTGATTGTCAATATGGCAATCATTTGATTATTCTACTTTAATTATCGGTATATGTGAGTGTCGTTTCATGCATTCAAATGATTGGCATGTATTTTGAGGTTATTCTCTTGAAACCCCTGCCGTCACGTTTGGATATGTTCGTCAGACCACTCTGCTTTGTGTTACAGCATGCGGGTGGCCTATGATACAGGCGATAGCAATTCATCTCTATTCTCTGCGGACGAGTTTTGCTGAAGAAATTTCAATTTTCCGCAAAATTGAAGAATCTCCTTCTCATATTCAATTCTTAATTCTTCCGTAACTACATCATTGAATTGTCCTCTATTCCTCTCAATTTCAATTTAAATAATGAAATTTACAAAAAAATATTTACAAAAACACAGCATTTGCAAATTAAATTCTGCTGAAAACATTTATCCTCCTTTTTGTTAATAAATAAATTTGTACTAAAAGTGTGGTCCTTAATCATTCCATTTTAAACCACCCTCCAGGAGGCATAAAATTCTGGGAAGAGTGAAATATCTTGTGCGGTAGAAATCTCAAAAGTTCTACAGATCCAAAAGTGCCCGAGCCATCAATCAGTCTAAAATATTCCTGAGTTCACGTTGTTGCCGTTAGGCAATTAAAATTATTGAAAAATTAGGTATTCCGAGCGAAAATTTCGTATTTTGATGCAATCAGCGAACAAGTATATTAAGGAGACGGTGTAATTGGGTTTTAAATAGAGAAGAAAAGCACTCATAAAGCACTTCCTATATACTTGTTTTCTTGCAATAATATACAAAACGTACGAATACAATACTGGTAAGAGAGTTTGGTACTAGTGGGAACTATCATGATGTCTGTTTAAGGGAATGCAATTTATAAGACTTCTTGAAAGACAATATTAGAAGTAACAATTTTGTCGTCAGTAACTTCTCGACAGTAAGTTTCTTTAACACAAACATGAATATCATGGAAAGTGCGAACTATAGAGAATGCTACATACAACTTTCCATGCGAAATAACGATTTCCGGCAAGTATTACCCGTCTCTCTGAAGAGTCTGACACTGCTTTATTAATTGATATCGCAAAGACCACTTTGATTGGGAATTGTTTTCTTGTCATTTGGAAAGGCATGGTCGGATCCGAAGGGGTGAATTCTCGTAGGAATACGGTAGTTCCCCTCATCAAAGAAAACGAAAGGCATTGATTGCGATTCGTTATCCACCATTACTGTATTCATAATATGCCAATTATTTGGTTTTAGAAATCCCAGTTTAGACGAATGTTAATAGTCAATGTTAACCTCATTTGAAAAAGGTCAGATTGGCGCCCATGTGATGCCACTCCACGTGACGTTACAATGACAAGAATTTTCCATTCCGCACCATCAATCTTCACTTTTTTGACTCCACAAAAAAATTTGCTCCATAGAAGAATTTTCATTTCAGTACCTTCATTTTACAATTTTTTGTTCTCAGCATGAAATAAATTATCTATGAAAGAATTTCCATCCTATATATAGTTTTTTGTTCTCCGATTGTAGATTGTCATGTGTACAAGAATTTTAATTCCGTCCCATATTTTCCATAAATTTTTTTTACATGCAAACTTTGTTATGCGCAAGAATTTAGAATCCGTACCACCTGTTTGCTGTTTTTTGTTCTTCGCATGATACTTGTGATCTGTATAGAATTATAATTCCCATAATATCATTTTGTTTCATTTTTTTCTCTATTGAAGTACTGCTATCAGTGTGAGTATTTTCATTACCTTAATATCCTTTTGCAATTTTTGTAAACTTGGAAACCTACAATAATTTTCAAATCACCACCATCATTTTGCATTTTTTTTTATCTCCACAAAAAATCTGTAATCCGTACAAGAATTTTCAGTATGTATTATACCATCATTTTGCATTTTATTTAATCATCGCTAGAAAAGTTTAATATGTGCAAGAATTTGCACTTCTGCAACATCGTTTTTCATTTTTTGTTCAATGTGTAGAGATTCGTGAAATTCGCGAGACGCGATATCTGGAAATAACGCGAAATAACACGAAATAATGCGAAATCCGTAAATAAAAACGAACTTCGGCCTTTCTCGTGAATTGGATAGTTTCCTTCATCAGAGAAAACTAAAGGCATTGATTGCGATTCGTTACCCACCATTAGTGTATTCATAATATACAAATTATTTGGTTTTAGAAATCCCAGTTAAGACGAATGTTAACGGTCAATTTTATCCTCATTTGAAAAAGGCCAGATTGGCGCCCATGCGATGCCACTCCACGTGACGTCACAGGGACCTAGTTTCTATACGAGTAGATAGGAGTTTTACATCGTCTGATATTACCAATGCATGCATGAGGCACAGAGCTCAGCGAAACATGTCTTAATAATCACCCATTAAAACTGGCTATGGTCGGAAAGTTTCCTTCGTTTGATAAGGTATTAATAATCCTTATTTAAGCCAAGCGCTACCTGCTAGCAGGGCACTCTACGCTACCGCCATGCTTGGCAGCAATCTTATTATAACCAGCAACTTATGAGGTGAGAGACCTGAAGGATTTAATAAATTCAAGAATTCTACAGGGTATAACTGTGTGCTATCTGTCTTTTGGCTCTCTACAGAATCTGAAATGAGATATACTTTTTGCTCTCCAGACAAAATATTAGTCACAATATAATCTTTGATAATATTACAATCGTCATTTTTAGGGCAGAGAATGGCTGTCGAATGCTTTCAACACGATATTTTTATTTATTCGTAATACTCGTTAGCTTTCAAGTACCTTACACTCGATGTCTCTTTTAGAGAACGCTAAGCATTCTTCATGCTTCTTATATTTTTTCCTTTTTATATACCTTATACTTATATATTATACTTTATACCTTACTACTATTAATACCAATGCAGGCATGAGGCACAGAGCTCAGGGAAACATGTCTTAATAATCACCTCTTAAAACTGCCTATGGTCGGAAAGTTTCCTTCGTTTGATAAGGTATTAATAACCCTTATTTAAGTCAAGCGATACCAGCTAGCAGGGTACTCAGCTACCCGCGAGCAGCCTGCGTCGTATCAGCGCTCAAGCTTCCCTCACAGGTCACCTCACAGAGCGGCAGCGGGAACGAGAAATACGTCACACGGAGAGATTTTCCGGCATTCATACTTACCCGTCGCGTTTTCGCGCGCTTGAAAATTTTCCCTTTTCATTTAATCGCGAAAAATAGATATCGTCATTTGAAAATCTAAATGCGTTAAATACGTACTCCAGGAGTAATAATCTTTCGATTTGGCCTAATGCCGTGTAACATTAGGTGGCAGTAACTGGGCTGAAAACTTCATCGGAAAAATTAAAAGGCTCTTAAAAGGAAGACTCTTTTATGCTGAAAATAATTTGGTTGAGAATTTAGGTAGCACTTAGAGAGGAGGCTAAAGGAAACTATTGAAGGAGCTAAAAATTGTATATTCGGTTGGAAATGTCCTGAGAGTTTTGACAGGGAAAATAGGCACACCTATTTATATTTTATAAGGCATGTATTATTGCTTTAAATATTTAACCATCTCACTGATTGCATAGAAGACTACCCATCAGATCGTAAATTTATGCCCTATGTCTATGCCCTTTAAATGCATTCAAAATCCCCGGTATTAACTACGAAAAGGACCACAAGATGTCGTACTTTCTGATCCACAAAATCAAAGCAGAAGGAGTTCATCCAATGGTGCCAGTAAACATTAACCTTAGGGATGAGGGTGAAATTAGGCCAACATGTGGATTCCAAGTAGAAATGCTTTTCTAATTTAATAATGGGTTTTATTTCAGAAGTTTATTTTACAGGTTTACGAGTAAATATCTGCTTAGAAGTGTCTGATTGGGAAGTAAAAAGTGGTGCAACTTTGCACCTTACTTGTTTATAATTTTTTGCTCTGTCAGTGTTCAATTTTTGAGAAATACATCGCGAGCACAGCGGTACAACATGGCAAACTATGCTAGTGATAAAACGATGAACAAAGTAGCCCTTTGCTCGGCGATCTTTGCAGGATTTGCGTATGTCGGCTACTCCTTAGTACGCACTGCTTTTTGTAGAAGATTGGCAAGAAGAGATGGAGAGGGTAAGCATAGTATGTATGAAGATATTTGAGATCTTTTGTCTATTCATTATTGGTGAATCTCTTTTGGTTAATTGTTCGACCATCAATTACTTGGCATGACTAATTTATGTCACCGAGATGTTTCTGACGAAGGAGAGATGATGTTAATCATGTCGTCTATTACATTGTGCATCTGGCGTTTTAAAACCCAAGTTTTCCTTTGAGGAAATGAATGGAAATCGCTTTTATATTGCGCACTGAATCTTCTAAAGTGCAAGGGTGCTGTTGATCTTGTCATTGCTAATTTGTGTCAACAAATCCGATATAGGTACCAAGTTAAAACATTTTTTGAAAATGCATTACCGCCGACTGGAAAGTTGTTCTAGAACTTGTGTGTAATTATTTTTGAAGATTTATTGTAGCCGGTGTCGAGGGAAAAGTTTTGCGGTGAACTAAATGTTTGTTCAATAAGAGTCATTATTTCAAGGCAGGGATGTGGTTATATTTATGTGAATGATGGTCATTTTTCATTATAGTGGAAGAACAACCAAATGCATAAAAGCATCAATTAATGCTTCTGCTGGAGCACACTATTGATTGCTGCTTGCTCCCTTGAATGGCTACTCATGTGCCTCAACTCTTTTACTGAAATCATGGAACTTACCGTTATTGTTGTCGGTGGCCAGAGAAATATATGAATGTGTTCATGATTATGTACGAAATACTTTTTTGCAAATACCTCGTAAATTAGCGAATCTACGCATATTTAGTTCACTTTCAAACCTTGAGTTTCTTAGTCTGCCTAGGGAATCACTTGCATGCTGTTTTTTGGATCTACAAGATAAGTAATTCACAAATAAATGGGAAAAGTTAAGGTGATGCCAACAGATAAGATATTCAACACTCAGCAGCATGATGAATGCTTTAGAAAACTTAGTTACCATTCTTGTCATGTTTGATCCTTATTTGTAGCTTCTTTTCATACCTTAAATGGCAAATCACAGTCTGTACATCGTGAATCAATTTACATGCCTGATAACATGCATACCCAGCTTAGTGAAACCCTTGCTGTTTTATTTGTATTTGAAGCGTTTTGAATTACTTGAATGTTATTTTTAATCTCTTTTTTACATCTTTTCCATGGATTCCTATGAAATTGCTCCCCAAACATTAATTGTTCTTTTATCTATATCCTACATAAAAATCATCATATGTCCATGCTTATCAAGATACAATTCTCGTCAAGGGTAGATTAACTATCTTCATCATGATTGTATATTCAATGTTAAGAATCATAGAAATTAACTCATAGCATTTCTTTTTTAGTAAACTATCTGGATGACGAACCTCGTTTATACTTCCGCCGTCTATCACAAACTACACAGACTGATGTCCTTCTGGGTAATTTGGACACAACTGGCTCTGGAAAGGTGCTATTGAGGTCATTGTCAGTCCAGGAAAGAATTCGTGAGCTGAACCTTCGTGCACGCCATTTTACGGACACCATGTTAGCAATTCAGGGAAATGGACCATCTCCTCGTTACAGTCCCCTCCCTGGGCCAAGAAGTTTGCAAGTAAGTTTCATGCGAAGGAAGATTGTGTGTATTCAAATTTATTAATAATTTAGCAGCTAGAAATATCAGATCAACAGGATGGGGGCATTCTGATTCCAAATGCATTAAAATATGCATTGATTAGGTATTTTACCGGAATTGAATGCAATTTTGTATGTATATTTTCAAAGTATCAAACAAAGGCAAATTTCCTGATATCAATTTAACTTTCTTGAGATATTTTAGTTCTTCTTCGGCATCTTTGAGTGTATGCAGAATTATTCATGTTTCATTCACAACTCTAAAAAATAGTGTTTTGGTATGAAGTTTCATCAAGTCTCTGGCCCCCTGTTTAAAAAAAACATGGGTATCTATCCACATTTGAAGTAGTTTATAGACTGCAAGTCACCCAAAAATGTATAATTGTAACAATAACAATTTGCTTTAAATTGGATTAGTTTTGGCTCAAGTCTTAAGGGGGATGACCTCTGGTTTTTCATCTTAGTGGGGGAAAATACTCTATGTTATCAGGGACTCCCCTCTCAAGATTTGATCCTGAATCTGTCACTGGCTGCGAAAAAATCTCATACTTGGTGTTTGGAAAATCTCATTGATGGTGTTTAGAGCAATTTTGCTGCTCACCTTATAAATACGTGGGCTAAGTTATCTGCATGATTAATCTCCTCAGGGGTTAGCGGCAGTTTCCATGCATGGCTAATTATTTCATACATGTAACTCACAAACCTTTGTTGACTTTTGCAAAATGATCGATAAAAGGGTTTTGCTTGTTTGGTCTCCAGAGTGCCAGCTTCCTATCCTTTAGTCAAGGATTTGATACTCATTTGTCTAGTTGACAATTATCGGAGAGGTGTAGATATTTTTTTAATCTCATCAAATCTATTCCCCGTCATACATAAGGGATAGATCATGGTGAGGGCATGCAACTATCACAAATATCTTAAAGGAAAATAATGTTTTTTCAAGCAAATAATTTTAAAAACCAATAAAGAGCTGTACAGTTTCCTTAAAAATGTTGATTTCATTCACCTTTGCCATGCTTAAATCTTACCTACAACTTGAACAACCGTGGTTTTCATCCTGGGTTCACCCTTCGATGAGGGCATAGATCCTCCCAAAGCAAAATTATTTAAACTGTTACCTAGTTTTGATGTATAATTACAGCATCCACTTATAGTTAAATGTTGAGAGCCTAACTGATTTAAAATGTGTTTCCAGGCATGTCATGTGTCAAAAAGTTTCCCAGTCCTCTTGTTGCCTGGGGGGATACCCCTGCATACTCTCAAAGAATATTCCTAGCTACGCCAACGCCAATGTTGACTTTCCAGAGGCCTGAACTGCATTAGTTTGTTATGCATGTAGTTTTATTTGAGGGCTAAATGTTAAATTGAAAACCCTATGTAAAAATTTTTTTGAAATACAACTGATGCCAGAGCTAAGTTTCTCTCTGTCCTTATTTCGTACCCTTATTAAGCATGGTGTTGGGGTTAGGCAAATGGTAGAATTGGTGTGTGTTATAAAGTTTCCTACATGTTTATTCCTGTCCTAATGTTTTTCCCTTAAATCTTCGTACTTTATCTGTCTTGTAGTCATCACTCTTGTCTATACCATTTTTCTGAACTGACGGCGGCTGACCTTGAGCGTGCTCGAAACCCACCCACTCTTCGAGCCAATCACAGAAGAGAGAAAGTGTAGAAGAGCCTGCAGTCTCTCTCTGAACTCCGTGCAGTGCACATCACTCTCCAGCAAGCAGTGTTGCCAAGCCGAATCTTTGGAGATCGCACAGCGCTCGTTCTGCCGCCCCCGAAAGTACCATTATTCCCAAGGCTGGCAATGCCGGTCGGCTGGATGGAGGGGAGCGTAGGGGAAAAGGGAAGGGAATGGAGGGAAATGGAGAGATGGAAGGGGCGATGCCTCTCATTGGCTAGTTTGTATTTTCCACCCAGCCGCCGTCAGTTCGGAAAAATGGTATTGTGTCATTGACCCGTTATTCCCTAGACTGTATGCAGGGGTTTTAACTTTGCTTTTTTCGTATTTAGGTTGTAACTTTTGTTTTTCATCATGCTTTGCATACTCGATATCTTCGCTGGGAGTTATCAGTATTCCTTTGGATAAAATGCATTATTCTGTCTTGACGGACATGCTGGGGTATGTCCTTTTTTCTAGGGCATCCTGCATGTGTGCATCAATTTTTATGCCAAACTTCATCAGTCTTTATTTTGGAAACCTCTTTCTGCCTCTGTAAAATTCTTACGATCTCAGACTGGAAGTCGGAGGAATTGCTTTAACCGTGACTAATGTGTAAAATTGCCTTGCATTCACCATTGCTCTATCAAGCCCATTCATGAATAGAGTCCACCACCATTTTCCCTAAATGTAATCATTGATGACATTTGAATGCGGAATCAGAACACTTTTCTTCAGCCTCCATTTGTATCTTTTCATCCTTACTATGGGTTCAATATTCTCATAGTTTGAAGCTACGGTGACTACAGAATGATCATACCATCGTACTAATAGAATATTTTTTGACTTGTAAAACGAATAGTCAAAATCCTCTTTATGTTATTTTGTCAAATCCCTCGGAGACATGAATGTGCAGTGTCCGGTTCAATTTTCTTTATCTGTTCCCATTGCAAAAAAGCCATTGCTATTTTGAGTGGCTAATAGACTGAAACTGGTGAAGAAATTATCAAAATACATGGCATGATGTTTTGGACACTTAAAAAAATGTTAAAAATTTAGAGCAACCCTTTCTCCAAGTGGTAATAAACTATCACTTCCTGGCTCGGCCCCTCCATATGGCAAAAACTGATAGAGGTAGCCTGTACATGAGGCTAGAAACTACAATTTATAACCAAATCTAATTGTTTTCCCATGGATGAACATTTTAGCTGAGTGTTGCCTGAGATATGGAACCATTTGCTCATCAATGGACAATTTGTGTGAAATAAATCCAAAGTGAATGAAATTTTGGTTTAGTCTGTTGAAAAAGGGCCTGAATTTTTAAAATTTATCCCTTTTGTCTAGCTGACAAATATAGGAGAGGCATAGGTATTTTTTAATCTCATCAAATATCTTCCACGTCATACGTAGCCTCACAATTGGGACAGACATATCCTCTTTGTTTGTCCAGTTCAACTTAGTGCGCGGTAATATATGGTACCCCAACAATATTAGGATCCCAATGAGTTTTATTAGATCTCCTATGTTAAGATTAAACATATGGTTATTTTTCTCCTTAGTGTACTAATTTGAATAGTTCAAAATTAATTCAAGTAATCCTTCACTGAGAAATAAGTGAAAGATCTCAATCTCAGCAGTTTGAATGTACATATGGTACACTCCCGATTACCCAGGCTAATGATGGGGAGAAACGGCACGAATAATCGGATAACACTGATAATCCAAACTTTCACTTAACCTCTTCCCTATGCAGGGCGTGATTTCACGGCCTGAATTTTCTGATGCTAAAGAAGGAAGGCCGGCTTTTCACGGCTTGAATTTTTCGAAGCAAAAGGGCAAAGGCCGTGTTTTCACGGTTTCGCGGTCAAGCATGCCAAGTGGGTCCCAACCGCCATTAGGGTCCCTCAGCGCGAGAGGTCCGACCCTTTCCTATTGTCCGTGTGGGGATTACCTCGGCCCATTCCGGCTCTCAGTGTCCCACTCAAGGAAGGTGCCCATGGTCACTTATTTGTTTATAAGGTGGAATAACTAAAAACGTAAATGTTGCATTTTTTGAAAATCAATGGGAGTTATTACATTCTGTATGTTCTGCTGATTGGTTCCAAATTTTAAACGGAATTCTAGCGTTCATATTAATGGAGTTGATCATCACCTAGAACAATTTTTGGAGACGCTATGGTTAGATGTATAATTGTTATTTTTATAACTTACTAGCAAGTTTATAGGAGCTCCTTAGGTTTAAAGGAATTTCGCTATAAATACTGATAAATGCATATCCTAAAAATTCGTAAATTTAATGTACCAATAGGGAATGTTTTACGTAGACACATGTTGTGAGAAGCATTCCATACCATTGCAGGAATAAGAACTGCTCTACCCAGGTAATTACTCTCATATTGTAAGTACTCTCATTGGTGTAAGTATTCTCCTACTGAAATATGCACGTGGAAGATGATAACCTCACTCTTCTCGGAAAAGCTCATTTGGCTATGATATAGTGCCATTTTACTGAAAACCCTAAAAATAACCGTAGAACTTCGTTTAAAAGTTCTACAGGCATTGCAAAATGAAAGGAATACATTGATGAACTGACATTTAGTGCAACAATAACAATTTAAAAAATTAAAATTGCACTGGCAACAACAAACTGACCGCAAAAGTACGCCGTGATGGGCTGCCTACGGGGAAAAGGGTCGAGGATTATATTTGCCCAGTTGCCAAGGAACCCGCTAGGAAAGGTCATTAAGGGGAGGAAGCGACTACCTGGTCAGTCCCAAGCCGAAAAAAAACTCCGTACGGGGCGAAAAAGAAAATCTAAAACCCTTCGTAGAGCCAAAAGAAACTTCCCGCGAAGGAGCTCGGCGCAAAAAGGTTAAATGTCTTGTAATGTTCATAATTTACATAAAACAAACAATATATTGTTATTTATGCTGTTATTCTGTCTATTTAAGAGTGCTTCCCGGACTCAATGAGAGCTTTCTTTGCCAGTTCGCGATCTTTTTAGCGGCGATAACATGGTTGTACTTGTATGATTAATACTCCATGTAAAGCCTAGTTTGAAAAACCACACATCCGTGGCTGTGTGATCACGAATACAGAAAAGTGGTTAGCACAAATGCTTCAAAACCACCGCTCGACGTTGGAAACTACACTGTCAGGCACCACAGCACGTTGTCGCGTCTCGAACAAGTTGCCCCGGTCGCAACTGCTGCGCACCGTGTATCCGTTATCAAGCAGTGTGGTCGTGCACTGCGGGCTTGGAAAACAGGAACACGGTGCTCCCATGAATGCTGCAAGCACATGTTAGCTTCCGTTTTATGAAGCGGATTCTAACAGAAATAATAAGCCTGGAGTATCCTAGCATTAGTGCCATAATTCCAATAAATTGGCATCCGATTTTTTTTATAAAGATTGCGGAAAAAATTGAGCGAGAGTGAAAATCATGCACGGATAATTGGCAACCCGAATAAACCGCAGCCGGATAATTGGGAGTCTGCTGTACTTTTTACCCTGTTGTCTAAATATTTTCCCCCCTGGTTTTGGACCCCCCTTAGAAAATTCCTGGCTACCCCACTGCCATCTACTGAATTCAAATTTTCCTCACGCACGTTTCCCCCGAATTTTGTCACTTTCTCATCGCATAGCAACTTGTGTCAGGTATGCCAACTTACAAAAAATATTGGGGGGCCCAAACCAGGGATCTTGCCCCGGGAAATTTTATAAGTAGTGAGCTTTAAGTTTTTTAAGCATTATAGAAGAGTCATATGATCATCATTAGAACCCTGATAACTCAAATCTCAATATCTGGGCACTCCGGGGAAAATCGACAAGCCTGACACATTTTTTCCTCACACCCATAACGAATTTTTGAGGGGACTCGGGCCCCATGGAGTCGGCACCACTGCTTGTGTTTCACCCGAAAATGCTTCAGTATGGTGAGGTGGATTTAGCACTTCCTCGAGGTAATTTCACTCCACAGTGCACGCACATGGCATACATTGGTTCTTTTTATCTCAATAGAAATATTTCTACACAATGAAAGACATTTTTATCTGTATATCGTTAAATTAAATTGCAACTGTGCAATCAGCAACACAATTAACAATATTAAAAACAGCATTAATGTTACGTACGGCAAGGCGCTTGACTGCTCAGCATGAGGGGTGGGCAGCAGAAGTGCGTAAAGGAGAGGTGGAGGGGAAGGAGCGTGCTCCCTCCGTATTTCAAGCAACAAGGCTACAAATGAGGAAGTCAAGGGCAAACAAGTCAGATCTTGCTTCAGTGACATCGTTGCCTTCAAAGTGAAGCCAGACATGCTACGTGATATGTGCAGTCGGCGTTTCCAATCCATCTCTACTAGTTTGAGGGGTTGATGCTGCGCTTCTTTCTTTGAAAATTGTGCTGTTTGGACAATGTTGCATATTAGTATAGTCTAGTCGTAAATAGAAAACTTATTGGCAATTAATTAGAGCTGAAAATAAGCAGAAATATCATCAGGAATGCGTCGCATTTGGTCTAATTCTTAATAAATCTTGTTGCATGTCATCTAATTGTCGAAGCTATCGAGACATCTTCGGGCCAAGAAAGTCTCTCACCTATCATTTGTCATCTAGAAATGGAGAATCGAAGCAGGTAGGCCAAAAAAGGTCAGTTGGTGTGACAGGGTAGGGATGAAACACGCTTCGATTGTTCTCATGAAATTTGATATTTTCCTTAGAAGACAATGATTTATGGTCTGTGTGATTTAGGAAAAAAACAACAGAGGCACGGGCTGAGGGTGGTTTCCTGAAATCTGCGAAGTAGTTACTTTTAACGTAGGTATTATCCTATGACGCTGAGATTCCCCTGATGATTGTTCAATCTCTTGGGAGGAGTCACACTAATTGCCAGTTGTATTTTGCCTTTTTTATTTTCCAAGGCTGAAATTCTGCTACGCAACCTCTGCAAGAGCTTTAAAACAAAATGGTTCATGAGTAGGACAAGAATCGCATGCGACGGCGCATTCGAAGAGAGAATCGGAACTCTTTCAAACCTTATTGCTTTAAACCGGGGCGTTGCATTCACTGAAGCTATAATTTAAAATGTTGGATTCAGATCCGATGCCTTCTGCAACTTTGGATCCGATGTATCTGATGAAGGGCAATATCCACAGATATTTGGATCCAAGGTATCCGATCCGACCATCCATAGTTTTTAATAATTATTGTTAATTTCGATCATCCTAAGCCTTTGTAGAGATCAGCATAAGTAAGGAGCAAATGACAGCAGGATAAAGCAAGTGGTGCTTAAGAAAAAATATTCGATACTGAGACACAGCAGAATTGACACTCTTGGTAAAGGATATAGAACACGCTTGCTCTCTTAGTCATGACTGTCTCACGCTTAGTTATTAGAAGTTTCACTGCTTAGCAGATAATGTTCCAAAGGAAACTCACGAAATGAGTATCTCCTTTCATTACATAACTTTGATACGACACCATTTGGTCAACCTGAGGAGGGTGGATGTGGAGACAGCATCTTCTGACCTGCGGGATGTTGACCCAAGGTTCAACCAAAAGTTTGAAAGAATAAAAGAAGTCTCCATGCAAAGCCTTAGGGCAGCCAAGTGGAGTGCGAATATACTGATGAGCTGTGGCACAGTACTTAAGAGGTCCGAACTACCCTCGTTCCCTCACATCTGTCCTTGTCCAGCTGTGCTGTGCGCAGCTGATGGTATTCTTGGGCTTGCCTCTCTATTTGGTGGCAAGTGTTGAACTGTCTATCCAGCACTGTGCGGTCAAGCTTTGTTCCCTTATCATAACTAGAGCTGCCAAGCCTGACTGAGAGAAGATGAATGAACAGAGACTTGCTGGCTTGCTAGGCTCAGTGATGACTAGCTTACCTAAATTCCACACCTATCTTTATTGGAGGGGATAGGCAAGGGTGGGTGCAGGGAGCAGAAATACCACCAATAGAGATTCTCCTATACTAGTAAACCTATGAATTGTTTTTGATCCTTTTATGTCTTTGTTCAGCAAAAAACTGAATAATTCTGTTGTATCCTTACTTAAAATCATTTTTCTGACCTATCCTTTAATATTCACTTTGATTTAGTCAATTGTCAATCCAGGGATGACCAGATGCTTTGCTATTGAGTGCAGACTCTCCAAAGGTTCCTCTCCCACAATCTCCTTCCCTGGTCTAACCAACCTACTTGATATCCAGACATGTGGCTTCATTTTGTTCAAAATATATTGAGACGTGGAAAAAAATTTAGTCTTGCTCCTCCCAGAACTCCTCTTAGTTTGAGCACAGTACAACTGACAGAATTGTCCTGTGTATTGTATTGTCTTGTATTTTTTCACCTCTCAATCCCTGCGTTTCTCCTATTGTACTCGCCCTTGATGTCTTATTTCATATGCAGTGAGTATGCCATACATAGTTTTATACCCAATTATTCTTTCTTAACCGCAGTGTTCTCCCTGGAGTTCGCCTCGTATCCTCAGCCCCGTTGATGTCCGCCATATATTGGGCAGCCATTCCACAGAGAATCTCTCATGTCCAAGTGCAAGCAGTATGGTTCTCAGTGGCTCACCGGTGAGGCGCCGTTGGACAAGGCGGTCTCTTCGGCACAATCGCATTCAGCAGCACATGAGTCCAGAGTCAGAAGGGAGAGGCATGATGTCTCCGGCAGCAAGGAGGCAGGAAGAGGAAGCAGAGAGATTGCTTCAAGAGGAGGAGGAGGAGCTGCGACACCATCTAGAGGCTCTTGGCCACAACCAAAGGTATGCATGACCTTGACATGTCATGGAAGCTCATGCTCATCATGCTCTTTCACTGGGATGGTAAATGTCTTGCCTCATAGCTTGTTTAACTTATCACTGACACTGAAAATGAGACATCTACATTTTGCAAAAATTATCGCTAAGTTGGGTTGTAGTAAACAACCACATTTCAGCCATATGTGGACCTTAGTTCCTGCTCTATTAATTGTCCCGTAGTCTCATGAATAGTTATGCATCTTACATGTGAGGAGAAAATTGATCCTAGGTTAGGTGGAATGAAAGATCCTAGAGTCTTGGGCTCTAAATTAGAACTACTAATACATATATTCAAGCTGACCTTCCTATGTTCTAAACATTAAATGAAGTCACTCACCTTTTTAAGGTTATTTATGTGTAAATACTGACTGTCCCCTTAACAAGTTTTATAAATCTCTCAGTCACAATTTTAGGAATTGGCTGTATGCAGGGGACTAACAAATGTATCAAAGGTCTTAAAGTAAACTGAACAAACAAATGGTATCACAGGTGTCTGATTTGATCACAACACTCAATGATTCATTCTGATCTTCCACCTCCACGAGTGATTGTGGTTCATATTTTCCTTTTGTCCAAAAATCTAAACTGTCTCTTGCAAATGTTGATTTTTTTTTAGCAAAATTTCCTGATTCTTTCATGGAGTAGGTGATTAATTTGACTTTACACTTTCTAGGGTCATATCTGCACATGAAGCTAAAAGTTTGGTAGCTCTACTTCATAGCAATGATGCCACTCTCCTTGAGAAAACATTGACTACTATTGGCAACTGTGGAACATTTGCTGCTAATCAGGTATTTCATTCAAATTTATTAGCTAAAATTGTATCTCCTTCTTTTTGTTTTGCATTCCTATACTTTGAACCTTTATTTTCCTACTGTGTGACATTCTTATTATTGGTGAACCGTATCTATTGCTCCCCTGCAATTTTTTTTAAATTTATGTTTTTAAAAACATTCCTCAAGAACCTCTATTTTCACAGGCTACAAATTTTATTCTGGAAAAAATAGTAGTGCAATATCATGGAATTTGATGTGTGCTTTCTGTATGAGGGAAATGAAATACATATTGATTCTGATGTGAAAATGGCAGTAAATTTTGCATTAATTGCCTACTATCATACTACTCACCTTTAGCTGTCTGACTACCGTACAGACCGTGTGCTATTTAAGTTACTTCATTCCAATCAATTTTCAGGGGTTCATGGTTGCTTGATGTGAAACCCATAAGTTCCATCTAGGATGGCAGCACAAGGGAGCATGGCCTTCAAAGAAGCTTCTACATACATACCAGTTCTAAAGCTGTGCTTGACAGTAAATGTGACAATTTCAATCCCACTGAACGTGGATTACATGGTCATCTGCTCACTTGCATGAGAAGCCCCAAACTAAATTTTTACCGATGGCAATCAGTGTGAATGTGGGGTTACATTATAAAATATTTTTATACAAGTAAGCGAAAAAGAGTTAAAGACGATTCAGGATTTGTGTAATCTTAGGAGTATGAAGGTTCATTCAAAATTTCTTGCATTCTCCCTGGAATAATAAAGTGAAAGTTAAACCACATAATCACTGAATTATGAGCTGAATATTTCTTGGGGCTCTGTTTTAGATGGTTAACTCAAGTCTTAATCCTGACTGAAACTCAACTTGGTTGCCTCATCAGTATTATGTGAACTCACTAGTCCCAGAACTCACTCAGACTATACCCCTTAGTTGATTAGTGGAGTCCAAACTCAAATTGAGTTGCCAAATTCCAAGACGTCTGCCGCTGTTGTATCATATTTTGGTAATGAAACATTTTTTATAAAAAACTTCCTTGCGTGACATTGTACTTCAGTATTACTGGTTTTTGATGAGCAAGAGGCCATGAGTGACGAGAGTTTAGGTAAATGTATGATTTGGTATGATTGAACGTTACCAATATTGCTCTGGCTCATGTGATTTTATTTTAAGTTAGCTTCCAAAATAGAACCTCGAAGTCTGTCACAGTTTGAGATCGGAACCACCTAGGTAGAGTGAGGGCTCAACATTGAGTCAGGTCCTGGAATACAGTCTGTGGTCTTTATTCAAAATTTGAAAACTACTTCAAAATTTATTTTTAAAAATTAGATTGGTCAAAACTGTAAATGGCCTCAAGTCAAAGACTACCTTCAAGTGTATCGTCGGTTTGGCATGGATGAATTCTAATACACTCACAAGGGGAGACCACGTACCTAGCTCGGCCTTTTTCAATGCTGTATTTTTTACAACATTCGGAATGGTGAACACATCTATGAACTGGTAGTGGTTCCATTGAATGGGCCTTAGTTTGGCTGTAAGTAATTAATTTTCATGCGCTATTTTTAACAAGCCCTATATAAATCCAAAATTTTGCCACTCTCCACAGACGGGTCAGTTGGTGCAGTGGCAGCGTGAACGACTCTCACTCTCACACTGCAATTAAAATTACTGAAAAACTTGACGCCATATCATCAAAATGAACTAGAAAATAAATAGCCGTGACGAAGCTGTGATCCCTGGCCCCCCAGGAGAGATTTGTGCACCCTGCCACTGCACCAACTGACCCGTCTGTGGAGAGTGGCAAAATTTTGGATTTATATAGGGCTTGTTAAAAATACTGCATGAAAATTAATTAATTACAGACAAACTAAGACTCATACAATGGAACCACTACCAGTTCAGAGATGTGTTCATCGTTTAGAATGCCATAAAAAATACGGCATTGAACAAGCGAGGTACGTGGTCTTCCCTTTTCATTGTAAAGCAGAATTCATTCATATATGCTGTATTAAATGTCTGAATTTGCCTTTCTTAAGTATAAATTTGCAAGATTGATTCCCTAGTATTGCATTTCAAAATAAAAGGCTATTTATTCAGTTTTTTATGGTTTTATGCTCCTCTAAAGTCTCTCCAAATGAGGAGCATTGACTTAATGCCATGTGTTAGATTTAACTCCTCTGCCATAATTTTTTCACTGAAGCGATGAACTTGATTATTATATAAATATCAAGAGCCAAAGGATGAAGGGTTCTAAAAATTAACTGTCTGGGTCCCTTCAATATATTTTCTATTATATAATCGAACAATCTACTCATATTATAAGAGAATCATCCTCTCAGATGAAGATGATAGTATTTTATGATTACAAAGCCTAATTTAATTTGAAGTTTATGTGAGGTATTGGCCCTCAGTACTGACAATACGTACCATCAGTTCTTGAAACTTACCTCAGGGTCTGAGAACTGGTGGTACTGAGAACTTTGTGCTGAATGTGATCCATATTTCTTTCAGTTGATACCTTTGCTATGAAAGAAAAGTCATATTCATTTGTAAGTGGTGGTTATTATTGTAATGGTGTTGAGAGCCATTAATTTGCAGTGAAGGCAGTAGCAAACATTTTGATCATGATTTATATGTTTGCAATTCATCAAATAATTGGTATATTTAGTTATGGCCAAGGTCCGAATCCATGGATTTGATAAAACTTGATCAAATATTCAAATCCCTGTCCCATCAAGGTAGGCTTATGATTAAAAATCTTTTGATCGTGGTAACAGTTTGGAATGGCTTTGCATCATAGATGTCTGTTAATTTTCCTCTGGCACAGATGCAAATTCCAGCAAGAAAAACAGCATTTTTCTCGCAACTCTTTGTTTTTCTTGTCTCTAAAATGGTAAATACCTGTTGGGCGATCTCTCTCTTAAACTTGTCAATTGTAACATTTTCCAGAATATTTATGAAATAATGTCTGCAATTGGCAATTTCTCGTGACAAATTATTAGTATTCTTTCATAAATAAAATTTTTATTTGTAACTTTTAGTGCATGTGCCAAGTATTCATCCCTATGCTCCCTTAAGGCCGTTTTACAAGGTACACGGAATTGTGCAATCTGACGTACATGTGAAGGCGCAATCAAAATTGCGTCGTGTAAAGCGGTGAATTGCTAGAACACATGCGTGGATGCGAGATGGCAAAATAGCCCCTGTTCTAATTTCGTTCATGCATTCGCGCAATTCCATGCCATTTTAGAAATAAATGCAGCTCTAACCTGCGCAATTCCGTGCCCCGTGTGAAACGGCCTTTAAGCAGAATAAATTCCCTACAAGTTCAAGTCGGGAGAGGCCATCGGTCTCAGTGGTCCTGTATTTTATTGTTTCTTACTGATTGGTTTGGGTTGATCCACCCATTGAGCAATGCTATTCCAGCAAGCCTCCTTGTACCATCACTCCTGGCCACAGCATTCTATAAAAAAATTAAGTATAAGTCACTTGTTAAGACTCTCCCTCCACAGCAGGGAAGGGTAAGGATTAGTTAGGCTTCTTTAGATTGCCATGGTGTGCTCCAACTCAGTCTATGGGAGGCATGCGCAGGGGAAGGGCAAGGGAGGGCAAAGTTGAGGAAAGAAATTAAAAAATGAAGGTTTTGACAAACTTTTCCTATCCAAAGTTTTTTTGGGAACTATGTATACACTCTTAAACATCAATAATTGAAGTGCTATCATAATGAAAAGAAAAAGTGCTGAAAAAGAGAAAATTGAGTGAAAGCAATAGCATTAATTGTTAATTCTATCCTTTCGGTTGATTTTTTGGTTATCTAAGTCACAGGAAGGTGTTGGCAAGTTGGCTGTTTAAATTCTTCTTTCTATAGATTTTATTAGATTTTTGGTAAATTTTTCCTTCAGGTTTTTTCAAAATTTTCCATCAAGACAATACAATGAGGGTTTTATTAATAAGGATCCTTGAAAGTTTTTGTTGAAACCTGTGGAGCCGAACAACTTCCTTATGTTATTCAAAAATTTTACTAGTCAATTATTTATGTCATCAATGCAATTATGAACTTAAATTATCCTCTTGCAAACTCACAAACTATTGAAGAATTTGTTTGTACGAAGTAGTTTGGTATTACTGAATGGAAATTAGCCTACTACAAGAATTGCAACTCTTATCAGTAATACCAGAGGCACTCTATGTTCCATATAATAGCCACATACATTGTATTTATACAAATTTGTTATGATGTGAATCGGAGAAGACAGTTTTGGGTATAATATGTTCTCAAAACATCCAATTACAATATATATCATGAATATTATGGCCACTTGTGAGTTAAAACATTGATGTTAAAAATTATCATCACAAGTAAGAATCTAACATGTGTTTTGTGGTGTGCAGTCTATGTATTCTTTGCTAAGTCATTAAGGCCAGTGAAATCAGTTACTATACATCTGCTTCTCATCTACATACGTATCACTTATACAAGATATGATGGGAAAATGATGTATATTGCATGATTCATACGGAGAAAATTCTTAAAGGCTGGAGTAAAAATCACATGCTATCACAGTACCTTGTGAAGATATTATATTTTTGGTGCAACTTGGGCTAGCCTTTGTACAGACAGTGCTTTAAATTATAGCAAATAAGGTGCATAGTTAATTAGTTGGAGACCAAGAATTTCAGAGCCAAAATGTCTCATGCTTCTGAAATTTCTCATCTTCACTTGCAGGACATTTAATGCATAACCTAGATTAAATTGTTTTCTCTTCACTCCACTTGGATGTAACACACTGGAGAGTTTAGTCATTGACTATCAACGAACACTGTTTCTATATTTGAAGCATTTAATTTGTCCATTTTGCATGTACTTGTGTCAAAAAGACATGATTTGTATAATGGTTGGAAGGTAAAGTGACTTGAGTTCCTATCATGGTGAGAGCCATCAGGTTCTGCATGGGGTTGTGAAAATAAATATGTGAATATTACTTGATTGGAACTGTTGTAGAGCCAATTTAAACCCTTTTAAAGTAAGCACAAGGCTTGATCTTTTACGCCAGGAACAATTACTCTGCCAGGGGAGGGGAGAGGTTTGAGGGGAAGTCAAGGGCGTACCCAAAGGGCAAACCTAGAGGGGGGACAGCTGCAGTCATTTGTTGTAACACAGAAAAGGTTATGGTAATTAAAAGTTCAAGAATATTGTAACAGTGCTTCATTAGTTTTTTAAAATTATTGGCTTGGAAAAATATTTTTATCCAAATAACATGTTTTAAAATAATAACACTTTCATTTTAAACAAAATTTACTTTTGCTTCTGGGGGGGGCAGCTGCTCCCTCCTGCCCCCCACTGGGTACGCTCATGCTAGTAGTGGAAGTAATGTGAGCTGTATTTCGATAGCGGTGCAGTGCAGGGTAGCACTGAGGGGTGGAACAGATTGTGAGGGACTATATTTTCTAAATTCTAAGAGATATGTCAAGGAAATTAAAATTTCAGGCCCAATGGACTTCTCTTTCACCTATTTATTGGGACCTAAAAAATCCAATTTTGGGTGTTTAGTACTTGGAGCCCTTGGGGTTCCCATAATTTGATGGCAACAAAATATATTAGGCTTACAGTCCAAACTCTCTTCCCTTGTTCATTATTGTCTCACTTTCTTTTGTGAAAGGTGCCATTTCAGTGGTGACTTAGTAATGGGCTCATTCACCAATTTCATGGCCATGCATAGTCTTAGGGCAACCAATAGGGTGCCTTCACATCTAGCAGAAAGTAACTGTAACATATGTATGAGGCATGTTTTTAAAGTAAGTACCGTTTTGACATAAAAAAACAAGTAAATTTTTTCAAAAATAATTTATTCACTTGAAAGGCCATACTTTACTTTTCTACATAATTTCCATTACTATTGAGGCATTTATCGTATCTTGGGACCAGCTTTTGTATGCCATTGTCAATGAAGCTTGCCGCCTGATTAGACAACCACGGTCGTTTTCACTTCGTCATCATCGGAATGGTGCTGTCCCACCATTAAGTGTGTGTTGCTGGTCGATTTTTTGACTTGCGGCGACACAATCAATGCAACAGCGTACTGTGCGACTTTACAAAAACTGCGCCGCGCTATTCAAAACAAAAGGCGTGGCATGCTGAGTGCAGGTGTCGTTTTGCTCCATGATAATGCCCGTCCACACACAGCAAATCGAACACAAGACCTTATCACTTCTCTTGGCTGGGAACAATTAAACAATTAAATTGTTAATGCACTTGAAGAAGCATCTGGCGGGTCAGCGCCATTCCCATGATGACGAAGTGAAAACGACGGTGAAGCAGTGGTTGTCTAATCAGGCGGCAAGCTTCTTTGACGGTGGCATACAAAAGCTGGTCCCTAGATACGATAAATGCCTCAATAGTAATGGGAATTATGTAGAAAAGTAGAGCAAAGTATGGCCTTTCAAGTGAATAAATTATTTTTAAAAAAATTTACTTGTTGTTTTTTTATGTCAAAACAGTACTTACTTTAAAAACATGCCTCGTATATCTGCGTTGGAAAGTAGTATTTGAGATAAAAAATCTTGTTGCCATCTTATATTGGTGTTTTACAAAAGCCATATTTTGCAATGTTTACTACATTTTGGTCATTTTGTGACTAAGAAAATATAACTTTTCCAAATTCTAAAAATTAAGTGCCGGCCTACTGGTCATTCTTATATGTGCTGCAGTGTCTGCTCTTGCAAGTGTTTCTTTGATGTTTTTGCCAGAAGTTTGCCTCCAATAAGTACTCAGGAAGCCTAAACATTTCTTCTTTATGCTAGTATCCCTCTTTTTTCCATTGTTATTGAGTTCTTACACACTTTAATTTGATTTGCAGGACACTCTGAGAGAGGCTGGCTGTTTATTTACCCTTCAGAATCTTCTAGTCTACCGAAACCCTGCTGTTCAATTAGCTGCTGTCAAAACTCTGGGAAACCTTGCTCTGAATGCAGAGAATCAGAAAGAGCTTAAGGTAAATTTGATGTTCCCTTTGCTTTAATATTTTCAAAATTTATCCATCTTTTCTCACTGTCACTAATTCTACATCTGGCACAAAGTAGAATATATTTATGCTCTGTGATGAAAGGTATATCTAGGGAAAGCAAATATGTAACTATTCCCCTATGTAAACAAGTGAAAATTATACTCCCAATCAAGTGCTTGTTTTCTATCAATTTTTGCAGTAACTAAAAAATCACAGTGTAGCCCTTGTGTAGAATCTTAAATTTTTCCTCAGGTCCTTTTCATTCACCTCCATCTACCACTTGGAACTACCAAGGCATCTTATTCCTCTGTGCACTATTTATGAACTCTACTGGGGAAAACGTGAACTTCATAAACTCTTGGTAGTTGAAGTGGTAGAACACTTGAGGCAAATTTGAAAATCCAAGTTCGAATTCTGATAATGGCAAATGATTTTTCCTGTGAAATTATCTCAACATTTACTATTTTTCCCAACTGGTCCCAATGTAAAAATTAGGTGGCAGCCCTCCGAGCCATCTTGGGACAACAAATAGGAATTTTGGTGCAGAAATTCCCATTAGTACTACAGTTGACTTTCTTTAATACGAACAACGTAATTACTAAGTTCTCGTTATTATGAAGCAAATCGTTGGTTCTGACAAAAAGGCCTATCCAATCTATAGCAAAGGAAACATTATTACGAAATTTTCGTTTTTACGAAATTAGGAACCTCAGTCCCGGTCCTGGTGGTTACAAAATGAATTTTATTACTAAGTTCCGCGAATAAGCAATGGCATTTAGGTGGATATTCAATACATTAAGTTTTAATAATCGCGCCATGATTAAGTTCTTCATGTGCACTGTGCCCAAGAGCATCAATTATGGTTCTTTCTTCAGCATACATGCAACATCATGTAATAAGCTTCATTCCTGTGGAATCATGGTGACCCACTCATAACCGCTCGTAAATTGGACGTACAGTTAGTCTTCTTCCTATGCACATTCGATTTTCGAACTTTCAGAGATGCGAACATTCTAAAATTTTGTATTTGGTGCCCTTCGATTTGGCCGATGCTATGGTCGATGGTGTGGTGTAGAGTAACTCGCACTTAGGGCATAATCTGAACAAAGTATCATTGAATCCGGTGTGAATTTAGGAAATGATCAGCATTTCGCCTGTTCTTCCTTACTATGGAGAGCTATTTTTTTCGGCTCCAGATGCATCGCACGCCCAGCTAGTTCTGTTCCTCACAATCGTGAGTTATCGCACAATTATGATGCAGTGTTGCATTATGCAGGATATCAGTACTCCTCTATTCCTTGCATACAGTTAGGCCGGCGAGAGCTGTTGGATGACAGCACAATAGGAGGGGCGAAAAACCCTGTGCAAGCACGGTTTGCAGCCAATCGCTGTCCCCCAAACAGACCTCACACTATCACCTAATCATACAATGTTGTCATATGCATAAAGAGCACTGAAATAAGCCTGATCCACCAAAACAAGCCCTTTCTTGGAATCACCGAAACAATTGATTTTTCTTTCGGGTCCTTCACACTCATCGTTCCTTCCGGCTCCTTTCTTCAAGGGACAAGTTCTAGGGCTCCTTTTGTGTACAAGTGAAGTAGGCGTTTCCTTTTCTTACCTGGCAACGTTGCCCCCTACCGCGACCTTGACCATTCTGCCTGTCATCAGACAACTCTCGGCTGCTGGACTGTGGGTTGATCAACTTACGAACAAGGTCTTGGAATGTATCTAGTTCTTATATCGAGGACTTAGTGTGTTTGGGAAGATATCAATCCTCGGTCGTGTCATCCCGCATTCTTCTATTGAGAAACTGAAACAAATTTTCCTGTTTATATATATTTGCGCTCACTTTAATCGTGTTTCTAATATAATGTTTTTTTTGGTGATTCCTAAAAGAAATGTTCATATGAACTTTGTTATTACAATCCTCTGGTTTTTGGGTCCCGTGAACTTCGTAATAATGACAGTCTAGTGTATCTTCTTCTTGCTTGTTTTAGGTGAAAACCTGCTACCTGTCTGTTTTCTTTCATGCATTAGTTACCTAACCATTTTCATGAAACCTTTCACTTGAATGATTTGGTGTTCAATTAAGTCTTCCATTCAAACTTTTTGTGCAGAGCCACATCTTTGCTCTAGTATCAGAGCCCTGATAATCTTTTCATGTTTTACTAACAGCAGGGTCATGTTGATGACTGGGTTCTCTTCTTTTTTTTTATTGAGAAAAGGGCTAGTTGGAAAACACTGATGAATCATAGTCAATACACTATCTGCATTAACATGCAATTTTGCTGTCAGTAAGTAATTGATTACTTGTGTCATTATTTCTTTTTCATGCTGTTCTTATGACTTCCTCTTTCTTTCAGGGTGCCATACCAATTTTAATGTCTTTTGTTACCAAGAATCTTCAGTCTGATAAGCTCACCCTTAGTGCCCTCTTGACTTTAAGTAACATAGCAGTCCTTCCAGACTGGCACGATGAATTTTATCCCGTGCTTCATACATTATACAATCTGGTTGACAATGGAAATCCTCAGGTGAAAATCCAGTCATTGAAATTACTGGTCAACCTCTCTTGCAATGAAGATATGGTTCCCAGCCTCTTAGCTGCCCAGGTAATGTAATCCATTCCATTTATTTTATGTATTGACTCCAGGCTTGGAGCTCAAAATCCGAACTCTTTTTCATTATTGTCTTGCTTTCTTTTGTGAAAGGAACTATGTATTTCAATGGCGACTTGGGAATGGGCTCATTCACCAATTCTGTGGCCTTGCGGGCTTAGGGCAACCATTTGGGTGACCTTCACACAGGAGCTCGATCTTATTCTAGCATAAAGCAACTGTGACGTATATCTTGTATAAAAAATCTTGTTGCCTGAAGGTTATTAGAATTAGAATTTTTTGTTTGTCCACAGTGATACAATACACTAGTTACACACTAGGCAGGTATATAGGACACGTCAAAATATCAAATATTAGTTTAAAGTACAATATACACATCGAATATAAAATTTTACACTGTGAAACCTTACATGCTATGTACTCAAATATTCATTAATGCTATAGAAGCATTTTTCAAGAAGATAAGTAAAAACAATTTTTTTAAATACAAGTATTCTATTTTCACATTTTATATAGGCAGGCAACTTATTATATAGTTTCGTGCACATTGCACGGGGTCCTTTGGTGGTATGGGTAAAATTTTTTTGTGTGACATGTAGATCATTACACTTTCTGGTATTGTAGGAGTGTATACTATTATTTTGAATGAAATTTTGAATTTACTGCCTCCTAATATTGGTGCTTTATTAAAATATGCTTGAAATGCCAAGTCATCCATCTATATGTTTTAAAATATTGGGATTTAAGTTGCCAAAGACAGGGAAAAGTCAGTAAATTTAAAAATACAGATTCTGTAGCAACCATGAACAAGAAAGCAAAGTGCTCAAATTTGGTCAAGTTTGAAAAATAAGGACACCTTTATTTTTTTTTTTTTTTTTGTATCTCAACCTGTCTTGAGCAGTTTTTGGTAAAAGCATGACAGGCCTAACCCTTTTGCAGATAAGTTAATAATGTCACCAGTTCCTGCCAAGCGGGTCATCATGTCTTGGCTACTCCTGTGTCTAGCGCACCAACTTTGTGTGATTTTATTGTTCTATGTGCTCTTGTGAGCATTTCCTTCCTTCAATGAACCATTGTTTGAATGAGTTAATGAGTCTAACCATTAATGATGTCAGTAATGAGGAAAAGTAATTTCACATCAATTGCTTGGGGAAAAATTCCTGTGGACCTTCTCCGGACACTGGCCCTATGATGTCGTAGCTAGCAGTTGGGATCTAGTAAAAGGCACGTGCGACTAATGGAGCCCACTAAGAAATAGGGTGTGAAACACGGATTATTTTCCTCTTCCATAGCATACTTCAACATAAATTTGCTTGTAAAACAAGATTCTACAGCACAGTTAAATTTGCAAAGTCACAAAATACAGTTTCAGTAGCTATATTTGCGATGGCTGTTGGGTCACATGGTATGCAAGATAACCGCAGGTCATTATGGTGCAAGTTTCAAAGTACGATATTTAATCCGTTATATTTAAAAAAATAATTACGTAATATAATGGGCAAAATATGTAACTTAGGTATTTTGAATGCCAAACATGTTTCCCATAGCTATCAAAAGTTGTGAAAATATTTGCTTGCCCCCGTTTTCACATTTTGATACGTAAATGAATTTGTTCAATTTACTGTGATTTGATTAAATGTGTTTATATTGATATATGTATTATTTAAATGCTGATTAAGTACGTATTAGTAACACCTTATAACCAGGCTTCCAGTTTTATCTTTGTCATGGAAGTAATTGCTTTTAGTACAGATTTTAAACTGATCCTTTTGCATTAGTTAGTGTGCATCAGTGGCACAGCAAGGGGGGGTTTTGGGGGATAAACCCCCCTTAGAGGTTTGAGAATTTTTTAAGTTCAATCCATTTCATTTAATTTGATTAAAATTTCTTCTGTAATAGTGTAAGGATCAATAAAATATCCCTCAGAAAGCAGTATAATTCACCATTTTGAGCCATTTATCTGAAAATTTTTTTAGGGGAGGGCCCTCGCACCTCTCACTTACCCTGGTGGGTATTCCACATCCTCAGACTCCCCCAGTGTTAGTTGTGCCTAAACCCCCCCCCCCTAGTCTTGATTACTGGCTGCTGTCCTGGTGTACATGGCATTCACTAATGTAAATTGTATACCGTGTGCACAATTTATAAATTTCTATACAGGCTGTGGAAGTGTACATAAAATGTGTTCACTATATACAAATCTTATACAGGCTATACAACTGTGCACAAATTTACACAAAATGTGTAAGTTGTACACATTCTGTATGGGAATTGTGTAAAAAATTTTCATTGGGGGATGGATGCGAGAAAATTATAGGTCAGGACCGCTATTATTCGAGCTATGATTTACTATTCGAATTCGATATTCGAGTTCGAGAAATCTGGTATTCGGCCCATCTCTATTTTTTAATGATTCTTCATTTTAATGATGTTATTTTTAATAACGGTTTTTAATGATTTTATTGATTAAAATAATTTCATTAAATTTGAAATAAAAAGTTGATTTTTTAAATGTATTTGGCATATACCTATTTATTTATATATTCATCAAGTGAAATAGATGAATGACATTTAATATGCTTTGTGCAATTCTAGTATTTGAGGCATTAAAAAATTGAGATATTCGAGCATTCAAGCTATGATATACTATTCAAATTCGATGTTTGAGTTCGAGAAATCTGCTATTTGACCCATCTCTAGTATTCGGTGATTCGACTATTTGAACGTCCCATCCCTAGTTTTGAGTTATAATGACTCATCCCATCCTTGTAGTGTTATTGAGTTTTGATTTCAGGTCTGAGTGAATGATACCATTCCACTTGAGATCTTTCATTAGCCTTGCTAACCATATGCCAAACTCGGTTAACCATTTCTTTATGCCTTAATGCCCTTCCTAGCCTTTGGAATATTGATTATGAATATTGAGGATATTTGTCTAAAGTAGACCCTTGTACAGGATGGTCTCGCTTGATGCTGATAGTGCTTTGCTAATTTCAAGTTGGGTGAATGCTGTGTTCATTTTTTTTATGAAAGCTATTTTGATAACCAATGTAGGCTCCCAGAAGACTGATATATTTACTAGATCCATCAACTAATACTGAGGTCCTGCTGAGGGTGCTGACTCTCCTGGCAAACTTGACAATTTCTGCTAAAGAGCAGCAATTAGATCCTACTGTGGACCTCCCTGCTGAAGATAAGGCTGCATCCCCTGATACAATGTGAGTTCCTTGTGTTTGTGTACTTTCTCAGTTTTCATATCCATGTTTGATTTAAGGCTGATTGTTGTACTGATTCCGTCAGAGCATACTGTGCATTGCTCTTGTTGAGTAAACATGCCTGGTATATTTCAGTGTTTTTTCTTTAAAAGCTGTCTGCTTTTATGCTTACCTATAATGTGTGAATTACGAAAGGCAGTCATTATACAAGATTTAGAAAAATTGTGTCACAAACTTTAAACCCTGGATAGCTGATACCAGTACAAACCAAAATTACTGATGATGTTTGGTTTGAAAACCCACCATTTTTAAACTACAGAAACTTTGAACCAAGCACTTCAATTGGCTTTAAGTTTCTGGTCCTTGGAAAAAATCCTCTAACCATGTATAATTTAGCCTGCTAGGTTGTCCATATCCATATCGTTTTAATTGTAGGCCTTAAAAGGAGATTTTACAGCTCAATTTCTTAGATAGTAGAAGTAGGTAGCTGTCATCTCTGTGATAATGTTTGGTTTTTGGCATCCATGTCTCAGATGATAAGGTAGGTGGAATCTCTTTCCTAAAGTTTGAATACTGCTAGTTGCCCCATCAAGAGGATTTAATTGTCTTGCCCTTCATGATAGAGTTAGAATGCTGATGCTTCCTTTTCCTAGGAAGATTAATTGCTTACAAATTAACTTTGTGGAAATTTATCTTAACTATGTAATTAGGAGATGATAATAGCAATTTTCCATGCTTGATTAATATTTTCCTCAAATGGTTACAACATACTTCACACACCAGTTTCAAGAGCTGTCTGAGAGATTGAGAGGTGAGCAGCAAGCCAGGAAGCTTTTCCTTGTAGCCCATTGATACTCCCGCTGTCTGTAAGGAAAGGCTTGACTCCCAAGTGTGAAAAACCCCACCATCTGAGAAGGGAAGGCAGAGCCTCCTATTTTCTCTCTGCTAACTCCCCTATCTTTTTTAATGCTCACTATGTTATTTATAACTAATGTGTGCACCAGCATTCAGTGTGATGACAGATCTTCTGCCTGTGGTTCCATGTTTACGCTTGACTTTCATCCTTATGAAATTAATGCCATGAATTTTTTCCCTGACAGGTATGCAGCGATTTATGGAGTAAATGTTTATGAGAAGATTAGGAGTAAAGTTTTTGTCTTGATGAATCAGCACTTGAGTGAGGATGTGCGGGTGCAGGCACGGAAAATATACGATGCTATTAACTCTTGAGGGCAACATTATTTTTGTACTCCACCGCAACGTACTCCAACGGTTATACTGGAAATTCCAAATTCATAGAGAGAGCGGTTTTGTGTGTTTTAAATGTATATAAAGTTGTTTGAGGTGCATATTATGATTGCAATTCATGTACCGACAAATGCACATTGTTATTTAAAATGTTCAAATTTTATACATGTTAAAATTTGATTTAAGATAGCTAGTTTCATTCAGCAGATGGGAATTGATATTTTCAAGTCACATTTAGTGTAAAGAAGTTCATAGGTATTATAATTGTGATAATCTGCATTTTGTTGCAGATGTAGGGTTTTATTGGTATTGCCATTTTAGCATGTTAATGTTTAATTTTATGTGCATGGGATGTGTGCACATAATGTTATTGCATATTTGTCTTGTAACGGATAATTGAGAGTGTGGCATCATTTATTTTACATGGTTTCTTGTAGACCATGATCTGTTAGTCACAACACAATTGGTGCTCTGATTTTTTTATTCCAGTCTCTACCATCTCCGATAGAATGTTGAACATTTCTTTACTCAGACATGGCAGGAGACAAGTGAGGAAAATATGTATTGTGTATGGAAAAATAGCTTTTGAAAATTAAGCTAGGGCAACCAGTTCCTTGAAATGTGCATTTCTAATTGCATCAGAATGATCGGGTATGAGCTTTTTTAGTTTCTTCATTTAACCTGGTGACTAAAAACTGAATTTTTCAGGTGTAACATTATTTTCTGAAAAATATGAAAAGATTGCTCTGCCAATTGACATCTTATTCATTGGTTAGGGTAGCTAAGTTGATGTAGTTGAGTGCAGTAGGATATTGTGGTATATTTTCTATTAAGAGTCTATTTAGCTTGAAATAGAGCCTGCTTGGCAGCCAGTTAAGTCTAGATGGGTTATATTTTTCTGATTTCAAGTGTCATTTTTAACTGTACCCGACATGATTCCAAGAAATTTGATGATTCTGAAAAGAAACACAAATTATATTTTTGATGTAGGAGCTATAGACTCTTTTATCCATAATTAAGCAGATCCTTATTTTAAATTTGTCATAGATGTACCCGTAGTGGTGTTTTATGTGGTAAATGTGCGATGCATACTGTATTTTTCAAGAAAAGTGAAAAGCTTCTTTGATGGTTTTCTTTATTATATGTTGCATCTGTTCTCTCTTGTCTATACTTCTGTTTGTCAAAACTATACTATAGAGTGTAACTCTTTGTCTTAAATGTTGTTTTCTATTATTTCTGGATGAATAACTTTCTGCTAGGTAGGAAATTTTTAGATGTATCATAATACTGTTGGAAAGATATATATTTATCTTGGTTTGGTAAGAAGCCCATGGTTCTACCATTTCATAGTAGAAGGTCCAGGCTCCCATTTATTTCATTTTTTTTCCAAGATATGTATTATGGAAAGGCTTGTAATTTTTTCAGTGCAGCTATGCATATGATTTTTGAGTGTTTTGGCACTTAAGGGTCGTATTAACTGTTGCAGTGGCTGAGCTTCCACTGTATTTGCATTTAAAATGTGATACTGATTTTCTCACTTTCAATTCATTGAATGGTATCTTCCATGGGTAATCCTTTACTGGAAGTACATAGGTGATAGCGTGCCTAGGTAGTCATTTGGCCAGGGTCTGGACGTGAGCATACGTTTAGTGTGTGCGCCGACCAGGGACAACATGGAGTGTCAATACGTGATGGGGGTTATTGTTGCATTCATAAGTGGTATGAAGAGAAATTGTGGTTTGTCGTGTGGTGTGATCAGAGTATACAGATGATAGTACTGAAGCAAAGATGGTTGGTGTCGCCCATACCACCAGTGGCTTTGCTTTAACTTGTGCCAGCAGTATTTTGCACAGCACACAGTTATTAAGCATCACCTTGGAATTTTTTCAGTTTTACTCCTTAGTATCATTGGACTTGCAACTATTCCATGCAATTCAGAGTATGATACTGTACTTAAAACTTTCTTCTACACGCAAGTACATGAAAATTTTATTGTTTGTTATCTTCACTTTCTATAACCAATCTTTCTCAAATCTCTGCCTGATTACCTGTGAATATAGACTTGAAGCACAAGGAGCGTATGAATCCCTCATAGTTGGACTAAATTGGCAGAATTCTTATATAGAACTCATATTCATAAACTTAATCCCCTATAATCGTTAGCCATGTTCATTTGCATGCGAGTGTGATACTTATGCCTGTATTCACCAAACCATGGCTGCCAGAAATATGTATTTTGAAGAAGTACCTTACATAAGAAACAATTATTTCTGCCATGGAAGTATCCTTTATATCTCGATTGGAATAACGAATTTTACCTCATCCATTTTTGGATTTTTTTTTGCTCTATTACATTCCCATTGGGTGTATTTATTTGAGAATGTAATTACAATAGCATTAATTGTTATGTTTTTGGATAAAAATATGTACTCACATATGTGACTGCATTCATAACATTTTCATATGATTTCCTGGGAGAGTATCCATCTGCTGTGTTGTCCTACCATGAAGGTAAATGGAGGAAAATAGCCAAGTATAGTGGAGTTTAAAACAGTTGATTGGCAAACGTCATTCTCATTTTGTTAAATTTTTGCCAATTTATCATTAGATCATTTGATTAATTTTAACAAGTACACTTATCCCTAATTGAGTACTCATCTGTTTAGATATTTTCTGTACATGTTAAATTATATACATTTATTATAACCATAATATATCTCTCTCTCAAGGATAGGCCTCATGAAGTCTTTGTTTTCACTTTTGACTTCTGTCCAGTCAGCTCTATACTACAGTCTCATTCCTTTATTTCTCCTCAAATCTCTGAAGATAAGGGATCCAGGTACATCTATCCCTCCCGGTAACATGGGTGATGAGTGAGGGAAATGACCAGCTTGAAATATCGTGTCGGCTGGATAAATTTTGCTCAGTTTTTCATCTGGGCCTTTTGATCCATAATAGATAACATTTCAAAGTGTGACTAACTCTTTGTTGGTAGGCTAATCCCACTGTCAAGAATGAGCAAGAACTTGAAATGTTTGTTGATACTGTCCTCGTTGCTTACTCAACCGAGAGAGTGAAATTTATTCAGTCAATTCATTGGAAAAGCACAAGATAGGACATGATTGTTCTTGATCATGGTCTTCTTTAATTTTATCATTACTTTCTGATTTTAGGGAAGCAATATTTCACCAATGAGGGGTAAGTGTACAGGATTGAATGTTTTGTTTCATGATCTGAGAGACTGCCAGGAATAGTTTATACTTATTTATAATTCACATTTTATATTTCTGCCCAAAGTAATTTTGAGAACTATATTTTTAGCTTTACCACCTCCAATGGTATGAATTCTCATTATACACTCTTACCTGTGTTTGAGTCTTTGATCTCATCTTTTCCTGTTTTTTTTAAATGTTATGCAATGCATTTATAATTCTTGTATAAAGAATTTTCTCAAGTCACAAGTTTAACTCAATTCACTGCGGAAGTTATTCATTAAGTTTCTGGTAATCCTGAGGAACCAAGAAATTGTTTAGTGTAGAAGGCTTTCAGAGACTGGAGTTATAATTATCCAAGTACATATTTTGTATTTCATTTAATTTTGAGTTTCATCAAGGAATGATATTTTAATTGCAGTGGAGTAAAATGAGTGTATGATGAGCTCATGAATATGAAGTGAGGGCTAGGTATAATCCAAAAACAATTAGTGACCCTGCTTCATGGAAATGATACTCTCAGGCTATGGGGCAGAGAAAGCATTGAATGGGCTATCAGCATTTCTCTTCTGCCTTTTAACCTGCATTCAATGCCTGGATTAGTCTATGCATTGCCAAAATCAGTATTGGTTTTGCTACTCAAGTTTCATCGCTTTCCAATGCCGAATTCATCATGGAGGATATTAGCATGTTATTTAACCGAGTGTCATTTCTGCTACAAAGACTGTTGAATCACTCATCAATCATGATGCCATCAAATTGTACGAACTCATTTCATTCAATCCTTCATTTTTTCTGTTCCTAATGACCATCATGTGTTATAATGTGGAGTAATGGGGTGGCTGAAGTATCTAATTAATAATGATGTGTAAAATCTGCCAATTAGGGGGCAACTGCAATTTTTTTGCTCAAATCCTTGCTGAGTGAACTCTTTCAGCTCTTTGAGGGCCAAAGTAGTCCTATAGAAAAGGGTAAAAATATTTGTCATATACTATATATATTCTTTCATTGATCAATTTTCTGTAACTATAAGTACTTAACTATATCAGAAATACAAACTATTTATTTGCCAATTTTCTGTAAAAATCTGAGCTTCATACATCTATTAGGTGTTCACATTGTCCAAATACTTCAACTTTAATGTGCATGTAGATTATTTTTTGTGGATATGTAAGAGATGTATGCAACCCTTACATACTAGTCTTTTTATCTCTGTTGAAAATCCTGGTGAAATAAATTTATACCTGACAAACATTTACAAGACCTTATTGTATAAGTCAAGTACTTGGCTGAATTAAATGCCTTTTACCCAGTATGGTAAAATGTAGAATGACTATTTCTTGATTGTTTTCATTAGTGTGCATGAATTCCTTGTTAAATGATCATGCTTCACTTATCACCAGTTCAAATATATGCTCTGTGGCCAGTGCTATGGTAGTTTTTTACACTATACAAAATGTATATTTTGTTTGTTTGTGATAGCACTGCGTTGCAATCCTCACAATAAACTCAAGTGATGAGAATATGGCTTCATTGTGATTGATATGAAAAAATTGTAAATGATCATGTATATACAAGTTTTTATTGAGCATTTTCTGTGTATTTCTAGTCTTAGAATTCAAAGTCAGTGGTATTTGTTGTCAGTGTAATTCATGTAATGGCAGCTCTGAAAAATCAAATTACTGAATTGAAGAAATGCAATAAGAAAGTTCTGATTCCAAGAATTTTCTTGGCATTTCATTGAGCATTTTATTTGCTGTGTGGCCTAATGAAGTGTGAGGAAATGATTGCATAGAAATCATTCTGACTTTCTTGATGATAGTTGTTTATCTGGTCACTGTTCTGTGTGCATTATGTTGATATGTATGATTTGTGGTATTTTATTTGTATGTAGTTCCTAGATAAATGAATCTGTTAATAATTTATTGTGAAAATATCATTTATCAGCAATAAAGCATTTAGCATTTCTATTTTTCATAATCTTTTCTTCACAGGTCATTTTAGTTGAGTTCTGTTGAGTTCTTTGACAGAGATACAGTAAATTTTGTTCAATGCAATGTTAAAATAGACATATTATCTTGTCATGTTAAATCTCAGTCATATTGAAATTTAGTTATTACCCCATGTGCGAGTTGTTAATGTTGGCTGATATTCTGCTACTCGGGGTCAATCTGTGAATTACCATGGAGAGAGAGACAATAGGTCAGTCAACATAGACCATTATACCATACGACAGTTAGTGAGTATAGTCATAAATTTTGCCTTTCACTATGCATCTTTCTGTTTACTCTGTTCTGATATATTCTGCACGATTGCTTGTTGATTATCCATTTCATATTGCATAAATGCAGTCTTTAATGCAGTTTTTTTTCTTCAATAGAAATGGCAGGATCAGTGGGGTGTAAATGTAGATTCTCATTGTGTGAGGTGGTGGCCTAAGAGTGGGGTGAAAGTTGTAGAAATGTCTGGGAAAACGGACTATGGCCATCCAAAGGAAGCAAGAAGATGAAAATTGTTGTGGAATGCATGAATCATTGCTACATTCCAGTGGTGAGTTGGGCATTTATTTGCTGCCCTGGCTGGGTGGCGCAGAGTAGTTCCAAATTGGCGTTTCTTAATGTGACTTTCTGTAAATCATAGTTTTTGTTACTAATAAATTAAAGTTGTTTTGGTGCCAAAAATTTCACAGATTCAAAGGACTCTTACCTGGCCTAACCAGAACATCTTACATTAGAGTCTGGCAAAGTAGACCATTTTTATCAATGTTTAAAATAAAAGTACCAGTTAATATCAATTAATCAACTAATATAAACCATTAAGGTTTGATTCTATGTTGAGAATCACCACTCAACCACCTTTCTTCTCTTTCTGAGAGGGCAGTTTGCTTGTCATGTTTCAGAGAATTCAAAATTTTCACTCTACAATGAATTGTTGTTTGAAGAACACCAAACATCTCTGTAGCTTTCCTAATTGGCATTCTGCCACTTTTGACCTGTTGCAATGCATAGTTCAAATCTTCCTCAGCCTACTTGTGACACACCAGTCTTCTTCACATAGATAAAACATATGGTGGCCCACTTATGAAAGCAAATATTTCTATTTTCTGGTGAATTTTAAAGCAACGTTGCAACCCATTAAGTTGCAAAATCTTATGTAAAAATTATTTTAAAATATATTGCGAGAACATTTTGAAATTACTTTAACATAATTTTGAAAACATATTTGCTCTCTCTGCTTCAATGTTACAAATGTTTTTTTATTATTTCAAAAAGATTTTAACATAAATTTAAAATATGTGTTACTTTGAAGGAGCTATGAATTATTATTTTTTAAATTGTTTTAATATACACTGTAACTAATTCAGCCTTCTTTTAAAATGATTAATTGTTATGTTAATATGGTGTAAGTAAACACGTTTGAAATTAGGAATTGTGCCAGAGACAGTAAAGAAATATTTTCCCACCTAATAATTATCTTACCGACATGATACTTTAGCATGCGTGAATATTTTGAATGAAGTAGTTCAAGCATCGTTAGAATTAATCTCCTTATCTGCGTGCTTTACCAAGTAGCAACCCAGATAACACGGCATTTGTATTACATCAATAATAGACAAAAAATACGTGACCAAATACATATGTATAAGATGAATTATAAGGCTACGCTGATAAGTCTACGGTCAAAGATGTTATGACTAAAGCATAGGATAACTAGGAATGCAAGAACTACAATACAGTAGGTTGTGGTAATAAACAGCGATAAAACAACTTACACGTGAACGAAAACATTCCTTTAAACAATTTTTTCTGCTCTTAATTAAGAGAAGAAAAAATTCTGTATTACATTGGTATATTTCACGTAGAAGTGGTTCAAAAGTCCCTATGGATGTATGTATTCGTGCGTATTACAAATTGGAAATCTGAATACCCATACATGAATTATACAAATGTATACAATGGAATACAATCGTATTACGTCTGTATATTTCACGTAAAAGTGGCTCAAAAGTCCCTCAGGATGTATGTATACCTGCGTATTACAAATTGGAAATCTGAATATCCTTACGTGTAATATACATGTGTATCTGCAGGCCCTCGTACACGAATTATACATATTGATTTTCTGACCCACATCCACTTAACACATTCAGTGCGGATGACATATATATATGTCATGAGGGCTTTTCCACTCAGGCGGATGACATAAATGTATGTCTTCGGGAGTACGTTTTTCCGCTGGTCACTAGGGTGCTCCGAGCGCGCCTAGCGTTACTTTTTCACCCTCCCGCAGTTCGGGATTGACCTTACACCATTGCGGAAGTGTCCGTTTCTAGTTCTACGTGTTCCTTCATTTTTAGTGTTTTTTTGTTTACTTTACTGCTGTTTTTGGAACAATTTGGCAGGTTGAGATTTTTCTTTTCATTTCCTTCGTCTCTTTTTCATTATTCTTATCGTAAATATCATAATCATGTCTTACATATGGATTATTCTTTTAAATTTGTTTTTTTACCTTTATTTTTAATTTCTTCATATTTTATGTGCTATCACAAAAATTATGATTAGACTAACTTTTTTATTGAAGATATTTATCCCCGTTTCATACTCACTACATTATAAAAAAAATGATCTTAGCGCGGTGCTTCAGTTAATGATGTTATATTTGAATTTCTTTTGCTAGGAACATTTTTTATTAATGCAAATTACGTTTATCCTGGGTGATTTTTTTGGGTCTTTTTCCTACTTTTACTGCATATTTTCTCATTCGTTTCCCTAGGTCAATTACCAATCCTCTATTCATTTCTATTTTATTTCATTTTCTGAGTTATTCATACGTATTGGGTTAGTTGCAGATTTTCTTCCTTTTCATAAAAAAATAACATATTAATGGCGTATGTAACACTGCATTACATTATCTACAGTATTGGTCTGTATTTTTTTACTTGTTTATTTGTTTCCTTAGCTTTGTAAACGAAATTGCGGAAAAGAATAGACTCAGAGGTATTTTAAGCATTACGGCATTTTACCATTATTTATTCCCTTGAAATAGTATTTTTATCTTACTTTTTAATTTATTCATATCTTATGTACAACCACAAAAAATATTAACAGACTTAGTTTTTGTTAATAACGTGTATTCTCGTCTAAAAACTTACTATTTTATTCAAAAATGTTTCCATGCGGTCCAAAAGGTCGTATTTTGTACTTTATTAATAATTTTAAAATAATTATTGCAAATTACGTTTTTTTACATAATTTGGGGTTTTTTCCTAATTTTACGGCATATTTTCTCAGTCATTGCTCCGCATCAATTACTTGTCCTCTGATCATTATGGTGTTTTCATTTTGTAGGTCATTAATACATTCTAGTGTTAGGTACAGATACAGTCTTAATTTTCATAAAAACTAAGGTATTAATCACATATGCAACACTCCATTACACAAATTGTACTATTTTGCTGGATAATTTTTAAGGCTCAAGGTTGGAGTCCCTCCCTACCAGCGGCACTCCCAGAGATTATTTCAACTTGCAAATGATATTTTCTTTGAAATAATCCTCTAATAGACGGAGAAAAATGCTGTAAGCATTTTCCTCCAAAATCCTTCACCAAGGGCCTTCACTAAGGGCATAATGGATTGGAAGCTGTTAGGCAGGGAGAACTGGAAACTTGGCTGGGCCTTCTTCTCCACATGGGCGCAATTAGGGTTAACACGATTTTTAACGATTGGAGGTCAGAATTAGTGTGAGTACCGATATTCGGGAGAAAATGTGCCGTGATAGGTTTTTAGGAATGATGCAGGCTCTTCATTTCTCCGCTAACTGTGAAGGCATCCGAAGGACAGTGACTGCAATTTACCCAGAATGTGAAGGTCAACCAGGGCTCTAAGGCCTTGCTTTCAAATATATCATAAACATTTGTGAGAATTTTTATTGAAATGCTTCAATTTTGCAATAACTCTGAGGTAACATAGATTTAAAAAAATGTTTATCCCATAAATTTATATTTTTCTTGCCGTTCATTGTGTGTTCTACTTCTGTGACTTGAAAAAATTAAATCTACGGCCGTTGAAACAAAAAAAATACACGTAAAGACTAATTCCAAGATATTTCCGCCATTAACCTAAGGAATCAATGGTAGAAGAAGTATTATAAACGGAAATATGAAAAGTTCACTCCTTCATACAAGGAAAATTGCATGTGTGTAATGCGGGTTGCGTGAATTGTCAATTACTGGTGACGGGTGGCATACATGTATGTCATTAGGG
Source organism: Ischnura elegans (assembly GCF_921293095.1). Lineage (NCBI taxonomy): Eukaryota > Metazoa > Arthropoda > Insecta > Odonata > Coenagrionidae > Ischnura > Ischnura elegans. The sequence continues at coordinate 99,209,830 of NC_060259.1, forward strand.
TTTTTTACTAATTGCTTGAAATAGAAACAAAAAAAATTGCAAATTCTGTTGTATTACTTCCAAGACCACCGTTATGAAGCAAAATCACCCATCCGTCACTGGAGGTTTCGGTGAAAATATCATCCGCATTGAATGTGTTAATATCAATATGGATCAAACAGATGAATAAATATAAGGAAACCAGAACATACAGATAATAAAACATTTATTCAAAAAGAAAAATAAAATAATACACACAAATAACAAGTGTGGCCATGAATATTGCTAACAAGCATTAAGGGCCAGCAAACAGTAGGTGAAACTTAGCTAAAAAAAATGGCACAAAGATAAATCAAGTAAAAACAATGGTTTGAGTTGGAAAATAGAAAAAAATGTTAGCACAGAACAAGCGTTGTAACCCATTGCACAAGAAGAGACCTGAATTCAGGAAACCAACTCTGCACAATTAGCCACTTTCTGAAAGGAGAAAAGAAGAAGTCAAGTTTAAAAGTCATGCAAAAATATATCTTTTTGTAAGATCTGAATAGGAGCTCAAGGCCTTTCAATTTTATTTTTTTTTCAATTCACATAGGCCGTCAGTATTCTGTGAAGTCTGTAATTTTAGTACTAATTCTGTATTCTGAATGCAAATGAAAGTTTGGCTTCTCTGCTAGATTCCAGACATAAGTTTTAAATTTTTTCATTTACCAATTATGTCGAGGTCCCAACTAGCACAGATTTGACCTTGTCCTTTGCGAAATCATATATTTTGGGGATATGCTTTCATTTCACAAAATTAATAGCCTTTCTCTTAAGAAGAATGAGAAATATGAGAAAAGCTCATATGACTACTTTTAAATATAAATTAACTAGGAAAACGTGAATCCATTGGTATGCTTATTTATTACATGATACTAATATATTAGTACCATGATTTAGTAGCAGATGACTCACACAGAAAAAAATATAAACTTGTGATATCAAATTTTCAAACAAATAAATTTCATACATAACCGATAATTTCAGGCTTAACTTTAAGAAACCTCTCCATTATGGTAAAAAAAAATTCCCTCAAAGCTTACCTCGGTATTAACAATTCCACCTGGTCTTCTGGCTTTGCTTCGTCGTCTTTTCCGTAATCCATTCTCCTCTTGTCCAGGCCAAGCTATTTACATCGTCGCCTGCTGGGTATGCGCGAAAGAGCATGAAAAGAAAATTATAATTAATGAATTTGGCCCGTACGCACCTTTTTCTTACATATAATGACAAACTTTCGCATGAAAATTACGTATTTATCTTGTGTTAATAATAATGACGAAATGCACCTTGATTGACTGCATTTCTAGATGAAAGAAATATTACATTTTGCTTTAAGGGAACCGATATTACACGACCGATACTTCTTGTTCGTTAAATAATTAGAAGTAGAGGGCAAAACCGCTCGGAACCTCGAGGAATCTATTAGTGACAAGGCTACGCTGATAAGTCTACGGTCAAAGATGTTATGACTAAAGCATAGGGTAACTAGGAATGCAAGAACTACAATACAGTAGGTTGTGGTAATAAACAGCGATAAAACAACTTACACGTGAACGAAAACATTCCTTTGAACAATTTTTTCTGCTCTTAATTAAGAGAAGAAAAAATTGTAACTTCAGCCGCGAAGCACGGAATTACCATACGACGCATAATCTATTAATTTATAGGTACAAGATTGACATTACTATGTTTTACCATATAACTTCAATGGACACTAGTCTCCTCGATACATAACTCAACAAAAAAGGAAAACAATAGCCAAACATAAACAAAATAATTACCTCTATTGGCGCAATGTGTTGGCCACATTGCGCCAATAGTTGTATCCAAATATACTCAAATAACATAATTAATGTAGTCTATGTAGGCGTACAATACAATAAAAGATAAATCATACCTTACCTTAATAATCCAGTGACAGGAAACTGCTGGAGCTGGCTTGCACGAATCGCAATAACGTGTGGGATTGAAGCACATTTCCAGCAAAACATAGCTTCGGGTTGAGCACACCATCCACACGCACCGGTTATCGAGGATTAAAACACTATGTCAATTCTTCCAATAAGTATAATAATACAAACAAATATAAAATTAACTATACATCAGTAGCTAGTTAATAACGGATTTCCTTTTGTTTATTAGCGTAGATGCCGGAGTTCCTCCTACAGCACGTTCTCGTAGTCTCGAACGAAATGCCGAGGTTTACTGTCAACGAGATTATAACTGTATCACTCCCACTCACTTCCCTAGCGACAGTGAGCCGCGGAATTGAGAATTTAATTTTTTGTCTAAACAGTTACATTAAAATATTGTTTAAAAAATCAAACTTCGCTTTTACTTTTGATCTGTGCAAGTATGTACTATGTTTTGTATTTTTCATGTATTGTGAACCATTTTTCCATGTGTATATTTCGCGGATAGAAACTGAATTTTACATATGTAATACGTCTGTATTTCACGTGCATTTACAAATTAACATAAATAGCCGCCATATTTACTACCCTTGCTCACATCGACCAGTATATGATTTATTTTTAAGCTTTCTGGGTATAAATTCGAATGGATGAATGATCATTAAAATAGGGAAATCTGGCGTTTGCTGTGAACATATTATTTCTGGAAAAAATGTTTATGAACATTTCGCAAGACGCCACGAAAATCTACCTCCCAAGTATTACAAGAAATATACATAATGTATATTTTGTGTATTTTTGACCACATTTACATATGTATTTCCTCTGTATTCATACATATGTAAAAGTGGTACGTGTTACACGATAAATACATTTTTATTTTTGTGTATTTTTGACCACATTTACATAAGTATCCAAATTTCAAAAATACACATGTATTTATCGTGTAACAAGTGCCACTTTTACATATGTATGAATACAAAGGAAATACATTCAATAATACATATGTACTACAGATGTAATACATAACAAAAATATATATGTATGTGACCCATGAAAATACAATATATATACATATGTATATCCAAATGTGTGTTGTTGGGGAAAATCTTATGTAAAAATTATTTTAAAATATATTGCGAGAACATTTTAAAATGACTGTAACATCATTTTGAAAACATATTAGCTTTCTCTGTTTCAACTTTACAAATCTTTTTTTCATCATTTCAAAATGATTTTAACATAAGTTTAAAATATGTCCTACTCTTGTATGAGCTATGAATTATAGATTTAAAATAGTTTTAAAATACATATGTTGTAACTAATGCAGCCTCTTATTAATATGATTTATTGTTATGTTAATATGATATAAGTAAACACGTTTGAAATTACAAACTGTGCCAGAAACAGTAAAAAAATATTTTCTCACCTAACAATTATCCTAGCATCAACATGCTTGAATGTTTCGATGGAAGTTGTACAAGCATTGTGAGAATCACAGAATCTCCTCACCTGCGTATTTACACTGAATGCTCACCATTACCAGGAACATTTAGAAAACTTCGAAGTCGGATGTCCATGTTTGGATTAGGAATTGGATGTGATTGTTGAAGGTTATAAGAATTACACTCAGGCCTTATCCCTTTTTAGTATGCCATAAAGCACATATTGAGAGTGTTTTCAGGTGTTCCTTGATTGCATTCTCGGATTATTCAACGTCCATTATTTGATGATATGCCTTCATTTTGGGATATTTTTCCCGTAAATTCATTATTTTAAATATCTAGAAATATTATTGAAAACTGCCAAAAAATACCGTTTTGTGGATTTCAAGACGGCGAAATTCAAACTCACTTTTGAAAAAAGGGATTCATTTTTGGTAGAAAAAGTCTCCAAAATCGATCATTTGTATTACTTGTTTTATGTAAAGCTACTTGTTAGTTATTCACATTCACATCAAAGGAATGATAATTTTTATGCTGGTTTATTTTATCACATTGGTATGACTAAGATTATATGTACCGCTGAAAATTTATATGATTGTTTTAAAATGATTTCAAAATAAATACGTACTTAAGTAAATGTATTCAAAATAGTAATTACCTAATTATTTAAAAATTACGTTAAAATTATTTCAAACTCAAGTTAAAATGATTTCAAAATTATGTTAAAATGATTAGAAAATAATTATCAAATTATTTCAAAATGATTTTAAAATGTGTGTAAACTAATTATAAAATTGTTTTAAAATAATGTTCACAATTATTTTTCTGTGAAATTAAAAAAGGAACATTTTATGCAAAAAATAAGCCATTACTTCCTACGTAACCATGTAAATACTATCAACAAAATGAGATCAAATGGTACAAGACTTAAAAAAAGCAACGCCTAATACATTATTTTGAAATTATTTGCATATCTTGATAAATTCATGAATTTAGCCATCTTATGATATTTTGATTTTAAAATTATTTGAAATAATTTTGAAATCATTTTTCAATATTCTTTTGCTACTTGGGCAGTGCTGGGTAGCTACGGTATAACCATGAGAAATGTTTAACTCACATTTTGACAAAAAATTTTCATGTCATGGGTTCCCTTTTGGTACCCCTCGCCAAGGCCGTAGCCAGAAAATATTTTCGGGGGGGTTTATGGAATAGTAGACAAACATAAAATAATTTTTATAAAATAAATAAAATAGCGTATACGATTAAATATACATATTTATTATAAACCCTTAATGGAAAATATAAAAATATTATTACTAAATTGAAAATGGCCTTCTATCTTTTTTTTGCAGCGACCAAATGAATTAACTCCTCGGTGTCGATGTCAATTCTGCGGTCCCTCAGGAGGCTCATAAGTCACTCACCTCTCAACTAATTCACAGCACTATTATTTCACACACTGCACTACAACTACACACACTGCACCCACAAATTCGTTTAGATAATTATTGACTTTCGCATTGGACTACTAGATGTCCCTGCGCCGCTATATATTATCGTCGTGTGAGCACCAAGCGAGCATAAAGTATCTATTTATTTTTTTTCATTTCGTGGGGGGGGGGGGGGGGTCAATCCCCCTTGATCCCTCCCCTGGCTACGGCCTTGCCCTTCGCCCAGGTGACGAGGTAAGGTAGGTAGCAGCTAGATTCAACAAACTCGCTTAGTATTGATTAAAAATGTTGCCAATCGGTCAAGAAGGGCAGTGAAAGAAGCATGCATAACGAAACACAATCGGATACAAAGAAACTTGAACTGGGGGTGCGTTGAACTGATTATTTTTGCGTCGAAGCTCAGTGGAGCGCCGAATATCCGACGATCCGTCCGCTAATAATTAGCTCCCCTCTCCGTCAATCCTTTCTGTTCCTTGATGGCTCGTTGCCGTCGACGGCCGCCGTGGTCACTGCGGTGCCCATTTCAATGCGGCCCCACAGTGCGACATCTACAGCTTGAAATGCAGGGGGAGGTTATACATTGAGGCCGCTTTCAGACGAAACAACTCGCTCGCCACGCCCGCGCCGCGCCGTGAACGGTGGTAATAATCGTCTCATCTGAAAGCAGCCTTCAGTCCCCAGCCAGCGGCCGTGTCTACAAAATTGTGAAGTTAGACCCTTACTTAAGGTTTTCCTACAATAAGTAATCCAATAACGCTGTCTACTGCGTCGCGGTGAGTCACCCGAATTACTGCTCCGCTTTGACGCGTGCCGGGCGCGTGAGCTTTATCTCCACTCTTTCACGGCCGCGCTTAATTCACACTTTTCATCTTTCATCACTTTATTGATTCAGAATATCTAACTCTTTAGGGGAGAAAGCGCATCATTATCAATATTTGGGAGAATTTTAGGAATCATAAATGTGAATGGAAGAGGGAGGCTGTGCTAATATGACGGCAAATTCCGGCGGAGACATCACTATTCAGTGCGCGATATCACGCGAATGCGATATGCGCGAGACAAAACAAGCCAATTGGCCTTGGAATCGTAGTGAGAGAGATCGAATGAACGTCAGCAACGTTAAAAAATGAAGGCTTAGGCTTTAATAGGTTATGATCCATTATTTGTGATTTTTTGCCTAATTCTCTTACAATAGGGTGGTTTCCTGTTATTTTTTTATTGCCAAAATTGAAAGATTATTACTCCTGGAGTAAGCATTTCACGCTCTCAGATTTGTAAATGATGATATCTAATTTTCGCGATTAAATGAAAAGTGAAAATTTTCAAGCGCGCGAAAACGCGACGGCTAAGTATGAATGCTGGGATAAACCCGTGTGACGTCATTCTGGTTCCCGCTGCCGTCGTGTGAGGTGACCTTTGGGCGAGGCTTTGAGAGCCGCTACGATGCAGGCTGATAGCAGGTAGCAAAGTACCCAGCTAGCTGGTAGCGCTTGGCGTAAATAAGGATTATTATAACCCAATCAAGCGAAGGAAACTTTCCGACCTTAAGGAGTTTTAATAGGTGATTATTAAGAGATTTTTCCCTGAGCTCTGTGCCTCATGCATGCATTGGTAACCTCAGACGATGTAAAACTCCTATCTACTCGTATAGAATCTAGGTCCCCGTGACGTCACGTGGAGTGGCATCGCATGGGCGCCAATCTGGCCTTTTTCAAATGAGGATAAAATTGACCGTTAACATTCATCTTAACTGGGATTTCTAAAACCAAATAATTTGTATATTGTGAATACACTAATGGTGGGTAACGAATCGCAATCAATGCCTTCAGTTTTCTCTGATGAAGGAAACTATCCAATTCGCGAAAAAGGCCAAAGTTCGTTTTTATTTACGGTCTCTGTCCAGTCCTCGATCAGTCTCTGTCCAGTCCTCGAGCAGAGAGGACGTCCCTTGCAGTAGCTCCCTAAGTGGAAGTTGAACCGTTGACCATGGTCAGGGAGGGGAGTGAGGTTACAGTTTTGAAGTGTTCCGGGTGCAAGAAAAAGCTGAGAAATGGCGTGCAATGTGGGAAGTGCGGGAAATGGTTCCATTTTAAGTGCTCCAGATGTGCGATTGAGGACTGCATTAAAGAAAAATGGCACTGTTTTCAATGTAATTCGGTGTCAGATATGTTGCAACAGAAGGAGAAGGAAAGGATTATTAAGAGTCTGAAGGAGGAGATATCTAGGCTTTCCTCCCAAATGGAAGCGCTAAGTGCGGAAAATGAAATTTTGAGAGTCAAACTTCATCAGAAGGAATGTTGCATTAGTTGCAATTCTAGGAGCATTGGTGTTGAGGTTTCCTCGAATGTGCGCGAGGCAGTGACTTCCGAGCGGAGTCAATGCAGGCAAGCAGTTAGGGCGACACAGAAAGCGGTTGAGGGAGCAGAAACACCCGAAGTTGGGAAGAAGGACGAGAATGGGAGACCTCCGGAAGAAGTGGCGGAGGAGGGGAGGGGAGCGCTTGATGGCCCACAGATGGGTGGAGTCCTTCCTGGAAGTGCAGTAAGGAAGGGCACCCCAAGGGTTCGTATTATGGGGGACTCACTACTGAGACATGCTGCGGAGATACCGAGGCTTAAAGGGTATGTGGTTGATTGTTTCCCTGGTGTGAGAACAGAAGGTCTGGAGAGGATCATTGGAAGAATGAAGACCGAAGAGAAGACTAATGGTGGCAATGACGAAGTGGTGGTCATTCACGTTGGGACAAATGACGTGAAAAGGGCTAGAACAAGTGACCATGTGGTGGGGTGGGTATGGGATATGTGCACACTTGCTAGAACGGCTTTCAGTTCGGCAAAAATAATCATAAGTGGGATTCTGAGAAGGCGAGATGTGCCGGACAGAATCATAGATTATATAAACGAAGGTTTTGATTGGGTTTGCAAAATGAAGGGGATGTTCTTTGTGGATCCGAACTGTTGGGTAAAGTCAATTGACCGTGGAAGAGATGGGTTGCATTTAAATAGATCCGGATCGCAGAAGTTTGGAAAACTAATTTGTGATGTTGTGGAAATGTATTTGTCGGGAAACTAAAGAAGGGACTTGGTGGTGATGATCATAATGCTGATCACAGTGGGGAAGTTATTGTGAAGGGTGAAATGGAAGTTACAGGGATACAATATTGTAATGAAATGAGTAAGTCCGTTTCAGACGGGAGTGAGGGTCCCTATATGGATACAGGGAAAGGAAATACACTAATGTGCAGGAGTGCAAGTGATACAGACATAATAGAGACGTTAACAGGAGGTGTTGAACAAATAGGAGAGTTCTACAGCGATGTAAATACGCTAATGTGCAGCACATCGGCGGGAAATGTCACCATCCCCAATACTTCACAGCACCAAGGTAAGATCTTAAAAATTCTTCAGGTTAACTGCCGCAGCATAAGAAACAAAATTATTGAATTTCAGTCGCTAATTGAATTGTGTAATCCTGACTGTGTAGTAGGCACTGAGTCGTGGCTTAGAGAAGATATCAACTCGAAAGAAATATTTCCAGATGAGTTCAATGTATACAGGAGGGACAGGACTGACAGGGGAGGGGGGGTATTCATTTGCGTCAAGTCTAACTTATTGAGTAGCCTAGAATGGGTAAGGGCAGATTTCGAAATGCTGAGTGTAAATATATACACGAAGGAAAAAGGAAAAACCTTAAATTTAATTGGACTTTACAGAAAACCGGATGAGGATATGAGTATACTAGAGGCTCTGGCGGATGCGTGCGCCGAAAAACCGAACAAACAAATCCTCATAGCAGGGGATCTTAATCTGCCAAATGCCAACTGGGATGGTAATGCTAAAGGCAATGGCAAGGTTCAAAAACTTGTAAATAGACTAGTTTATGAAGAGGGATTCGAGCAGCTTGTGAAGGGACCAACGAGAGGAAGTAAAATATTAGATGTGTTCCTTATAAGGCCATTTAAGGGGGTGCAAAGCTTTGAGTTAATACCGGGTATAAGTGATCACTCGGCGGTTTCTATTGAGCTAGAGTTGTCACCCACTAAGTCAAAGAAAAAAGTTGAAAAATTCATCTGGAACTATAAGAAAGGAAATGTGACGGCTTTTAAAAACATGCTAAGAGAATATTTTCCAAAATGGGCGGGTCAAGGTGCTACTTTGGATGAAATTTGGGATTCTTTTAAGAATATTTTGCTCGAGTGTATAGAAAAATTCGTTCCTAGGAGAAGGCTTAAACATAACAGTGATCCAGAGTATTATAATGTAAATATAAGAAGACTGAAAAGGAAGGCAAGGCGTGTGTATAAACAAAGAAATATAAGCCCTAAAAACCTTGAAACTTATAAAAATATAATTAAAAGATTTAATATTGAAAAAAGGGAAGCCCGGGAGAGCTATCTGGTAAATATGCTAAGCCAGAAGAATACTAATAAATTTTTCAAATATATTAGAAGGAAAAAAGATATTAATAACGACATATCTATGATCGTGAGTGAAGGTGGGAAAGTTATTTTAAATGACAAAGACAAAGCAAACGAACTAAATAAGTGGTACGCTAGGAGCTATAAGGATAGGGATGGTAATTTTGATTCAAACTCTAACACCGAAGATTGTGAACCCTCATTATTATTATCTAGCCGTGGACAAAATAAATTCGACTATATAAGCGTGACAGATAATGAAATTTTAAAACTAATACGGAAACAGCAGAGAAATAAATCAATGGGTCCTGATAATGTGTCCATGGATGCATTAAAATTAGGGGATGAAGCAATAGTTCCTTACATTAGAAGACTTGTTTTAGTCACACTAAATAATGGGGACTTACCTTCCGAATGGAAAATGGCAACCGTCATACCTATTTTTAAGGGGGGTGATAAAACTAAAGTAGATAATTATAGACCAGTAAGCCTAACGTCAGTAGTGTGTAAATTAATTGAAAAAGTCATCGCTAGGTACTTGCGCGAATTTTGGGCCACAAATGATTGGCTATTCAAGTATCAACATGGGTTCAGGAAGGGCTTTTCTTGTGAGACCCAGTTACTTGGGTTATCGCAAGACATTGCTGAAGTCCTGGATCAAGGCAGTGAAATTGATGCGGTGATCATTGACTTCAAAAAAGCTTTTGATACAGTGCCACACGCTCAATTGATAGAGAAAATTAGTAGGCTACAGATAGATGATAGGATTAAAGTATGGATTAGGGAATTTTTGAAAGGTAGATCTCAGAGGGTAAGAGTAGGTGAAGGTTATTCTATGGAGATAGCGGTAACATCAGGGGTCCCGCAAGGAAGCGTATTAGGTCCGCTATTGTTTCTAATTTATATTAATGACATCCATGTGGGAGTTGACTCCAATATACGACTTTTCGCAGATGATTGCATAATCTACCGAAGTATCAAAGCCAGGGAAGACCCGTGTATCCTTCAAAATGACCTGAAAAAAATATCTTCATGGATAATCTCCAACAAAATGGATGTGAATACGGGAAAATGCAAGCAAATTACATTCACGAGAAGGAGAAACACGGAGAATCGGTCATACAGCTTGCTCGGGGAAAATATTTCCAAAGTTAGGGACTTAAAATACTTGGGGGTTAATTTCACATCTAATCTTGATTGGGGAGTGCATATCGATCAGGTGGTAGGGAGATCATTTAAAACCCTGCATTGGGTCATGCGGAATATAAAAGAGAGCAAAAGAGAAACTAAAGAAATGGCCTACAGGACCATGGTTCGTCCTGTACTTGAATATGCAACTTCTGTGTGGGATCCCCACTTTAACAATGAATCTTCTAAGCTTGAAAGAGTTCAGCGAAAGGCAGCCAGGTACACTCTAGGAAAACATGGAAGAGGGGAAAGTGTATCAGCAATGCTAGGGAGCTTAGGATGGAAACCTCTAAAAGTGAGAAGAACCATTAATAGGCTATGCGGGGTATACAAAGCATTCACAAAAGAGCAGGGTTGGAAAGAATTAGGTCTAAAGCTGGGCTCACCCTGCTACATAGGAAGGAAAGACCATAAATTTAAAATTCAATTGAAAAAACAGAAAACAGACATTTTGAGAAAATCCTTCCTGCATAGAGGAATTAAAGAGTGGAATGACCTACCTGAAGTGATTTTTAAGATCTTCCCTTCAAATGCCAAAATTTTTAGGAAGAAGTGTGAAGCACTGACCTATTGATTTAGTACATAATGGTTCAAAAAGAGAGTTTGAAGTTGGGTCAATGCTTATTTTTTAGTTGTATTATATTAGAATTAATGTATTTAATGGATTGTTTTAAAATTGTTTTATTGGGATAATGTTAAATTCTTAGTTGTATGTGATTAGAATTTGGGTGTTATTTTTATCATGGATATATATTCTGGTTCTTTTTCTCTGTATTATGTGCTTCCTGATTTTATGTTACCACCCGACATTATGGTCGACTTGTAACAATTTATGTAATAATAATAATAATAATAATAATAATAATAATAATAAAATTTCGCATTATTTCGCGTTATTTCCAGATATTGCGTCTCGCGAATTTCACGGATCTCTACACATTGAACAAAAAATGAAAAACGATGTTGCAGAAGTGCAAATTCTTGCACATATTAAACTTTTCTAGCGATGATTAAATAAAATGCAAAATGATGGTAGAATACATACTGAAAATTCTTGTACGGATTACAGATTTTGTGTGGAGATCAAAAAAATGCAAAATGATGGTGGTGATTTGAAAATTATTGTAGGTTTCCAAGTTTACAAAAATTGCAAAAGGATATTGAGGAAATGAAAATACTCGCACTGATAGCAGTACTTCAATAGGGAAAAAAATGAAACAAAATGATGTTGTGGGAATTAAAATTCTATACAGATCACAAGTATCATGCGAAGAACAAAAAACATCAAACAGGTGGTACGGATTCCAAATTCTTGCGCATAACAAAGTTTGCATGCAAAAAAAAATTAATGGAAAACATGGGACGGAATTAAAATTCTTGTACATATGGCAATCTACAATCGGAGAACAAAAAACTATACATAGGATGGAAATTCTTTTATAGATAATTTATTTCATGCTGAGAACAAGAAATTGTAAAATGAAGGTACTGAAATGAAAATTCTTCTATGGAGCAAATTTTTCTGTGGAATCAAAAAAGTGAAGATTGATGGTGCGGAATGGAAAATTCTTGTCATTATCCAATTTTTCACACATTGAACAAAAAATGCTAAATGAAGTTACATAAGTAATATTCTCATTCAGATTAAGTTTTCTTGCTAAGAATAAAAAATTCAAAACTGAAGTATGGTGTGGTATTTTGAGGAGGCGATCGACAGCTTAGGTCATTTGCGCCATGAGGGAAGGGTATGGAAGGAAGTGTGGAGAGAAACCCGGCGCACAGTGGGCTGAAATCGAAAAAAGCTGGCCAAAAATCATATCTTCCATATTTTTATAATTAGCTCGACGAAATTTTTCCTACTATTCATATTTGGGTTATATAACATCAATATAAAGACATTTTGCCGAAAAATTGACCCTGGGAAATTTTTTGAACAAATTCGCGGAGACGAAAAAAAAAACAAAAATCGACTATTTGGACGGCTTCAGTTAAGAGGGAACTTTTAATTGAAAATAATAGTTAGGAATAAAAAAGTAAGTAGTTTAACATGAAATTTAATAATTTAAATAAAAATGTTCATATAAAATACAAATTATTTTTTTAAACATTATTAATGATTTAGTCAACTAATTTTGCGTTAACACTTTGAAAGGACACATAAAAAATCACCTAGCAAAAAATTTATACCATAAACCAAAATGCCACATAATACTATTTATGAACCATAATATATTAACATAAATATATAAAACATAAGAAAACATAAGGGATAAATTTACCAGCCCACTACCAGTTTTCATCGGATTCCCAGCCGTCACTGTCCTCATCAGAAGTTGGCTCTTCTAATACAAGTAAGTTTCGTATATCCTTTGAAACATTTCTTTTAGCATTTGTACATACATAACTATTGGATATAAGATAATCCGAAGTAAGGAGGAATCTTCGGAAAAGATCTCCCATTTCTTCTAGGTGCAAAATTTTTCGCGTGTGGTGCGCTCCGAATCTTCTGATATCTTTGTGGAGAGATTCCAAAGTCCTCCTAAGAAAATTGGCCAATTGGAAGCACTGCTGACTTGGCAAGTGATGCTGCATGAAACTGCACTTTGTGCACCGTGGGAGGCATGTAGTATCACGGATACATATCCACAAAAAGGGATGCAGTTTCTGAGCAGTACTCGCTGAAATTGGCGTAATCTATCTCAAGTCCAGATGTCAGAGCTTTTAAAATAGAGGTAAACCTTGAGATGAGTTCCTAGCTAATACCTATTTAAAAAGGAAAAAAAGTCCTCACCAAATCCTTCTTTCAAAAAATTTTAAATATTCATAACAAATTTTGGAATTAATAAATAAAAATCTATATAATATGACTTTTTGGTGGTAAACATACCGGTAATTTCTGATGTTAGCTTAGGTTCAGAAAAAAACGTCGGGTAGTGTTCCCATCATTAGTCGTGCCTTGACCATGCTTTAACAAGGAGTCTCAAGCAGAGATTCATGCATATCTGTTGGGAGCGGTATATCCTTCTCTAAACAACATCGAAATTTTACTGCAAACCTAACACTGGTTCTCTTGCATTCTTTCCATATCTTGATATACCCATTGAAAACGTATTTATCCATGAAATTCTTCAACATTTCCTTTGTCTTCTCGTCTTTCCCCAATTTTAACTTATCTTAAAGATATTGAAGGGCCAATTCACGTTTTGACGACAGCGAATATCCCATTTCATTAACAATAACGTTATGTATTTCTTTGCGGGTTACGTTCATGCGCTCGATTTTCTCTCGTCCGAAATGTTAACAATCTAAATCACCGCGTAAGGAAAGCTAAATTAGAACATATTTCCCTAAATAATACACACGTTCACAGAGATATTTTACTTGGAAAACGTACCTTTTTATCGTTCCGAGATATCCTTCACTAGTGGTAGTTCGGCCTCAACGCTGAAATTGCACGATATAGGGAAAAAAATCCTCGTTCTTTGCTTCCATAGCACAAGCACGCACATCCTTTCGCACTTACGAACACAAACTGACTAATTTTCTCGGTAAAATTGTGGAAGAGAATAGTTTTCAACCAATTGGAGAGAAGCATTTGTGGAAAACCCCGTGCGAAGGGAAGCGATCCTCAACAGTGCAATAACCCTTTCATAGATCGAGGCAATAAAGCAATAAGCGGCATTTCTACAAAGGGACAGTTATGAAACGAGTACAGAACTTCTTTAACGCCAGATAAGAATCATAACACGGTGGTTGGGTTTTCGGGTACAATAGGGATTAACGTGGTCGGCAGGGTAGTGCCCGCCGCCACTGCGCGGGCGGCGCTCCGCCACACGTGTGCCCTTTACAGTGTTTGAGCTGATGGGAGTTAGGTATAAAAGGCCTAGAAGAGTACAGATAGCAGAATATGCGAGTGTGTAGTGTTAAGAATTGGGCTTTCCAAGAATTAATATATAATTATTTGCAGCCGCCCGCTTCCCGGGACAAGAATATGACTTGCCGGCGCAATCGTTGAGTCCATTATATGACTTATGAAGGAAATCGTAATGTGCTCTTGGAAAAATTGGTACAATAAGACTAATATGGCATGCTAAATGTATACAGAGTTTATAAGTGTAGACAAGTGTAATTTCGGCTCACTTTTGGCGAATTATCGTCGACTACAGCTAAGTCTGATCAAAGGTTAGCAAATAACCACCGCGTCGGGCGGTTGGACATTCATGCACGTAACTTGATGGGAGAGGCGGGGTGGCAGATTGGGGCAGGATTTTTCAGTTGATAACTAAAGTTGACACTTCATTATATAATGTGGTGCTAAACACTTCGTGAAGCAAAGTGAAAAACATCAAGTTTTTCTCTACATTATGTTAAAAATACGTGAAAAATAGGACATTTTAATTGTTTAAATAAAACTTATAAATATTATCGCTAGAATTAAAACTTTCACTACAATGGATTTTAAAAATGTCAATTTATATTATGTAATGATTTAAATTTAGGCATTTTTAAATATAACGCAACAGCAGAAAAAAACTTCAGTCAATCTTTTCAAAAAATGGGGAAAAAATTTTGCGATCATTTTTCATTAAATTGACAGATGTCTCCTGCTTTAAAAAAATTAGTTATAAATAAAATTATTTCAGTAATTTGGTCACTGATTATTCTATAATTTGAAAATATAATAGTTTTTTCCCAATTAAAAAGTGAAAAAAATCATTTTTGGCCAGCTTTTTTCGATTTCAGCCCACTGTGCGGCGTCGGCATTAGCCTGCTCTTAACGAAAGGCGCCAAGGGGACCACGGCTTTACGTCCCATCCGACGGACGGAGTGTTGCGCTTGAAATGTCCACACAACATTCAAGCAGGGATCGGGCAGTCTTTGAAAATTCTCTGCCGCTGCCGGGATTTGAACCCGAGCCCGCTGGGTGGGAAGCCAACACTCTAGCCACCACACCAACCCGATCCCCTCAAAACTGAAAGTATGGAAATAAAATTCTTGATGAATGATGGTACTGAATTAAAATTCTTGTACAGATCCTCAATCGAAAACAATGAATGAATGAGTACCATTTGATCTCCCATCAGTTCAAACGGTTCAAACACTGGAAAGGGCTCAGAGTGGAAGCGGGCACTACCCTGCCTACCGCGTTAATCCCTATTGTGCCCGTAAACCCTACCTCAGTCTTACGATTTTTACCTTGCGTTTAAGAAGTTAGGCACTCAAAGCCTAGCTGTCCGTTTGTAGAAATTCCGCTTATTGCTTTACTGCATCGTTATATGAAAGGTTTTAGCCATTTTGTGCATCGCTTTTCTTCGATACGGGTGATTCCTACGAGGTGGCTTGCACGGGAATTTCCACAAATGCTTCTTCCCTCTCAAACATTCCTCTCACGATTTTACCGAGCAAATTAGTCAGCTTTTACTAGTGAGTGTAAAAGGATCTCGGTGCTTGTGCGACGGAAGCGAAGAACCAAGGTTCATTTTCCCTAGATCGTGAGATTTCAGCGTTGAAGACCGGAGGATATCTCGCATTGATAAAAAAGTATGGAGGGAATTTTTTTCTAATTTCGATTTTCTTCTTCGGTGATTCAGGTTGTTGATATTTCGGATGAGAAAAAATTGAGCGCATGGTAGTAACACGAAAAGAAATACATGACGTTATTGTTAATGGAAGTGGAAATTCGCTGTTCTCAAAACCTAAATTTGCTGTTCCTTATATCTTCTCAATAAGTTTAATTTGGAGAAAGAAGAGAAGGCAAATGAAATAATGCAGATTGTCCTGAACAAATACTTTTTCAATACGTATTTCTAGAAATGGGACGAATGCAAGAGAACCAGTGACATTTTTGAAAAAAATGTCGATGTTGTTTAGAGAAGGATATACCCAGCTGACATGCATAATAATTTCCTTAAGACTCCTTGCTCAGGTAGTAACCTACTATTGTTTAACGTATTCGCATTGGCTTTACTTTCCTACAAGGCGATTTTATATCACTATTGCTATCTAATTCCAGTTTTTTTAGTAAAGCAGCAAAGAAAGGCATAAGAACGACTTTCAGAGGTCTAGTGATAGGTCTAACAATAAGAGCAGAGAAGCCACTGATTTGAGAAAGCATCATCAGCTGAGATATTGCTTTCCACATCTATGACACTGCGCTCGCAAGGGAATTTGACGCAATAAAGTTTATAATGTTCAATTGTTGAATTAAGGGTCAGCCACATCGGTAGTACTTTCTAAATAAGAACATGAAATCCGTTTTAGCTAAGGATCTACAGGTATATTACCACCATTGCAAATTTGAATTGAACGTGGTCATTGTAGAAATTGAGGGGCAGTGGAGAGATTCATTAGTTCGCTGGTAGAATATTCAAGCAAAGAAGTAGATGGTACTGTTGGAGTATACCGTTTTATGATTCCGTCGGTTATTCTATCTATGAAGGTTTAACTTACCAAATATTCCTTCCCGCCTCCATTTCTCAACACACTCGCGGATAAGTTAGAAAGACTATGTAATGGATGTGGCATGAAGTTTTATCATAAGAAGTGCGTGGTTATGCGGCCCGCGGAATTCGAGAGAAATCGGAGTCTTCGACTCGTCTCGTCGGCAGGAAGATTCGTTCCCCAACATGCAACCAATGCGGTATTCACCGCGGCCAGGAGCCACAAGCAACAACTGGGGCGCATGGTGTAAAATATGAATTTAATTTCGGCGTTATAATCCAACGTAAACTTAAAAATTCTGCGAGAATCGGGGATTTCTGTTTCATAAGTTAATTCGACCTGGATATCGTGTTGGCGATCATGAATGTGGCTAATGATATTGCAAAAAATCAATTTATGTCGTAGATATAACAATTATTAATAATAACGAATAACTTATCAATAACATTATATTTTTGGTTCCATTGCAATGCTAAAAATGGTGTTTTTGAGTAAATAGAGAGAAATGCCGCTAGGTGTCGTCCGACCTCACGGATATTATGACTGTTCCTATTGTTGAAAGGAGCGAGGGAGTCCACCTGACTCGCAGCGGTGATTCAGTATTGCCTTGTGGCCGGAGTGGTGCGGTGCAGTGCACGTTGTGAGACTCCGAGCCGAATCATCGGGGGAGAAAAGAGAAGGCTACGCAGCGAAAGGTAGGGTGGACATCTGGGCGTTCTCTCTCTCCTCTTCTTAATACTTATAGGAAATGAATAGTTTTCGTTATATTTTTCCGCGAAAGCTTCAATAATTAAAAAAAAATTCCAAATAGCGTTAAAGACCAGAAATAAGTCACGTATCCAGGAAGATAAAGATAAAGAATTTATGGGATTCGGTTGTTGAATTCCAGCATAAAATTATCTTTCATAATGCATATAAGGCGCCTAGTGCTTTATGGACGTGGTGATAAATATAGCCTAAGGCAACATTATTTACTATAAAAACCTCCTGAAGAAACCAGATACGCGACTGCGCGGATGAAAACAATTTCTTTTCGTATACATTGAGTACTTTAACAATAATACGACATCCGTTGAGTTGAAAAATTGGGCATGGGCACAAGGAATGCTTATAATTTATTTTAATTTTTAGGTTAACACACTATGATCTGGTAGGTGTAGAGGCTGTAGTGTTGGCTTTTCACCCTTAGCGTCCAGATTAAAATACCATTAGAGGCTGAGGTTTTTCAAAGAGTTCCCGCTGCCTGGTAGCGTACTTCGTGGAGGGCAGTTGAAGCACAGCACTTCGTCCGTCGGATGGTATGACAATCCGTATAATTGCCATGAATTTTATTAGTGATAGTGTAATTTAATCTTCACCTCTTACCTCTTGCTCCTCATTGTGGTTGATGTTTTATTTTTATTCATTATTATATTATTGCAATGATTCCATTCATTTTATCTGCTTAAATGAAGTTGGTTTCAAAATACATATGGTATATATGATAGAATTAACATAAATTATTACTTTTCAACGCTTAATAGCAAACAATATATCAGTAAAAATAATCACAGGTGCACCAATGTTGAATGATTCACATTTTTTTCAATGGTATGAACCAGGTTTCGACAGGATTCACTGTGTCATTCCTAAAAATAGCCAGCATTTTGCCGAATAAAGCCATTCACCCTTGAGTTGAACAATAAATTATTCCTGCATCATCATCAGTGGCTAACAATCCTGAGTTTGTTTTCACGTAGCTCTCCACCCAATTCTATTATCCGTTAATCTTTCCAAACCTACGCATTTCTTTTTTTCGACATCCTTCTTTCCCTGTTCCGTTTATTTAATTCAAGGTCATTGTTTTCCGTTCTTGCCGTGTAATTGTCCCACGACGATTGCCATCGTATCTTAAGATATGTCCTATAAGGATGTTCCTTCTTCTTGACAAGGTTTGCATGAGAATTCCCTTCTCTCCTACTTTTCTTCCGTGTACTGTAAAGAAATGGATATGCCGAAAAATCGAGGCTTGAACAACCTAAGTAAGTGATGAAGTAATTGCCTCTGATTAATAGTTTCAAAATGTTGGTGGTACTAATCATAGCATCAATATGATTATAACTTGAAGATTTTTCCCGAGGTTAAAGATTGATCTGGATTTCCCCAATATTTGTCATATTAAAAATTTTAGTTTAGATTTTATCGTAATCGATTTTTCCGTCCTTAGGCGGGTACCGCGCTCAGAGGGCAACTGCGCGTCTTCCGTACCTCACGCTCAGAAGGCAACTGTCCGAAAAGTGGGCCTCAGAGATCAATGAAACTTGAAAAGATATCAATGAGACTTAGAATTAGTAGTGTTATAGTACATCGGGAAGTGTCCTCGAATAACCTTCCACATGAGGCTATATAAACAATTGTTTAAACAAAAAACGTATTTAAACATTTAGAGGTCACGTGTACTGCCGCATAAATATAAGTCATAACGTTTGAGCCGTTGTCCTTAGGTCACTGTTTCCGACTCCCACGTCCCTGGTTCGAATCTCTTTTGTGGCACTTCTTCAATCATTTCTTTCTATTCATCTACTTTTTACTTTTCTGGAACATAGACATTTCTTGATATTTGCGCCGATGAAAGAGAAAAGTTTTAAATCAAATGTAGCTAGAAATGAGACGGTTTATATATGACACACATAAAGCATAGCAACAATCACAACAATGAATGCACCAAAAGTCACATAAGTGTGAAACATTGCGCCGATTGCGCGGAGCTATTAAAAAAAGGTGTTGACTTCTGGAAGTATTCTGATCCATGACAACGCCCGTCCTCTCAGAAAATCAGGGTCCGCCATTATGTTTCATATCTGCAACAAATTTTACAATTAAATCATAATTTTCAATTCCCAATAATCAAGAATAGGTACCCTTTTAAAAACACTATATTTTTTGTTTCATTGCAATACTATGATACACAATAGGTATAGCATTGATAGATAGTATTGTCTTGAATATGGTGAATCTCAGAAAAAGTTCATACCGGCGTTTTTAGCGAAATTAATTCCATTTTGGCTATTATATAGCACATTGACTACAACTTTGTAAACTTTTGTAGCTAAAAACATTTTTTTTTTAATATGTGGCGTGGTTTTCCAATGTCAGTCCACTGTGCAAAGTTACGTGATCATCTTCCAGTCTCTTCTTCATGGGAAATGAATAATTTTGGTTACATTGAGCCGTGAATGTTTAAAAAAAAACTCGAAAGAAATTTAAAATAGGATTTTTTTTTGGCGTCGCAGACTGGAAGTAAGTCATATTTGATATGTAGAGTACAGAGTTTTAACAGAAAATATATAAGAGGGATGATTTTTTAAATCTCCGATCGGTCAACTAAATCGTCATACTGGCGATCGGCGGGTACGAAAATGAATTTACCGAAAGACACCTAAAAAACCAAGAAAATTCAGCCCATCCTTAAACAATAGAATGGTTATGCTGGACGTGTTTTGAGATCAAAAGGGTGTGTTGCTTGTGGGTACAAAAATAAATGCATCTGCTGAGTGTTAACCATTTCGCCGAATGCGCTATTACGCTACTCAAAGCATCCGATGAGACATGCTGACTTCTGGGAGCGCTTTGATCCATGACAACTCTTGTCCTCTCGGCGCTGGTATAGCCCAACTGCTCCTTGAGGAGTTTCAATGGGACATTTACGATCACCCTCCGTGCAATCCTGAACTGGCGATTTTGACGTCCACCTTTTCGCTTGAGTGAGAATGAGGCTCTAAGGATAGCGTTTTCAAACGGACGCTTCAGGATAACGGTAAAATTCATTGAAAGTTATCCGCTCCAGCGCTCTATGAAATAGTTATTGTAAGGCATGCCCGGAAACACGACTAATTGAAAAGTAACCGAAAGTGTACTTTACATTTAGCAATTAAATGATATTTAAACAATCAATTTATCTTCTATACAGGACATCATGAAAAGTATCAAAAGTTTAAGTAAATTTTTGTCGTTGGTAGTTCTTAAAATGTTGTCTTTAGAGGCTAATTTAAACACATTTGTCGGGAATATTTGAGGGCTATGGAATACCCCCGTTACAGTAGACGATGTTCCATAGCACCTAAATCCCCGGCCGAATTTCTGCCCCACCCCCAAATTAAAACTCTAAATTTCTCCCATGTTCATGACTCATCGGATGATGAAAAGCACTCGCAAAAAATAATAAAAATGTAAAATATTCTGGTATAGATTTTGAATTCCAAGCACGAAAGTCATAAAGATGATACAAAATATCGTATATAAATTAATTTATTCTGGTATTTATAAATATTAGCCACAGTGTTCATTTATTCTGTGCCATCTACACCTGAGGGGGTCGGGTTTCAAGAGGATCAGAAGACTTTAATACCACCGAACTCCACCCAAGTATAAACAGTAGTCAGTGTTATTAAATATTATGTATTGATTATTAATTATAATTAAAGTTTAGCAGTTTTGGATACCGTAGTTTATGCCACGAAAGTGAATTGACATTCGGATGCAAGTTAATCACATAGTCATTTAGAGTTGAGCTGCGCCTTCAAATATGGCCGTAATTGTTGAATAAGGATTTATCGTGAAAAAAATTATCACATATTAATTTTGTGTATTACGACTCCACATTGGTGATTATGATTGGCAACAGTATAAACACGTGAAAGGAAATGTGTAAATGCATGAACATGCCATGAGAATGCACCGTGAAATCATCTATATTTTGCAGGCGATTAAACAAAAAATAGAACATGCCTTGATTTGTTTCCTTAATTCACGTATTCTCGTACTTGTAAATTCCCTGCCTTAAGACAGTAAAATTAACATAACATATCTGCAACTATTTCATCCATATCTACATAATACCCTGCGAGCGACCTCTTGGGTGTTTGGCAGAGGGTGATTACTCAATATCATGAAGCATGCAAGAGGATTCCCACATGAACACCACACGATCATAAAAACGTTACGTAATTATACTACCATATCATTGGAAAGGCAAAACTTGACATCTACTCTTCAAGGTAGTCAGCTGGATTGCGCAAAACATACTGTGAGAGATACTAGACAAATTCAGAAACATGCATAAAAATAAATATGTTAGTAGGCTACATCCCACACAGAAAATAAACATCTATTAGATATCTAATAGATATCTACAGATAGATAAATAGTTATCTAATAGACATCTATCATAGATATCTATTAGATATATTATTGTCAAAATAGCAGCAGTTCTAATAGATATCTACGGTAGATGTCTATTAGACATCTACTGTAGATGTCTATTAGATGTCTACTGTAGTTGTCTATTAGATATTTAATTATCTGTTTTATACTTATCTATATCTATAAAAAAATTTCTCATGCCTATGCTTGATGCAATTAACATTAATGAAAAAATTGTCGCCGTATGATCAAAATGAAAACTACAAAAAAAATACCGCGACGTGGCATTGAACTTGTATTCCCCACTCCGCAGCCAAACACGCTCACCACTACACCAGCAGATCTTGTTGAGGAAGTTGTGCTTTTTTGAAATATTATAACAATTGTTAAAATAACACTCGGAAATAAATTAATTACAGCCAAACTAAGGCCCATTCAATGGAATCATACATCTATTCATAGATGAAAATAGACAATATATAGGTAGATACAGTTGACATAGTCGCCACGCATCGTTCTACGCGTCGCAAAATTTTTTAAGTCCGCCATCACTCCAGGGGCCTAAGTCTGTAACTTCGTTTTCTCCCGAGTTGGGAGACAAGAGACTCGTGAAGCTCCAGTTTCATCCAACTGAAGTCTGTAACGGTAACGGAGAAAACTTTCTCCCAGTAACGGAGACTCTGACTCTCCTGGAGAGTATCATTCTCCCGACTGAAGTCCGTAACGCGATTTGGAGACTCTGACGCGCCCTGGACGGGAGCTTGGGAGTCACCCGCCCGGGACCCGGCGATTCATTTTCTCCATAGGAGAATCGAGGAAAATACCAATGGCGGACCGTTGTGGGCGATCGTACTGCAGTTCTAATTGTATTCTAATATGGTTTTTTACGTATTTGTGACAAAATAGAACACGAAAATGCATTCTTCAAGTTAGGCAGGCAACTTATGTAGTGTAATTTGTGACAAGAATAGAAATTTTTGTATGGCTGCATTTGCAAGGAAACTACGTGCAGTGAACTTTCATTGTGCCTCTAGTATAAGTGAAAAAAATTTGTGTCCTTAGTGTACCCCTTAGTGAATTGATTGCACATAGACGATGAAGTAAAGAGTGAAGTGTGTTGTGAATGTAACATCTTCGACGAAATTATTTCGCACGTATATAATTTAGGCTACGAATCAACTGTATACATTACGATGAAAGGTATCTAACTATGTATTGCGAAGGGGATATGTTTCATATTTGAACTAGTCTTACTTTAGGGATACATCGAACGCCTGTTAATTTTTATTCGTTTGTTCGCTTCTAAGTTCTGTTTGATTTTATTACGTATTGCATCTATTTCCAATTCCCGTTGTGAGATGTGAGGTTTTGGCCAAGGTGCGTATAATTACGCACCTTAAGGTGCCAAAACCCAATTGGGTTTTGGCAATGTTTACATTTCACGCATTTCGTTGTGTTGTTGTTTGTTTTTGTTTTGGTCATGTTACGGTGAGAGTGATAGTGAAATTCGAAGTTTGTTGGTGTCACAATAACTGGTTTAGCAATTTGTTTCAACCTATTCATTTAATTGTCTTCGCAATGTTAATGTGAAATAACGTAATCTGATTCTAAGTCGTTAGTGATGAGTAGGAAGTGAGGTGTAAAGAATCCTTTCGAACTTCAAGGAGTGCAAATTCTTTTAGTGTGTGCAAAGTGATTGGAAAACCGATTATCATGTTTTATTAGTGTTACATAATAGTGTTTTATATTTATTGTGAGCCAAGATATTTATTGAAACAGTTGATTCCGAATATAATGATTATAAGTATTAAAAAGATAGAAATGTGTGCGTTGTAGTGCTGTATGTGATATGATGAGCAATAAATATGTACAAGTAAGGGTAATTTTGCTTTGTTTTCTCTATATATACCTCTAGTAAACCATTTTCCCCATGTTTTCGCTATTCTACGCTGTCAGTATTTGAAATTTTTAAAAGTAGCGAGGCAGGTTGTTGTGTTTCCTAAACTATAACATTTTGGGAGATTGTAACATATGCTACTAATTGCTGGCACGTAGGTATTTGCAAGAATAACTATGTACCATTCACACATTTATCTTAACGTTATTTTCTTTACGATTCTTTTCTGCATAGTAAAGTTTTTCAATTTTCTTTTTCCACTCCCACATTGTGTATTTCAGCTTTTTGAGGATAAATGCATGTAATACTGACGTTGATAGTTATGTTTTTCCATACTCATCATGCATTCACCAATGAAAGTAAGCATCCGAAGTGCAAAAAAATATGCCATATATATCATCAATGAATACAGCGGCCGTTTGTATACAAGATTACCTCCATCTAAAACATAAAAATGCTTTGGTGTTACGCATTAGTCTCTCCTTTTTCAATGGTATAATATACTATTTTGTGTGTACTAATGAAGAAATATATCTGCGATGGATTTAAATCGATTTATCCACTATCAATTATAATTTCGATGCATCAATTTCTTTTATTTGAAAGTTTAACTTTAATGATGAACGAGTAGCCCTTATTACAGGTGAGAATCGTTTGATTTCCCTCTCGTTTTTTTATTTGAAACAAAGCTTTTCTATTGGTTCTTCACGGTATCGCCGGCTTCGGATTCAATATTTTTCATACCTATCTGCTCTTCCTATCCGATACCGAGAATTAGAGTTTTCTCCGGTAGCGGCCAGGAACTGATGTTTTCTCCGCCGAGTTACGGACTACAGTCGGGAGGAAACTACGGGAGAGTACAGAGTCTCCGGAGAAAGGAGAATTCAAGTTACGGACTTAGGCCCCAGGGGCCTAAGTCTGTAACTTCGTTTTCTCCCGAGTTGGGAGAAAAGAGACTCGTGAAGCTCCAGTTTCATCCAACTGAAGTCTGTAACGGTAACGGAGAAAACTTTCTCCCAGTAACGGAGACTCTGACTCTCCTGGAGAGTATCATTCTCCCGACTGAAGTCCGTAACGCGATTTGGAGACTCTGACGCGCCCTGGACGGGAGCTTGGGAGTCACCCGCCCGGGACCCGGCGATTCATTTTCTCCATAGGAGAATCGAGGAAAATACCAATGGCGGACCGTTGTGGGCGATCGTACTGCAGTTCTAATTGTATTCTAATATGGTTTTTTACGTATTTGTGACAAAATAGAACACGAAAATGCATTCTTCAAGTTAGGCAGGCAACTTATGTAGTGTAATTTGTGACAAGAATAGAAATTTTTGTATGGCTGCATTTGCAAGGAAACTACGTGCAGTGAACTTTCATTGTGCCTCTAGTATAAGTGAAAAAAATTTGTGTCCTTAGTGTACCCCTTAGTGAATTGATTGCACATAGACGATGAAGTAAAGAGTGAAGTGTGTTGTGAATGTAACATCTTCGACGAAATTATTTCGCACGTATATAATTTAGGCTACGAATCAACTGTATACATTACGATGAAAGGTATCTAACTATGTATTGCGAAGGGGATATGTTTCATATTTGAACTAGTCTTACTTTAGGGATACATCGAACGCCTGTTAATTTTTATTCGTTTGTTCGCTTCTAAGTTCTGTTTGATTTTATTACGTATTGCATCTATTTCCAATTCCCGTTGTGAGATGTGAGGTTTTGGCCAAGGTGCGTATAATTACGCACCTTAAGGTGCCAAAACCCAATTGGGTTTTGGCAATGTTTACATTTCACGCATTTCGTTGTGTTGTTGTTTGTTTTTGTTTTGGTCATGTTACGGTGAGAGTGATAGTGAAATTCGAAGTTTGTTGGTGTCACAATAACTGGTTTAGCAATTTGTTTCAACCTATTCATTTAATTGTCTTCGCAATGTTAATGTGAAATAACGTAATCTGATTCTAAGTCGTTAGTGATGAGTAGGAAGTGAGGTGTAAAGAATCCTTTCGAACTTCAAGGAGTGCAAATTCTTTTAGTGTGTGCAAAGTGATTGGAAAACCGATTATCATGTTTTATTAGTGTTACATAATAGTGTTTTATATTTATTGTGAGCCAAGATATTTATTGAAACAGTTGATTCCGAATATAATGATTATAAGTATTAAAAAGATAGAAATGTGTGCGTTGTAGTGCTGTATGTGATATGATGAGCAATAAATATGTACAAGTAAGGGTAATTTTGCTTTGTTTTCTCTATATATACCTCTAGTAAACCATTTTCCCCATGTTTTCGCTATTCTACGCTGTCAGTATTTGAAATTTTTAAAAGTAGCGAGGCAGGTTGTTGTGTTTCCTAAACTATAACATTTTGGGAGATTGTAACATATGCTACTAATTGCTGGCACGTAGGTATTTGCAAGAATAACTATGTACCATTCACACATTTATCTTAACGTTATTTTCTTTACGATTCTTTTCTGCATAGTAAAGTTTTTCAATTTTCTTTTTCCACTCCCACATTGTGTATTTCAGCTTTTTGAGGATAAATGCATGTAATACTGACGTTGATAGTTATGTTTTTCCATACTCATCATGCATTCACCAATGAAAGTAAGCATCCGAAGTGCAAAAAAATATGCCATATATATCATCAATGAATACAGCGGCCGTTTGTATACAAGATTACCTCCATCTAAAACATAAAAATGCTTTGGTGTTACGCATTAGTCTCTCCTTTTTCAATGGTATAATATACTCTTTTGTGTGTACTAATGAAGAAATATATCTGCGATGGATTTAAATCGATTTATCCACTATCAATTATAATTTCGATGCATCAATTTCTTTTATTTGAAAGTTTAACTTTAATGATGAACGAGTAGCCCTTATTACAGGTGAGAATCGTTTGATTTCCCTCTCGTTTTTTTATTTGAAACAAAGCTTTTCTATTGGTTCTTCACGGTATCGCCGGCTTCGGATTCAATATTTTTCATACCTATCTGCTCTTCCTATCCGATACCGAGAATTAGAGTTTTCTCCGGTAGCGGCCAGGAACTGATGTTTTCTCCGCCGAGTTACGGACTACAGTCGGGAGGAAACTACGGGAGAGTACAGAGTCTCCGGAGAAAGGAGAATTCAAGTTACGGACTTAGGCCCCAGGGGCCTAAGTCTGTAACTTCGTTTTCTCCCGAGTTGGGAGAAAAGAGACTCGTGAAGCTCCAGTTTCATCCAACTGAAGTCTGTAACGGTAACGGAGAAAACTTTCTCCCAGTAACGGAGACTCTGACTCTCCTGGAGAGTATCTTTCTCCCGACTGAAGTCCGTAACGCGATTTGGAGACTCTGACGCGCCCTGGACGGGAGCTTGGGAGTCACCCGCCCGGGACCCGGCGATTCATTTTCTCCATAGGAGAAACGAGGAAAATACCAATGGCGGACCGTTGTGGGCGATCGTACTGCAGTTCTAATTGTATTCTAATATGGTTTTTTACGTATTTGTGACAAAATAGAACACGAAAATGCATTCTTCGAGTTAGGCAGGCAACTTATGTAGTGTAATTTGTGACAAGAATAGAAATTTTTGTATGGCTGCATTTGCAAGGAAACTACGTGCAGTGAACTTTCATTGTGCCTCTAGTATAAGTGAACAAAATTTGTGTCCTTAGTGTACCCCTTAGTGAATTGATTGCACATAGACGATGAAGTAAAGAGTGAAGTGTGTTGTGAATGTAACATCTTCGACGAAATTATTTCGCACGTATATAATTTAGGCTACGAATCAACTGTATACATTACGATGAAAGGTATCTAACTATGTATTGCGAAGGGGATATGTTTCATATTTGAACTAGTCTTACTTTAGGGATACATCGAACGCCTGTTAATTTTTATTCGTTTGTTCGCTTCTAAGTTCTGTTTGATTTTATTACGTATTGCATCTATTTCCAATTCCCGTTGTGAGATGTGAGGTTTTGGCCAAGGTGCGTATAATTACGCACCTTAAGGTGCCAAAACCCAATTGGGTTTTGGCAATGTTTACATTTCACGCATTTCGTTGTGTTGTTGTTTGTTTTTGTTTTGGTCATGTTACGGTGAGAGTGATAGTGAAATTCGAAGTTTGTTGGTGTCACAATAACTGGTTTAGCAATTTGTTTCAACCTATTCATTTAATTGTCTTCGCAATGTTAATGTGAAATAACGTAATCTGATTCTAAGTCGTTAGTGATGAGTAGGAAGTGAGGTGTAAAGAATCCTTTCGAACTTCAAGGAGTGCAAATTCTTTTAGTGTGTGCAAAGTGATTGGAAAACCGATTATCATGTTTTATTAGTGTTACATAATAGTGTTTTATATTTATTGTGAGCCAAGATATTTATTGAAACAGTTGATTCCGAATATAATGATTATAAGTATTAAAAAGATAGAAATGTGTGCGTTGTAGTGCTGTATGTGATATGATGAGCAATAAATATGTACAAGTAAGGGTAATTTTGCTTTGTTTTCTCTATATATACCTCTAGTAAACCATTTTCCCCATGTTTTCGCTATTCTACGCTGTCAGTATTTGAAATTTTTAAAAGTAGCGAGGCAGGTTGTTGTGTTTCCTAAACTATAACATTTTGGGAGATTGTAACATATGCTACTAATTGCTGGCACGTAGGTATTTGCAAGAATAACTATGTACCATTCACACATTTATCTTAACGTTATTTTCTTTACGATTCTTTTCTGCATAGTAAAGTTTTTCAATTTTCTTTTTCCACTCCCACATTGTGTATTTCAGCTTTTTGAGGATAAATGCATGTAATACTGACGTTGATAGTTATGTTTTTCCATACTCATCATGCATTCACCAATGAAAGTAAGCATCCGAAGTGCAAAAAAATATGCCATATATATCATCAATGAATACAGCGGCCGTTTGTATACAAGATTACCTCCATCTAAAACATAAAAATGCTTTGGTGTTACGCATTAGTCTCTCCTTTTTCAATGGTATAATATACTCTTTTGTGTGTACTAATGAAGAAATATATCTGCGATGGATTTAAATCGATTTATCCACTATCAATTATAATTTCGATGCATCAATTTCTTTTATTTGAAAGTTTAACTTTAATGATGAACGAGTAGCCCTTATTACAGGTGAGAATCGTTTGATTTCCCTCTCGTTTTTTTATTTGAAACAAAGCTTTTCTATTGGTTCTTCACGGTATCGCCGGCTTCGGATTCAATATTTTTCATACCTATCTGCTCTTCCTATCCGATACCGAGAATTAGAGTTTTCTCCGGTAGCGGCCAGGAACTGATGTTTTCTCCGCCGAGTTACGGACTACAGTCGGGAGGAAACTACGGGAGAGTACAGAGTCTCCGGAGAAAGGAGAATTCAAGTTACGGACTTAGGCCCCAGGGGCCTAAGTCTGTAACTTCGTTTTCTCCCGAGTTGGGAGAAAAGAGACTCGTGAAGCTCCAGTTTCATCCAACTGAAGTCTGTAACGGTAACGGAGAAAACTTTCTCCCAGTAACGGAGACTCTGACTCTCCTGGAGAGTATCTTTCTCCCGACTGAAGTCCGTAACGCGATTTGGAGACTCTGACGCGCCCTGGACGGGAGCTTGGGAGTCACCCGCCCGGGACCCGGCGATTCATTTTCTCCATAGGAGAAACGAGGAAAATACCAATGGCGGACCGTTGTGGGCGATCGTACTGCAGTTCTAATTGTATTCTAATATGGTTTTTTACGTATTTGTGACAAAATAGAACACGAAAATGCATTCTTCGAGTTAGGCAGGCAACTTATGTAGTGTAATTTGTGACAAGAATAGAAATTTTTGTATGGCTGCATTTGCAAGGAAACTACGTGCAGTGAACTTTCATTGTGCCTCTAGTATAAGTGAACAAAATTTGTGTCCTTAGTGTACCCCTTAGTGAATTGATTGCACATAGACGATGAAGTAAAGAGTGAAGTGTGTTGTGAATGTAACATCTTCGACGAAATTATTTCGCACGTATATAATTTAGGCTACGAATCAACTGTATACATTACGATGAAAGGTATCTAACTATGTATTGCGAAGGGGATATGTTTCATATTTGAACTAGTCTTACTTTAGGGATACATCGAACGCCTGTTAATTTTTATTCGTTTGTTCGCTTCTAAGTTCTGTTTGATTTTATTACGTATTGCATCTATTTCCAATTCCCGTTGTGAGATGTGAGGTTTTGGCCAAGGTGCGTATAATTACGCACCTTAAGGTGCCAAAACCCAATTGGGTTTTGGCAATGTTTACATTTCACGCATTTCGTTGTGTTGTTGTTTGTTTTTGTTTTGGTCATGTTACGGTGAGAGTGATAGTGAAATTCGAAGTTTGTTGGTGTCACAATAACTGGTTTAGCAATTTGTTTCAACCTATTCATTTAATTGTCTTCGCAATGTTAATGTGAAATAACGTAATCTGATTCTAAGTCGTTAGTGATGAGTAGGAAGTGAGGTGTAAAGAATCCTTTCGAACTTCAAGGAGTGCAAATTCTTTTAGTGTGTGCAAAGTGATTGGAAAACCGATTATCATGTTTTATTAGTGTTACATAATAGTGTTTTATATTTATTGTGAGCCAAGATATTTATTGAAACAGTTGATTCCGAATATAATGATTATAAGTATTAAAAAGATAGAAATGTGTGCGTTGTAGTGCTGTATGTGATATGATGAGCAATAAATATGTACAAGTAAGGGTAATTTTGCTTTGTTTTCTCTATATATACCTCTAGTAAACCATTTTCCCCATGTTTTCGCTATTCTACGCTGTCAGTATTTGAAATTTTTAAAAGTAGCGAGGCAGGTTGTTGTGTTTCCTAAACTATAACATTTTGGGAGATTGTAACATATGCTACTAATTGCTGGCACGTAGGTATTTGCAAGAATAACTATGTACCATTCACACATTTATCTTAACGTTATTTTCTTTACGATTCTTTTCTGCATAGTAAAGTTTTTCAATTTTCTTTTTCCACTCCCACATTGTGTATTTCAGCTTTTTGAGGATAAATGCATGTAATACTGACGTTGATAGTTATGTTTTTCCATACTCATCATGCATTCACCAATGAAAGTAAGCATCCGAAGTGCAAAAAAATATGCCATATATATCATCAATGAATACAGCGGCCGTTTGTATACAAGATTACCTCCATCTAAAACATAAAAATGCTTTGGTGTTACGCATTAGTCTCTCCTTTTTCAATGGTATAATATACTCTTTTGTGTGTACTAATGAAGAAATATATCTGCGATGGATTTAAATCGATTTATCCACTATCAATTATAATTTCGATGCATCAATTTCTTTTATTTGAAAGTTTAACTTTAATGATGAACGAGTAGCCCTTATTACAGGTGAGAATCGTTTGATTTCCCTCTCGTTTTTTTATTTGAAACAAAGCTTTTCTATTGGTTCTTCACGGTATCGCCGGCTTCGGATTCAATATTTTTCATACCTATCTGCTCTTCCTATCCGATACCGAGAATTAGAGTTTTCTCCGGTAGCGGCCAGGAACTGATGTTTTCTCCGCCGAGTTACGGACTACAGTCGGGAGGAAACTACGGGAGAGTACACTTTCTCCGGAGAAAGGAGAATTCAAGTTACGGACTTAGGCCCCAGTAAGGAACCAAAAAATTTGTCCCTAAATCAAATGTTATATCGCTTCCATAGCTCATGAATCGCGTTTTAAAACACACTTTCGGAGATGTATCCAAAATCGCCCCTTGTCACCTGCACATCTAATAGATGTCTAATAGATATCTATTAGATATACGTCTATTCATAGATGAAAATAGACAATATATAGATATCTATTTTCCGTGTGGGAGATGTCTAATAGGCAACTATTATATATACATCTACCCGTAGATAAAAATAGACAAAATATAGATACAGTTGGCATAGTCGCCAGGCATGGTTCTACGCGTCGCAAAATTTTTTAAGTCCGTAATCACTCGAGTAAGGGACCAAAAAAATGTCCCTTAATCAAATGTTTAATCGCTTCCATAGCTCAAGAATCGCGTTTTAAAACACACTTTCGGAGATGGATCCAAAACCAGCCATTGTCACCTGCACATCTAATAGATGTCTAATAGGCATCTATTAGATATACATCTATCCGTAGATGAAAATAGACAAAATATAGATATCTATAGATATCTATTTTCCGTGTGGGATTACAACTAAACTAACGTATTAGTAAGTTCTAACGCTGCCATTATAATTGTTGACTATTTATCGGAAAGATAGAATTAATTGAGTGGGGGGCGGAGTTTTTATAGCTGTAAAGAATTCAATCGTCAGCCAAGCGATAACCGTAACTGAGACCAGCGTTGAATCTGTGTGGTGTTTAATTAAATGTCCAAAATTCATAACTATTTTATTATGTTCGTATTACAGACCACCTAACTCAGATATAACACCAATGTTGGAATTTCAAACTCAAATAAACAGCGTAGCATCCAGATGAAATCTCATTTGAAGGAGAGTTTGACAAACTAGTAGTGCTTTTCCACACTGTTTATCAGTTCTAACAATCTTGAACACTCATCGAAAGGCACAAGGTTTGCCAAGAGTAAAAGAACAATCATTGCATCAAAACAACAACTTACATCAGATTTCACAATCTTGAATTATCGAAGAACACAAATTTTTCCGTGATTAACAGAAAAACCACAACACTAGAAAATATTTCAGATGCCTTTATGAATGAAAGACTTCTTTACATGCCTTATGAAAATAATTCTGATTCAGTATTAAGCCAACCACATCTGTATGTTTCACTACAGAAACTTGCCATACTGTTTATACATGAACACGGTCGTTTCACTTAGCACAAACAAACCTGCAAGATACACAATACTCTGAAAATCCTGGTAGGTTCTCGTCGGCGACGTAACGCGCGTACATATTATACATATTGCATACAAAAAAATTAGCAATCGCTCAAAAACTGTGAACAAAAGATAAATTATTCAATGAAAACACAAAAGATCCAAATCACATCAAGAATTTCAATGTCGCTTAAAACCTGAAGAGATGCACGAATGGCTAAATTCAACGCTGCGGGAATTTAGCACTGGTTAAATAATACTGATATGATTATTTTTTTCTCCACACCCTATAACTTTAGCACAAAACAGACAACCACAAGCACGTAAACATTCAAAACGAAATCGGGTGTCAGCGTTGCTACGTTGTCTTGCTATCTTTCGTAGTTAGGTGGCAGCACTATACCGGCTATATTTTTTTAAATGCGAAGTGAGGTTTTTACGTGCTTTCATTCCCAAGTTATGTGAAGTTATGTACCGTTTGGTATATTGGTGGTAGTGAGTTCCAACAGTTGAAATGATGAGCAATACAAAGTGCGGATGATGTACATTAAATTTTTTCATCACCCGTGCATTTTTGCAAGACGGCAAAGTACATGTTTCCTCCTTTATGTCACTATTTTATTTCTGACCATGATTTTGAATTAAATATACTCATTGACACCTCAGAAAAAGTAATTTTCCAATCAACGCAGTAGTAAAGCCTGTGTGAGATGGGTTTCTACAAGACACTCATATCAGGAGAATTTCAAATTCATTCCACAATAGGGAAATTGCATACTTTTTATAAACAGTATGCTGATATACTACAGTAAACACTTAGTACCGCAA
This sequence comes from Ischnura elegans, assembly GCF_921293095.1. Taxonomy (NCBI): domain Eukaryota; kingdom Metazoa; phylum Arthropoda; class Insecta; order Odonata; family Coenagrionidae; genus Ischnura; species Ischnura elegans. Next base: position 99,243,478 of record NC_060259.1, read on the forward strand.
TATACTTTTTTCCGCTTAAAATTCAGTTTTTACCCTAGAAAATGACTCCCAAAAGTCTCCCGAGTTTCGCGGGCTAAAAAATACCGCCCCCACTAATCTTTGGCCGTGACGTCATAGTTCAGTACGAGTCCAAGATCCAAGCCCAGTAACTGCAGGTTTGGAAGAGCCACGTTGCGTTTAAAGGAGAACATGGCTGAAATAAGGAAAAATTACAAGTGGTGCATTGTTCCTCTGTGCAATAACACCCCAGAAAAAATTTTCGTCTGCATTCCCACGGAGGAAATTAGAAGAAAAGCCTCGATGCATGCCGTCTGTCGGGATAAGCGTTACGGAAAAATAAGAGTATAATAATCGGAATGATAAACCCGTGCGCTATGTGAGCGAAGATAACTTTAATATAAATAATATTTCCATATTTCATTGACTGAATAACTTGAAACTGAGATTTTTCGATAATTCGGCCGCCGTAGAATAAAAACTCAACTTCACAACAAAAATCGAGATAGGTGTTTCTCGATGGACTCAAATTATTTATGGCACTTGTTCAATTTCAGTTACGGAAGGACATAGAAAATTCCATGATGCTTAAAATCAAGAGAGGAAATATGAAAATACAGAGCAACGTTGATCCTCATGCATTCGAGTGCCAGCCAAGAAGACAGCGTTTTCTTCTACTGTCGGCGTCAAAATGATGTGCCGCAGTACTTTGCAAATTTATACCCTGGCTTCACTGCATGCTATAATAATGAACTATATGTCATTTTAAAGGAAATTTTATCCTAAATTCTGATTTATTTTATTACAAAAAAATTGAAAAATGTATAGACACGGCCAGTGCAATATAAATGACTCCGCGCACCGAAAAATTAGCAACTTCATGAACTTTGCAACTCAACCTAAGGAAAACTACTACGTCTACAGCATTCATCTTCCACATTAATTTACACTCGTCAGAGCGGATTAATAAAATGGCTTTTGGGTATCTTTAGAACTTATATTTTGTTATAAATTAATGAAAATATTTAAACATCGTCTTGTCCCAAAGATAAAGGAAGTTGTAGATGGAAAAAGAATGGAATCCAGAGGTGGTCACAAAAAATGAATCGCAGCATTCTTTGATTTTATTCTACGCCGGCTTGCTTTTCAGAAAAAGTTGAGTCACAATGAGGAATGTTCCGCGGCCCTTGATTTGGAAACTGTGGAGATAGAGGAAGACGTGTGGATCAGCAATTTCCATTTAGTTGGTTGTCAGGATAAACCAAGGATCCATTTATAAGGTTGTTAGGCTATCACGTATAAAGATAGGACTGATGTGCACCACAGGGGAAATGGGATGTTTGAGGGAAAGTCAAACCCAAAGTTGTCCAAAGAAGGTGCAGTTCTATGTTGCTCTTTCCCAGTTAAAACCAAATAGAAATTGGATTGGGATGATATTTTCACCACGGGTTCCAGTGATAGTGAGAGTGCAGGTGATCATGGTCATCGTCGAAGGTCATCCCTCTAGGATTTCCGATACGGAATTTTTAAGTGACAACCGATCGCAATGACGATGAGCTCGCCTTTAGAGTAGGTTTCAGATATATCGTGAGAAAAGCTCCCAAAATGTATTAAAGACTCTGTTTGGAAAATATTAAAATTTTAATGTTACTTTAGGAAGGCCTTCTAATTACAAAAGTAACTTATTAACACCTGAAGACGTTGTATTTATTATATTAATCGAAATGCGATTGACCGATTCTTTCTGCAGAATAGGAAGTGGTTTCGAGTTACAAGATGGTAGATTGTGTTGGAAGTTCGTCTATATTATAGCTACTAAATTGAAACATCAATAGTCTGGCTTCCTCAGAGCTTCCTGTCGCCCTCCAGGCAAGGTATTTTTAAGTTGAAAGTATCATCGACAGCTTCGAGGTGGAAATAAGTTCACCGTAAGACTCTCTACCGGACTGCCAAAAGAATACACATTTCACATGAGTATACGCTTTCGCCAATGTTCAGATGCACATCGGTTGGATCCTTTAATTGCGACGATGTTGCCCGGCGACCACCATATCGAATTCCCATCGTAAAAAATGCCCCAGATATGATACGCTAAATTTTTTTCGCGTATAGAAGCCGATATTCACTTTTAACATTGTTTCTTATGGGATATATGTTTCGATTAACGTCATTTCGTTTATCGTCACATTTTTCAGGAACTTTAAACGAGGACTCACTGTACTGGAAAGAAATGCCTCACAACCAAGCCGTCGCTTGTGTCCAAATGCCTATGCTGCTTCCTCGTACTGAACTATGACGTCAATTTGCCGCTAGCCAATCATCGGGCGTTTTCGAGTCCCACTCGTATTTGAAAATTCTCTTGAACTTTAATGAATAAAATATCGCTAACGACATCAAAAAGTAATAAAACCTTTTCACTGTGAAACGCAAACATGTATTTCTACATGATTTTGGAGCTCACAACTGTTTCTGAAATGTATGCAAGTTCCCTATTCAACTCTGTTGGAAAGCACTTGTGGAAAACACTTTCAAGCCAATAAATAAGGAAAAGAGTTTCAAATGACATTCAATTCAGTGTCAATACAGTCCGTGTGGATGACAGCTGGAAACCAGTTACAATGGAAATGAGATTCAAATCACTTCCTTCCATTTCCTGTCCGCTGGAAACCAGTGGAAATCAGTGTCAAGACAGAGTCAAATCAGATTTTAACGATTCAGATCAGATTCAAATGAGGTTCAAAACGGTTGGAAATCAGTTTTTCTTTCCTGTGTTGGTGAATATAAGTATTTTGGAGAATCGGTGTTGTAAAGCTTAGCTCTGCCGCCCACTGACCCGGGAGCAAATAAGAGGTAGGGAGTCTTCTCTTGTTGCAGTTTGATCGATCTGAAGCTTAAACATTTTTTGCTGAAAATTATTTCTAAACATATTGGTATTAGCTCCCAATTTTATGTTGAGCAGGAGAATTCATTGATGCAGGGTGGCGTCTTTTTGAAAATCTTCAGTTTTCTATGCATGCTGGCTCTAGTGTTATTCGTAATATAGCAGGATGAATAAAACTACGCTTGTCTGGATTAGGGTTAATTGATATTAAATGCAATTATTGCACATTTACTATCGTGTAACACTCCCACCAATTTTAACAAGCTCGACTTAGGCAAGGTTATAATACTTTTAAATTGACACCTTACACGGTGCAGAAATCATGCGTCATTTAGTTTAAACTCCAATAAAATGTGTGTACGTTAAATCCACATCTAAGAGATACTTCGCAAGCCACCACTAGGGTGTGTGGCAAGGGGTGACTCTATACCAATAATATTGAACGAACAGTTAGCTTAATAAAAGAGTCATGTACGAATTGTAAGATGCCAAGAAATGCATGCAGATAGCAGAGTATTGAGAAGTATTGGAAATTGTTATCTAAAATACAGAACCTATTTTATCTAGTCCACGTCAAGGTATCGTAGAGCTAAAGTAACGCAGGTAAAAATGACATCTTAAATCTATCGGTCCTGTAGTCTACGTCCCTAATCTTATCCTAGTGATCTTTTCTACTATAATAATTAGGCTTTCTCAAAATATCTCGAACATCAGGCAAATAGTATTATACCTGATATTTTCGCAAAAGGTTTGATGTTACGTTTGCCCTTCAATCGCTTTTACTTTCCGAATGGACGAGCTGGCAAAATTATTCAGGATGTATGTATTGAGCGGAATTTGGGAGAGAGAGAATAAATGACTCACCAGGTGGAAGAAGTGGGTTGGTGGGTGGGTTGGTCTTCGGCAGAGGTTAGTTGACACATGAGCGTTCAAAACTACTTCAAGCAGTAATCGTGGCGAGGAGGACCCCATTTGACCGTAACCTTATGCGATGTCACCACCAATATTTATCTCTCTCCTGAATGATATGACTTATAAGGACGTGCCATTAAAGCTCGCCTGAATACATATATATTCCAGGAAATCATTATTATCATGGTTATACCTTTTTCCGACATATTACTTGCTAAAATCGGAAGCTTTTTTTGCAGAGTATGAAGTAAAGATAATTTCCACACTTCCACAAATATTTATTTGAAATTGAGTCAACATAATTCACTGGGCTCATGATAAGTGATGATGCATCCGTGCAGTGAAACATGTTGACTCATTTTTAAATAAAGATATTTGGGGAAAAGTGAAAGGTGTCTTAACTTCATATCCTACAAAATACTTCGACAAGTATCAGCCTTCACCATTCATATCAAGTATTCTCTTGAATTGCTCCTGGAATTTACCTTCGATAGATCCTTTGTATACAGTCAACCGTATACCGGCAACTCAAGTCATATATTATACTAACTCAAGATTCCTGTCCTATATTTTTCTTTCATTCATTTATCAAAAATTATTCCCTCTCAATTTGTTTGCTTTTTCACTTAGTTCACAGCTACTGTAAATTTCAAAGAGGTTTTGGAGCTGAAGCAAATCTGAGAAAACTTTCCAGGTTATTTCTAGAACTCATCGCGATTCTCATCAGAATATTCAAGTGTTCGGCGAATATTCAGTCAGCTTCTCTCATGCTTAAATCTCTCAAAAATATCTCGAATATCAAAATATCACGCCTTCTTATGAATGAATCTTATTGGTTAAGCCAAGCATTATTTTTCCGCGCGATATAGTTTTTATAATATTTCATATCATCGTATTTATTAAACTATTTTAATGGATGAAATTTTAATGAAACCTGAAACCTACGATCTTTAGCGGTATCTGTTTTTTTTTGTTTTCTTCAAAAGAAATCGGGTCGAAAATATCGGCGGACAAAGCCTCTCTCTTCAACTTAAGTTGACTGCGGCCAATATTATTGAATTACACAGTAATCATAAGAAAACCTCGCAGTGTGAATTTTCGGTGAAGCATTCTCGTACAAAACGCGTTGATTAAAATCTATGAACCTCTCATAGGCATACTCAGTGGGTTTTACAGTGCACAGTTAATTGTGATTGATAATACTTAAGAGTGGAAACCAAACCAAACAAAAATTTATTATTACTAAAAACATGTTTTAGCCTACTCAAGATGCCTTTTCAAAACTATTATTCACTAATAAAGTCAACAAAATGAACGATTTTTACTGTTAGTCGTGAAAAAATGAGCAAATGAAATGGAGAAATGATAGTGAAATTACTTACCTCTGCTAAGATTCGACGATGAAGACCAAGAATATGGACTGTTTTCACGGAAAGAAGTCGATTCCATCAGTCGCTCCTTAATTTTTCCTTGAAGTAGTAGCTTTCGCAGGAAAATTATATCTTCACTCGGTAATATAGGCTCAATTGTTGCTTGCAATGAATCACTTAGCTATCCCTTTTCCATAATAAAGACGGCATCAGGCTATCCCACGCGGGCATGGGTATCTGGGTAGCGAATCTAGAAATGACCAGAAAAATTAATACTACTATACCATTTTCATATTGCGTTCAACAGGTATTTATTTCGTGGACGTTCAGATGATAGACTAATGGCATAATTATTCAGGCTCATTGACTCTTTATTTATGCCAAGAAAGGTTCTCCAGCTTCTAACTAACGCTATTACAAATGAACAAATGGAATATGTCTTAGAAAGCTTAGGTTCACCTAAGGTAAAATAGAAGAAGATGATCACATTGCTGACTGAATGTAATAGCAAACATCGTTTCGAAGATTGAAGATCTTTATTGGTTGTGAAAGTTCTATTTTGGCACTGTATCGGTTTCACCGTCACAAGATAACAAATAATATTTTTACATCATTTGATAGTTTATCTGCGATAGAACCAAGGGCAGCAATTATGAGAAAATAGAAAAAAGTTACACGCAACAGGCACAAAGCTGGGATGTCGATTGAATATATCCGTTTCATATAATCTTGACTGTAGAAATAATACATAGATCCGACGCAGAGTTGGCCCGTATCATGCCTAAGCGATGAACACGATCCTTGAATTGAACGTAGGCTAATTATGCTCAGTGTGGCTTTCATTCATTTGTAGGGTATTCATAATTTCAACGCTAATCAATTTGATACATCGATGGTAATGAAGTGAACTGTGAAGGGGAGCATTTTTATGCAAAAATGCGAACAAAATTATCCTTCCCACTTATGCAATAATCGCATTATGGGATTTATATGTTCTTTTCACTCACGAACTCCGCATTATCAACTCACTGCCTATACCTGCTATTCACTCTCATATGCAATAATTTAAATCGAAACTTGAAGCATTTACGTGGTGGAAGGGCTCCATATTGATAATGAAAAACACTTTGTTACTTCCACAGAATTCACAATTTCTATTTTATTACCGGTTGTTGATGTGGGGGTGGGTGAAAAAGTTTTAGATTCAAGCTGGGATTGGTAATTCGTGGAAAAGAATAGGGGGGGGGGGACAGTTTGTCAGGTGGGTTGTTGGGGTGGAGGATTTGGGAGGGTGATGAGCAATAAGGGGAATGGGTTGGGAAAGGTTATGTCGTTAACAAGGTTTCCATTTATGACTATTTCTCGAATTTCCAAGGCGTCCATCCTTCTTCCTTTACTAGTAAAATGGAGTATTTCGGGTTCGAAATTACTTCCGTGCCCCATTTCCAGGAGCTGCCGGGCGAAAGCTGACGTATCGTCCTTGTTTTTCCAATATGCCCTGTGTTCCTTTACCCTGTTGTTGAAGTCTCGTCCCGTTTGGCCGATGTAGTATGAATCACAATCATTACATTTTAATTTATAAATGCCAGATTTTAATTTTGGTTCAATAGCATCTTTAGCATTATTTAACAGTCTACCCAAGGTGTTATTATTATAAAAAGCAACATTGTATTTGTTTTTGGGGATAGTTTGGGATACAGCATTAGAAAAAGGGCTTATAAAAGGTACTTTACACCATTTAGTTGAATTTCTGGGTTCTACGGGTAGTAAGGAACTTGACTTGGTGTAAGCAATATGTTTTAATTTCCTATTTAAAATTCTTGTGATCAAAAATTGCTCATATCCGTTATTATGAGCAATTTGTCGTATGGTGTTTAATTCCTCTTTAAAATCAGTTTTCCGAAGGGGAATGTTAAGTAGGCGATGAACCATGGCGTGAAAGGATGCGTGTTTATGGGAGTGAGGATGGCAGGAACTGTTGGGTATTATGGCATCGGTATGGGTGGGTTTTCTGTAAATGGAAAACCTGTGCCTATTATTCTCAATGGAGATGGTCAAATCTAGAAAATTTAAAGTTTGTCCACCAACTTCTGTGGTTAATGTGATTTTCTGGTGGAGACCATTTATTAGGGATGAAAATCGGTCAAGTGGTCGCTTGCTGCCCGTCCACAAACAAATTATATCATCAACATATCTATTCCAATAAAAAACATTCTTAAGTAAAACGTCCTTAGAGTTAAAAAGTTTTCTTTCCCAGCTGTCAATAAATATGTCAGCAAGAAGAGGTGAAAGCGGACAGCCCATGGCCAATCCTTCATTCATACGATATAATTTATGGTTAAATGAAAAATTATTTTGGCTTGTGCAGAGTTGCATTAGTCAATTCTATAATGGTTTCCTTTGATGATTCTAACCTTTTTACATGTGTTCCCGTTAACGAAGCTCTCACAGAGGCGGAAAAATTCTTAGATAATTCGGAAGCCGCCACCAAACTCCTAAGCCTAATTACACGTTCTCACTTACCTCAGCCTACACTGTTGAATTTATTTGCATTTCTGTTGATAGCTTGTAGTTATCGTTCTCCACTCTCCTTCCCCGGAACGAGACGGTGACTTCAATGAACTGAGAAACGGCTGAAAAGGTTTAGAAAATTAATTTTTAAGAGTTCAAGTATGCAAAAATGTGATACTACCGAAAGGATGCCTAGTGAGGGACTGGGATGTGTTGTGTTTTCTTCGGGAGTTGGGGGAGGGGGTGTTGAATTGGAAACGACAGTTGAATGCTGACCGTTGAGAAATTTTACGTGTGATCTATCTTTTTTCGTAATGCGATGACGTGTTCTGTAGCCTTACCAAGGGGGCGAAATAACTGCGATATATCGTATAGAAAACCTCTTTTGTTTTAATTTTTCCGGAGCCCCAGTGGTCCAACGGCCAACCCAACATAGAGGCGCTGGTGTAGCTTGTTTTCCTGGGCAGTCTGCTGGGCAGTAATGAACTGGGGGCTGCCAAATAGAATTCCGCTATAAACAAAGGTGGTATTGAGGCTTATTGATAGTTATTAGTGTTAACTGCAGACTTTTCTTATTGCTTATAGTGTCCCTTACGATGTTGGAATGTGCTCGATGAAGGATATGAGCAGGGATGCCGACTTACAAAAATATTGGGGGGGGGGCATACCGGGGATCTTGCCCCGGAAATGTTATAGGTAGTGAGTTTTAAGTTTTTTTAAGCATTTTAGAAGAGTCACATGATCAACATTAGAACCCTGATAACTCTAATGTTGATATCTGGACACTCCGGGGAAAATCGACAATCCTGACACATTTTTTCCTCACACCCATAACGAATTTTTGAGGGGGGTCGGGCCCCCTCGCGCCCCATGGAGTCGGCGCTACTGGATATGAGTTTCAATGATCTTGGTTATTGCTAAATTGCATGGGCATGAAATGTGTTTGGTGGTGAAAATGTGAGTAATACTTTGTTTCCGTCATTATTTCATTTTGATTTCAACCTGTGATTAGCTAACCTTTTCTCATGTTCTTAACATTTCATGGTGTCTTGTATTCCTTATATTGCAATACGTTTTTTATTATATTTGCAGTTTTTCTAGTGGTCAAACTACTCATGATCACTACTGCTATGCTAAGGTTTGTTTATTGCTAATCATTTTGTTGGTTATGTATTTAATTTGCTATTTCAAATCTGTCCTTTCAACTGATTAACTGTCATCAATTGAGCATAATTCAATCAGTGTTTCTACAATGCTTATATTTCTTAAAACTTTCTCTTTTATTTTGCAGCAAGAACTTAATTTCTACTCATCATCATCATTAGTCAACAATCCTAAGATTGGTTTGACGCAGCTCTCCATTTCTCTCTCCTATCCGCTAATCTCTTCATAGCTACATATTTATTCTCTTTTACATCCTTTATAACCTGTCCTATATAACTCATTCGGGGCCGTCCCTTGCCCTTTTTCCCTTCCACTTGTCCTTCAATGATTGTCTTCATCAGACCATCGTGCCTCAAAATGTGGCCAACTAAGTTGTCCCTTCTTCTGCTTAATGTTTTTAGGAGGCTTCTCTTTTCTCCCACTCTCCTTAGCACTTCCTGGTTACTCACACGGTCAATCCATTTTATCTTCATCATTCTTCGGTAGCACCACATTTTGAGTGCTTCCACTCTTGACTTCTCTGCTGCTGTCGCCGTCCAAGCCTCGCTTCCATAGAGAAACATACTCCATATGTAGCATCTGATGAATTGTTTCCTTACTTCTTTGCTGGTATTTTCAGCTGTAAGAAGATTCTTCTTTTTGTAGAAAGCCCTCTTCGCCTGCGCTATTCTACTGTGTATTTCTTTCTTGCTCTTTCCATCGCTGGTAATTCGACTTCCCAGGTAAGAAAACTCGTTCACCTCTTCAAGCTTATGCTTTCCTAGGTTGATGTTTGTTTTAGCCACCTCTCTTTTGCTGCAAACTAATATCTTAGTCTTCTTTTTGTTGATTTTCAGCTGATATCTGGCCATTGTCCTTTCCATGTTTTTCAACGTCTTCTTCAAATCCTTCTCTGTCTCGGCTATGACTGCTATGTCGTCAGCAAATCGCAGCATACTAATTTTTTCTCCGTGGATATTGACACCCGAAGTTTTCTGCATGATTTCGTTGATGGCTTTCTCTATGTAAACATTAAAAATTAAGGGGGAAAGCGCACAACCTTGTCTCACCCCTTTTCTTATTCTTGCTTCTGCACCGTTTGGTCCACATTTGATCACAGCTACTTGGTTTTTATACAAACTATGAATAATTCTACGATCATTGTAGAGTACGCCGATTTCTTTCAAAATTCTAAGCATTGAATTCCATTCCACGTTATCAAAGGCCTTCCCTAAATCGACAAATGCTATGAAGGTTGTCCTTGTGTAGGCTTTCGCGGTGTGGCGAAGATTCAGGGTGGAGGTTTTCGGGGCAAGCACCGCGTAGATTGGTCTCTGCAGACAACAGTTTTGCCGGCATTGCAGCAGGCTTCTTCAGGTCAATGAAGAAGCCTGCTGCAATGCCGGCGAAACTGTTGTCTGCAGAGACCAATCTACGCGGTGCTAACCCCGAAAATCTCCACCCTGAAGCTATGAAGGTTGGTTTTTTTTCTCCATTCTCTTCTCTATGATCATCCTAAGAGCCAAAATTGCTTCCCTTATGCCCCTGCTTTTCCTAAATCCGAATTGGTCCTCATCCAGGAATTCTTCTGCTCTTCGTTCAATTCTCCTGTAAATGATTCTTGTCAGAATCTTCGACGCATGTGTCGTCAGGCTTATGGTCCTAAATTCTTCGCACTTCTCAGCTCTCTTCTTTTTGGGTATGGGAATGATGATGTTCATCACGAAGTCACTAGGTAAATCTCCTGTTGAGTACATATCGAAGATAGTTTTATACAGTTGAGTTAAGACCTTTTCTCCTGCATTTTTTATTAACTCTGCTGGAATGTCATCTATTCCTGGGGCCTTATTCTTCCGCAGGTCTCTTACTGCAGCGTCAAATTCCGATCTCAAGATGCTTGCTCCAATGTCATCCTTTTCAACTTCACTTTCCTCTTCGAGAACTTTTGAGCTAAGTTTGTTCCCGTTGTATAATTCCTCCAGGTATTCCTTCTATCTCTCGGCTTTGTCTTCGTTTTCAATTAGAATGTTTCCATTCCTGTCCCTTATGCTATTACATTTTGCGTTTCGTTCCTTGAAATGGTTCCTCACTTTTCTCTAGGCCGCTTCCACTTTCCCTTTTACGAGGTTATTTTGTACGTCCTCACATATGTTCCTCATCCACGCTTCTCTGGCTTTCCTCGCTTGGCGGCAAATCTCGTTCCTTATTCTCTTGTAGCAAGCCTGTCCTTCCTCAGTATTCGTATTTTTATACTTTCTCCGTTCTTCAATGAGGTCTAGGATTTCATCCGTGATCCATGGCTTTTTCTTAACACATTTTCTTCTCCATAGAACTTCTCTAGCGGCCTCCTGAAATCCACTTTTTATGGTAGTCCAGTTATTCTCAACTGAGTTTTCAGACTGATCTAGTCCTATCTTGCGCTCCACTACTTCTTGAATGGCCTGTTGATTTTTTGGCTCCTAAGTTTCTCTAATTGCCAGGTGTTCTTTGCTGATTTCTTCAATTTCTTGAATTTCAGATGGCATTTCATCATCACTAGATTATGATCACTGTCGATATCTTCCCCTGGGTAGCTTTTACAGTCCTTTATCTGGTTTCTAAACCTCTGCTTCACTGAAATATAGTCTAGTTGAAATCTTCTTTTGTCTCCTGGCATTTTCCATGTGTATCTTCTTTGCATGTGATTCTTAAATAGAGTGTTGGCAACCACTAATTTGTGTTCTGTGCAGAACTCTAACAGCCTTTCTCCTATTTCGTTTCTATTTCCTAATCCATATTTTCCGGTTATTCTTCCATCCTGGCCTTCGCCGACGACAGTGTTTCAATCACCTAAAACAATAAGGTTTTCTTCACCTCTTACCTTTTTGATTACTTCCTTTATATCATCGTAGACGTCTTCAACTTCTTCATCCTCGTAGTCTGTCGTGGGCATGTAGACCTGTACCACTACGGTATCTACCGGCTTAGTCTCTATCTTCACCATAACTATCCTTTCACTGTAGTGTAGAAAGCTTTTCACACGCATTCCGGCGCTCTTTCTGAGCATTATCCCAACCCCAGCATTACCGTTCAGGGATCCTGTGTGTATAATCCTATAGCTTCCACTCCAAAAGTCTCCCTCCTCAGGCCATTTCATTTCGCTGATTCCTATCACGTCGATATTCAGTCTTTCCATTTCCACTTTAAGGTTTTCTAGCTTACCGCAAGTCCTGAGTGATCTCACGTTCCATGTACCTATCCTCATAACTTTATCACAATTGACCGATGTACCCTCCCGGGTAGTCCCCGCCCGGAAATCCGAATGGGGGACTAGTTTACCTCCGGAATTTTTTACCTGAGAGAATTCCATCATGTCAGACAATTTAAAGTTGGAGTAGCTGCGCCATCTCGGGATAATAATGTGGTGGTTTCCCCTTGCCTTCCACATCGCAGTACTACAGCCGTTAAAGTAAATGTTACCACGCCTGAAGTGCAATGAGTGTCGCTGTACTGACCATCGTGATCTCCTCTCCTCGTATGAAGAAGAGCTGCTGCCCTCTCCTCCGGGTGATGTGAGGCATAATTGTTGGCGGCCTCTCATCGCCAAGTCACGGTATCTTCACATGTTTAGTGTATCATTTAGATGGCCTATCTCACCCATGGATAGACCTATACCACCTCGGATAACCGCCGCTTTTTGTCCACGACTGCTTATTCGACAAGTAAACTTGCTTATATCGCAGCTAACCTCTATATCTAGAGGTTGACCCACCATGCGAAACCCGGTGGACGCACTCGGTGGCATAAAGCTCAGCCGCGAGGTAGCAATACTATAGCAGTTTTAAAAGCTGAATAAGGGTTGATAACTGGAAAACGAAGTTATCCCAGATAGGAGCTTGATTTTTTAATTTCAGGTTACCTCATAATCAATAGCAAAGCAGTGTGGCTGACATGAAATGAACTGTTCCGAGTTTAATGTTAATTTAACCTCATGAAAAAGTATCTGAGAACCGGAGTACTGGAAGTAAGCGACCGGGTTGCCGTAAATATCATAATTCCAGTAATCAAACCAATATTTATGATGTTCCAAGAAACACGATGAATGTCAAGCATTACTACTCGCATGTAACTTATGTCAAAGGTCGACACACCATCACGGATTGCAATATTAATAAGTTAAAATTTTATACTCGTAAATGAATACGTGCGTAATTAAAATAGCTTTGGCAGCAAATAAAGAATGGAAATTAGTCCATCGTCGATATTATTTTCACAGAAGAAATTACATCGAAATTCACAAGGCAGAGAGTACATACTTTCGATTTTAATCGGAGGGGATGCTTCCCTATCACTAGCGTTCTTTAAAAAACTACTCTAAAAGAAATATTAACCTAGAGGCACATTCCTCACGTCATTAAAAGTTCGAGCTTTGACACTACTTAAGTAATAAAAACTGTTAATTCAAAATAATAGTCACTCTGGTCACGATTACTTCATGAAGTTGAAGAAATAGCACTAGCAAATTATCCTCCACTTCAAAGAATTGAAAAGGCATTGAATATTATACAAAAATGCTTCACCAAAAGAATAGTGTGGATACTCACCTCTTAACCCCAAGAGAGCTTGCCGCGAAGTGAAGTGCCGATGCAGCGGGAACTTCTGACTCCGTCGGACACATGACGAATGCCTGTGATGTCACGATATTTTCGAACCGATTTCTTTTCAAGACAATAAAAAAGACAGCCTAGAAACCGCTAAATATCTTAGATTTTACGTTTAATTTAAATTTTATGAATTTAAATCCATCAATAAATAATATTATCTTAAATATTATAGAAAAAACTATATCGCGCGGAAAATAAATAATCGGCTTAACCAATAAGATTTTTTCATCAGGAGGCGCTGTAATACAAAAATAGCGCCGAATTTCTTTAACGGCCAACGGCCACAACACACGTGGAACAATATTCTAGAATTTTCTCGTCTTCTACGAAGGACAGTAAGACCAAGGGGGCGACATACCCATAATGATAACGCGTATAGGTTTTGATACATCAGTGCCATCTATGCCAGTGGTCCAAGGCTGCCGCGAAGTTTGAATGCACATCTCGGCGCGTGTTTCAAACTTTTTTACGCGTCACGATAGGGCCTGCTATTCAATAATGCTACTGCAATTGCAAGAAACTTAAAAGCAATGAATGTAGGAAAATCTTCCTGAAGAACTTCCCCAGGTTACTAAAGCAGTAACTATAATACAAGATTAATGTACAAAGTCAACTGGCGATCTGGTGGTTGATAAGAATAATGATCTCGGAAACTTACTTCAGTGGATATTGGTATTTATTGATACAAAAACTGGAAAAAGAAATACAACAATAACAATTTAAATGTGACACACTGAAGATGAAATCTGTGCAAATTGACAATTCTACAAGCACATTAGATGCACAAGCAACAAATATCAATGACAACAGTACATTGCAATGAGAGATGAGCAGCCTATTATTTTTCTGATACAATCTCTTCCCCTGGGCTATTTTACTGATTATTTCTTTCTTGCTCCTTCCATCGCTGGTTATTGTGCTTTACCAATAGCATAACTGGTCGGCATCTTCCAGTGTTTGTTTCCCAATATTTATGTTATTCTTGACTTCTTATCTTTTGATACACCCTTATATTTGATGTTTATTTCCAAATGACATTGGTCCCTGTCCTACACTTTTTTACTTTTTGAATTTTTGTTAGTCTCAGCTAAATTTTATTCATGAATAAAATATTCGCCTTTAAGACTCATGACGGCTTTCATTTGATTTCATCAATGCCTTTTCCAGCTGTTAACATTGAAATTAAGGGATGAATAACACAATTTTGTCTCACTCCGTTCTTTATTTGAGATTATTCATAGCTGGGTCCTAATTTTATCACCCCAGTGTGAGTCTCACGCTGACTTGCATTCCCACAATACTTACCTGTAGAGCAAGCAGATACCTAATGCCTTCCTCCCACCCCTCCCTGCATCCGGTGAGAAGAGCGGTGGGAACTGCAAGCTGGCTGATGCGCCGGTGGGAAGGAGACACGACGTGTGGAGTTGGTTTGTAGACGTCTTGTGGAATGGTTGTATCTTAACTCGAATAAAGAGGAGTTATGGAAAAGACCGGGAATTGGTTATTAATTCCTTAATTCCCTTCCTCGCGTTCCCTCTGCGACCTCCGGCGGACCCGAGAGACTTTACAGTGGTGTCAGAAGCGCGATCAAACCGGAGATCGTAGATATCGCGAGGAAGCAGCAAGAATGGCGAGTCGCGTGAGTTTTGGGGGGCATGAAGTGCCGCTGCAGAGTGTCATAGATGACTTCGGGGAGAAGATCAGCATCCTGGCTAAGGAAAACGAGGAGCTAAAGGAACGACTCTGCAGCGCGACTCAGAGCTCTGCTCCGTCGCGGGGAAACAAATTCTCGCTCATCAGCGGCATCGATGTATTCACTGGCCGCCCCGGGGAGAGTGTTGTAGCTTTCATCGAGCGAGTGGAAAGCGTGGCAGAATTGAGTGGCTGGACCAGCGAAGAGACCCTGAAGGCAGCGAGAGTGCGTTTGGGCGGTGACGCAGCAGAGTTCTGTCGTATCAAGGAGGAGTGCTACCAGGCGGCTGATTTTTCAGTTTTTAAGAAGTACCTCCTTGATCGATATTGCCCGAAATTAACGGCTCGATTCTATCGCGAGCAGTTAGGATCGGTGAGACTAGGGCAGGGAGAGGACTTAGAGTCTTTCGCGGACCGGGTGAGATCGATTAACTCTCACACGTATGAACTTCCGACCCACGCTGACATGGCTGCCGCGATCAAGCATGAAGCCGACCAAAGGGCCCTGGACGCATTCCTTCGTGGTCTTCCCGGTGAGCTCGGTCGTCTGTGCCGCTTGGCCGTGCCGGCGTCGTTCGACGCGGCCCTTGAGACGGCTATTCGGATCCGCGAAGCTGATCGCAGTCCGCGAGCCCCCTCGCCGGTCCGCCGTGTTTTCCGTTCCCCAGCGGAGGCGGGGCGGAGGTGCTATGAGTGCGACTCTCCAGACCATCTCGCGCGAAGGTGCCCCCGCCGGAGGTGTTATGCTTGCGGAGCTTCCGGCCATATCGCTTATCAGTGCCAGCGGAAACCCTCAGAGAAGCCTTTAAATGGCGGCGGGTCCGGAGGCGCCACCCAGGCCGGACCCCTGTAACCCTGTTCCTTCCACGGTTAGAGGCCGCTAAGCGGACAGAGGATTTAGTGGTGGCAGTTAGCGTCGTGGGAAAAGACTGCAGATTTTTGGTGGATACCGGTGCCCAAGTTTCCTTGGTAGCGCGTGGTGTGAACGGGGGCGAACGAATTAGAAGATCCCCATATCGTATAAAGGGTATTTCGGGGGAGACTGTGTATAACCATGGTGTAGAAACGGTGAAATTAGTGCTGGGAAAGTGTTCTTATAGTATAGATATGATAGTGGTAGATTCGGTGGGAGAATATCAGGGGCTTTTAGGGTTAGATTTCTTGGAAAAATACGGTGGACTAATTGATGTGAGTAAAAAGACGATGAAATTAGGTGACGTTTACGTTTCGTTGAGAGGCAAGTGCAGCGCGCATGAAGGATGCGAGGAGAGGAAAAAAAAGAGTGCAAGGGTCGTTGGAGTTGACGTTGAAGTTCCTATTAAATTAACTGATGAGACAGTGATTCCGCCCAGGAGCGAAAAATTAGTGTGTTGCAGACTGTCAGATGACGCCCCTCTTGAAGGAGAATACATTACAGAGCCAGAGGTGATAACGGACGCACACAGTTGTGCTGTAGCGCGGGGTGTGTGTAAGTTTGAGAGAGGACGGGAGGTTATGGTAAAAGTAGGGAATTTCGGGCTGGATGAGGTTGTTTTGAGACGGGGAACAAAAGTGGCAACTCTCCATGAAGTGGAGAAAAATTTTAAAGGTAACTTTACAGGCATAAGGCACGTCCGAGCAACGACTACCGAAGAGCGAAAGATAGATTTCCGGGAGAAGTTAGCGGATCTGGATGAACCGGAAAGGAAGGCGTTGCTACCCCTGTTGAAGGAGTACCAGAGTTTATTCACTGAAGGAAAAATACCTCCGGCCACAACAATTACCTCTCACAGAATCCCCACGGGCAACTCTCCACCCATTTATCGCCGCCCCTATAGAGTGCCATATCACCAGAAGGAAGTGATTCAAACCCTTGTGGACGAGCAGTTACGGGCCGGGATAATTGTCCCTAGCAGTAGCCCCTGGGCTTCACCAGTCGTCATTGTGCCAAAAAAATCAGCTGACGGCACCCCATCTTATAGATTTTGTGTTGACTTCCGTGGCCTTAATGCAGTGACTACCCCAGACGTGTATCCCCTGCCCAATATAACAGAAACGAACAGTGATTTTGTATGTTCTGGAATTTTGAGTTGGTAATGGTATCATCTTTGCCCAGTTGATTGTATGATAAGTACAGTGTTTATGTTGATTCAAGGGGGGTTATTGGGTTTACTACGAAGCACGCAAATTGTTCAAATCTCTTTCTAAATGACTTGTGCTGACTTTGAAGGGGTTACCATAATCATGTAGTGTGGGATTGTGATTTGCTTAATAGCGTTATATTGGGTTTGGGTTCATTGTGGTGTTGTATTCTTGTCTTGTTTTTTCAACATTTTATCCTGTTCTCCTATCGGTGGTGACCAATGTCTTATTTTTTTATTTTGACTTTTCAGTATAATCGATTGTTTGCAATTTTTATGGAGCTGTCAATGTTAAGTGGTATAATCTCTATGTGGTGTGGGAATGCAAGTGGTCGGCTGACAGTTAGAAAAATTTCACTATGTTCAATTTTTCTTTTGGAGGGGGGAATGGTGTGAGTCTCACGCTGACTTGCATTCCCACAATACTTACCTGTAGAGCAAGCAGATACCTAATGCCTTCCTCCCACCCCTCCCTGCATCCGGTGAGAAGAGCGGTGGGAACTGCAAGCTGGCTGATGCGCCGGTGGGAAGGAGACACGATGTGTGGAGTTGGTTTGTAGACGTCTTGTGGAATGGTTGTATCTTAACTCGAATAAAGAGGAGTTATGGAAAAGACCGGGAATTGGTTATTAATTCCTTAATTCCCTTCCTCGCGTTCCCTCTGCGACCTCCGGCGGACCCGAGAGACTTTACACCAGTTTGTTTCTTTAAAATAAATTGTGGATGATTTACCTGTCAAGCACCTTGTTAAGTACCCCGTATTATTTCATGGTTCTAAGCGTTCAATTCCAATCCACGCCTTTGCTCAGTCAAATTTTGGTCTTATTTTTGGGTTCTCATTTCATATTCTATCTACTCTATATCGTTTTCGATTGCTTTAATACTGAGTCTCCCTCCTTTTTACAACTCTTCCAGATTTTCAATCCATATCTTCAATTTGTCTCCATTTTTTAATATCCCGGTTCCATTGGCAATTTCCAGTCATTAGATACTTCATGTTGCCTTTTGAATTTTCTGAATATCAGCGACAAAGAGAGAGTAATATCTACGGCTATTTCTTTGAACACGAGATAAGGGATTTCGTCTAGTTCAGTTGAATTATTTGGACTGAGATATTTCAATAAATTTTCTATTCCTTGAGCACTAATGGCAAGAGGCAGCATATGCGTATATTTCTTATGAAGTCGTTATCAAACATCAAGGATGATATCTCAGAACAGGGTCCTCTTTGACATAAGTCGATATTATACTGGGCTAGTATTGACGGCGTTGAAGAACTAAATTAAACGTTATCGTGTATCAAGTACCACAAATAGTGTTTCCCAAATAAGTCCATCTATCTTTCAGTCGTTGCTACGCATAGAAGTGCAAGGACGGTATTATTCTCCTAAGTATTGTCTTATGACAAGTGATCCAGTATACCTGAATTATTTTTTAAATGAATTTTTCTCAAGGAGCAAAACATTTTTTGACATTATAAAAAAACCGTCTAGTGGAGTTCCGCTTTGATTGCATATAATAAAGAGGTAGGCTCAGTTAAGTTTTAGGTGGTTTAGGTATGTCTGCAGATGCTAGATATAAACTATATTTCGTCTAAGGATATCCACTCTAGGAGAGAAGGTCAAGGAAGCACCCGAAGCTCTCTTTGCAATCTCTAGAGGTCATGAGGACGACCGTTGTTCATTTCTAATGGACACACACGACATTCGATCACAACTTTTCGGTCATGAGTTCTCCGTTTTTGTCTCTTACGGTAATAAATCTTACGCTCATTGTTTTCAAGTGGACCCTCGTTATCCTTTAGGCAGCTTCTACCTTTTACGTGATGTTTATGTATGTCTTCGAATTTACGAGGGCAGCCTTTTTAAGTGTCGGGAATGATGAAAACTATTAGAGGAACAATAAGGCAATTTTATAAATTATTTTTCAAAGTAATCTCCACGTTAGTCAATACACTTTTGCATTCGATGGAACCAGTCGTTATAACATTTATTCCATTCTGAAGTAGGGTAGTCAAAATAGCCGTTTTGTTCGCATCGAACGCCTCTTCAGACGTCTGAAAGTGCTTTCCTCGTAGCATATTCCTGATTCTGGGGAATGCGGAAACATTATTGGGGCTTAAGTCCGGGCTGTATGGAGGCTAATCAAGAATATAGACGTTTTCTTCCAAAAATGACTTCGTGACTCGAGTGGTGTGTGTGCTTGCATTGTCATGATGGAGCGTAATGCGTTGATTTGGGTTATCTTTCCGAAGCTCGGCGATAACTTCCGGTAAGCAAATGACCGTATACCATGGAGCATAAGCCGTCCTTTGATTGTCAATAGCAATTTAAGCTCCATGCTCTGATTTGGCTACGAACGATGTGATCATTTTCTTGGAAACGCTGCCAGAAAGAACAACTTGTGTCGGTTTCAGCTCACATTGGAGGATCCATACCGGATTTTGGCGTTTTGATTCAGGCTCATAGCAATATATCGATGATTAATCACCACCTACGATGTTGTGAACGTGATTTGATTCTCCTGAGCTGTATCCTTGTAGAGTATTTCGACATAATTTGACTCGAGCTGCTTTCTGCCTGGATACCGCTACTCTGAGGAGTTTTGAGTGACGGCGGTTTTTGATCACCGGTCACGCGGTTCGTCACAGAGACCAGAGCGAAACGGAATCGTTGAGGAAGTGATGGGGAAGCGTCGGACGGAGTGTTCGGGAAGTGGCGGTCGAGTGTTGAGGTAGCGTTGAGGAGGTGTCGCGGAAGTGTCCGGGAAGCAGATTATGGCCCACTTGGAACGCTTCCGAAAGCGTTCAGGAAGTGTTCATCCGACACGTGACGCTGCCATATTGCAGAAAAAGATTTCCATATGGAAAAATAAAATTTTAATTGTAAATCATGGAAATAATAATAAACAGCAGGTATTTTTAAAAATGAAAGGTAGAAAAAATTTATGAAAAAAATGCAGCATCCAAGAATCGAAACTTAGACCTCCGGGTACGAGTCGGGATCGGTAACCACCTGTCTACCGCTCTTAGATAGTCACATGGTAATTCTAAGGCATTATACCGGCTGCGACCCTCGCTGGCGGCGGTGAGACTCAGGAAATCTACGGCGGCACGTCCATCCTCGTCACTACCATGAATTGCACTGTGTAAAGCCGTAGCTGTTTTTAGTGTACTACCGTGATAACATTTAAAATGCTCCTTATTATCCTGCTGAGCACTCAACCGCTACTTTCACTCCCGCAATACTTCATCGACGCTCCCGTTTCACTTGGGTTGTGTGTGAATTCTCTCGAATGCAACTTCAACTGTTATTTACCCTTTCAATCATACTTTATTAATTACAAATTAGCAATCCTTTGAGGAAGTCCTATGACCAAAATAGCGAAGCCGAAGTGTCGAGAGACGGGGAGTGTTCAGGAAGCGTCCGGGAAGCGTTTCAACCCGGTAGTGGCGAGGAAGCGTCAGCGAAATCGAAGTGTCGAGAGACGGGAAAGGTTGAGGAAGTGTTCGGGAAGCGTTTCATCCCGGGAGTGGCGAGGAAGCGTCAGCGAAGCCGAAGTGTCAAGAGACGGGGAGTGTTCAGAAAGCGTCCGGGAAGTGTTTCAACCACGAAGTGGCGAGGAAGCGTTCGGCAAGCGAAGGGTCGACAGTCAGGTAGTGTTGAGGAAGTGTTCGGGAAGCTGCCGGGAAGCGTCCACATACCGTTAAACGCTTCCTGAACACTCCCGCAACACTTCCCGGACACTTCCGCGAACGCTTCCGTTTCGACTGGGTCCTCAATGAAACTTTGCATACCAGCAATAAGCGGTTGTCTTTGAAAGTGCTTCTTCGCGAAAAACAACAAAATGTTCAGTAACGCATTCTTGCTGGGTGAAGCTTCGTCAAAAGCTATAAAATATTATTGTGAGGTACCGTTCATAACTTAGTCCATCTCTTACAGCGACTTGGGAACTTTGACACGCCACCGTTTTAAAACTGTCAGGCTGGTCTTAATAAAACTTTGCATGGGCATAGACCAACTCAAACAGTAGTATATAAACAACATATATAGTTGCTAGTTAATAAGAAACGCTCTATTCCTGACACTTAAAAGGCTACCCTCGTATTCCTTGTCCACGTTTCTCTGGCCTCCCTGGCTTCACGACAAATCTCGTTCCTTATTCTCCTTTTGCATTCCTCAGTTTTCGTGTACTTATGCTTAGTTGTGTCTTAAATGAGATCGGAGACTTTCTGCGTGATCCATTTTATATTTTTCATGGACGATTTTACTTCCCACAAGAAATTCTTCAGCTGCTTCTTTTAGCCAAAAAATGCTCTGAATTCTACAATTCCCTTCCTCTGATTTCTCGGTCACATTCGATGCTATTTTATTTTTTTCTGCTTGCAGAAATTCTACTTGATTCCGTGTTTTCTTCAAATGTCTACTTGCCAAATGCTTTTCGCCGCTTTCATCAGTTTTTGTTATTTTAGTTGACACTAACTCGCAATTACTTTATTGCATGTGTCGTCGCTTATAGTTTTGTCGTCTTTACTTTTCATTTTTTTGGTAGAATATATTCAATATATGTAATCATCTCATGTCTACTGGCATTTGTCTTAAGTGAGTTTTCTTTGACTGTGGTATGTTAATGTTGCGTACAAATACATCCACGTGGTATTGTGGGGGTTTTTGGCAGGGGGTTATTTCAAACCAATCATGAAGCACTCATCCTATCCTTAATCAACGCGCGCGCTCCCTTGCCGGACTCAGGCCAAGCACACAGGAGTGTGTAGTCTTCTGAATCTTATAAAAATGTGTTATAAGCTTGCAGTAATTTTGGGTTTTGGTTCCTGTCTTCGCCATAACTAACCCTTCATTGGTAGTAGGTTGCTTTTTAGTCGGCTCTCTTTCTTGGTAGTATCCCCACTTCATTTTTTGCGTAACCGTTTAGCAATCCTGCGTTTATAATTTTGCAGCTTCCACTCTTTTCCTTCTACCATTTCATGCCATTCTATTTCGCTGATTCTTAATGCGTCGAGCATGGGCATACCCAGCGATGATCAGAGGGGGCAGATCCCCCCCAGAACCAAAATTTGCTAAAGTCTTTAAGAAAAATCATGATTGAATTGAAACGAAACAACAAATTTTCTTTAAACCCACGAAAAATGATATGTATTAGTGTAAGATATGTAATTAAAATAAAACTATTTTTTAAAGGAAATAATCTCATTAACTAATGTCGCAACTTGGCTTGCTCCCCGTACACCATGACTTGCCCCCCTACCCTAGACTATGGCTTGCCCCCCCCTCCTTGAAGGGTATCCTGGGTACGCCCTTGGCGTCGAGGATCATACTTCGAATTTCAATTAAGTTTTCTGGCTTTGTGCAAGTTCGAAGCGATCTAACGTTTCATGTTTCCATCTTTTTATTGAAATGTATCGCATTTGCTCGGCTACATTGGCAGAAAAAATTGGCTGATACAAAGCTCAATATGGCCTGAAACGGGCAGCTCAGGAACTACTTGAATGCTTTCGTCTTCCTACATTTTGCTCTATTCTTGAACTTGAAACCTTACAGAAGGCGTTGGTCTTCCAACATATTGTTCTCATTATGCTCGCATACAACCGGGAGTTTTTACACCACAAACCCCATGTGCCGGAGAAAGTAATTATAAAACTCGTGTTTTAATATCACGTAATAGACCCAACTTCGAAATGCTTCCTCATATTCTCCGAAGAATGCTTCGCCCACGTCTCGCCTTGAATAGAGGTTGCTCTCATGGGGTTTTACACACAAAGCCGACATTTTGGGAATTTAAACGCCTAAGGGCACTACAGTATCGGTTATGTATTGGTTCAAGTAACGTGCTACTTTGTTTATTATGTAGTATATTAGTTCTACGGCTCGAATCTTGTAGGCGGATGAATCGTTGCTTACACGCTATGAGGAGATATTTCTGGTCTTTGAAACTTCACTAAGCTCGTATGAGGTCCGGAAGATGTCGAATGACTATAGGATTCTTAAAAACTTATTTAATTGTTGAAATATAACCTCCTACTTTGTATTACCTATGGACCGGTTGAGTTTTCAGTGATATTTTACCACCTTTTCCGCGTCGTCCAGCCCTTCTTTCAGTGTACCCATCCCCATGTGATGAATCACGGCCTCTGCTTCCTCCCTCATTTAAAGATATATCGCTTAAGAATTCCTAAAAACCAAGTCGATTTTTCAGCCGCCTTGAAGCCTCACAGAAATTGATTTTTGGTTGTGTATTCAGAATTGCAGCGGCCTACTCAACATCTTAATTCCAGGAATATCTTCTCGTTGATTGAATTGGAATCACTTAACATACTTCAGTTGCAAGGAAACGCGAAGCCGTCAATTAATAATTATTTTTGTAATGGTTAAAATTAAAATAGTTTAATGTGATCTCAGCTTTAAATTTCTCTTAAATTTTACACCTCACAAAAAATGAGAAACAGTAGCATTGTTAATTATGATTTTTATCTTTTGGCAACTTTAAAGATTACAGAAATGTATGGGGTGGAAAATAGATTGAGTGAAATCGACTCTATTAGTAAATAAGAGAGGATAAATTTTATTTCTTGAATTTTTCCCACGGGGCACAGTGGGAGAATTGATTCGTTTAAACAATTTGCTCTGTCAAAGAGCAATTGTATTAAAATTAAAGAAGTCACATTAAGAGAAATAATGCACTAAAATCTCATTTCATAATGTTATGTAACTTCGCACAAATGTAATTAAATATGTTTTTTTGCCAAAATTTACGTAACTATCATGTTGTGAATATTTATGCAATTTTCTTAGTTATAGCATGCTTCATAAAAAATGACTTGTCGAATACATTATTTAGAGACCGTTTTATGTTTTTTAAACAAATTTTACGAAAGTAACATGTTTAAAATTTTTGCTAACAAATATAAGACTCCAGGACATGTGGGGCACAGTGGCACACTTCAAAGTGGGGCGCAGTGGGACAATTGGGAATGGGGCACAATGGGACAACTGATATTGGGGCACAGTTGGACGCCCATATGATTCAAACTATCAATCTCCGTAACCTAAATGCACTCTAATTTCATTTTATGCTAACTTTATAGTGTTTTGGCTCCATATTGATGAAACTAGGATTTGAAGCAGTGCATTTCATTGCAAAAATGTGCGGATAAAACAACAGAATGGCAACAGCAATGCACATAAGAAAAATAAAGCCGAAGTGAATAATTAGTGTGAACCCCGATCGTATGGGACAATTTGTCTAAATTTCTTGAATCCCACAACTGTTAAATAAATGTGCTCCTAATACGGAACAGTTCAGTCTAGGCCATAATTGAGCTTTAGTTAGTGAGGAGAGTCTCATAAGTATTAGTTGTTGCTCCTTCCTAGAGGCCTGCTTAGGGAATATTCAGTGATTTGCGTGAAAGGAAGAATAACAGGCAATTAAAATTTATTTTTAAAGGGAATTTTGGGGCAATAGTATTTGTTTCGTATTATCTATTTTATTTAAATTATTTATAAATTGAATTTTTGAGATTCATAGCTTATAAAATTAATTACCACCATAGTAAACTGTGAATAACAACTGCAGCACGGCTGTACCACAGATATTCTCCCTTGCACACGAAAAAATAGGCGAATGAGTTTGCTAAGAGGAATGGAAAGAAATAACCGCCATCCTGCGATTAGAAAGAAATCGCCGATGATGACTTTTTTGATGGTTTTATGAAGCGGAATCCTTCGATTAGCATTCGAAAATTAGAGGAAAACTCACTGGCAAGAGCCATGGGCTTCTACAGGACGGTTGTGAGTGCATTTTTATCTGATCTATCAGATCTTTATGTGAAACACGTATTTTTCGCTGGAAGTGTATACAATCATGATGAAAGTGATTCCAATACCGTTCCACTCCAAGGAAAAGTGATAGCCCCCAAAGGTGAAAAACAAGTAGGTGAAGGTCCTATCGTTTTCAAAAGTATGTGGACACCCAGGAGTCCCCCTTAACTGATGGGGTCGGGTCGGGGTAAACTTGTGAGGCTGGCACGTAAAGCGATTTGCATCCCTCACTCGTAAGCCACTCAGAGCCGACGAGGACGGAAGCGGAAGCGACCTGGCTACCGCCCTTGGAGTCAAACTCCAGGAGCATTAGCCCAATCGGAAATAAGATAAGTGGATGGTATGTACTGAGGTAACTCACGTCCACGATCACGCTCGACCGTCGCAGTGTTCTTTCAGACTCCGTGGAGAGGTATTTCCTATCTTTAGATTAATATTTGGACTCGCCGTGTCTCTCTTCCTAATGCGTGGCTCCGTGGCTGAGTAGGTCCACTCTGTGTGGTATTGTTGTGGGAAAGTTCTGGGAGGGTTTGAATCTGAAATGATCATACTTTTTTCACTTTTTAAAAGAGACATTCTATACATTAATATAATCCATGCAGATGACGGAAGAAAAAGTTAGTACTGAATATTTTAGGCCACTAAAGTTATGAAAATGATGACTTTATCTACGTTAACATATTTCTAATCAGATTCATTCACGAAGAAGAAATAATCAGGGGAGGTGAGGGTTTTTGTATCTTCATGTCTTTTCGGCTATGTCCGATCTCCGTTGAGTGTAATTCCTACTCATAGTAATTGAAATTCTCACAAAACCATTAGATATACTCGTATTTGAAATCAATTTGATGACCTCAGAGTAATAAAAATAGTTGTAATACGATCGATAATCATTGTTATTAAATTTCTACGTCTCGAACACAAAAATGTGGGAAATAACGTGATTAAAAGCACCGATGCTTTCTTATAGGTGGGTGAACGAACCACAATTTGTATAAAGACCAGGTGGAATTAAATTGATTCCTTCTTATTTTACCCCTGGCAACTTAAGAAAAACACCACAGTGGGCTCACTCACCCCAACTAAATCACAGCAAACTTAGAGGTGAGCGCGATTAATAAGTTTGAAGATATGGGTGATATTATTTGCGTTGATCAGTGTAAAGTTATAAATAGTATTTCATCATCATTTTAAAACATTAAAATATACAAACTACCCCAATGCAAGCCACCTCAATAGGTGTTTGGCGGGGGGTGTTAGGACACCTGCCGTTTACACACTAAAAGAAATGCTCTTGCCAAGTTATGCGTTGGTTAAGGTCCTTTATTGTGCGAGTGAAAAACGAATTCCCATAACTATCCGTTCGGCAAAATAACTCTCTTATTTATCGTATCGGACTTCGAAACGTAGTGAGGCAAAATATCTCTCTTATTTATCGTATCGGACCTCGAAACGTAGTGAGGATATAACGTGATTTGCTCCGCGTCCCTTATTAAGATATCCGTTTTCCATTGCTCAAGAAATCTAAGTAAGCCTAGCATCCAGCCTCCGAGTCTGTTGTCGCTCCCAACCTAATTCATTTAATATCTGTGCAACGCTTTCTGTACGCCCGTAGCAGTTTTTGAGTGCGACATAGCACCTTCGTACGAGAATAGAATATTTCTAACTTCTTCAGAACTCCGCGTTCTTTTTAGTGGTCGCTTTTATGTTGAAATTATCCACTGCACATTAGGGTGGTGCGAAAAAACTCAAGTTCCAAATTTCGTGTCGTAATAGTGCGGAAAAGTTGCGATACGTTAGTACAAGAAAAACAAAAAAAGAATTATTAAAATCGGACGTCATCTTCCGATCCCGCAAAGCACCTGAAAAAATGACAAAAATGAAAAAATTGTTTTTTTTTCGTTGTAAAAAAATTAAATTAAATTAATACCTTTTAACGCTGTAGCAAAAAATTATTACAAATAGCATAGGTTATTATTTATACATGCGTACTTATGGCTTTCAACTGTTATTACCGATCACACAAGATCATTAAAAATGTATAAATTTTGCAATTTAACCGGTTTTTCAGAGTTGTGTCATAATAACTTAAGGTAATATTTTAGTCTAAAATACATGTATGATTATGCAGCTCTTCCTTTGTTTATATATCATTTAATAATATTTAAACAACCCAGAACTCACCGTGGAGAGGTGGCTGCACTTTGAGTTCTATCCACACCCTCCATCCATCCAACCAATGAGAGTCACTGCTTTTACAATACTTAAATTTTTTGTCCTTCTTTTAAATTTTAACTTTTGAAAACTACTTTGTACTGCGATTTAGTGGTAAGGTCTGGCATAATGGACCTTGATTTGAATTAGCCCTAATAAATCCATCTCTGGATCGATAGCCACAAAGCTTAAGGGATGCCTCCGTTACCAATTTCACACACGGCTCCATTGCTTGCGTGTGATATGGGAAGTTGTAATATCCCAATCTTGTTTATCGCCAGATTCAATGAAGGAAGCTATTTATTCATTATAAATTATTCTCATAAGGAGAGGTGGAGTAGATAGTTTGACTACATTCCAGTCAATCAATTCTATATAGTCAGTTATTTCGAAGTTCATGGTAGGAGTAATGGAGTTTACGATAGGTTTGCCTTTTGGTTATGTCTGTCTGGCCTTAAATACTCTTTTTAGCCCTAGCTCTCTAATGTGCCTTCTGTGATCAAAAACCATCGCCATAAATACATTCTCTTCATGATCAAAGTTAGAGTTCCGTTGAATAACAGAGAAAACTACTTTCTTTTAATATCCAGGTATGTATCGAGAGGTTTCCTTTGCTCTGTTCACACGAGCCATCTAGCATGTGAAAATGGTCCAGTATCCCGGTTTGCTAAGTCATTTGGAAAGTTGCCACTCGTGATTGCTTGACTAATGTCAATAAGGTATCTTTGGTCCTTGCTCAAAATTTATCTATCAACTTGTAGAATTTCACATTCAATTGTTTGGAAATGCAGTTTGGAAGCTTTCCATAACCATTCATATTAGTCCAATTGGCCCAATAAATGATTTTTGGCCACTTTTTCACCATCTAAATACTGAAAAATATGACAAAAGTAATTCAATGAAATGAAGTAACCCAACTGCCCACTGCAGCGGGTGTCATTGGTGTTTTACGAGCTTTCTAATAGTGCAACCTTTCCATCTAATGTTGATGTTCGTGCCATCACAGCAAACTAACTCTAAGAACTCTAATGATACTCCTTGATCAGAGAAATAAGATAGTATGGAGACCACTATATCTTTAGCGGACCCGGAGCTTGGAGAAACATAACTCAAATACACAAAAGTCGGTTCTTTTATTAGAGAATGGTGTTCCGCTATAACTGTCCGACAGTACTCCTTCGATTCAATCATTTCTATTACTATGGTATTGTCTACCCTTCCGTCAAAGTATAACCGTGTAGCTCTTCTAAATCAAGATGGATTTGCTGTAAATCGCTTATGATATTTTTCTTTTCCCTTTTAATTCTACATCGGTCAATGAACTTAGAATTATATTCTTCAGTTATTACACCAATGTCTACAAGTACACTTGATGCTATTGCAGCAGCAGTACGGTGAGACCCCGTATTGATCACAATGAGAAGCTGTACTTTGTAATTTTACCCTCATTTGCCATGGTGATTTATAGTTTTTTGGATGTACTAGGTATGTAATCTTCCTAGTCAACAAATTTCTCCTTGATTGTTGAACTTTGCGTTGCGTCATTTAAAATCTCAACATCTTCACTTTCGGTTTCGATAGGGTTAACATGCTGCCTTTTTAAAGTGCAATTTTGCCTTTCAATTCTAGTGGTCAGTTTTATTGTCATTTTTGATCTAAAGTGCTAATTAAAACTTCTCAAAAATTATCCTCAAGTAATTATTACAAAACTCTGAAAAATAGGCGAAATTGCAAAATTTATACATTTTTAATGATCTTGTGTGATCGGTAATAACAGTTAAAAGCCATAAGTACGCATGTATAAATAATAACCTATGCTATTTGTAATAATTTTTTGCTACAGCGTTAAAAGGTATTAATTTAATTTAATTTTTTTACAACGAAAAAAAAAACAATTTTTTTCATTTTTGTCATTTTTTCAGGTGCTTTGCGGGATCGGAAGATGACGTCCGATTTTAATAATTCTTTTTTTGTTTTTCTTGTACTAACGTATCGCAACTTTTCCGCACTATTACGACACGAAATTTGGAACCTGAGTTTTTTCGCACCACCCTACTGCATATATATGGAGATAGTTTGACGACCTCCGCAAGAAATGTAGCACCAAAGGTCATTTATGTATATAATGAACAAATTTTGGTTAGTCTGGTAACAATAAATAAAAAGGACCTTTCGAGCAAGTTGTACAGTTTTCTCTGTTTCTTAATGACCTTCCTAACATCGTTGCTGTACCATCGAGGCTTTTTTTACTATACCTAACTTCAATTTGGTGAAAAATAGTGGTTGATACGTTGGCGTAGAATTTCTAAGAAGTATTTCCAATACACGTCTGTTTTTGATTGCCTGCTTTAGTTACAAAGTCCGTGTGCGATTTATTAAGCCTCTCGCAAAATTTAGTGAAGTTGGATGTATCAAATAAATAAATATTCCGTTTTGGTTTTAAAATTGAGTCTAATCCAATTTAAAGGTTGCAAAAATTACTCTGCGATCACTTAAACCGTCAATGATATTGATTTGTTTTATCAACTTTTGATGGCTTGCTGCTGAAAGGCCTAATGTTTTATTTCGTCTCATAAACTTGTGGAGTACTTGTTTTAGTGAGTGCGTTACTAGTGCGTTGGGTAAGATCTCGCTAATTTACCCATTCTTTTAATTAGATTTTCGGTGTACGAATCCCAATTTCGAGATGGGAAATTAAAAGTTCCTCGAATAATTATTACACCTTTGCTGTCTTTCAAAGTTAATGCAGATATTTTATTTTCTTGTAGGTAAATAATATCAACTTTGGAGATGGGAGGTCTATAAAAGGATCAAACATGCAGACTCCGATTGTTCCATTGTTAACTGTAGACCATACATATTCTACTACATTTCCGATAATTTTATGGGCGGTGCCCTGTGAATGTGATTTAAGTAATAGAAAAACTCCGCCACCAGTCCTATCGCGCCGATCGCATTTGTAAGTTGTATATCCTAAAGGAAAAGCTTCGCGTTCGCTTATACATCCTCTGTAATCCAACTCTCTGTTCCTATTACCATGTCTGCCTCCTGAAATTTACGCTCGATTTTTGCGTTCTTGATTTTACTGCTACGCAATTAACCACAACCAACTTGATGGCATATTTTGTAGACTGACGTTCGGTTTATTCTTTTCCACGCTAATGCGCTACTTGGGCGAATTACACTGGATGTGCCTATTGCATAGATTGAATTGCTTTCCCTGGAGTACGCGTTTGGGAATTTTCGTTTTGTTTCCGGCATTACCGCTCTTAAGTTAATTTAATGTTGAAAGCTTCGTTAGAGGCTACAATTAGCTAAATAACTTCAGTTGCTTAAGAAATTCAGTACTAACATTTTATTGAGTCATCTGCATACATTATGCTGATGTTCAGGAGCTCTCTTTAAAAAAAGTGAAAAAAGTGTGATAATTTCGAATTCGAACCCTTCCAGAACTTTACCGCAACCACCGCGCACAGTGTACACATACCAAATATGAATATGAAAGTCCAAATATGAATCAAAATATAGGAAAAACACTCCGACGGCCCGACGTGATCGTAAACGTGAGTTACCTCAGTAAATACCATCCGCAATTATCAATTCCGATTGCGCTTATGCTCCTGGAGTTTGAATCCAGCTTCGGTGGCTAGGTCGCTTCCTCCTCCGTCCTCGTCGGCTCTTGGAAGCTTACGAGTGAGGGATACAGCTCGCTTTATGTGCCAATCTCACAAGTTTTCACCGACCGACCCCATCAGTTAAGTGGGACTCCTGGGTGTCTACATACTTTTGAAAACGGTAGTACCTCCTCTGAAGGAGGCTCCTCGATGACATTTTGCTATATTATAAATGCTCAGGTGAATACAATTCTTCCATTTTTGTGTTATCCGGAGAGAAATTCCTCCCAAAAATACTGTTTAAGTTAAGAGATCAGCAGGTGCCGCAAATCCTTCTGACTATATTTGATTCAATAACAGGATGGATGGCCATCAAAATTCACTAGCTCGTGATTTACTTTGTGGTATTCCATTATATGTTTTCCTGGATATTATAAATTTACTTATACAACTTATTTTTTATCAGAGCACGACCCGGGTTTCAATGAATAATCATTACCTTTTTCGTTTTACATTTGTCACTTCTGCACCTTCTCATCTTTCCTACGGACTATTTGGATTATATAGAGATTCCTTTATGGGCTTCATAAGGTACCTGTCCATTTTTTCAAGAGCACGAATTAATTATGCCTCTTAAATAGGTAGGTATCCGTTAAATAATTTTACTTTTCCACTACTTGTAGGCTTCCTTTTATCTTGGTTGCCATGGAAATTTTTCCCTTGGTTTGTTTGACGGTTTAATTTTTTCTCTCATGAGTAACGTTTTAGAGTTTCTTTATAGGTCTCGTAAGTTTGACTTCTAATGAATATTTGTAACGCTTAATATATTTATAGATGGTGAATCCGCTCAATGATCTAGTTCATTGTTATTACCGGCTCCTACTCCGTATTATTTACCTATAAGTAATCGTCAGATAGCATCATATACAGAGGTATTTTACTATCAATTGTGCATTTTATCGTTCACTAACCAGAACAAAAATTTTCTCCAAAACTTTATCCCAATGTTCCTTTAGTTTATCAAGTTAACTCCTGATTCATAAGCCTGATAAATACGATCGTTTTTTCTGTCCCTTGGAATAAGAGGTCGAGTGATAGCTTTTTACGGATCAAAAAAGTAATTGCCCGACCCATATTTTTCTGAATGCCGCGGTAATTCCCACACTCCCTTTTTCCATAGCTTATTACCTCACATTCCGTATTTGCAGATGTCATTCAATCAAGATCCAAAACATAGAGTTACAATCGCTGCTAGCGGCCAAACGTTTCGATTGGCTGAAAATTGAGCGGAAGATCCGTTTTGTTTTAGATTTTTCGACTGATAATAGCTTTCCGCCTCCCTGAAAACAAATGTTGAGTAAATATTTTTTGAGAAAGACCAGCTGGCTCGTTTCCTCTCCTAACACTAGTGCGACCCTCGAAGTGTCGTAGAGGCAGTTTATATGGTAAAAACAGCCCATTGCCAAATTATAAACGATAAATAACATTCATCATCGCAATAAATAACATCATGAGTACTGTAAAAAACTCTGATTCGTTCGGAATAATGACACGATACCTACGACCTTCGAAAAATCATGGGAATGAATTTGTTGGAGAAAAAAGACATCCGCAAGTCTTGATATTATACTTATAGAAACTTGCGCCCATTACTTTTAGACATAAACTGTGGAGTTAGTCATATATAGTCATAGATAATTTTTTATTTAACGTCACATTAGGCCTAAATGCGTCTGTTTAAAAAAAATGGGTATTTACACATGCCTCACGAAGGGGTATACGTATTGAATTTTCTGTTTTGATGGTGTCAAACCGATGTTGACCTCTATTGTGAATAAACCTAATTAATCGTTATTGCGGTATCTTCACACTTTTTCTCTCTGCATCAACTATGGTTATCGTCAGTTTTTCTTAAAGATAAATTCATTTTGCCTCCCTGTTATTGATTTCGCCATTTCAAAAGTGTGAAGGAAGTTCGATGTCTATTTGTATATAGTGTATAAGTCGTTTTTATAAATCTGGTAACTTGCTTTGCTTGTGCATATGTTTTAACACGTTGAGTGCGATTAGCACTGATGCCCAGCGTAGGACCTGCCAACGGGCGGGTGGCATCACATTGATGCCACGCCGGCCTGTCCTTCAATCGCTCCCTACGCTCCTCCGCTCTGTTCTGTCTGCTCTCATGATGGTTTCCCGCACACGCACTGGTTTAAGCTACCTTTATATGCCTTCCATTTTTGAAAAATAGTTTATATTTATAGAGTACTTTGTTTACATTTGTGGAGTACTTTTTAATTGGTAAGATATTTCGCCATTACAAAACAATTTAAATGTGATATTTTCTTTACTCTTCTAATTATTTGTACTAAATGTTACCACATTTGAAGGTTATTATTCTCGTTTTAGTCGTATTAAAATTTTTGTAAACAATATTTAGTCATAGTCCTCCATCCATCTCATCGACGAAAAATATTTTCGTATTACAAAATACGGTCACTATACACACGCTGAACACCGCTGAATAATCTGCTGCTGTTTTCATTATTTTTTAAGCTAAATATTTACATAATGCCGTTATAACTGATAAAATTCTTCCAGAATATATTTGAAACTCATTTTCTAAACGATCCTTTCAATGAGAGTTTGATTATAATGGTGACGGAACAGTAAATAGTTTTTGTTTCGACTTTTTCTCATTTATTTCGTATGTGTTTGTTAAAGTTACTAGGTGGACATAATTACGACCACCATATCGTTAATTAAGGGAAATAATGATGTTTCTAGGAAAACTCTTAAATTTTCCCTTTTAAATGGGAAATTGGAATTGGGGAAATCCTTGGGGAAATCCTTGGGGAAAAGATTATCGAATTTCGGGGCTCAAATAAAAGTCGTTTTACCTCACCGCTGAATAGACTGCAAGTCGCTCTGTGTCGCCTGTTATCTCCATTTTTAGAAGAATTCTAGCCATTCTTATGAGAAATGCATGCAACTATTCTGTTGCGTGCATTTTGCGGAGAAGGTCAGCTCTTCCTTCTCAGTTTTTGTGACTCTCGCCATTAGTACAGTCTCCCCTTTGGACATATTTCGATTGCGTACGAAGGTGCGTGCATTTTCACTCCTCTATAAAGATTTTATTTATTCTAATATTATCGTAGGGCCTTTTTTCTGTTCGACATTTCAGTATTTTACATATATTTAGCCACTTACGTAGAATATGAGAGAAACTTGTATTTGTAATTTTATTCCTATTTTGAAACCCCAAGGACCGTTTATGTATCAGCCTTTGGTGAACTAGGCTAAGAATATCTCCTCGCAATAAAACTACCTCTGGCACAATTTACTCAAGTGTACCTATATGTGCAACAAAGCATTGGGTCTTCTCCGCCAAGTTTTTTTTACTTTGAGGCAATTCACATATTTTACTTCGACCAAATAGAGGTATTATAATCAGGAAATAAAGTCAGCAAAATTTCCATTCGCAAAGAAACGATTATTTTTGGATTATTATACCTTGCCGTTTTATCTGGAACATACACGTTCAGATATTTCTTGTACGTCGGTCCTAAAGGCTAACGTTTACATATTTTTCCGATTGCAAAGGAGCAACCTCATCAGTCTTGTTTATTTTGTAGGTGTTATGTATTTTATTGCAATATATTTTATAGGTGTTATGTGAGGTTTACGTTGAGGATGCAAGTATGTGGGAGCTGAAGGAAATATTCTCGTCTGAAAGGTTTTGGTCCAAATTGCCAATGTCTCTCAACATGCAGTTCTTCAAGGATAACCGAGTATAGGAATCTTACTCGTAGGGAATGGGAGACATTTTTAGGTCTGACATACCTAATGTAGGGGAAAGAGGGGCAAGAGTACGCATCTAACAAACAATCATAAAAATTATGCATTTCGATTCAAACAATAAATTTCATTTTTACGCAATTTATTCTTTGTTACATCTACTACAATACCTATCTTCCATTGCAACGTAAAAAATAAAGTACTGCCGTTATTTATCAAAACATAAGAGAAAAACAAATAGGAAACTTGCCCCTCACGTGGGGCAAGAGTCCTCCAATTATGGGGCAAGAGTCACAGTTTTCACATGCGAACTTTCTCTTTCCATAAAATGGGGTGCAAGGTTCTTTCCGCCATGTATTACATTCATAATACATTATCCAATTAACAATTGGTGGATCTGAGTACAATTTTCCACACCCTACATAGTCATAATCAGTTTTTCCTGTGAAGTGAATGCCCTGTTTGCCATTCAGAAACCGACGCTTAGTACTACAACCTAATACTTTCTTTTTAGATATCTTCACGTTTAGTTTCTATCTCTTGGGGAAACTCGTAAGAATTTCGGACTACTTTGAATTTTTTACGCCGATTTTACGCTTGCAATGGTTTTGGATATGGCCTAATGCTCTCAAGAGATACAAGTGCCTCACGATGTCTGCTAGGCAAATTACTGTTGTAAGTTTTAAGCAGTAAATAGTAAGCAGAGTAAAGTACTCAAGGTGGAAGGTTTTATAGTTGTTTGGTAAGGGAGCATAAGGAAGGAATATTTGAGGGTAAAAAAGCTTTTCCGCCTTCCATGACAAACCTAGATCATCTGCAGCGAGTTTAGGATCTCCCTTAAGATGTTTCAGCCAGTCATTATAAATGTCTACATTAATGAATACCGAATCTGTCGTTAGCAAAAGAGTTCCTGGAGGTGCTCCAACTGCAAGCTTATTTTTAAACGATTTCTCGGAAAAATAAGGACTGGGGGAATTACTACACTCATGCATGTTCAAGGGTTGGTCGGACAACAAAAGGCAGTATGATGCATATCTACGAATAAAACGCATCTTAAATTCTGGAAATAGGTAATATTTTTCGAATTCCCAATCAGTTCAAGCCTAACAAGCTTTCAACGATCCCTTTCAAGCTTTTGGCTTGACCAACGGAGTATTTTTATTTATTTATTTATTATGTTTAATGTTCGCCCAACATGTACATAATTATAGGGCGAACAATACATGATTATAACTACAAAAAATAGAAAATAAATTGGTTACAGCCACAAAAAAGTAACAATCATGATAACAAATGGTAAAAATATTAACTAAATACTATCACAATCGCGAAACATATTCTTAACATCTTTTAAAAAGCAGTTTTTCTTTTGATACAGGTCTAAATCATTGAAGTTTTTGTTATATAGTACACAGATCCTTCGTATTGGCTTATTGGAACAATAATTTGTTTTAACCTTAGATATGCAAAATGTTCTTTTGAACCGGCTATTAACATTTGGTACTATTATTTTTATTTCCCTAAGCAATTCATAACATAGGCCCTTATTAATGACATCATGCAGAAATAGCAGGTCGTTTATGGTTCTTCTATTTTGCAGGGTATGGAGACCAAACACTCTTAACAAATCACTATAACAAATATAATTCTCGAAAAGCGGATACACATGATATAATACAAAATATAGAAATCTTAAAAATCTCTTTTGAACTTGCTCTAGCAGTACAATATGTTTCTTTAAATAGGGATTCCAAATAACGTACCCATATTCCAACTTACTTCTTACATAAGAGTAATACAATGTCTTAAGTACCATCTAAGAGTCAAAATATTTTGACATACGGTGTATAAAGCCCAAAAGCTTACATGCAGTTATGCTAATATTCAATATATGTGTGGTGAAATACATTTTGCTATCAAAGGTGACCCCTAGATCCTTCCATTCATTAGTCCTATTCAATTTGCATTCTTCCATATGGTAATTGCATTTGATTACATTTTTTCTCCGTGAAAAAGATAAAACAAAACACTTATCAACATTAAAAAATAAACCATTTTCATGAGACCAGGTGACCAGACTGTTTAAATCTGACTGTATCTGGAGACAATGTTGTAAGTTGTTCACCTTTCTATATATTTTAACATCATCTGCAAACATTAGACATCTTGAATGATGGATACATTGTGGCAAGTCATTAACAAATATCAAAAACAGAAGTGGACCCAGGTTCGAGCCTTGAGGCACACCAGATACAACAGAGTATTTGTCAGACACCACGTTTCGATACACTACGTATTGTTTTCTTTCATTTAGAAATGAACTCAAAAGAGTTAACAAAGAGCCTGCAATGCCAATACTTTTCAGTTTGCTTAGCAATATGTTATGTTGTACAGTATCAAAGGCTTTTTTAAAGTCTAGGTAGACTGCATCCACCTGAGAACCGCTATCCATGGAATTCATAACATAATCAGTTAAGATAGCTAGGTTGGTCGTTACTGACCTATTAGCTATAAAGCCGTGTTGTGTATCACTTATCCGATTTTTTAATAGAAAGTTAATACGCTTACATAAAATACCCTCAAATATTTTTGAAAAAACAGACAATATACTTATAGGCCTATAATTTTTTATGTCGTTTCGTTCTCCCTTTTTAAAAATAGGACACACCTTGGCAGTTTTCCATTTCGTGGGAAATACTCCACTTTTTAAAGAGTTATTAAACAACTGACATAAAGGTTGAGCTAAGATCTCTTTACAGCCTTTCACAATATACGTAGGGATATTGTCAGGACCAATAGATTTTTTGGTATCTAAACTTTGGATTGCTTCAAGCACTTCATCCATGCTAATACTAATAATGATTATATTATCATTGTTTTGGGCAAGGGTTTCATTAGCATACTTTATCTTAGAGGGATCTACTTGAGTAACATAAACAGACATAAAATATTCTTTAAATGCATTAACTATTTCTCTTGGTGAGGCAAATTCACAACCATTTAGTGTAAGCACTTCAGGGATATGACCA
The DNA here is from genome assembly GCF_921293095.1 of Ischnura elegans. Lineage (NCBI taxonomy): Eukaryota > Metazoa > Arthropoda > Insecta > Odonata > Coenagrionidae > Ischnura > Ischnura elegans. The sequence goes on from NC_060259.1 coordinate 99,281,234, forward strand.
CTAGCCTTATTTTTTCTCACAAATTTCCAAAAACTACTATAGTTCCCGTTGACAACTTCATATTTGATATTTTCCAAGTGAACACTTAAAGCTTTATTAATATCTTCTCTAACTTCTATTCTCAAAGTATTGTATTTTGATTTGTGATAACTTGACCCAGTTTTCTTGAACAGTAGCCTATGTCTATCTTTCTTCTTTATTTTTTTAATTACCTCGTAATTGTACCACGAAGGATACTTGTACTTTAATATTTTACATTTTGGAATAGATATATCAATCGCTTCATTTAGGTAACTGTAAAACATTTCCAAACCAATATTGACATCACTAGTAGATGAAATTGCGTTCCAATCTTTACTCCGCAGCTCCTCATATAATTTCAAGTAGTTACCTCTTTTAAAGTTATATGAATTGGCAAAATCATCTTTTGTTTTTTTTGTAATACCACAGACATAATGAGCGGTTACTGCTGGGTGATAGTGATCTTCTTTAATCACTGGCTACGTACAGCGAATCACCTCAATATTACTCTCGACCACATTAGTAAGAACAAGATCAAGAAACTTTCCGTAACTGTTTTCCACATTTTTCTTCTGTTTCAGACCCAATAAGTTCATGAACATCAACAACTCAATACATAATGGCGTTTTCGTCTCAATAGATGACATGAATGAGGGGCAATTAAAGTCACCAAGGATAAATATTTCATTATTAATAATTTCACTATAGGTCAATTTGTCAAAAAAATTAGTATATACTTCAAGCATAGCATCTGGAGGGAAATAGACAACACATAAATACACCCATTTATTATTTTTCACCTGCACCTTGATCCAAATATTTTCATCACATGTCTCTAATTCTCTTAACCTCATTGACTTATACGTATCCTTCACCATTACCATTACTCCACCACCTAGTTTTTTTCCAGTCAAAGTCTCATTTCTGTCTTTCCGATGTAATTTGTATCTGCCACTCATGCATACTTCTGAATCACTTATGTAATTATTTAACCTTGTCTCACTTATACATATTATATCATGGTCAAGATCACCTAACGAGATGTTGAACATTTTTAACTTACTTCTCAAACCTCTCACATTCTGATAATAGATCGAAAGTTGTTGATTTAATGCACAAATTGTTCCATTCCGATCTTCCGTCCCTGGTAAACAAGGATCGCTTCCTCATTGTAAGGTTTCTATATCAGAATCACTTCGAATGTTTATTCTATCCCCGCCTTCACTTTTGCGAACAAATATACGACCTCCGCGCACCCATAAGTACTTTACCTTACCATTTCTTTTAAGGTCTCTTGCTAGGGCATACAACCTTTTGTTTGTTTGTGTTAAAGCTTCATTTACAAAAATTGGGCTAGCCGCGTTAACATTCCCTGTGTTCAGGTGAAGGTCCGAGAGTGAAAGATTTCTCTTCACCCTCCTGGATCGAACAAATTCTTCCGCTATGCTTGACTGGGCAAAACGTACAACTAGCGGCGGATGCTTAGATCGGGTGGAATGCTTCTTCCCTACCCTATACGCAGCTTCAATATCACTCCCATCGAGTTTAATACCCAAGGCAAGACCTGTTTTACACACGATTGCTGAAGGAGCATCGTCATTTGACATCGGAACACCATGTATTTCGATAGTATTCCTGAGTGACTCTTGCTCCAAAGTATTCAACTTGTTCTCAAGGTCACAAACTCGTTTACTCAAGGCAACGTTTTCCCCAAATAATTTATCTAATCCATCACTCACTTTACTAAGGTTAAATTGGACTGCTTCTATAGCTTTTGTTTGCTCACTTAGCGTCTTCGTGTGATCATGAATGACGCTATTCCACGAATTAATTAATTGTTTTAACTCACTCTGCTCATTCTGCATCACCGATATCTTCTCCAACAGTTCACGCAGCAGGAGCACTGATGAATCCTCTGAAGTGCTGCAAGATGCCATCTGTTGTGTAGCTTCATTCGCCACGCAATCTGGACGATTCCTCAGAGCCTCAGGATCGCAACTGTGACAAATCCACCGCTGTTGTCGGCCATCCTCGAGCAACTTCAATACATCCTTCGACACTGATTGGCACACTGCATGAAAACTCTTGTTACACTCATTGCAGAGAACCGACGTCTGGCCACGTTTTATTACATTTCCGCAGGAATCGCACTGAGATGGCATTTTACGACGAGAAGAAACGAGCGAACAGTGTATAACAGCGAGCTGTGCTCAGACACTTCCGTTCACAACGACTGCTCGACTGCGACTCAAAGTATCCTCAATCGGTCATACTCCTCAAAGTATGCATGTCTCATGGAAATAACGAGAATCGACATGCTATACTACTCAACGCCAGTAACGAGTGATCATCCAGCTGTAAAGTGAAGTGAAAGTTCAATAGTTCAAAAAAACCATTGTAAGTTGCGTGTTCTATGTGAAGTGTTGGTGAATATAAGTGTTTTGGAGAATCGCTATTGTAAAGCTGAGCTATGCCGTCCGTGGACCCGGGAGCAAATATAAGGTAGGAAGTCTTCTCTTCTCACAGTTTGATCGATATGAAGCTTAAACATTATTTGCTAAAAATTATTTTAAAACAAATCAGTTTTAGCTCCCACTTTTATGTTGAGAAGGAGACTTCATCGATGCAGGGTGGCGCCTTCTTGAAAATCCCTATGCATGCTGGTTCCATTGTTATTCCTAATATAGAAGGATAAATAAAAAACGATTATCAAATTAGGTCAATAGATATTAAATGCAGTTATTGCAAATTTACTATCGTGTAAGACTCCCACCAATTTTAACAAGCTCGACTTAGGCAATATTATAATACTTTTAATTTGACACCGTATACGGTTCAGCAATCTTGCGTCATTCAGTTTAAACTCCAATAAAATGTGGGTAAGTAAAATCTACATCTAAGAGGCACCGTGCAAACCTCCACTAGGGTGTGTGGCACGGGGTGACTCTATGCCAATAATATTGAACGAACAGTTAGCTTAATAAGAAAGTCACGAATGAATTGTAACATGCCAAGAAATGCATGCAGATAGTTAGTATGGAGAATTATAGGAAATTGTTATCTAAAATACAGGTCCTATTTTATGTAGACCACGTCACGGTATCATAGTGCTAAAGAAATGCAGGTATTACGCGGTAAAAACGACATCTTTAATCTATCGGTTCTGTAGCCTATGTCCCTAATATTATCCTAGTCATCGTTCCAAGCTCCAAGTCTAATACAAAAGTTGTTTTTTCCAGTGACTATCCATTTAGGTGCAATGTAGGGTGGCCTCTCAATAATTGTAGTATATCGTAGCATACATTAGCCTATGGTGTGTCTCGCAATCAAAATTATAAAAATGTGAGTATGACCGTAGTAAAAAAGATTTTTGCTGGTCAGAAAGCATTTCAGAGGGAATGCATTGTTGTATTGCCTGTTCTAGAAATTACCATACTCGACTCGGGTCAGCTTGATACTCGCATGTCTTTTTCAACTTGACTCGAGATAAAAATTTTTCCCTTTAGTTTTGTGTCTCACAATCTCAATGCAATAAAAATTATAATTTTCATCAAAATGTGAGTATGACCATAGTAGAAAAATTTTTGCTGGTCAGAGAGCTTTTCAGAGGAAATTTCATAGTCATCCTCTTGAACTTCCACCACTGTTGTTGAGGATTGACTGGTTACATGTGTGGAGCATTATGGAACATGCCATGATTTTTCCCTATAGTTTTGCCCCCCTAAATATGTTTCATCTAATTGATGACATTTTATCGTGGTAACCCTCGAAACTGTTTTCCATGTATAAAGTTGGTAGTTTTTGAGGAGTAACTGATGCATTTAAAATATACCTGAAAGTTTGCATTTTAACACAATATGTAATATTTAATATTTATTATTCTCTAGTACTTTTTATTCTAATTCCTTTTCTAATTCATTTGACCAGTTTTTTGTGCGTAGGAGAAAAGGACCAGAATATTCATTTCAACCTTGAACTTCATATATATTTCTCATACGTACAAAATCTACTACAACAATAAATCATTAAACATTGTTTCGACGTAAACGATTGGCTTCTATAAAAACTATAAGAACGGCAAAACGGTCATCGTCTTCATCTCATCACAGATTTAATCACGAGGTGATTGACTTCTCCTTTACCATTTACCAAACTCAATGAGGTCATTGACCTCATTTGGTATTTTTGAAGTTTTTGTTAAAACTCGTCTTAATTTGCGGAAAAAAAGCTAAATGTTGATATTGAATTGAAAATTCTTGTGGAAAAAAGCTAAATGTCGGCATGGAATTGAATCGAGGTGGATTTTTTCACCTCAATTCAAATGCGCAGGTAGTAAAAAATTAAAAATAACAATATTGAATTGATTATTACAGTTAAAAACTCGCAAGGAGATAAATATGATATTACAATATAGAAGTTGATTTTCATTAGTAATTCATTTAATCGAATTACATTTTGAAAAAGAAAAATGCAGTATGATAATGGAGAAGTTAAAATTTATGTCAGAAAATCGTTTTTTTGTGAGCAAGAAGAAAAATGCAAAACAGAAGTTATAATTCATGTAAATTCAGCCAAATAGGAAATAACAAAATCACAATACAGAACTCAAATTGGAGTTGTGCACCTGATTGAATTACGAACAGTTCTGAAATGAAAAAAAGAATTACTATCTCGATGTTGGTTTGCAGTAAGATAAATGGAAAATTCATTTATTGACTTCTATTGAATTATTGGTACGAAGGTAAAAAATGCGAAATGACTAAACAAAACGAAAAATTAAGCTAGAAGTCAATTTTACGTAACAGAGGGAGATAAATTAAATTGGAGAGGTCAATCACATCTTCCTCGGTGAAGAGGTGACGAACTTTTTTGTGGTAGAGAGGTAAATGAACTTTTTTGGGTTGGGGGTTCAATGGTTTTTTTCGAAGTGGAAAAAGTCAATGACAATTTTTGTGGTGAAGAGCCCCATTTTTGATATCGATTCAAATCGAAGAGTTCAATAGCCTTTTTTCAGTGTAGGGAGGTCATTGACCTTTATGGTGGAGGAGAGATTCATGAACTTTTTGGTACTGAAGAGGTCAATGATCTTTTTGGTAGTGGAGATGTTCATGACCTTATAAGTAGTTAAAAGGTCAGCTACCTTTTTGGTGGGGGAGAGGCACATTACCTTTTTTGTACGGAGGAGTTCAATGACCTTTTTTCGTGGTAGAGAGGTCAATGACATTTTGGTGGTGAAGAGGTTAATGACCTTCTAGGTGTTGAGAGGATGATAACCTTTTTTCAAAGTAGACAGGGCAATGACCTTTTTGGTGATCAATGACCTTTTTCAGAGTCGAAAAGGGCAATGACCATTTTGGTGTTGAAGAAGGTGGACCTTTTTTGATAGCAAAGATCCAATGACTTTTTTCGATGTAGAAAGGTTAATGACCTTTTTGGTAGTAAAGAGTTCAATGAACTTAGTTGAACTTACAATGTACTTAGTTGAAGACTTCATTGAAATTACAATGAACAGTTGTAGAAAGGTTCATAACCTTTTTGGCACCAAAGAGGTTAATGATCTTTTTGGTGGTGGAGATGTTGATAACCTAAGTAGTTGAGAGGTCAGCCTTTATGGTGATTGAGAGGTACATGACCTGTTTGGTACCGAAGATTTCAATGACCTTTTTTCGTTGTAGAGAGGGCAATATTTACTATAATAAAACCGTATTTACTGGAGTGAGAAGTCAATGACCTTTTCTATATGTAGAGAAGTATCACATTGGAAGTGAGAGGTAAATAACCTTTTTTTGTGGTTGCAAGGTGAGCGACCTTTTTGGTGGTGGATATTTCAATGACTCTCTATGAAGTAGATATGGCCTTTTTCGGTGTGGAGAGGTAAGGACTATGTCGTGGACTATTTTATTCGTTGTACATAGGGCAATGGCCTTTTTTGATGGTGGAGAGGTTCATGTCTTTTATTACTTTCAAAGAGTTCAAATACGGTTTAGAGAACTTATGACCTTTTTGGTGGTGGAAAGGTTAATGACCTAAGTAGACCTTTTATTTAGGTATACAGAGGTGGTGGAGAGGATGATGTCCTTTTTGTAACCGAAGAGCGCAATTACCTTTTCTCGGTTTGGAAAGGTCAATTACCTTTTGAGGTGGTCAAAAACCTTTTTCGTAGGGAAAAGGTCAATGAACTTTTTCTGGTGTAGAAAGGTCAGTGACATATTTGGTGATTAAGAAGTTAAAGACTTCAAATTTGTGTAGTGGTCAATGGCAATTTTTCGGTTTAGAGGTCTCTATGACCTTTTTTTCGGTTTAGTATTGTCAATGACCTTTTTGATGAAGGATAGGTTAAAGATCCTATAAGTTGTTCATTGGTCAATCTCCTGTTTTGGTGTAGAGGGGTCTATGATTTTATTCGGTGTAGCAAGGTCAATGACCTTTTTCATGATGGAGAGGTTAATGACCTTTTTTGTTAGCGAAATATTCAATGACCTTTTTTGTTGTAGAGAGGTTAATGATGTTTTTAGTGATGGAGCGGTTAATCACCTCTCCACCGAAGAGTGTTTTTGGCAGCGAAGAGTTTAATGACCATTTTTGGTGTTGAGAGGTAAATGACCTTTTTGGTGGTGAATAATTTAATGACCTTTTTGGCAGCGAAGATTTCAATGACCTTTTTTCGGTTTAGAGTAGTCAATGACTTTGTTGGTGGTGGTGAGATTAATGACCTTCTAAGTAGTAGAGAGTTCAATGACCTTTTTGGTACTGAAGAGTTGAAAGACCTCTTTTCGTTGTAGAAGGGTCATGATCTTTTTGGCGGTGGAGAGGTTAGAGGTTTAAGTGGACGAAATGTCAATGAATTTTTGTCGGTTTTTATAGGTTAATGACCTTTTTTCTCACCTTTTCTCGGCATAGAGAGGTCAATGATGAGGTAAGTGATGTCAATAATAAATGTCGAATAACCTTTTAGGTGACGGAGATGTTACTAACAGTTTTTTGGATGGAATAGTTAAACGTCCTTTTTTCGATGTAGAGAGGTCAATGACAATTATGGTGGCTGAGGGTTTACTAGTAAAGGGGATAATGACCTCACTACTGCTTAAATTAAAATAAATTTAAAAAAAACAATGCAACTGTGTCATAAAAAATTGGTAATGTGAATAAGAAATGAAAATACTCTTTATAAACGCGATTTAACTGCGAAGACTGAAAAAATAAAAATGTGATTAAAAATGAAAATCCATGTTATAAACGCGAACTCAATGCGAAGAGTGAAAAAATTAAACATGTGATTTACTAGATACGAAAATCAGTGTAATAAACAAAATTTCACTACGCAGAGTGAAAAAAATTAAAAATAAGATATCGAAATGATTACCCTTGTTACAAACGCGATTTCACTACTCAGATTAAAAAAATAAAAAATGTGATTTGCAAAAGAAAATCATTGTTATAAAGGCCGTTTCAGTGCGAAGAGTGAAAAAAAGTGAATTGAAAATGACTAACCATGTTAAAAACGCGAATTAGCTTCGAAGAGTGAAAAATTAAAAATGTGATTTGGATCAGAAAAACCTTTTTATCAACGCGATATCACATCGCAGAGTGTAACAATTAAAAACGAGATTTGGAAATGAAAATCCTCGTTATAAACGGTATTTTACTACTCGAAGTGAAAAAATTAAAAATATGATTTAGATATAAATCTCGTTGTTATACTAATGAAATGTAAAATGCTTAAACGATTCACTAATGAAAGTGAAAATTTTAAAAATTTGACACCGATATGATTATTCTTGTTACATACGCGAATTCACTAGACAAAATGAATTAATTAAATTTGTGACTAGGGTGTGAATATTCTTTTGCAAAGGCAGATTCACTACTCAAAAGGAAAAAAATTAAAAATGGTTCTTGGATATGAATATTCTTGTTGAAAAAGCGAATTCTCTACTCAAGATGAAAAAATTAACATTGCGACTTAGGTAAAAGTAATGTTGTTAAAAACGCAAATTCACTGCTCAATGTGAAAAAATTAAATATGACTTGGATATGAATATTCTTGTTGCTAACGCAATTGCAGTACTCAGAAAGAAAAATAAAATTGTGACTTGGATAATCTTGTTACAAATGCTAATTTGATACTTAAAGTGAAAAATTGATAATGTGAATTGGATATAAAAATTCAAATTCAAGTCACATTTTATATATTTTAAAAATGAGTAGTAATTACGCGAATTCACCACTATAATTAAAAAAGTAAAATTTGACTTTGATAAGGAAGTACCTGTTGCAAAGGCAAAGTAACTTCTTATAGTAGAAACTAAACGTTAATTTACAACCTAAAGTGAAAAAATTAAAAAAATCACTTGGATATAAATATACCTTTTACAAACGCGAATTCACCACTAAAATTAAAAAAAACAAAAATTGTGACTTGGATATAAATATCCTTGTTACAAACGCGAATTCACTACTCAAAGTGAAAAATTGAACAACTTATCTTGGATATGAAAATCTTAATTAAATACGCGAAGTATCTACTGAAAGTGAAAAATTAAAAAAGGGGAATTACATATTTACAAACGCGCGTTTTTATATAAATGTGACTTAATAATGAAGCAAATGTAAGAAGTAAATGTGACTGAAACAATGAAAAATATGACTTGGATATATATATTCTTGGTACTAACGCAAAGTCGCTACTCAAAGTGAAAAAATTAAAAATACGACTTCGATATCAATGTTCTTTTTACAATTGCGAAATCACCAGTCAAAGTGAAGAAATTAAAAATATGACTTGGATATGAATATTCTTGTTATTAACGCGAAGTCACAACTCAAGTGAAAAAATTAAAAATGTGATTCAGGATATGAATATACTTGATTCATAAGATAAAGATATGACTTTGTACTTTCAGGATATGAACATACGCGTATTGCTTAAAATTTTGAGTAAAACTTGAAGTAAATGTAAGAAGTAAATGAGACTGGAGAAATAAAAAATGTTACTTGGATATGAATATTCTTGTAACTAAGGCGAATTCACTACTCAAAGTGAAAAAAATGTGACTTTGAGATTATTATTCTTGTTACATACTCGCGTCACTACTCAAAATGAAAAAAAATAATAAATAAAAATCACTTGGATATGATTATTGTTGTTGCAAACGCAAAGTAAAAAAATAAGAAATGTGACTTGGATAGGAATATTCTTGTTACAACCACGAATACATCACTTGAAGTGAAAAAATAAAACAATGACTTGGAAATGAATATTTTTATTGCAAACGTGAATTCTATACCCAAAGTGTAAAATTGAAGAAGATGACTTTGATAGACATATTCTTGCTACAATGCGAATTCAAAACCCAAAAGGAAATAATTGAAAATCTGACTTGAATATGAATATTCTTGTTACAGAACGCGAATTCACTACTAAAAGTGAACAAATTAAAAATTGTTCTTAGATAAGAATAATCCTGTTGCAAACGCGATTTCAGTACTCAAAGTGAAAAATTGAAAAAGGTTACTTGGATGTAATTTTATTGTCACAAAGGCGAATTCACTACTGAAAGTGAAAAAATTAAAAATGTGACTTGTATTTTAATATTATTATTACAAACCCGAATTCACTCATGAAAGTGAAAATTTTTAAAATTTGACACTGATATGATTATTATTGTTACAATCGTGAATTCACCAGACCAAATGAAATAACTAAATATGTTACTTGGATGTGAATATTCTTGTTGCAAAGGCGAATTCACTACTCAAGGTGAAAAAATTAAAAATGTGTCTTGGATATGAATATTCTTGCTAAAATCGTAAATTCACTACTCATGGTGAAAAAATTAAAACTATGACTTGGATATTAAGATTCTTGTAACAAACGCAAATTCACCAGTCAAAGTGAAAACTTTTTAAATGGAAATTGCATATGATAAAACGCGTATTGTTTATAATTATGATTTAAGCATGTAGTAAATTTGAGAAGTGAATGAGACTAGAGAAAATTAATATGTGACTTAAATATGAATATTCTGAGTACTTACGCGAATTCACTACTCAAAGTGAGAAATTGAAAAAGTTGCCTTGGATATGAATACCTTTGTTGCAAACGCGAATTCACTACTCAAAGTGAAAAAATTAAAAATGTGACTTGGATGTGAATATTCATGTTATTAATGCGAGTTCACTATTCAGAGTAAAAAATTAAAAATGTGAAATGATAAGAATATCCTCGTTACTAAATGCGACTTCATTACTCAAAGTGAAAATTTGAAAAAGTTGACTTTGATATGAAAATTCTTGTTTAAAACGAAAATTCACTACTCAAAGTGAAAAATTAAAAATGTGATTTTAAATATGAATATTCTTGTGACATGCAAGAATTACCTACTCTAAATTAAAAAGGTGATTTGAATATGAATATTCTTGTATCAAACGCGAACTTAGTTGAACTTACATTTTACTTAGTTGAAGAGATCATTGAAATTACAATGAATAGTTGTAGAAAGGTTCATAACCTTTTTGGTACCAAAGAGGTTAATGATCTTTTTGGTGGTGGAGATGTTGATAACCTAAGTAGTTGAGAGGTCAGCCTTTATGGTGATTGAGAGGTACATGACCTGTTTGGTACCGAAGATTTCAATGACCTTTTTTCGTTGTAGAGAGGGCAATAACCGTATATATTGGAGTGAGAAGTCAATGACCTTTTCTAGATGTAGAGAAGTATCACATTGGAAGTGAGAGGTAAATAACCTTTTTTTGTGGTTGCAAGGTGAACGACCTTTTTGGTGGTGGATATTTCAATGACTCTCTATGAAGTAGATATGGCCTTTTTCGGTGTGGAGAGGTAAGGACTATGTCGTGGACTATTTTATTCGTTGTACATAGGGCATAGGCCTTTTTTGATGGTGGAGAGGTTCATGTCTTTTATTACTTTCAAAGAGTTCAAATACGGTTTAGAGAACTTATGACCTTTTTGGTGGTGGAAAGGTTAATGACCTAAGTAGACCTTTTATTTAGGTATACAGAGGTGGTGGAGAGGATGATGTCCTTTTTGTAACCGAAGAGCGCAATTACCTTTTTTCGGTTTGGAAAGGTCAATTACCTTTTGAGGTGGTCAAAAACCTTTTTCGTAGGGAAAAGGTCAATGAACTTTTTCTGGTGTAGAAAGGTCAGTGACATATTTGGTGATTAAGAAGTTAAAGACTTCAAATTTGTGTAGTGGTCAATGGCAATTTTTCGGTTTAGAGGTCTATATGACCTTTTTTTCGGTTTAGTATTGTCAATGACCTTTTTGATGAAGGATAGGTTAAAGATCCTGTAAGTTGTTCATAGGTCAATCTCCTGTTTTGGTGTAGAGGGGTCTATGACCTTATTCGGTTTAGCAAGGTGAATGACCTTTTTCATGATGGAGAGGTTAATGACCTTTTTTGTTAGCGAAAGGTTCAATGACCTTTTTTGTTGTAGAGAGGTTAATGATGTTTTTGGTGATGGAGAGGTTAATCACCTCTCCATCGAAGAGTGTTTTTGGCAGCGAAGAGTTTAATGACCATTTTTGGTGTTGAGAGGTAAATGACCTTTTTGGTGGTGAATAATTTAATGACCTTTTTGGCAGCGAAGATTTCAATGACCTTTTTTCGGTTTAGAGTAGTCAATGACTTTGTTGGTGGTGGTGAGATTAATGACCTTCTAAGTAGTAGAGAGTTCAATGACCTTTTTGGTACTGAAGAGTTGAAAGACCTCTTTTCGTTGTAGAAGGGTCATGATCTTTTTGGCGGTGGAGAGGTTAGAGGTTTAAGTGGACGAAAGGTCAATGAATTTTTGTCGGTTTTTATAGGTTAATGACCTTTTTTCTCACTTTTTCTCGGCATAGAGAGGTCAATGATGAGGTAAGTGATGTCAATAATAAATGTCGAATAACCTTTTAGGTGACGGAGATGTTACTAACAGTTTTTTGGATGGAATAGTTAAACGTCCTTTTTTCGATGTAGAGAGGTCAATGACAATTATGGTGGTTGAGTGTTTACTAGTAAAGGGGATAATGACCTCACTACTGCTTAAATTAAAAAAATTAAGAAATGAAAATACTCGTTATAAACGCGATTTAACTGCGAAGACTGAAAAAATAAAAATGTGAGTTGGAAATGAAAATCTTTTAAAAAAACGCGACTTCATTGCGAAAAGAGAAATTTTAAAAATTGTTTTCGAAATGAAAATAGTTGTTAAAAACGCAAATTAGCTTCGAAGAGTGAAGAAATTAAAAATGTGATTAAAAATGAAAATCCATGTTATAAACGCGAACTCAATACGAAGAGTGAAAAAATAAAACATGTGATTTACTAGATACGAAAATCAGTGTAATAAACACGATTTCACTACGCAGAGTGAAAAAAATTAAAAATAAGATATTGAAATGATTATCCTTGTTACAAACGCGATTTCACTACTCAGAGTAAAAAAATTAAAAATGTGATTTGCAAAAGAAAATCATTGTTATAAAGGCCGTTTCAGTGCGAAGAGTGAAAAGAAGTGAATTGAATATGACTAACCATGTTATAAACGCGAATTAGCTTCGAAGAGTGAAAAATTAAAAATGTGATTTGGATCAGAAAAACCTTGTTATCAACGCGATATCACATCGCAGAGTGTAACAATTCAAAACGAATTTGGAAATGAAAATCCCCGTTATAAACGGTATTTCAATACTCGAAGTGAAAAAATAAAAAATATGATTTAGACATAAATCTCCTTGTTATACCAATGAAATGTAAAATGTTTAAACGATTCACTAATGAAAGTGAAAATTTTAAAAATTTGACACCGATATGATTATTCTTGTTACATACGCGAATTCACTAGACAAAATGAAATAATTAAATTTGTGACTAGGATGTGAATATTCTTGTTGCAAAGGCAAATTCACTACTCAAAGGGAAAAAAATTAAAAATGTGTCTTGGATATGAATATTCTTGTTGAAAAAGCGAATTCTCTACTCAAGATGAAAAAATTAACATTGCGACTTAGGTAAGAGTAATGTTGTTAAAAACGCAAATTCACTACTCAATGTGAAAAAATTAAATAGGAATTGGATATGAATATTCTTGTTGCTAACGCAATTTCAGTACTCAGAAAGAAAAATAAAAATGTGACTTGGATAATCTTGTTACAAATGCTAATTTGATACTGTTCCGTAAACAGAGGTATTTAGTTCATGCAACTGCCACCGGAGGGCGTATTTGTATTTTGATGCTCAGTTTTTTTGTGTGTGTGTGTTACGACAAGCCGTCGTCAGTTCTCGGTGTGTGTTGAGTGTGAGCAGTCAGCGAACCAAACCCAAGGTGAAAGTGTGTGGTGCCAGCAGTTGCCCCGACCACTCCCCCGCCCCCCAAGTGTGCGCACGTGTTGGCAACGACAGAGGAGGATCCACTGACTGACTGATGGGTGAAGTTGCCCCACTATTATTATACTGACTAGTGAAAGTTATTTTTATTCATTGCCCTTTTGATATTGTTTTTTTTTGAGAATATATGTATTTTTTTGGAACGTTCAAAAACTGTGTTTCTCTGGTCCTTCGGGTGAAGGTTGAAGGAACTTCGTTCCTTTTGTCCCGCAACAGATACTTAAAGTGAAAAATTGATAATGTGAATTGGATATGAATATTCAAATTCAAGTCACATTTTATATTTTTTAAATTTGAGTAGTAAATACGCGTTTGTAGCAATAATATTGATATCCAAGTCACATTTTTGAGTTTTTCAATTTAGTAGTGAAGTCGCGTTTGTAACAAGAACATTCATATCAAGTTACATTTTTAATTTTATCTTTTTGAGAAGTGAATTCGCGTTTGATACAAGAATATTCATATTCAAATCAGTTTTTTAATTTAGAGTAGGTAATTCTTGCATGTAATAAGAATATTCATATTTAAAATCACATTTTTAATTTTTCACTTTGAGTAGTGAATTTTCGTTTTAAACAAGAATTTTCATATCAAAGTCAACTTTTTCAAATTTTCACTTTGAGTAATGAAGTCGCATTTAGTAACGAGGATATTCTTATCATTTCACATTTTTAATTTTTTACTCTGAATAGTGAACTCGCATTAATAACATGAATATTCACATCCAAGTCACATTTTTAATTTTTTCACTTTGAGTAGTGAATTCGCGTTTGCAACAAAGGTATTCATATCCAAGGCAACTTTTTCAATTTCTCACTTTGAGTAGTGAATTCGCGTAAGTACTCAGAATATTCATATTTAAGTCACATTTTAATTTTCTCTAGTCTCATTAACTTCTCAAATTTACTACATGCTTAAATCATAATTATAAACAATACGCGTTTTATCATATGCAATTTCCATTTAAAAAGTTTTCACTTTGACTGGTGAATTTGCGTTTGTTACAAGAATCTTAATATCCAAGTCATAGTTTTAAGTTTTTCACCATGAGTAGTGAATTTACGATTTTAGCAAGAATATTCATATCCAAGACACATTTTTAATTTTTTCACCTTGAGTAGTGAATTCGCCTTTGCAACAAGAATATTCACATCCAAGTAACATATTTAGTTATTTCATTTGGTCTGGTGAATTCACGATTGTAACAATAATAATCATATCAGTGTCAAATTTTAAAAATTTTCACTTTCATGAGTGAATTCGGGTTTGTAATAATAATATTAAAATACAAGTCACATTTTTAATTTTTTCACTTTCAGTAGTGAATTCGCCTTTGTGACAATAAAATTATATCCAAGTAACCTTTTTCAATTTTTCACTTTGAGTACTGAAATCGCGTTTGCAACAGGATTATTCTTATCTAAGAACAATTTTTAATTTGTTCACTTTTAGTAGTGAATTCGCGTTCTGTAACAAGAATATTCATATTCAAGTCAGATTTTCAATTATTTCCTTTTGGGTTTTGAATTCGCATTGTAGCAAGAATATGTCTATCAAAGTCATCTTCTTCAATTTTACACTTTGGGTATAGAATTCACGTTTGCAATAAAAATATTCATTTCCAAGTCATTGTTTTATTTTTTCACTTCAAGTGGTGTATTCGTGGTTGTAACAAGAATATTCCTATCCAAGTCACATTTCCTATTTTTTTACTTTGCGTTTGCAACAACAATAATCATATCCAAGTGATTTTTATTTATTATTTTTATTCATTTTGAGTAGTGAATAAGCGTATGTAACAAGAATAATAATCTCCAAGTCACATTTTTTTTCACTTTGAGTAGTGAATTCGCCTTAGTTACAAGAATATTCATATCCAAGTAACATTTTTTATTTCTTCAGTCTCATTTACTTCTTACATTTACTTCAAGTTTTACTCAAAATTTTAAGCAATACGCGTATGTTCATATCCTGAAAGTACAAAGTCATATCTTTATCTTATGAATCAAGTATATTCATATCCTGAATCACATTTTTAATTTTTTCACTTGAGTTGTGACTTCGCGTTAATAACAAGAATATTCATATCCAAGTCATATTTTTAATTTCTTCACTTTGACTGGTGATTTCGCAATTGTAAAAAGAACATTGATATCGAAGTCGTATTTTTAATTTTTTCACTTTGAGTAGCGACTTCGCGTTAGTACCAAGAATATATATATCCAAGTCATATTTTTCATTGTTTCAGTCACATTTACTTCTTACATTTGCTTCATTATTAAGTCACATTTATATAAAAACGCGCGTTTGTAAATATGTAATTCCCCTTTTTTAATTTTTCACTTTCAGTAGATACTTCGCGTATTTAATTAAGATTTTCATATCCAAGATAAGTTGTTCAATTTTTCACTTTGAGTAGTGAATTCGCGTTTGTAACAAGGATATTTATATCCAAGTCACAATTTTTGTTTTTTTAATTTTAGTGGTGAATTCGCGTTTGTAAAAGGTATATTTAATTCCAAGTAATTTTTTTAATTTTTTCACTTTAGGTTGTAAATTAACGTTTAGTTTCTACAATAAGAAGTTACTTTGCCTTTGCAACAGGTACTTCCTTATCAAAGTCAAATTTTACTTTTTTAATTATAGTGGTGAATTCGCGTTTGTAACAAGAATATTCATATCCAAAACATATTTTAATATATTTCTTTTTGAGTACTGAAATAGCCTTTACTACAAGAATATTCATATCCAAGTCTCATTTTTAATTTTTTCACTTTTAGTTGTGAATTCGCGTTTTTCACAAGAACATTGACATCTAAGTCACTTTTTTAGTTTTTTCACTTTGAGTTATGAATTCGCTTTTGCAACAAGAATATTCACATCTAAGTCAAATTTTTAATTTTTCACTTTAAATAGTGAATTGGAGTTTGTAACAAGGATATTTCTATCAAAGTCACATTTTTTTCACTTTGAGTACTAAAATAGCGTTTGTATTAAGAATATTCAAAGTCACATTTTTAATTTTTTCGAGTAGAACATTTTTTAATTTCCACTTTAAGTAATAAATTTGCGTTTGCAACTGGTGCACTATCCAAAATGAAAAAATTAAAAATATCACTTGGATATGAATATTCGTGATATAAACGTGAACTCACTTTTCGAAGTGAAAAAATTAAAAATATGGCTTGGATATTAAAATTCTTCTTACTATCGCGAATTCACTACTCAAACTGAAAATTTTAAAAAGATGACTTGATTACGAATGTTCTTGTTTCAAACGAGAACTCACTACCTAAAGTAAAGAAATTAAAAATTTGGCTTGGATATGAATATTCTTGTTAAAAACGGTAATTCACTATCCAAAGTGAAATAATTAAAAATGTGACTTGGATATGAATATTCGTGATACAAACGCGAACTCACTTCTCAAAGTGAAAAAATTTAAATGTGACAGGGATATGCATATTCTTGGTACATACGCAAACTCAATACTCAAAGTGAAAAAATTTATAATGTGGCTATGATATGAATATTCTTGTTCCAAACGTGAACTCACTACTCGAAGTAAAAAAATTAAAAATGTGGCTTGGATATTAAAATTCTTCTTACAATCGCGAAGTCACTACTCAAACTGAAAAAATTTAAAAGGTTACTTTATAAGGAATGTTCGTGTTTCAAACGAGAATTCTCTACTTAAAATAAAAAAATTAAAAATGTGGCTTGGATATGAATATTCTTGTTATAGACGCGTATTCACTACTCAAATTGAAAAAATTAAAAATGTGACTTGGATATGAATATTCGTGATACAAACGCGAACTCACTTCTCAAAGTGAAAAAATTTAAATGCGACAGGGATATGAATATTCTTGTACAAATGCAAACTCAATACTCAAAGAGAAAAAATTTATAATATAATGATATGAATATTCTTGTTCCGAACGCGAACTCACTAATCGAAGTGAAAAAATTAAAAATGTGGCTTGGATATTAAAATTCTTCTTACAATCGCGAATTCACTACTCAAAGTGAAAAAATTTAAAAGGTTACTTTATTTGGAACGTTCTTGTTTAAAACGAGTATACACTACTTAAAGTAAAAACATTAAAAATGCTGCTTGGATATGAATATTCTTGTTATAGACGCGTATTCACTATTCAAAATGAAAAAATTTAAATGCGACTTGGATATGAATATTCCTGCTAAAAACGCTAATTCACTATCCAAAGTGAAAAAATTAAAAATTTGACAGGGATATGCATATTCATGGTACAAACGCAAACTCAATACTCAAAGAGAAAAAATTTATAATGTGTCTATGATATGAATATTCTTGTTCCAAACGCGAACTCACTACTCGAAGTGAAAAAGTTAAAAATATGGCTTGGATATTAAAATTCTTCTTACAATCGCGAATTCACTACTCAAACTAAAAACATTAATAAGATGACTTGATTATGAATGTTCTTGTTTTAAACGAGAATTCACTACTTAAAACTAGGAATACCGGACTTGACACCCCTCCTATAACTACCAAATGGAGTCATTTTGGCTCCTACCTTATAATTGTTTATTTTTCCAGTTTATGTCTGTTTTTATTTATACATTCCTTTAGTTTATAATTTTTGTTTATTACTGCAATATTTCAGACGTGGTTTTAGCAAAAAATTATATTTTTTTTTAAATGCGAGATTCGAGAGTATTGCTTTGAAATTCTTTTCTCCTACGTATTATGTTTTTTAATAGGAGGTTCACAGAGGAATTGGATAAAACAGCAAACATAGACCTTTCAAGACATATTTTCATCATGTTTGAATGATCAAAATATTACCTACGCTACGTGGAAGCTGGAAAGATAATTAAATACAGGAAAAAAATGCATTTGATAAGCCACGCATTTGGCTAAGAAATTTTACAGTTCAAGCATTGTCGTTCAGTTTAATTGCCCACACAAAGATTTTTGGCAGGTCATACAATTCCCAACTGATCGATTCTTTTAGCGCTTTGGTTTTGCCTGAAAATATTTTTTTTGCTTAGTTTCGTCAGAAGAACATGCAGCATTGGACACGCTACGTTTTTGTCGAGATCTACGAATGTTCAAAACTTCGTAATATGAGTATCAGCCAACTCTGTATCGAGCATTTTCAAAATCGTCTTGCGCGAAATGTTTTAGGTAGTCTCCTTGTATACTATCCATGAGTACCTACTAAGTCGGAAGTATTTTCCAACGAGTGGATAGGCCATCGCTGAGTATATGTTCTTGTGGTATATTTGTGATATACATTTCTTTTGGTACTTCTCTTCTATTTATTTGCCTTTCCCACAATGCTAGTACCCTAGCTTTTTTGCTGTTCAGCGAGTTTGACTGAGGTAATGTAATTATCTACATTAACATTTCGCCCTTTTTCAGAAACAGTTGCATTAGTTTCAGTACTACTAAACGGCAATCTGCAGGAAGTGAATTATCTTTACCATCATCAGGGAGAGCACTTGCAAGATATTTGCTATCCTTGTCAACAGCTAGCCAATATTCATGGCCGTCTTTGTCCGGCTTAGAAGGAATGTACTGAGTGAAATACACCTGATTTTACTGGGGAAAATTTGTTCAACAACCGTGATGTACGGACCAGGTTTGTAGCAAGCAATGTAATTATCTGTGAATCTATCCTGCACTATTGAAAAGACTGCAAACTTGACAGTTTTGAGCCGCTGGAATCGATTACATTTCTCATCAAATCTTACATAATGCAAAGTTTTTACAAACCGGTTCCGAGTCGTTCATTCTAGAAAATGGTATTCCCCAGTCGTTTGACCCAATACTTGCAATAGAGAGATCATTTGTACCTGATAATCCGCGGGCATAAAACATGGCTATACATGCATCTAGCTCCCCATCGGAAAGAGTAAAATCTTCATAATTTTGCCTGCGTGCTTCCACAATTTTACGTCGCTTTATGTGAGTCAGTATAAACGAATCAATGAATAATCATAGATAATATCTGGGCTTTGTAACTCCTTATGAAAGGGGAAGTAAATGTAAATTAGTGCATATCTTTCGCACATGTTTTTCCTGAATCTTCAGACTAGCCAGAAACGTATTGAGGAATAAAATCTTCGACTTCGTCAGAGACGAAATGATCTTCCTTTTCGCATTCCGATTCACCTTCCGGTATAGAAAGCAGCATAGAAAGGACTTCTTTAGTCTACTTCTTCTAGCCATTATGCCAGGCAGGAAATATGAAAGCCTTACTTCACAGGAGTTCTGCAGCCCACTCGAGAGTTCACTGGATTCACTAATGCAAAGGACAGCGCACGGTTTTCCTGTGCGACGCGCGACAGCCAGCGCTGTCAGAGCCGACAATGCTAGAACAATAACTTTATTTCATCCTACAGATTTATTTTCCTGGTTCATCATTATATCAATGAAAGGATACAAAGGTACTTTTTCAGGTTTGAAAATCAACTTCCACGTAGTCAAGGCTGAAATAAAAGCACTGCAGCACAATACTGTGTAAACAGTATTGCGCTGCAGAGAGTCTGACAGGCGGGGAGAAGGGAGAAGAAAGAGAGGAGGGGCAGACACGACGTCTTCTAAACACATGAATTTGAAAATGATCAATATGAATGGCATATTCAACACTTTATCGCAGGTTAAAATGAAATGAGGACATTCATATGGTTTCTAGTTCCAAACACAGTCCCGTAAAATTAGAAATGCCTTCAAAGTCTCGCAAATATTGGTCTAAAAGCGAAATAATTATATATTTAAGCCATAGATCGATTTGAATTGATTATAAACATAAGGAGAAATAAACTCTTGAACAAATATTACTATTTGGCGAAAAGACAAGCAAAATACATTAGGGAGTCAAAATGACTCCCTTTGGTAGTCAAAGGTAAATTTTGAAAAATGTGTACTATTTTACTTTCTAGAACTATTTTGATCGCAAAGCCTTATCTTGTGTCATAAATGAATAAAAGTCACGGAATTTCAGGCCGGAATTCGGAAATTTTTGTCAAGGGAGAGAAATAAAAAACGCGAGGAGTCAAAATGACTCCATCGGTAGTTCTAGTGTTAAAGTAAAGAAATTAAAAATGTGGCGTGGATATGAATATTCTTGTTAAAAACGGTAATTCACTATCTAAAGTGAAAAAATTGAAAATGTGACTTGGATATGAATATTCGTGATACAAACGTTAACTCACTTCTCAAAGTGAAAAAATGTATAATGTGACTATGATATGAATATTCTTGTTCCAAACGCGAACTCACTACTCGAAGTGAAAAAATTAAAAATGTGGCTTGGATATGAATATTCTTGTTAAAAACGGTAATTCACTATCTAAAGTGAAATAATTGAAAATGTCGCGAATTCACTACTCAAACTGAAGAAATTAAAAAGGTGACTTGATTATGAATGTTCTTGTTTCAAACGAGAATTCACTACTTACAATAAAAAAATTAAAAATGTGGCTTGGATATGAATATTCTTCTTACAATCGCGAATTCACTACATAATCTGAAAAAACTAAGTAGGTGACTTAATTATTAAAATTCTAGTTTCAATCGAGAAATCACTACTGAAAGTATAAAAATTAAAAATGTGACATGGATATGAATATTATTGTTATAGACGCGTATTCACTACTCAAATGGAAAAAATTAGAAATGCGATTTAGATATGAAACAAGAACATTAATAATCAAGTAAAATTTTAATTTTTTCACTTTGGATAGTGAATTAGCGTTTTTAACAGGAATATTCATATCCAAGTCGCATTTATAATTTTTTCAATTTGAGTAGTGAATACGCGTCTTTAACAAGAATATTCATATCCAAGCCACATTTTTAATTTTTTTACTTTAAAGAGTGAATTCTCGTTTGAATCAAGAACATTCATAATCAAGTCACCTTTTTAATTTTTTCAGTTTGAGTAGTGAATTCGCGATTGTAAGAAGAATTTTAATATCCAAGCCACATTTTTAAATTTTTCACTTCGAGTAGTGAGGTCACGTTTGGAACAAGAATATTCATATCATAGTCACATTATAAATTTTTTCACTTTGAGTATTGAGTTTGCGTTTGTAGCAAGAATATGCATATCCCTGTCGCATTTAAATTTTTTCACTTTGAGAAGTGAGTTCGCGTTTGTATCACGAATATTCATATCCAAGTAACATTTTTAATTTTTTCCTTTGGATAGTGAATTAGCGTTTTTAGCAAGAATTTTCATATCCAAGTCGCATTTATAATTTTTTCAATTTGAGTAGTGAATACGCGTCTATAACAAGAATATTCATATCCAAGCCACATTTTTAATTTTTTTACTTTAAGTAGCGAGTTCTCGTTTGAAACTAGAACATTCATAATCAAGTCACCTTCTTAATTTTTTCAGATTGTGTAGTGAATTCACGATTATAAGGAAAAATTTTAATATCCAAGCCACATTTTTAAATTTTTCACTTCGAGTAGTGAGTTCCCGTTTGTAACAAGATTATTCATATCATTGTAGTATAAATTTTTTCACTTTGAGTATTGAGTTTGCGTTTGTACCAAGAATATGCATGCAAAGTGAAAAAAATTAAAAATAAGACTGGGATATGAATATTCTTCTTGCAAACGCGAATTCGGTACAAAAAGTGAAAAAATTAATAATAAGACTCGGATTCGCAATTCTTGTTGCAAACGCGAATTCAGTACTAAAATGGAAAAAATAAAAATTTGACTCGGATACGAATATTCTTGTTGCAAACGCGAATTCAGTACATAAAGTGAAAAAATAAAAAATTAGACTATGATACGAATATTCTTCAGGCAAACGCGAATTCAGTACTGAAAGTGAAAATATTAAAAAACAGACTGGGATACGAATATTCTTGTTGCAAACGCGAATTCAGTACTAAAAGTGAAAAAATTAAAAATTATACTGGGATATGAATATTCTTGGTTGAGCTTCCACGCGAGACAGACGTGGGCTGGTGCTTCGCTCGAGACAGGCAGGTGCCTCAGTGATGTGTTCAGTTGCGTCCAGAGTATAAGTGCATTCAATTACGAGGATAACTTCCTACTCAATTTAGAAGCTCGAGTTACTAATATTAAGTGTAAACCGCAGTTTAAAATGGCTAATTGCAGTGTATGTAATGTGAATGTTCTTAAGCGCCAGCTAAGGATTACCTGCAGTGAATGTCAAACCCAGTGTCACGCTACTTGTGTTCACTTGTCCAAAGAGGATATCGAGTATATTAGCGCTGAAAAGCAAAGTTGGCGTTGTCCCACCTGTGCTGCGGAAAAACGTAAGAGCATGTCAGTAGTTCCACTGGCGGATACGGACACTGCTAGTATCTATCATATTATAAACCTTCTAGAAGAAGCTAAAGAGGACAGGAAACGCATGGAATTGGACTTGAACAAGGCTATTGAGTTTGTGCACAATAGATTAGATGAAAATACTAAAGTGCTTCAAGAAAACTCAACGCAGATTGCTGAATATTTAGCGACAATAGACTTGCTTAGGCAAGAAAATGTTGGCTTAAAATCTCGAGTGAGTGAATTAGAAAAGAGGTTAGACGACCAAGAGCAATATTCTCGAGTTAATAACCTTCAAATACACGGCATTCCCCAACAACCAAATGAAAATACCTTAGAAATCGTGAAAAGTGTGGGGGACGCCCTTGGTGTTAAAATAACCGACGATATGGTGAACACATGCCACCGATTGGGAAAGAAGGGACACGAAGGCGGAACGAGAGGTATCATAGTAAAATTCGTCTGTAGGTCTACAAAAGAAGAAATTCTTCAAAAGAGGCGAGTGAAAAGGACCTTCTCCACACGGCACCTGGGCTTGACGACCGATACTCCGGTGTACATAAACGAGAGCCTGAGTCCAGGTCGGAGGAGACTCTTCGCTGCTGCGCGTCTTGCGAAGAAAGAAAAGGGATACAAATATTTATGGCTAAGGCATGGGACAATACTCATGAGGAAGAAGGAGAATGATCAAGTAATCACTCTGAAATCCTCTGATGACCTGGAGAAACTGTAAGCATTCTGTGAGTGAGTTATGTATGTCTTCAACCTATCTTTACTAACAAAATGCAGAGTACTGTTAATGATAGTGGATTTAATGGTGGCAGGTTCCTTGTCTTGCACCAAAATATAAGAAGTCTAAGAGCTAATTTTGATAAATTTGTATTTCAACTAATTAATCTCGATATAAAACCCGCTGTAATAGTTTTGACAGAAATTTGGGTCAATGACACTGAAGTATCTATGTATCAAATAACTGGCTATCGGAGTTTTGATGTGTGTAATAATAACTACAGGGCTGGAGGAGTTATTGCATATGTAGCAGATACTTATGAGTGTTTTTCTATTGATCTGGGTGAATTAAAAACTGCTGATATGGTTAAAATATCAGTAGGGATAAATGATTCTTCTTGGATAAGCATTATTGGTGTATATAGACTTAATTTTAACCCTGTTGAACATTTTTTGAGTGAATTGGAGAATGTATTAACCATCTCTCGTGAGAGGAATTTAATTGTAATTGGTGATGTTAATTTATTTAAGTATACCGGGACTAGCCACGGTGAATGATTTTTTCCCTGTGGATTTTTCGCACATGTTAATTTATGTATATTACAACCCAACGATATTTCCTTTGAATATCAAACCCTTATGGCTAGTCATGGACTGGACCAGCTTATTCGAGTACCAACTAGAATTAGCAAAACGGGTAGTACATGTATAGATCACATTTTTTGCAGAAGTAGAGATAACTATAAGTATGAGGGAAGAGCGGACGATTGGGGTTTAACAGACCATCATGCTGTATCATGTTCTTTAAATATTAATGTACCCATTAATATATACGAACGAGTTTATCGAAGCCATTGCCGGATAAACTTTAACCATCTATATAATAGTTTGCTAAGATGCGACTGGAATGATGTTTATTCACAACAAAATGTCAATGAAGCCTATGAAATATTTATAAATAAATTGAAATGCTGCATTGAAAAAGCTGAATACGTGTCAGACAGTAACAGATCGGGAGGAATGAAGAGGCCATGGATGACTTACGCTTTGTGCGGGAGAATTTCTAGGCGAAATTTTCTGTATAAAAAAATGATGAAACACCCTGAAAATGAAAAGCTAAATAGGTACTACGTATCGTACACGCAAAGATTAGAATATGATATTAAAAAGCGCAAAGAAAAGTATTACAGGGACCTATTTGATAGTAATGTCAATAATACCGCTGCTCAATGGCGCATTTTAGATTCACTCACGGGAGGAAAGCAAGGAATTGAGAATTGTGTAAAAATTAGAACTAGTAATGGTATCGTTGTCACTAAGTGCCAGGACATTGTAAACGAATTTAGTTCACATTATGGTAAAGTAATTCAAGCATTGACCCAGAACAATTATTTTGAAAGTAATACGAATAAATACAAAGAAATATTCCCAACCTCCAATTCAATTGACTCACTGTTTTTTGTTCCTACTGATGCGAAAGAAATAAGCAGCATTATTAAGGAATTAAAGTCTAAAAAATCTAAAGGTGTTGATAATATTTCTACACAAGTTATAAAAGAAGTAAATGCAAATATTTCGGAGGTCCTTGCCCATATTGCTAATCTAAGTATGTATACTGGAATATTTCCTAAACAATTAAAAACTGCAATAGTGATACCAATTTTTAAAAAAGGTGATAAAATGAACGTAAATAATTACAGACCAATATCCCTATTATCTGTATTTGCTAAAATAATAGAAAAAGTTGTTAAAGTCAGACTTCTTAAATTTCTAAATCAGCATAGTTTTTTCAATAAAAACCAATTTGGATTTATGAGTGGTAAGAGTACAGAGGATGCATTATTAAAATTCTGTTCAGAGCTGAACGACGGACTGAATAAGAACTGTAGAGTTGCTGGCTTATTTGTAGACATTACCAAAGCCTTCGACTCCATTAATCATAACATACTAATGAATCGATTATGGGAAACGGGTATACGTGGAACCGCATATGATTGGTTTCAAAGTTATCTTTGTGATCGAGATCAATGTGTGCGTCTCAAAAATTGCTACAGTGAAAAGATTCGACTCACCTGTGGTGTGCCACAGGGTTCTGTGTTGGGACCCATACTGTTTTTAATATATGTAAACAATTTATGTGCTGGCAGGTTTAAAGGTCAATTAACGTCATTTGCAGATGACACTGCACTAAGTTACTCTGTTAATAGTGTTGATGATCTATATGAACACATTCAAAGTGATCTATTAACACTCAATATGTGGTTTTCGGCTAATTATATGTTGTTAAGTGAAAAAACGAAATATATTATGTTTAGCATGAGTAAATCTACCCCAAACGAAAGTAAACTATACTATCAATGTGCAAATTGTATAAAAGATAATGTTACTTCCTGTGATAAATGTATTTTGATCGAACAGGTTAGTCACATAAAATATTTAGGTATATATTTTGACCAAAATTGTAAATGGAAGTCTCACATAAATAAATTAAAATCAGAAATGATTTCTATTGTAAGAAAATTCTACTTCCTCAGATACATATGCCCTGAATCAGTGTTAAAAATGGTATATTATGCTCTCGTTAATTCAAGATTGCAATACGGAATAGCCTGCTGGGGTGGAGCATATTTTATCAACATTAAACCATTGATAGTGGCGCAAAAAAGGGTTATCAGGGTTATAACACGATCGTATAGGAAAAGCCACTCATTTCCTCTATTCAAAAAATTAGATGTCCTCCCACTAAGGCATTTATTCATTTATAAAGTCCTTAGAATATTCTATAACCGTAGTGGTGAAAAGGCCCGACCACAAAACTATGACATTAGAGCTTGGAGAAACTTCCATATACCTAGGCCGACGATTGAAATTTATCGACAGTCATACAATTACTTAGGGCATAAATTGTTTAGCATGTTGCCAAGCAATGTAGCAATCTCTCAAAAAAGATGGGGATTTGCATCCGCTGTAAAAAAATGGCTTATGAGGTGTGAGGAAGTAGAGTTTCTACTAAGAAAGGTGGATTAAAAAGTTTACAATAAAAGGTATATTGTATATTCAATGTATGTAATTATGCGTTTATATAAGAAAAATAAGAAAAATAGTTATCCTTGTCCAAATATTTTAAATACGTTTTGTAATAATGAATGCAATCGGCCATAGAACAAATAAATGAATACAAAGAAATTTTACTTCTCATGTGTGCTAGCACCAGACCTATGTAAAAAGTTTAAGATGGTAGCCCCAAAACTACTCAAAGGGGTACCTATATATTCCAAATTTATTTAAGTATGTTCTAAAATGTAATATTTGATTGTAAATGGAATAAATTATATATTATTATTATTATTATCTTCTTGCAAACGCAAATCAGTACTTAAAGTGAAAAAAATAAAAATAAGACTGGGATGCGAATATTCTTGCTAAAAACACGAATTCAGTACTAAAAGACAAAAAATTAAAAATTAGACTGGTATACGAATATAATTGTTGCAAACGCGAATTTAATACTAAAAGTGAAAAAAATAAAAAATAAACCGGGATACGAATATTCTTGTTGCGAAAGAGAATTCAGTACTAAAAGTGAAAAAATTAAATATAAGACTGGGATACGAATATTCTTGTTGCAAACGCGAATTCAGTACTAAAAGTGAAAAAATTAAAAATTAGACTGGGATACGAATACTCTTGTTAAAAACGCGAATCCAGTACTAAACGTGAAAAAATTAAAAATTAGATCGGGATTTGAATATTCTTCTTGCAAACGCGATTTCAGTACTAAGAGTGAAAAAATTAAAAATTAGACTCTGATTCGCAAATTGTTGATGCAAACGCGAATTAAGTACTTAAAGTGAAAAAATTAAAACATTGACTGGGTTACGAATATTCTTTTTGGAAACGCGAATTCAGTACTAAAAGTGAAAAAATTAAAACTAGACTGGGAAACGAATATTCTTGTTGCAAACGCGAATTCAGTACAAAAAGTGAAAAAATAAAAATTTGACTGGGATACGAATATTCTTGTTGCAAACGCGAATTAGGTACTAAAAGTTAAAAATTAAATAAATTAGACTATGATACTAATATTCTTCATGCAAACGAGAATTTAGTACTGAAAGTGAAAAAATTAAAAATTAGACTGCGATACAAATATTCTTCTTGCAAACGCGAATTCAGTACTTAAAGTGAAAAAAATGAAAATAAGACTGGGATGCGAATATTCTTGCTAAAAACACGAATTCAGTACTAAAAGACAAAAAATTAAAAATTAGACTGGTATACGAATATAATTGTTGCAAACGCGAATTTAATACTAAAAGTGAAAAAAATAAAAACTAAACCGGGATATGAATATTCTTGTTGCGAAAGAGAATTCAGTACTAAAAGTGAAAAAATTAAATATAAGACTGGGATACGAATATTCTTGTTGCAAACGCGAATTCAGTACTAAAAGGAAAAAAATTAAAACTAGACTGGGACACAAATATTCTTGTTGCAAACGCGAATTCAGTACAAAAAGTGAAATAATTAAAAATAAGACTTGAATTCGAATAATCTTGTTGCAAACGCAAAATCAGTACTTTAAGTGAAAAAATTAAAAATTAGACTATGATACGAATATTCTTCTTGCAAACGCGAATTCAGTACTAAAAGTGAAAAATGAAAAATTTGACTGGGATACCAATATTCTTGTTGCAAACGCGAATTCAGTACTTAAAGTGAAAAAAAAGTTAGACTGGGATACGAATATTCTTGTTAAAAACGCGATTTCAGTACTAAATGTGTTAAAATTAAAAAATAGACTGGGAAACAAATATTCTTGTTGCAAACGCGAATTCAGCACTAAAAGTGAAAAAATTAAAAATAAGACTTGAATTCGAATAATCTTGTTGCATACGCAAAATCAGTACTTAAGGTGAAAAAATTAAAAATTAGACTATGATACGAATATTCTTCTTGCAAACGCGAATTCAGTACTAAAAGTGAAAAATGAAAATTTTGACTGGGATACCAATATTCTTGTTGCAAACGCGAATTCAGTACTAAAAGGAAAAAAATTAAAACTAGACTGGGACACAAATATTCTTGTTGCAAACGCGAATTCAGCACTAAAAGTGAAAAAATTAAAAATAAGACTTGAATTCGAATAATCTTGTTGCATACGCAAAATCAGTACTTAACCCTTTCACTGCTGTGGACGTACCTAGTACGTCCGCACGGTAGACTGCGGTGGACGTACTTTTTCTTCCTCCCTGTCATGCGGTCAGCACTTTCGCCGAAGCACTTCGAAGGGACCCACTAATCCAGGACCCCTTCCTCGACGAACTCACCAACGCAGGGCCGTCTCATCGGCCCTACCAGCGGGGGCCCTACCTCCGGAAAAGTGACCGCTCTGATTACAATTTGAAAATCAATCAATAAATCCGATCATCACAAAATGATTGTTTTCATCGCACACCTGCCAATCAAGCAATCGAGTACGTCTTTGAACCGTGTTTCTGCGATGAAAAATAACGATTTTGTTAACTTTGATATAATGGCAGTTTTCCAGTGGTCCGCAGCCACGTTTTGTTGCAAAGTTAACAAAATCGTTATTTTTCA
The DNA here is from genome assembly GCF_921293095.1 of Ischnura elegans. Taxonomy (NCBI): domain Eukaryota; kingdom Metazoa; phylum Arthropoda; class Insecta; order Odonata; family Coenagrionidae; genus Ischnura; species Ischnura elegans. The sequence goes on from NC_060259.1 coordinate 99,310,286, forward strand.
TCGCAGAAACACGGTTCAAAGACGTACTTGATTGCTTGATTGGCAGGAGTGCAATGAAAACAATCATTTTGTGATGATCGGATTGATTGATTGATTTTCAAATTTTAGTCAGAGCGGTCACTTTTCCGGAGGTAGGGCCCCCGCTGGTAGGGCCGATGAGACGGTCCTGCGAGGGTGAGTTCGTCGAGGATAGGGTCGCGGATTAGCGACCCTTCGGAGGGTGTACCACACCCATCCCGGAGGTACCTGCTCCATGGGCCAGGAAACGCATTTTAACATTTTCGCCGCATGTGAGGAGAAGGTTTCCGGAGATTCAACAGCAGTGAAAGGGTTAAGGTGAAAAAATTAAAAATTAGACTATGATACGAATATTCTTCTTGTAAACGCGAATTCAGTACTAAAAGTGAAAAATGATAATTTTGACTGGGATACCAATATTCTTGTTGCAAACGCGAATTCAGTACTTAAAGTGAAAAAAAAAATTAGACTGGGATACGAATATTCTTGTTATAAACGCGAATTCAGTACTAAAAGTTAAAAAAAACATTTGACTGGAATACGAATATTCTTGTTGCAAACGCGAATTAAGTGCTAAAAGTGAAATAATTAAAAATTAGACTGGTATACGAATATTCTTGTGGCAAACGCGAATTCAGTACTAAAAGTGAAAAAATTAAAAATTAGACTATGATACTAATATTCTTCTTGCAAACGCGATTTCGGTTTTAAAAGTGAAAAAATTAAAATTTAGACTGGGAAAAAAATATTCTTCTTGCAAACGCGATTTCGGTATTAAAAGTAAAAAAAATTAAAATTTAGACTGGGAAAAAAATATTCTTCTTGCAAACGCGATTTCAGTATTTAAAGTGAAAAAATTAAAAATTAGACTTGGATACGACATATTCTTCATGCAAACGCGAATTCAGTTCCTAATTCGAAAAAATTAAAAATTAGAATGGGATACGAATATTCTTGTTGCAAACGCGAATTCAGTACTAAAAGTGAAAAATTAAAAATTAGATTGGGATACGAATATTCTCTTTGCAAACGAGAATTCAGTACTTAAATTAAAAAATTAAAAATTGGACTATGATACGAATATTCTTTTTGCAAACGCGAATTCAGTACTAAAAGTGAAAAAATTAAAAATTAGACTGCGATACAAATATTCTTCTTGCAAACGCGAATTCAGTACTAAAAGTGAAAAAATTAAAAATTAGACTGGGATACGAATACTCTTGTTGCAAACGCGAATCCAGTACTTAAAGTGAAAAAATTAAAAAATAGATTGGGATATGAATATTCTTCTTGCAAACGTGATTTCAGTACTAAAAGTGAAAAAATTAAAAATTAGACTCGGAGTCCCAAATTCTTGATGCAAACGCGAATTCAGTACTACAAGTGAAAAAATTAAAACTTTTACTGGGATACGAATATTCTTTTTGCAAACGCGAATTCAGTACTAAAAGGAAAAAAATTAAAACTAGACTGGGAAACGAATATTCTTGTTGCATACGCGAATTCAGTACTAAAAGTGAAAAAATTAAAAATAAGACTTGAATTCGAATATTCTTCTTGCAAACGCGAATTCAGTACTAAAACTGAAAAATGAAAAAATTGACTGGGATACCAATATTCTTGTTGCAAACGCGAATTCAGTACTTAAAGTGAAAAATGAAAACTTTGACTGGGATACCAATATTCTTGTTGCAAACGCGAATTCAGTACTTAAAGTGAAAAAAAAAATAGACTGGGATACGAATATTCTTGTTAAAAACGCGAATTCAGTACTAAAAGTAAAAAAACATTAGACTGGAATACGAATATTCTTGTGGCAAACGCGAATTCAGTACTAAAAGTGAAAAAATTAAAAATTAGACTATGATACTTATATTCTTCTTGCAAACGCGATTTCGGTATTGAAAGTGAAAAAATTAAAATTTAGACTGGGAAAAAAATATTCTTCTTGCAAACGCGATTTCGGTATTAAAAGTGAAAAAAATTAAAATTTAGACTGGGAAAAAAATATTCTTCTTGCAAACGCGATTTCAGTACTTAAAGTGAAAAAATTAAAAATTATACTATGATACGAATATTCTTCTTGCAAACGCAAATTCAGTACTAAAAGTAAAAAATGAAAAATTTGACTGGGATACCAATATTCTTGTTGCAAACGCGAATTAAGTACGTAAAGTGAAAAAAAAATAGACTGGGATACGAATATTCTTGTTTAAAACGCGAATTCAGCACTAAAAGTTAAAAAAAACATTTGACTGGAATACGAATATTCTTGTTGGGAACGCGAATTCAGTGCTAAAACTGAAATAATTAAAAATTAAACTGGTATACGAATATTCTTGTGGCAAACGCGAATTCAGTACTAAAAGTAAAAAAATTAAAAATTAGACTATGGTACTAATATTCTTCTTGCAAACGTGATTTCGGTATTAAAAGTGAAAAAAATAAAATTAAGACTGGGAAATAAATATTCTTCTTGCTAACGCGATTTCGGTATTAAAAGTGAAAAAAATTAAAAATTAGACTCGGATACGAATATTCTTCATGCAAACGCGAATTCAGTTCCTAATTCGAAAAAATTAAAAATTTGACTGGGATAGGAATACTCTTTTTGCAAACGAGAATTCAGTACTTATATTAAAAAAATTAAAAATTGAACTATGATACGAATATTCTTTTTGCAAACGCGAATTCAGTACTAAAATTGAAAAAATTAAAAATTAGACTGGGATACGTGAAAAAATTAAAACTAAACTGGGAAACGAATATTCTTGTTGCAAACGCGAATTCAGTACTATAAGTTAAAAAATTAAAAATAAGACTAGGATACGAATGTTCTTGTTGCAAACGCGAAATCAGTACTAAAAGTGAAAAAATTAAAAATTAGAATATGATACGAATATTGTTTTTGCAAACGCGAATCCAGTAGTAAAAGTGAAAAAATTAAAAATTTGACTAGGATTCGAAAATTCTTGTTGCAAACGCGAATTCAGTACTAAAAGTGATATATTAAATATTTGACTGGGGTACGAATATTCTTGTTGCAAACGCGAATTCAGTACTTAAAGTGAAAAAAATTAAATTAGACTGGTATACGAATATTCTTGTTGCAAACGCAGTTTCATAACTAAAAGTGAAAAAATTAAAAAGTAGACTGGGATAAGAATATTCTTGTTGCAAAAGAGAATTCAGTACTAAAAGTGAAAAAATAAAAAATTAGACTGGTATATGAATATTCTTTTTGCAAACGCGAAATTAGTACTAAAAGTGAAAAAAATAAAAATTTGACTGGGATACGAATATTCTTTTGGCAAACGCGAATTAGTTACTATAAGTTTAAAAAATAAAAAAATTAGACTATGATACTAATATTCTTCATGCAAACGCTAATTCAGTACTAAAAGTGAAAAAATTAAAATAAGACTGCGATACAAATATTTCTTCTTGCAAACGCGATTTCGGTATTAAAAGTGAAAAAATAAAAATTTAGACTGGGAAAAAAAAAATTCTTCTTGCAAACGCGATTTCGGTATTTAAAGTGAAAAAATTAAAAACTAGACTCGGATACGAATATTCTTCATGCAAACGCGAATTCAGTTCCTAATTCGAAAAAATTAAATATTAGAATGGGATACGAATATTCTTGTTGCAAACGCGAATTCAGTAATGAAAGTGAAAAATTTAAAATAAGACAAGAATTCGAATAGTCTTGTTGCAAACGCAAAATCAGTTATTAAAGTGAAAAAATTAAAAATTAGACAATGATACGAATATTCTTCTTGCAAACGCGAATTCAGTACTAAAAGAGAAAAATGAAAAATTTGACTGGGATACCAATATTCTTGTTGCAAACGCTAATTCAGTACTTAATGTGAAAAAAAATAGACTGGGATACGAATATTCTTGTTAAAAACGCGAATTCAGTATTAAAAGTGAAAAAATTAAAAATTTTACTGGGATACGAATATTCTTTTTGCAAACGCGAATTCAGTACTAAAAGGAAAAAAATTAAAACTAGACTGGGAAACGAATATTCTTGTTGCAAATGCGAATTCAGTACTTAAGGTGAAAAAAATTAAAAATAAGACTGGGATTCGAAAATTCTTGTTGCAAACGCGAATTCAGTACTAAAAATGAAAAATAAAAAAATAGACTTGGATACCAATATTCTTGTTGCAAACGCGAATTCTGTACTTAAAGTGAAAAAAAAAT